>NC_086256.1:24324581-24929469 GCF_021018805.1 Prinia subflava
CATCTGGTGTGTAGCACGAGTCAGGAAGGAAGCAGAACAGCATTGCCTAACCTCACTTTTAACATACTTTCCATGAAACAGAGGAGTTTCTCACTCATTATTTGGAAGAAACACCACCTTATTCTTTAGTGCTGGCAGTTCCTGCCATGTCCGTGTGCCAGGATTGCATTGGGAAATGTCATAGATTTGAAGTATGATATATTAGGTTATCTAGAGTAAGTATGAAGTAAGAGGGAACAAGTAGAAAGCCACTTAAGGTCACCATACACTGTTTTCATTTGTGGTGTGGTTGGATTGTCTGTCTCATGGTGCTACAGCATTGAACTTCCATGCATATTCCAAGTCTCTTATTCCTTCTGTATCCTTTAAGGGCTGATAAATCAATCTATTCAGACAAACAAAGGGGTCATTAATGCAGTGTTTTCCTGTAATGTGGCAATGACTTGCCAAAGCTCTCACAGATATTTTGGTGCTTATCAGTTTTGTTTATGTGCCATAGCAACAGGCCATGGGGAGCACTGGGACACTGCAGAACCACTGGTTTGCTCATTTATGTTGTCCTCTGTGTGTCTGTAGGACCGGGAGCTTATAAAATGTGGGTTTGAATCATGAGAAACTGAGAATGTTTGTTTTGAAGCACATGTAAGCAGCCTATGCAGCTACAATTTTATTCCCTCCTCACTTTGGTGTTCTGTGTGATACCAACATGGTGTTACTGCCCAGCAGCCTTGGCCTTGCTGGGATCTAGAGAAAACCTGCAGTGGTTCTCTGGATTGCTGTACCTGTGAGTTTGGGAAGCTCAGGTGGGAGGATGAGACCTTGCTGTCTTTGCTGGTAAGAGGCATGGTTTTGGTACCATGTACTGGCTCTGCACAGAAACTTGATGGCATCAAGGATCGTGTCTTCTCTGGTGGTAAATATAACAGCACAGGCAGCTGAGGGAACAACAGCAAATACACTGCCTTTGGGTATTGTGTAACAACTGCTGACTTATTAAAGGTTTATTTTTTGATGTGCAAGTGGGACATTCTGCAAAATCTTACGAGAAAATATCATCCATAAAGTGACATCCAGTTTGATTCATCAGAGGGTCTGTCTTGCCTCCTAATGGTGGTGAAACTCTCTGTCTGCAATCAGGAAACCAAGGTGGTGTAGCTCTTGGTTCCCTGAGGGATTCAGTGAGTGCCCTTTCCTCCTGCAGAGAATCATCCAGCATGAGCTGGGACATTGCCCAGGTGTCCGTGTCTGACGAGGGCTTTTACGAGTGCGTGGCCAGCAGCACCGCGGGGACGGGACGCGCGCAGACGTTCCTCGATGTGTCAGGTGCGTCCCAGCCACCCCTCTGGGGTTGATTACTTGGGCTCAAACACTTCAAAAAGCCCATGGGGCGGATAAAATACATTCCAAATGTCAAGTGTATTTTTAATTGCTGTGTTTTTTCCTTACCCATGTCCACAAGTGAGCTGAGGTTTATCCAGCAAACCTGTTTTAAATATCACTGTTGGTTTGGTTTTAGTTCCTGCTATCAGTTGGACTTGCAGAATAGATCTGACCTGTAGAATCCAAAACTTAAATCTCAGATTTGAATTGTTCTCATTTTTATTTCACTTTGTAACAATTATATGTTGGCTTGATTGTATGTATGTGTTATCTGATAGACAAGGAAGTATGAAAGTTGGACTCAGACTTCTGCTTTTTTACGATTCAAAATTCAGTAAATTGTTGGAAGTCTCATCTATGGAATTTCTTAAAAGTGATAATAAAGATGAGGAAGTAAAATGAATGAGGTAAAAATAGGGCTAATCACAAAGATAATTTTGAATAAACAGTAGGCTTATTTCTGTCTCTAGATGGATAGATGAGACACCTGCCCATACTGTAGCAAATTTTGTCACTTAATTTTTCACAATTGCAATGCAGACAGAGTGAGAGGGAAAAATAATTTCTGGTTTGTAGCAAAGATCCATTCTGTATAGCCTTGTGTTGGTGTTGATCAGATACAAATCTTGCAGCAAGTGAAAGCTGTTGCTGGTGAGCTGGAAAAACACTGGAGCAGTTAATTTTCTGTGACAGGGAGGAATGGGAGAACTCAGAACTGTATTTTCAACTCAGGGTTTCATTTAGTGTCTTGAAATTAAGTTGTCTTGCCTCTTATCTCCTGCAGTAGCTACTCCAGGTAAATTAACCTGGATTATGAGTAACAGAATCACAAAACAATTCAGGCTGGATGGACCTTTGGAAGTCACCTAGTCCAAAGAGAATTAGCTTCCAAGCTTGATTATGTTTTTCAGGAACTTGTCCAATCAGCCATTGAATGTCCCCAAGGGGGGAGATTTCACAAGTTCATGGGCAGCCTTCAGTGCTTAACTACCCCCACTAGGAAAATATTTTGTATGTCTGGTCAGAATTTCCCCTGCTGCATATTATGAACAAAGACTCTCATCTTTTTTTTTTTCCTCTCCTGTGCCTTGAAAACATTCTAATTGTGCATTCCCTAAAACAGTCCTCTAAGTAGCTGAAGAGAATGGCTCCATAACCTTCCTTTTTCCAGGCAAAGATGTTCCTTTTGTTGCACTGTGAGCAAATTCAAAGAAACCAGTGTGTGATAGTGTTGATTTTATGCAAGGCACAGTTTGTAGGGAAAGAGCTCTCTTGGACCTAGGGATGAATTTGAGGAGAGGAGTATCCTTTTATTACACGGAGTAGAATGGAAACAGTAACATCTATGCTTTCCCAAGTCCTGGTTCTAGAGCACTGGTTTATATTTTGGCCACAAAAATTCTTCAAGCAGAAAGGATGTTCCCAGATGCTTGTTTCAAACCATGGCTTAGAAGGCAAGAAAGATTCTCAATCTGGAAGTTGCAGCCATTCTCCTCATCAAAGAAAAACGTGAAAGAGGATCCTGACCTTTTTCTTGTGATGTTGGTAGCACTTGAAAGCCAAGAGTAATAAGGGGAAAAAACCCCATATCCCCTCATTTACAAAGCACGAGAGATAGCCTGGAACTGAGTCACTGTGTAAACATGACAATTTGTTCTGTTCGGAGCCCTGCAGAGGATTAATGGGAAGGAGATGCTTTGAAATCCTTGTGTACAAATATTTGCAAGAAAATTACTTGAAATTTCTTCTTGAAGCAAAGTAAACAATCTTTTCAAGTGTTCTTGGTTTACCCAGCTGACAGACAGTATATCACAGATAATCCATTCTGGCAACTGCTGTGTGAAAGGTATTGGAGCTGTGCCAATGTTTTCTCATTTCACAGAAAGCAAACACTTGAGTTTGACTTTGTTTTACTCCTATTAAATCTTTAAAATGTCAAATGGCTCATTAGCTTGTGCAGCACCCTGACTGAAGGGCCAGTAAAGTGCTTGGGGGATGGCTGAGTGTGAGCACTGCTGTGGGCAGAGGCTTGGGTAGTCCAAAACTTGTGTTGTCCCACTAGACTGACAGTAAAAAGATGAGGATTCCAGTCCTGTACTGGCCTCACCTCTCTCTTTCCTAAATTTAGGTAACATTTGATGATAAGCCTGGGGAAAGCAGTAGAAGATTTAATGTTTCTCCCAAACACCCCAAACCTAAAAGTACAGGGGAGACACTCCATTCAGTAAGCAAGTGTAGCTTTCCCTGACTCTCCTCTGCATGGGTTAAAGTCTCTTGATTTGGCAGTGGGGGCGATTGCTGTCGGGACTGTGTTTGTGGGGAGGCAGAGTTGCACACCCAGCACACAGTGCTGTGCAGGGATCCAGCATGGAGCTTGTGAACCTCATCTGAGACACACCCCCCTGCCCCCCAGGAGACCTTGGGGAGGAGGATTTGTGGCTGGTTCTGAATTTATGAGTAACTATAACCCTTAATAAATACAGATCTTTTAAAATTATTATTCCCTGTCATCCTTGCTTTTTTTAGGATAGTTGTGTTTTAGTGTGTACTAAAAGATAAAGATTTGTTCTTGCTCTTACAGCTGTCTCATTTCTGCACAAGCATCCCTCTCAAAGTATTATTTATTGTGGAGTTTTCTTTGTTCAAGAACCACTCTGGGAAAAACCAAATGGAATATATGTGATATTTTTAATGGGAATGCATAAAGTCATAAATAATTTTCTTTCTTGAAATGTTTCCCCCTTGATCAGTAATATCTCAAGGAGGAGCAGAATGACTGCTGCTATTTTAAGCATCTGTAGTTTCAAAGTTTAATTTCAGGAGAAAATTACTGCATCTGCTTTCTTCTGGGAGCATGATAGAACTGTACAGGTGGGTCGGGTAGAAAGCAGATAACAAATACTGGGAGTTACAGCATAAAATATGTACAGGAAAAGATAATGAAATTCTCAGAGATTTGAGTGGAGGTGAGAATTAAATGATGTTGTACATAGCTGCAGGAGTTCCTTCTGCCTGGCTGCCAGAGCTCATCCCGTGTAGCAGGGACTCCTGGTGTGTGGCAGCGCAGCACTGCCCAAGGTCCCTGTGGGCTCTAAGAGCTGGGGCTGGGACCCCAGGCCCCCCAGGAGCTGGTGCCACTGGACTGGGGTTCCTAAACCCCTGGTCTGACTCCAGCAGCTGGCACCCAGTGTGCTCACACCAGTCCTCCAGCAGCTGACCCTGAATATAGGGATATAGAGAAGGGACAGGGACTGAGGTTACCCTGGGAGGCTTAAAGAAGGGATTTACTAGTGAGAGAGGACAAGCTGTGCTGGTCAGGCCAGGGCTGGGACAGACAGGGCATTGGGTGGTGGTGCTTTACAGAGGACAAGCCCCTTTTATGCCCCTTCCTGCCCATTTCTTCCTTTTCCCCTCTCTGATTCACTTCCCTGCATATTCCTTCATGAGTTCACCAGCTGCCCCTCACTCTTACCATTGCAGGGACCTCAGGTTTATGTCCTTACCAGCTGCACAGCCTGTGCAGCTCTGTGCAATGGTGCTGGAAACTTTTGGTGCCCCTCAGTCAGCATGAGGAGAAGTGACTGTTGGCAGTCTGTCTGTCAGGGCTGTCTGCGTACTGCGTTTATTACCTCCTCTTTTCTTACCCTATTTCATGAGGTCCTTAATCAAATAAGAGTATGGATGCTTTCTCCTTCCACATTTTTGTATAGAATCCATCATGAAAAGAACTCACTAATGGTATTAACTCGGTTCCATTATTGCTGCTGGAAGAATTTCCAACTCACATTTTTTCCATTTACAACCTGTAAAAATCTACTGCATAGCTCAGCAGCCACCAGGTGGGGTCACACCTAGGGCAGAGGTCACACTTGGAGGCCTGTGGTGATCCTGTCCTCCCTCCTGTTGCTGTGACACTGATCCCTTGTTGGCTGTACTCAAAGAACACAGAGCTGCCTCTTCTCATACAGGATGCAATTTTTCATCCTACAGGATGTGGTAGTTTGGATCTAGATAAGGTGTCCTTGTGGTGTGAGCTCCTGGCAGGTAGCTCAGCATCAGAGAATGAAGCTGCTGCTTTGGGTTCAGTTTGTGGCTTCAGAATGTGAGATGAAACCAAATATTAAACCTGAACTATTAAATAATTCATTACATTTGATATTTAACCCCTAGCCTATTAGATAAATAATCAAAATATTACAATTTTTTTTTTGTTCTGTAGTGTGCCTAAAGTTGTTTATCAAGAACGCACAAATGCTGAAAGGCTGCCCAGTGTGTCTCACGCCTTTGTTCTCCATCCCTGCAGAACCCCCGCCCGTGCTGCAGGTGCCCGCTAACGTGTCGGTGGTGCCCGGGGCCCCGGCGGTGCTGAGCTGCCTGGTGCTCAGCGCGGGCCCCTACAACCTGACGTGGCAGCGGCACGGGCGCGACGCCTGCCTGCAGGACCCGCAGCGCCTCCGCGTCCTGCCCGACCTGTCCCTGGAGGTGAGGCCCGCCCGGCCAGCGGACGCGGGCAGCTACAGCTGCACCGCTGCCAACGAGGGCGGATCTGCCACGGCTTCTGTCTTCCTCACTGTGCAAGGTAACGACGGGATAGCGCCCCACGGCTCGCTTGGCAGGGCTTGTGTTGGAACAGGCTGCCCACAGCCCTGGACAGGCTCATCCCTGGAACTGTCTAAGGCTGGACAGAGCTCAGAGCAGCCTGGGATAGAGCAAGGTGTCCCAGCCCATGGCAGGGGGTGGAATGAGAGGAGCTTTAATATCCCTTCCAACCCAAACCATTGTGCGATTTAACAAAAAATCAGTCAGAACTAAAAAAGGCAGCATGAGTGATGTTGCAGCAGCCTTCTTGTTAAAGGGCAGAAATGAGCTGAGACACAGACTTCTTGTTTACCACAGCATGAAAAGGGTCCTGGTTTATTCCTCTTTACAGCTCAGCCATCCTGACTCCAACCATTCACTGACTCTGGCTGCAGCAAGCTCCTGCTGTAGGTTTCCCTTGCTGCCTCTGACTGCTGGGTATTTCCTGCTAAACTCTGACTGCAGGGATCGGTGCCCGCAGGGATCGGTGCCCGCAGGGATCGGTGCCCGCAGGGATCGGTGCCCGCAGGGATCGGTGCCCGCAGGGATCGGTGCCCGCAGGGATCGGTGCCCGCAGGGATCGGTGTGCAGGCTGTGCCTGCAGGCTTTACCCAGCTAGACTGTGACTGCAGGTTCCAACAACAGGCTCTGACTGCAGCCCCAGACTGACCTCATAGCAGTGATTCTCTCTCCCCAGAATCCTTCTTCATCATGATCCTCTCGTTTGCTCTTCCTCCAAGTTCCTCCTCCTTCATGAGTTCACCCACTCCTTTTATCAGACTTATCTTTATTGGATGTAGCTGTGACTCATCAGGGGTCAGGCTGTATTGGGTAATGAACACAGCTGGTACTTATCAGGGAGGAGGTCAACTGGATTCCCTTCTCCTGCAGAGTGAGACCAAACAAATGTATATCTGGGCTTTTGCTGTATACCAGGAACAAACTTAAAGTCAAAAAAAAGTATAAATGTATTAATTGGTATTGGAGCAAATATTTTTAAAATTTTGAAATTCTGCAAGATTTTTTTTTTATTTGTCTTGATTGTGTGGAGGTTTGAACCTTGGTTCTTTGGTGCCTGTCTATGAGTGAGGAGAGACAGAACTCAAAATCTTACAGAAAAAAAATTATTGTCACTTGTAGGTGACTCCAGGGGATCTCTGCTTCCAGTGCTGCTGGGCCATGTTCTGTGCAGAGGGGGTACCTTCATTAATTAATTTTTCTGCTCTAATTCGTATAATTTGTTAGCTAATGGAAAACTTAGAATTATTGAAATAAGAAATAGTGAATGGAATAGCTTGAGCTAAGGTGCTCCAAAACAGAAGTTGAAAGTGGAATTGTAACACTTATAAAAGGGGTGTAGTTTTTTCCTGTACTGGTTACCAAGATAGAATAAGTAGGTGTGGAACCACTTGTGTACAGCCTAGTACAAAATACAGCAGAGTGAAGTGTATTTTTTCAATATCTGTTTGAATTACCCTTAGATTGCTACAGCAGAGTTATAACCTAATTTCTAACTAACTTAGATTTCTCTAACCCTAATTTTTTAACAAAGCTGAAAGGAAAAAAGTAATGAAAAAACCTCAACCTACATGCATTTGGAAAACCTAGTTTTGAATTGTACAGAATTTTTCCATCAAGACACTCATTCAAGCATGTCAGAGGCATCATGAGAAGTGTCCCTCTCCCTCATTCATCTCTTCCTGGGGTTTAGGTTTTCCCCCCTAATGTCTGTAGCTCAGCTTTAATACACCAACCAAATAGCTTCTGGTGGTTCTTTTCTAATAAAGCTAAATAAGTTTTACTGCTGCCACAATAGAATACTGAGTTTCAGAACACTTATATATGTAGAATGATTGTATCTAATAGTTGGGAATTACATTTTGGCTGGTCCTGGTAGTGCTAACAGTTTTCAAACATGTTTGAGAGAACCCTCTTGGGCAGTTTAGACAGCCTTAGCTGAGGGTCTGAGTCAAGTTTTCTTTACCTTTTGTAAAGGATGCTTAGAACAGAATAAATATATAGGGAACACTAAACTGCAGCTGAATTCGGCTTTCTGTAATAGTGTCTGCCTCCCCTGTTTGGAAAAAGTAATCTACTGCCAGCCTTCTCAATAGTTGCAGGCTGGAGCTGAGTGGTATCTGAAGGGTTTGCAAGTACTGTTAATTGTGATCATTTTAATTTGCCTGGACAAAAGGATTCCCATCAGATTTCTGGGGGTACTCAGTATGTGATTGTCATGTACAACTTCCAGTGCTTGTTAGGGCCTGGAGTAGTTTTCAAAAAACAGTTTTTATTTGGCAGCAAATAGTAAAGAGTGGCCAGATGTAAAAGCTACAGCTTTATGAGCTTGTCATTGTTAACCTGTCAAAGAGGGAAATTTGAAGTCTTGTTAATTGGTGGAGATGGGTCCATGCTTTGTATTGTTGTAAGTAATTCAGAACGTCAAATTCATCCTGAAGTCCTTTATTATTGTTGGACCAGCTCCATGTAGATCTCTGAATTTTGGATCATAAGAGAATAAACACTGCTTTCATCCCCATTTTCTCTCTGGGGGGTGGGGGGCAGTTAAGGCAAAGAACAAATGCTTGTGGCTCTAAAAATAACCCAGCATCTGCTTTTCCTGCTGAAGGGAGATGTAATAAACCCTTGTTTTGAAAGTGTTGGGTTTGATGCTGCTGTTTCTGAAAGGGAACGTTCACGTGACTCCGGTGCCAGCAGCTGTGCAAATACAGCCTGGAGTCTTCGTGGGGCTGACTTTGTGCCCCAGCTGTGTGCTCTGAGCTCAGGAGAACACACTGTCCCCAGCCTCTCACTGCTCCCCACGACTGGGACACAGGTAGGGCCCAGACCTGTGTGAAATTTGGGCCTCTCTGTAGGCTAGGGGCACTTCCCAGTGCCCAGAACTTGAATACTGCTGGAAATAAAAAAAATAGCCCAGGAGACAGCATGTGTGATTTGGCTCAACAAAGCAATGCTGATACTCAAGTACATCCCAAGCAGGAGCAGAAACCAGGTCTGGATGAACACGGTGGGGCTTTCAGCATGAATGTGCTAATATCTGGAAGAATACCAGGGAAGGGACTGCCCAGCTGGATGAAAGAAGAATTACCTTCTTGGCATAACTCTAGATTTTTTTTCTGCTCTTTTCTCTGAAAAAGATACAATACAGAAATAAATATTATTATGATTCTCCTTTCACCTACAAATCTTTGCCTCCGAGACACAGAGAACAAAGCAAGGGAAATTAAATGGGCCTGACATGAGAAAGCCTTTCTTGTGTGCCTGCCTGGTCCCTGGCTTTTGGGCAAGAAAATAAGATGGTTAATTGGTCGCAAATGGGACCTAGCAAATGGATTTTAGTCAATATCTTGATTATTACAGCTGTGTATATTGTCTTTTTTCTAATAATTTTATTACAAATATAACACAAGTTAAAATTTTTTTTGTCTTCTGCTAACCTGATAATATCATGTGAAAAAACTGGCATGGACAGTAGTGTGTTGCCAAAGCATGATATGTAATTGCAATGAGAGCCAGTTTCCTAATCCTAACAGGAGAGGAGACCTTTCTGTGACCAGAGCATACGGAATACCCCCAGCATCTCTTGGCAGGATTTTAAACCAAATAAAAATAGCTGAGCCAGCTGTGCATGTCATGAAGTACTGGGGGACAGTTCTGTAACATGGAGCCATTTCTGGCCCCTTCCTGCCCACCTGGGCTGTGTGCTGGCTCTTACACACACTGCTCCTCAGCAGCCACTGAAACGTGTCAAGTGTCACCTGGGCCAGTGGGATGAGGCAATTCCTGCTGAAACCAAGAAAGAAGGGCTGTGCAGAGCAGCCCTAGGTGTGAGGTACCTCTGGGTTCCACGTGTTCAGCCTCTTGGACTCTCATGAACAGGAGAGTTGGGGTTAGGCTTTTGGCCTGTGGTTTGTCCAGGAATTCAGATCAATACAGAGTGGTGAGCAAAAGGCAAAGCTCCAAACATGAAGATTTGTACTACTTAACTTCATAGCAGCCAGTTTCACATCTCAACTGACGTTTTATCCATGGGTGTAGATCTTCTTCTTGCCACTGTAAGACAAAGTCATAGATACCACAGGAAGTGTCTGTTGCCCAAGTGAACTGCTTTGGTGCTCATTTTTTACTGAGGAAATTTGTCTAAGGATTATGGGATCACAGAATGGTTTGTGTTGGAGACACCTTACAGCCCATTCAGTCCCACCCTTTGCCATGGGCAGCAACACTTTCCACTATCCCAGGTTGCTCCAAGCCCTGTCCAACCTGGCCTTGGACACTTCAGGGTTAGGGAGTCTACAACCTCTCTGAGTTAAAAATGAATGAATTCTATTGAGTTTACAGTTGCTTTTCTAGTGAAAGCACCCCTAAAATCCATAACAACTGTTAACACTGCAGATTCGCTTCTCTTCCACTTGTGTGTCTGCACACATATTGTGACTTTTATTCTTATCCCTCAGGTTACATTCTGACAATTGACCCACCTGAAGATTTGTGGGCTTTAGTGTCCAGTAGTCTGAATAAATTTCATAGAATCACAGGATGGTGTGTGTTGGAAGGGACCTTAAAGCTCATTTTCTTCTGACGGCTGCCATGGGCAGGGACACCTTCCATGTTGATCATTGTCTGGTGTTTGCCAAAATTGGCTCTGTTGCTTCTTTTTTAACCCATCTCAGGAAGGCCAATACCTGAATTCTCACTGAATGCCTCTTATAAAGGTGGTTTAGCCTGAGACTGATTGACTGTGCCAGTGGAAACAAGTGGGTTCTGACCTTCATTGAGTTGCTTTCTCACCATGGAGCTATTTGAAAGTGGGAATGAAGTTCTTATCGTAACCTGTGTTTTCTAACAAGATGTTTTTAATTGCTGTTTTTAATTTCTTTTGGTAGAACCTCCAAGGCTTGTAATTTCACCCAAAAACCAGACTTTTACAGAAGGGTCTGAAGTGTCCATCAGGTGTTCTGCCACGGGTTACCCAAAGCCAACAATTGTGTGGACACTCAACGACATGTTTATCATTGGCTCCAGCAGGTGGGACTTGAAGTTGTCTCCATTTATTTTAATATCATATGTGAGAAAGAAGGTTTGAATGGTGCCTAAATAATTCTACTACCTCAACAGGAGTCTGTGAGTTTTGGAAATAGTATCTCAATCTTTACTTCAATAACTCTTTAATGGCGGTTACCTCATCTCTGACAGAGAAACACTTTGGTTCTCTTCTCCAGGTTTTTATACAAGATTAATTTATGTACTTTTCACAAAATGTAGTGCTAGATATAGTAGTACTAGTAGTGTTTATCATGAGGAAAAACCCCTAGAAACACCTATTTATAGACCCTCTGCTTATGCTGCTGTGGCTGCTTGGAGTGTGGATATAACCATTGTTCTTTCTAATCATTTTGCTTGATCCCCTGTGTGTTCCCAGGTACAGAATGACCCCAGAAGGCACCCTTATCATAAGAAAGGCAATTCCCAGAGATGCAGGAATTTATGGTTGTTTGGCAAGTAACTCAGCTGGGACAGAGAAACAGACATCCATCCTCACATACATTGGTAAGCGAGAAGAACAATGCAGTGAAGTTAAAAAAATAAGCTAATTCATCATCAAGGGGGAGGAGCTGTTAAAATGAATAGAACCCTGCAGAACATACTGGTACAAATTTCAAAAACCTCAAAAGATACGTTGAACAACTCACAAATGTCCCTTTTGTTTTCTGTTAAAACCTGAGTAGTCTTGTTAGGTAGTATTTGGAGCTTGATGCTCTTTCTAAAAACAAAACTTTCTGGGTTAAAAAACCCCCTAAAATAGGATCTTATTATGGGATAGACTGGGAAACCTGAGTGTGTCTTTGGAAAAGCAATTGTGTTTCTGTATCAAAATACTGTGTTAAAATATTGATAGCAGAGTATTAAACTGTTTCAGACCAACTGGCTGGAGGAGGAGAATGACTCTTCATGTTCTGATTGTACTTAATTTTGTACTTTTCCTGATTTTGTCCTTATATTTCCTGTACATGCTGCATATGATTCAGATGCTCTGGACCAGACTTTATTTTCCTTGTTTCCCAGTGTTATCTTTCAAAACAGACTTTTAAGTCTGTTTGATTTTTAATGCAATCATTCTTCCATATAACAGGAGAAAATCAGAGTCTTCCATGGTTTATATCTTAAAAATTATCTATACTTTTGGTGAAAAGCTCATTTTTTTTCTGTCTTGCTTCTTCTTAGAGGCCCCAACATTGACTGTAGTTCAGAGTGAAATTCTGGTTGGTCTTGGAGACACAACTGTTATGGAGTGTAAAACAACTGGAATCCCACCTCCCCAAGTGAAATGGTTTAAAGGTGTGCTCATTGCTTGGTGATTGAGTCATTTATTTAGCAGCAATATTTAGAACAATGATCTGGAAGTGTCTTCACTTCTCTCAAGAGCGTTACGTTGTATTCAACCAGTGACAGACGTGTGAAATTCTCTAAATCTAGAGGAAATGGCATTGACCTCTAGGGTATAAATTCCTGCTTCTGTTTAAATATGGTGAATTAACACACTGTAGCATAATTAATAATAATAGTAAAACAAAGCTAAGCCTCCTGCCGGCTTAAAAAATGTTTGTTCTGTCAGAAAATGTTTAGCTTTATGCTACAAAAATCACAAAACATTTTTCTGTAGCCTTCATTGTTCTGTTTTCATGTAGCCTCTAATTAGGGAGGGAGAAATACAGCCTGACACACTGTCCTAATGCTGATCTCTGCCCAGATGTACTTGGGTTCGTGTTGGCCTTGTGGAACCAATAAATAAAAAGGGATGTATTTAATGTAGTAATGAACTTTTCCTGTCAGTTGAGTAGGAGTCAGAGTCCTCATCTGCTGAATTCATACAGCTATGTTGTGAATTCACTTAAACTTGGACACTGTTTTGTTGGATAATTTTGATAAATATAGGTATATATTTGATGTAAATACTTATATTGCCTTTTTCTATCTGGACTTAGGTGACTTAGAGTTGAGGGAATCAGCATTTCTCATTATTGATATTCACCGGGGTCTTTTGAAGATCCAGGAAACACAAGACCTGGATGCTGGTGACTACACGTGTGTGGCCACCAACGAGGCAGGGAGAGCTGCTGGCAAGATAACTCTGGATGTTGGCTGTAAGTGGTTAAAACCTGCACGGGGCACACTCAGATTGCAGAGTTTCTGTACTGGTCAGGGAGCGGTGCCTTGGCTCCCCAAACCTTTCTAACAGATCTCTGTGTGTGCTGGGAGCACCTTTTGGTGGTGCTGGATAAGCAGTTTTCTTGTCCCATTTGGACTCCAGCTTGGAATCACGGAATGGTTTGGGTTGGAAGGAACCTTAAAGCCCATCTGTTTCCAGCCCAGTCTTACTTCTGTTTCAAAGTATAAAAGTTATGGGGAGGAAGAGAGGTACAGGAGGAGGAAGCTGTTCAAACCTCAACCTAATAAAATTTTCAAGTAGAGAATTAATTACACAAACTTGAGTTACTATGTGAGGTTATTGTACTTTAGCCCTTCCTCTCCTCTTTTCCTAATTCTTTCCATCTGCCTGTGGCCTGACACATTGCATTCTATTAAATGTTCCTGTCAGGCACATGTCTTTCTGAATGAGTGGCACTGTTTGCAGAACACAAAGAATTTAGCAACGCTGATCCTTAAAGTGTTTCTAGAGTTGGGAATGTTAGAAGAAAACCTGTGCACAGTGGGACATCAGTTGAGGTTAGAGAACGGGGTTGCTGTGTTACAGTGCTCATTTCTGTGTGTGCCTCCCCGCAGCTGCCCCCGTGTTCACGCAGGAGCCGGGTGACGAGTCCGCGGACCTGGGCTCCAACGTGACGCTCCTGTGCTACGTGCAGGGCTACCCCGAGCCCAGGGTCACCTGGAGGAGGCTGGATGGGGCTCCCCTCTTCTCCCGGCCCTTCGCCATCAGCTCCACCAGCCAGCTCAGGACAGGCGCTCTGGCCATCCAGAGTAGGTAGACTCAACCTTCAAAAGAGCAGAATTCCACTAGGAACTAGGGCTTTGCAAGGCTTTTAAGTTACTAATGACTATTAAAGTAACTATGTAAAAAGACTGGATTTTTATAACACATTGTGTGGTGATAGTGATATCAGTGTTGTTGACATGCAGTTAATTTTGCTATGGGCTTGTGAATTCTGTTGTGTTTGGTCATTGGCTTTGCTCTTCTTCATGCAAATTATTATATCTTTGTTGAAATACAAGTGGGCTATGGTCTCTGATTCTGAGGAGCCACAAATTTTCATTTTTGGTGGGGTGGTTGGTTTTTTGTTTTGTTTTGGCATTTTTTTGTTTGGTTGGTTTTTTAAAATTTTTTTTTTTGAGAGAATTGGTTCCAAACTCATTGTGTTAGATCTGTCTTAATTTGGGTAATAATCAAAAACTTTGCAAGTGGCTTTGTGATGATTATTTTGGAGCATTTCAGTCACTCTTATGCTAAGGAGCATTATTCTCTTTTCTTAAATGGCTTTTAATTCCTTTCTGTATTTTCATTGCTTCTGTGCTTGGTGACTGATGGAAAGCAATGCTCTGTTTCAAGCTGAGTGTTTGAAGGTGGGAGCGACAAGGACACGGTGTCCGTGTGGAGAGGGAGGGGCAAGCTGTCCATGTATCATTTCATTTCAAATGCTGCAGTCAGCTCTTTTCTCCCCCCATAGATCTGTGGGTCACTGATGAAGGGAGTTATGTCTGTGAAGCTGAGAACCAGTTTGGGAGGATTCAGTCCCGGCCAGCCACAGTCACAGTGACAGGACTGGGTAAGAGCAGGGCATGGCAGTGGGAGCTGGTGGTGTTTGGGCAGCACACAGCATGCCTGGGGGTTATGTCTATACATGCTGACCTATCTGTGTGCTGTATTTATATGTCATCCACACAAACTGAATTAGAAAACATTTACATGGAATATTGTAGTTGATTTCAGTGGATTTTGCTTGTTAGAACATTTCTTTGACTGGCTGCACTAACTGGAATTAGTTCTACCTGCACTTTTAGCTTGGTCTATAAAGAAGTGATTTATCCTGTGTTTTTTTTTCTTATTCCTAAGTAAATTTATTGAGGAATCAAAAATCCCCATAATGATGAATGCCAATTATGGGGTTCCTGCCATTTAATTAATATTAAAAAAACAACAACAAAAAAGGCAGCAATGAACATGGTTGTGTCAGTGTTGAGATAGGTGGGAAGGAATCTCAATGATCCAAGAAGACAATAAATGTCTGGCCTTGACCACAGAAGCCCACAATGGTTTGGGTTGGAAGGGACCTTACAGCCCATGCAGGGACACCTCCTGCCGTGTGCAGGGACACCTTCCACTGTCCCAGGCTGCTCCAAGCCCCGTCCAAGCTGGCCTTGGACACTTCCAGGGACCCAGGGGCAGCCACAGCTTCTCTGGGCACCCTGTGCCAGGGCCTCACCACCCTCTCAGGGAACAGTTCCTTCCCAATATCCCATCTAGCCCTACTCTCTTTCAAATATCCATGCTCTTAGAGGCTTAGTTGTTATCTCAGACATCTGGCAATAAAACGAAAAATAAGGCAATGGAATGTGTACATTTGCATGAGGGTCAGCACAGAGCCTCTCTGCCATCAAAGAAACCATTTCTTAACTTCAAACTTACTGCAAGAGCAGTAATACTGGTAGTATTTGATAGACATGGTTTTACCTATTTAAAAGTATTATTTAATGCCCAGTACTTAATTTCTCAGCCATGTGCCCAGGCATGTTTGCTGTTGGCTTTTCTCAGAATGTGCAGATTTTCTGCTGGGCTGTGACCTCTCTTCTGATCCTTTGCAGTTTTATGCCCACTGGAAAATACAATTTGATTTTGTCCTCTCCAAACCCACTACTTCTGTTCTTCAGTATTTTGCCCAAGTAAGGAAAAATGATACATCAACTTGGTGCCAGTGGGGAAACCCTTGATTAGATCCAGTTTCAGCTGGACAGCACCTTCCATTTGCTGCCATTCCTTAGGCTAAGGATCACTGTTCATTCATTTCCCCAGCTTTCCATGCCTCCTGTGCTACGCCACCCCTGCATTTGTTTCTCCTTTTTTCATGTCTTCAATTTAATACTTATTTAATTTAGTACTTGACATGAATATATAAAAATTCCTAGTAATTTCTTCTCATTCTTCCTTTTGTTCAAGTCCCTCCTCTGATTGGAGCAAGCCCGGCCACAGCCAATGTCATTGAGGGCCAGCAGCTCACTTTGCCTTGTGTTCTGCTCGCTGGGAACCCCATTCCAGACAGGAGGTGGATTAAAAACAATGTGGTGGTAAGACTGCTTTGTTTCCTGTGAGATTTATTGGCAGAGGAAAGCTACAACTGACATTTCAAGGCATGATAACAGCTTGGTTTAATTTACAAAAGTTAATGTGATCACTGCCCTTGCCAGGAAATTTCTGACCCTGAAGTACAGATGAAGGAATAAGAGATGGCAGTGGGGGATGTGGAGGTCTTGAAAAGAACTTGGATCCAAAGTATTTGTGAAATATTCTTTTATCATCTATTTTGCTTGCTTTCAAAGGAGTTTTATACATTTTTGTAGCTCATGAACTTGAGCTTTGGATTCTAAATATGGGAACGCTAGTGGAATATACCTACTAGAATGACAAAAGTACGCTTTTTAAAGTAAAGGTGTAGTAAAATAATAATAAAATAAACCAGAAAATTTCTGTAGATTTAGGATGTCTTAATGTCTTGCCTTTTCCTGTTGTGGATGGGCTGAGGTAAACACCAGTATCCCTGTTCCATATCCTCCTTTCCTAGTGGTGCTCTACTCAGCATGAATGAGTGTTTTCTTTCCCCCTTGGGAACATACCATTGCCAGTTTATACCTCCTGCAGACACAACTAGGGGAACTTTATGGCCCCTTCCAACCCAAACCAATTGTAGGTTCTAGAAAGGTGCTATAGACACCACACCTGGGTTGGGTGTGTGAATGAAACTTCAGCTCTTTAATACTAAAATTTCTGACTTTACCCTATGGAGGTGCTTTTTATCTTTGTTGCTAATTCCTCCCTAAGACCCTTTCTGCATGACTGGAATTAAAAAAATGTAGCAAAATGCCTAATTTATTGTCACAAAGCAGAACCTGGTACTACCTGACCCCTGTTCAGGTTTCCTGTTCAGTTTAGAGGTCTCTAGGAATCACTGGCTTTTCCTTAGGCTGTGCAAGGAGCACAGGCTGTAAGCTCTGTGAGAAATACTGGCAGGATCCTCCTTGTTGAGTTGCTAATTCCTTTCTCTAGTAGTGCTGGTTTCCTGTCATTGTAAACTGCTGGGAAAAGCTGTGCTCCAAGGAAAGTGTTGGAGTAAGTTATATTTAGAGAAGAATTCAGCTGCTTCTGAGTGTGACTGGAACAGATTTGCTTTCTAGCAACCCTTTATGAGGGAGAGCTGTGCTGCCAAGCTCAGGGGGTTTGATGTTGCTGTAGGATATATAACTCTTCAAGGGTTACCCCTTGGTGAAAGTTACAGCTCTGTTTCACAATGGTTTGCTTCAGAGCCGATCTCTTTGGTGCATATGGAAGTTAGAAGTTTTTGATAACTGTAAAGGAAAAACAGTCTGCTTGAGGAAGAAAAACAAGTCATTGCACTTATCAATTACTGGAATAACCAATAAAAATGCAGTGAAATAATTGCACTGAATTTGGGTTTGCTTCATTAAAAGCAGGAGTGGCAGCACAGGATGTGCTGCGGCAGAGCAGAGTGGCTCGTGCAGTTCTTACTCTCACTCCAGCAGTAAATATGAGGTGCTACTAAAACCCCTGAGTAAAATCAGCTTTGTATGAAAGATGGAAGTAGGAGAAGCTCTAGTAAAATCCTCCAGGAACACGTAATTTTTAACCACGTGGCACAGCCAAGTGAAGCCACGCTGGCTCCCACAGTGAGGGTTTTCAGGGTGTATTTTCCAGTGAACGGTTCCGTCTCTCCCTTGGCAGCTGGTCCCCAGCCCGTACGTGAGCGTGCGCAGCGACGGGAGCCTGCACCTGGAGCGGGTTCGGCTGCAGGACGGGGGGGATTACACCTGCATGGCCAGCAGCGTGGCAGGCACCAGCAACAGCACCACTGCTGTCCACGTCCTCGGTGAGCACCAGCCCTGCCCTCTGCTCGGGGTGAGCACGGGCTGGCCGCAGCCACCCGCACCGCTTCGCTGCGCTCACACCGACACCTGCACTGCTCTTCTGTCCCCCTGCTGCTTTGTACAGTGACACGGGGGACATTGATCCGCTGCGCAGGGAGCAGCTGAGGGATCACGGCTGTTTGTCAAGTAAAACAGAGTAAAACTGTTTTGTGTTCACAAAAGAGCCTCACTCAAAGGCGGGGCTGTGCTGTCTTCATCTGGTTTAATTAACAAACAGGTGCAAGTGAGAGTTTACTGGAAACCTGTGAGCAGTGCTATCTGAATGTTTCATAAGTGGGGTAAGGAAGCGCAGCTCATGGGAGAATGAGAATGAAAGAAAATGAATTATGAGTTGGGTAAAAGTCATAAATTGTTTGTTGTTTTTTGGTGTCATCCCCATTCTCCTCCCTCTTATTTTTTCTCTTTAATTAAAACATACCAAAAGCTGCACTGACAGGAAGACAAAGTGTTAGCACTCTGGTAACCCATCTGGGTTTCAGCTGAGCATATTTGTGTTAACTCTGTCAGGCTGCAATCACTTCATGGTTTCTCATGTGTTAAATTTTCTCACATGTTAAATTAATCATGGGAGATTTATTTTAAGCTTCACTTAAGATGCTGAAGCCTCTTTTTAAATAAAGAACAACTATAAATTTTTAGTACAGGCAAGTACTCATAAGATCTTCCACGTCAACACTAGTTTTTTGAGCATTTCAGGGCTTGAGAACAAAAAGGAATACCTTTCTATGTGTTTAGAAATATCTAGGTTTTGGTATTACACCCTTAAATCTTACCTTTTCTGTTAATTCAAAGGCAGCCTGACAGAGTGAAGAAATTCAGGTTGTTGTTGTCTTCTGTTACTGATTTTGAGGGACAAAGCCCAGAATGTTGTCAGACGATAATGTGACAAAGCCTTTTTGGAATAATTTCAGTCAGTGAAATACCTGCAGTTAGTGTAAAACTGCGTGTACATAATGTAGTCATGAACCTATGGCTGGCAGGCTCTGTAGTGAACAGGGATTTATTCTGTCCTGAAAGACAGAATAAATCTGTGGCTCCTTGTCCATGTTAGGGTTGGAGAAGAGGCCAAAAGGTCCCAAACCCTGCTTGCCTGTAGGAAGCAGTAATCGAATATAAGGATTTTATTGTAATAGTTGTGCCGTGTTGAAATGTGTTGTGCATGTCTGTAATATTTGCATGTGTTTGTAGTCCTGCCTGTCATTCAGCATGGACAGCAGATATTCAGCACCATTGAAGGAATCCCAGTGACACTGCCCTGCAAAGCAAGTGGAGTTCCCAAGCCATCCATTGTCTGGTCCAAGGTAATCCCTCACCTTTGAGCTATTTGTGCTGAAATAGAGCTGAACACATAATTTAGTTGTTGTAAAATCTATATTCTAAGAACATGGCCCAAAACTCCACTTGTGAGGGACCTGGAAATCTCTGTTTGTTCAGAGCTGCTTTTGTTTCTTAGAGCAGAACTTTTGGCCGTGGTCCTGCCACAGCTCAATGTTCTATTCTTTGGCAGGGCTTAGAGGTTATCGCTGTATCTTTATGGGTTTTACACTTTAGGAATTGTTCCTGTTCCTGTTGAGAGTTGATAATTTGAGTTTAGGCAGCCTGCCACAGACCGAGAGTTCATTTTTCTTGTGGAGCTCTTTTTCTCTGAGGAAAGTGTATTTAATAATGGCATTGTGGGATTAACCCATGGTTTTTCAGTCATGGCCTTGACAAGATGTGCACTGAGGAGGACCTCAGCCTTTGAGGGAATTTGTCTTAAAGCCAGTTTGTTTGGTTTTTTTGCTCCTTGAACAGGATAATTTCTGGTAGTAACAGTTATTTGAGGTATGTTACAGTTCACATGACGTGGTGTGACGGCACTTTTGGGCCTCAGAAGTTGTGCAGATGTAACTGATTGGGACCTTGGGGACAGCTTTGTTTCAATGAAAGAATAGAACAGAGTTAACTGTTGGTTTGGTTGGGAAGAGAACATGGGAGGATTTCTTTTATCACTTTTTCAACTACAGACAAGGAGGAGGCAGCTGATTAAGAAGAAGTTTGTGTAATGTATATAAGATTCATTTTGACATCAGAAATCAATGTCAAAATTAACTCAGTTGAAATCTTGGTTATTATTCTTGACTATTATTTTTTAAATTTCCTTTTAAGACTTTGAGTCTGTAAAACGTAGTGAATTTTCTGCATAAAAATCCCTGTGCTCCTGTTCTTGTTACTGCTTAGAAAGTGATACTCAAGGACTGTGAAAAGTTAACTGTAGTTAATTAGTTTGTATAAATGGAGTTTTAGGGCCAAGTTTCTTAGCTAATATAAAATACTTTGTCCATCTCAGCTTCAAAGAAAATCAAAGCAGCTTATATTGAATTAAATAGTTGTAATTTGCTTTGTTTTGGAAAATCCGGGCCCTGTGGACTTTGATTATTCTTCTTTCCACAGAAAGGAGAGGTGATCCTCGCCAGCGACGCGAGGTTCTCGGCAGGGTCGGACGGCAGCCTGCACGTGGTGTCCCCAGGGGCAGAGGAGAGCGGGGAGTACGTGTGCACTGCCACCAACGCTGCTGGCTACGCCACCAGGAAGGTGCAGCTGACGGTCTATGGTGGGTGTCACCCAGCTCAGCTGCAGTGGCCCTGTCCCCCAGCCAGTGCATTGGAGCTAGACACACCCAGGGCACACGGGATGGGGACTCTTGTCTAGTTAGTGCTTTTGGATCCCAAACCAGGCAGGTTTATACATGGCTGATCCCAAAGGACCTGTCCTTCAGCCATCATAATTCCCTTAAAACCTCCTTATCCCTTGAGTTCATAGACCTTGGGCTGAGCATAATTTCAGCTTTATGGAAGTGGATAGGAAGCATCTGCACAGGAGCAGAATTTCCTGCTGAGACAAGAATGAAGATCCCTTAATCCCACCAGTCCCAAACCTTCCTGTCATCATCAGTCCAATGTTATTAAAATCTGGTTCAGGCTTAGGTGTGCTTTGCAAGGCTCTGATGGCTTGGAGTTACTGGGGCTGTAGTGTAACAGTTTAGGGAGTGGTTGCGAGCTACCTGTGCAATAAAGAGCTCAGCACACGCAGGAATTACAGCCATCTGTTGTGTCCATCTTGTTGAATGCATATTTCAGGCTTTCTGTTATTTGTGGTATTCCATGTGGGCATCAGCCCATGTCTGAGCTACAGGCACTGGGTATCAGCACAGCAGTGATTGATCTCTATTGCAGACAGGTCATTCAAACAGGATTGTAATGTTTTATACCGGATAAAAAAAGAGATGTTGTATGGTGTTACATTTGTACAAATATGTATATTCATTGCAGCTTCTTAACATGTTCCATGTTATAGTGAAACCTAGAGTGTCCAGGCCTGGAGACCAGCAAGGAAGTGCACATGATAAACCCATAGAGGTCTCAGTAATTGCAGGGGAAGATGTCACACTTCCATGTGAAGTGAGGAGCTTGCCACCCCCCATAATTACCTGGGCCAAAGAAATGCAGCTCATATCTCCATTCTCTCCAAGGTAACAATGTTTGATGAAAACAAAAGAAAAGTGGAATTGCCTCTGAACTGTCAGGATTTTGGAGGGGTGTGTGATTTCTGATTGCCACAGGATCACTCAGAAGGTGTTACTTTGTCCTGCCTGACCCCATGTTCTGGGTCTTGAAACTCTTTCCCAAGCCTGCTAAGCCTGTGCATGGTTGCACAGCTCCCATTGCAGCATGTGCTTACATCCAATCTCAGGAGGCCAGGAGGAAAGAGATCCTGGGTATTTGTGCTGTGGTGGTGCCCAGAGACCCATAGCATCTGTGCATGATTATAACTGTTTAAAAACTGTGTTTCTTTTCTTATGTACTTCACATTTATGCTCAGGGGAGCACTGTCTGTGATTTACATAATGGCTGGCCTTGCTAGTAGGATACAGATGATGGTGATAAATGTTTGGGTGTGCTGACAAGGGCGTGTTGCTTGCTGTGTTTTGGATCCAAAAACTCACCAGAGACTTTTGAATATGTGAAATCAGAGTTAAATACTTGTAAAATGTTGAGCTGACAGCCTTAGAGAATGAAGAGCTGTGTTGGACAGTGTTGGAGTTCTCCCTTATTATTTAATGTGGTGCAGGATAAGAGGAGGGATGAGCTGGTGACTCCATGGGAGTGCCAGGTACTGTCACAGGCTGTGCTGCTGATTTTTGCTCCTCAGGGTCCCTCAGAAGGGCCAGGCACCAGCTGTGTCCATAAAACAGGGAATGGCAAGGCTGGCCACAGGCACAGTGTGCTTGCTGCTGTCTCCCAGTGATCCCATGGACAGAATCAGCCAGTGTCTGAGCTAAGGGATTGTGCTGGAGATCCTCTTTCCCTTGGGGCCAAACCTGCACCTTAGAGGCATTCTAGGGAGCCTGTGACAGCCTCAGCAGATCGTTGGCCTCCATGTCTGCTGAAGGAGGCATGTGTGCATGAATTTGGCTTGTTGTCAGTAATCCATGAGGGATTTTCTGCTGTGTCCTGTGAGCATGTTGCATGCACTAACAAATCTGCATTCTTGGTCTCTTACTTGTCCTCGTTTTACCTCAGGAGACACTGATAAATTAGGGTACTTGCTCATGGCTGTTGTGGTGAGATCCAAACTGTCCAGAGGAACAGAAGTCCAGCTCAACCCATTCCATAAAATTGTTTACAGATGTCAGCAAAAGTTACAGATTAGTCCAAACAGAACTGTTTGAGACCACCCAAAGATCCCATTAGAAATGTGAACAGTAAACAAAGGGAGAGGGAAATCAGATATGAAGGAACTTTTATCAGAAAGCAAATGTAATTACTGGACAAAATCGAGAACGAGAAATTGCCTCAGAAATCTGTCTTCTGGGCTTATAAAAAAAGTGCCAAAAAGTTTGGAAAGATGCAGGCAGCAGAGGAGGAATTGGAGTATCAGACAGATTTTACACTGGAGAAAATACATTTCACTTTCCTTCCATTCATCTCTCCAGCCATTGCAATCTCCACATTCACCATTTATGTTCTTATGATAATACTGTCCTAATTAGGGCCACAGAAAGGAAGACAAATCATCCTGCCAATTCTGGATGTTATCTTGAGTGCCAGGTTTGAATTTCTTCTTGTCAATCCTTAGCTGTCCTTTTTCCTTCCCTCCTCACTTATTCTTCCTATCTCTATTACCTTTGACTCGTACAGAAGATTTTGGCTTAGCTGGCTAAAGTAGCTTCTGGTGTTACAGATCTGTGATCAGAACTGTGGGAGAACTTAATGCTGTGTGCTTAATTATTTACTGGGGAATAATGGCAATTCCTATAAACACCAGAACTGTCAGTTTTGAATCAAAATCCTGTCTTCCATCTTGAATCAATGTAACATCATTTTTTGCCAGAATGAAGCAGGAATAAAAGTTTTAACTTTCTGCCTCTGCTGACTTGAGCTGAGCAAAAAACTTTAACAAGAGGGTGAAAAGCTCCATTTCTCTGTCTCTATCACATTTTAATATGTCCTATAAATAGCTAGAACCAAATTTTGTAATTTGGATCTTAAATTTTAGATATTTGCTGTGTATTCCGAATGTAGGGGCTCCACAAAGAGTTAGGAAAAAAAAAGAGTAAATATAAGTCACAGTTGTGTAATATGGTCAGAGTGGTGTTATTTTAGCTCATAGCAGTCATTAGCAGTGTGTATAGAGAGGTCATTCACCTTTCCATACATGTTTATATGGTTTATCTGCTTCTTCCTTTTCCAGACACACTTTCCTCCCCTCAGGGTCGATGAAGATCAGCGAGACCCAAGTCTCAGACAGTGGAATGTATATCTGTGTCGCTACAAACATTGCTGGGAACGTGACTCAGTCAGTGAAGCTCAGTGTACATGGTGAGTTGGAACTCCAGGGTTCATCAGCTGCAAGTTTCCATATGAACCTGAGTATCTTTGAGAGGTTTTCAAAGTTTTTTTTCCTAATTGACATGAAATCCTCGCAACTGTTGTTCTTTCAGGTTGTATTATCTTCATATGTGAGTTACTGATTTTGTGGAAAGGAAATATTGTATAAACACACAAATACATAGATATGTGTGAAAGTGTCCAGTGGCTCCAGCCAGGACCTGTGTCCCTCTACCTCTCCTTACCTCTATCTCATGTCACTCCTTTGTCTCTCTCCTGCTCTCCCTGTACTGGGGCCCAACCACTGTCCCTTAAACACTCACTCAATGTCAAGTCTGGAAAAATGTCACTTGTTACTGTTTCAGGCATTTTTTAAAAGTCTTTTTATTGCCAATGATCCTTTGGAAAAAAAAATACTGTGGCAAAAGACTTATGGTGGATTTATATTATTCTGTAGGACCAGCAAAATCACTTCCAGTCATATTTTATCTCCCTTGTCTGAACTTGTGTTTGGAAATGTACAAAGATCAGGGATTAGGGAAAGGAAATTAAAATACCAAAAGGAAAATGTGATTAACTCTATCATAAAAGCTCTTGAATTGTTTTGTGTTATGAGGAGCTAGTACCCACAGCCCTTCCAGTGCGCTCAGAATATGACACTGCTCATGGGAGTTGTGCAGTGTGGCTTGTTCAAATAAATTCATCACCCAGGTACCTCCCATCCTATTCTGTGCAGGGCTGCTTTTGTAGCCACTTGAGAGCATTTGATTTCAGTAAATAAGGAACATTTTCTAAAATATAAAAATAGAAAAGAATTTCAGAGGATCATAAAACAGTTTGAGTTGAAAGAGACTTTTAAAGGTCACCCGGTGCCACCCCCTGCCATGGGCAGGGGACACCTCCCACTATCCCAGTGTGTCCCAAGCCCCATCCAGCCTGGCCTTGGATCCTTCCAAGGATCCAGGGGCAGCCACAGCTTCTCTGGGCACCCTGTGCCAGGGCCTCCTGACCATAAAATTTTCTTCCTTATACGTGGTCTGAGTTTCCTCTCCCTTAGTTTAAAATAGTTACCACTTGTCCTGTCCCTTCATCCCTTGTTCCAAGTCCCTCTCCAGCTCTCTTGGAGCCTCTCTAGGCACTGGAAAATGCTCTATGGTCTCCTTGGAACCTTCTCTTCACCAGGCTGAACACCCCCAGCTCTCCCAGATGTAAGAATGATCCTGTACGTTGTTGCTTTAACATTTCTGTGCACTAAACCTTGTCTTACTCAGTTCCTCCAAGGATCCAGCGTGGTCCTCAAGTTCTGAAAGTGCAGGCTGGGCAGCGAGTGGAGCTTCCCTGCAGTGCCCAGGGCATCCCTGCCCCGTTGATCTCTTGGTTCCGAGGCACAAGTGCTGTGCCCACAGATGGAGGGAAGTTCCTGCAGAGCCCAGATGGAGCTCTGGGCATCAGCAGCATCCAGCTCCCTGATGCTGGCATCTACGCCTGTGTGGCCACCAACAGTGCGGGCAGTGACACAGTGGAGGTCACAGTACAAGTGCAAGGTACTTGTTTGGGCCACGCTCCTGCCCTGGCCCGGGCTGGCAGGGGCTCCCTGCCACCGGTGTGAGGCTGGGGCCTTGCTGGGCAGGGCTTTCTCTCGCCCTCTGCTATGTGATGCAAAAGCCACATCTGGTTTAGATGTTATGTTCTGATGGTAATTGGGGAGAATTAGAATGAGCAAATAGTCTTTGGAGGGGGTTGCAGAAATGAAAAAAAGAAGTGTGTACACTCTCTCTCTCTCTCTATATATATATATTTAAATTAAAAAGTGATGTTGAAATGGTGAAAGGGTAAGCGGTCAATGTGCCAATTTAAATACGTAGCGTAACTCCTCACCTGAGGGGCTGACAGATGTCAATGGAGCATGACTGACTTAAGCTAAGCAGGAACTGTTTCTGCTTTGCAGAAGTCTAAAGGCAACATTCTGATCCCTTTGGATCAGAGAGGCTGAGAAATGCTTCCTACAGACAACAAAGAACTCTCAGTAACTTTATTTCATTATAAAGAATATTCTTCATATAGTCTCAGTCTGCACAAGAGTTTAAAAGGAGACTTGAGAACAAAGGAGGGCAGTAGCACTAAAATATATGGTGTGGGGAAAAACAGTTAATATTTTTCAGATTATGCAGAAATATTGCCTTCAGAATAAATATAGCAAGATTTAAAGAGCACTGTTTTCTGTGAAGTTTGAAAGTGTCTTTGTACTGCTTACTTCCTAAATATTTCCACTGAAAGGGAAACTACTTGTGTAGTACCCATTCCAGTCAATGTAAAGAGAGCTATTGGAATGTGACCTTGTGTGAAAGAGAGAGACTTAATGTTATGTATTGTCAAACTGTATTTTTCTATTTGGATCAGAGCTCAAGCAGGTTTTTTGGGTCTAATTTTCTTTCAGAG
Source organism: Prinia subflava (assembly GCF_021018805.1). Taxonomy (NCBI): domain Eukaryota; kingdom Metazoa; phylum Chordata; class Aves; order Passeriformes; family Cisticolidae; genus Prinia; species Prinia subflava. The sequence goes on from NC_086256.1 coordinate 24,351,041, forward strand.
CCTCCCACTATCGAGGACCTGGACCCTCCATTCAACAGCCCCTTCCAAGAAAGGGTGGCCAACCAGCGCATTGTGTTCCCGTGCCCTGCAAGAGGTGGGTGTCTTGGTTACCCCTTGTAGTGACAAAAGGATCTTTTTCTGTTGACCATTGCAAATTACAATGCTGCTGTAAAAATACCCAATCCACACAGTATTTTCCATGTATGCTTTGTATGGAAGAATTCAAACTAACAGCGATTCAAATAACCACTGTGTGTGGAAGTCCTATGGAAAGTCATTGCTAGCCAACAAGGATTTTACAGTGTTTAGGATGAAGATGTTTAATGTTAAAATCATCCTGTAACAGCTGGGGCTTCCTCTTGGAAGCTCCTGGCCTCCCTGTGTGTTGTCCTTCCAGCAAGCAGCAGGAGTTGTTTCAATCAGTGTTGTCCTGAGCCGAGTGAAGCGTTTGTGGCCGTCTCCCCTTTTCCTTGCAGGTACTCCCAAGCCTGCCATCAAGTGGCTGCGGAACGGGCGGGAGCTGACCGGGGCTGAGCCGGGGCTCTCGGTGCTGGAGGACGGGGCCCTGCTGGTCATAGCTGCCCTCACGCCCTCGGACAGTGGGGACTATGTCTGTGTGGCAGCCAACGAGGCTGGGAGCACGCAGAGGAGATACAGCCTCAAAGTCCATGGTAAATAACCCATACAGCCCTTCGGGAGCTGGCTTGGAAAAGTATCCTCTGTTTTCTTCTTGCAAATTGTGTGGCCCAAATCTGCTCTTGTACTGTTAAATTATAAAATCTGAGTACTTCCTATTTTTCTGACACTCTGTAGTTTTTCTTTCCCCCTGTTTTTTCTGTTCTCTGGGACTTTATGCACAAACCATCTTTGTTTTGCTCAAGGATCCGGGTACATCCTATTGGTAGAAACTCCCGTTATACTTGAGAATTTTAATGCGAATAACAAATGAAGCTTTGTACTGTAGAAGTTACAGATTGAGGGCTAGGTCTGCATTTCAAATAAGAATTATCAGAATGAAGAGAGATTAGGAGATTTCTAGTTGCTGATACTCTTCTTCTTCCAGAATCCTAGTTAAGAAATAGAAACCCTACAGGCTGCTTTTATTTCAGCCATGTTCACTTCCATGACAGTTAGTTCTAATTAGTTGGCTCCTCAGTGGGATTGGAACTTTCTAATCCACCACTTAAGGCCATTCTCTCTGCATTCATAGTGGGACAAATGATAGGTGGGGTTCTTGGGCATGACTGGACCAGTGAGGAGGAAGGATGACTCTGGAATAGGCTTCCTTGATACGCTAAACAACACTAGATTTCAAAATGAAATTTCAGATTAATTTTAAAATCTTAAAATGTTGATGGTGCTTGTGTTTGAGTGAATTTCCCTGGGAGTCTCTTACTGAGCAAGAGAAGGCTGTTTTTGGCAAAGAGAAGAAAGGACACAGGGAGATATGTCCAGAGCCTAAAGACAAATGGAAATGTTGGGAAGGGAATGAGAAGGTTTTGGGAAATCTTGATTTGTAGTGGTCCTTGACTAGGATGGAAAGGAGGAAGGGGGAAATCACTGGAATAGGAAGACTTAAATCATAATGTTGAGCTTTCTTGCAGTTCCTCCTGAAATCAGAGATCAAGATAAGGTGACAAACACATCTGTGGTTGTTCATCACCCTGTCAGTCTCTTCTGTGAAGTAACTGCTAACCCTTTTCCAGTCATCTCCTGGTACAAGGATGATATCCAGGTATGTGGGGTTAATCTAACTGTGGACTTCTGAGGGCTTGGTACGAGAATTCATTCAAAATAAATGCAGGTAAATGCCTTTATGTATATTTAAGTGCTCTAAGAACACCCCAACAAAAAGGCAGCTCATCCATTAATTCTGTAAGTCAAATGTAAACTCTTAATTTTCAATACTCCCTTGGAAATTGGCCTTGGCAATCCCCCAGTATTGCAGAGGCCAATCCATGCAGAAGGGGACCAGTATTGCCATTTTTTTCATTCTATAAATGGAGAAATATAACTTTTGGAGGTGAATTGAATTTCTCAGGATTATCCTTGAGTCCTCTTGTAGCTGATAAGTTGTAGTTTAAGATGAGGAGAGGTCCCTTTATGCACTCCTGGGACTGCCCATTGCTGGTGGTTGGAGTTTCCCCACTCCCTGCCCTAGGCTGAGCTAGAAACCAGATTGAATTCGTTGCAGCAGGGCAAGAGATTAGTGCTGAAACTGAAAAGGGAAACAGATTATCCTTCCACTAAAACCACCATTTTCTTATAAAAATCCAGCTGTGATACTTGGCTGCTGTAGCTTGGATCACATAAGGCTAATGTCTCGGGTTCCTCTAAGGTTGTGGAAAGCAGTGCTCTTCAGATTTTGCACAATGGGAAGATACTGAAGCTCCTGAAAGCTACTACTGAGGACGCAGGACAGTATTCATGCAAAGCCATAAACGTGGCAGGAAGTTCTGAGAAGCTGTTTAACCTCCATATACTTGGTTAGTTCCGTGGCTTTGGGGTTCGTTTTTGTTTGGTTTGGGTTTCAGTTGGTGATTGGAAAAACAGCTGATATTTAAGAACCCAATAAATTTCAGCTCATTATAAATAGATTCTTCCACTCACTGCCCATGAATTATTGGATGCTGAAGCACTGAGTGCTTAAACTTCGCCATTCTTGTAGCAATACTGACAAAATGTTGCTTTAGATTTCTGGGGTTTGGTGCTTTGTTTTGTATTTGGGGTGTGCAGTGTAACATAGGGGTGTTCCCAGGTACAGTTCACCAGTGCAGGTGTGGAAGTGCTTGTCGTGATAGACAGCCTGTTGTGACCTGCAGAATTCCCTCTGCAGGGAACACTGAAGGTGTGTCAAAGGAATAGTGAGATCCACTGCTGCATTCCCTTCAGTCACAGGGCACTTTAGCTTCCCTGGCTAAATACCAGTCCTTCCTTAATGTTTGTCTTTTAAAGTTCCACCGAGCATCATAGATGCCAACACCCCTGGTGAAGTGGCAGTCATCCTCAACCATGAAATCCGTCTGGAATGCAGAGCCAAAGGCTTCCCTGATCCTGACATTCACTGGTTCAAGGATGGCAAGTGAGTATATTGCAGCTTTTGTGATTTAAGTCAGGCTCTTCCTCCCCTGGAGCAGAGAGGAAGGAGGTGCAGTGTTTAACTACTTAGTGTTAACTTAGTGTCATCAGAATTTGGGGTGGTAAATTCTTTAATCAAAACCTAACTTGTCTTTCTGAACTCACCCATCACTGGCACTTGCAGAGCAGATTTTGGGTTTTTGGAGCATGATGATTGTTGAAGCAAGATAAGCAGAACCATTTCTTTGAGTTTATTCTGTGAATTATTCTACCTGGATGATTTTACACACATCATTAGTTAAAATGCAGTTGTTTGGCTGAGCTGATTTTTTCACGGGTAGACAGAACTCAGATGGTTTGCTGGCTAGTGCCATGTGCAGTTCTGCATATATACATTAAAGGCTTGAAAGATTATATGTATAAATATATATAATAAAGTTTTGAAAATGTTTATTGCCTGCATGTTTTCCATTCCTCATCTCATCTTCCAGGCAAGCACACCAGGAGAAGAATTCTTAAATATTAGCTGAAAACCCAGCTGGACTGGGTGTTTTTGATGTTTAACAATGTGGTTCATTATAGGCTATGGGTATGTTGTTCCTGTGTAGTAGTTGATGTTTTGTTACTAGCAAAGGCCTAGCATGACTAAATAAATGATGAAAAGGAGTTGAGGTCAGGCATGCAACTCTGGTTCTGATGCTGGCATTCTGGAGGTCTGAGAAAAGTACTTTTTGTGGTTTGAGTTCTTTTAGAAGTTAGGAGTAGAGTTAATCACAGTAGCTTGTCACTGCATGATTGTTCTTATGATTAATGCCGTTAATTTAGCGCTAAATGACACTCTAGAATAGTACAATTACTGCCTCCAAAGGACCTCTTCTTCTTACTGGTAGTTTAAATTATTGCTGAAAGGGTGGAGGCAGAATTCTGTGAAGCAAAATGGTCTCTGTTTCAGGCCTTTGTTTTTGGGTGATCCCAATGTTGAGCTCCTGGACAGGGACCAAGTTCTCCACATCAAGAGTGCTCGCAGGTTCGACAAGGGTCGCTACCAGTGCAGTGCCACCAACACTGCTGGCAAACAAGTGAAGGAGGTCAGGCTCATTGTCCACGGTGAGTTTATGGAGTGCCTGATCCCAGAAGATGCTCTTGTTTTACTCTTAAGGTTTCTTTTTGAATGGAGATACTCAGGCAAATGCAAATTAAGTCTCTGATACTACAAAATTTGTGTAAATTTAATAATCATGTGTTCACAAAATGACCTTTTTGAGTATTTGTATGAAGTAAAGTATGGATGTATTCTTTGCAGGCTTGGAAAAACACCTTGAAATGTTGTTTATATGCTTCTTTTTCTAATTAGTGAAAGCAAAAAATCTTGAAGGGTGCTCTCAAATTCTGCTGTTAGTTTCAACTGAATTTTTATTACCACATTGTCTTTATTGTTTTGGTCTGTCTGTCTGGGGAGGAGAAAATCAATCAGATTTTGATTTTAGTACACATTTGGTCTTACTTTTCTTAACCTGGTGCCAAGGATACAGCCTGTGCTTCATGGGACTCAGAAACTCTTGTGCCTGGAGTGTGAAGGGTAGGGATTTGAGTCCTCCCATGCTATGGATTTGTTCCTGAACACTGTGTGTCATTCTGTGAAGTTAATATGCATTATTTCCCTCATCTGGGACATTTGTGAAGCACAGAGCACCCACAGGCACAGGAATGTGGCTGCACACCAGTCATGGTGAGACCTTTTTCTGTCAGGAACAATGAGAATGCTGGGAGGACTTGCAGGGGATTATTGCTGTTGTGAGATTAGAGGAATAAAATGGCTTCCCTCCCTTCCCCCCAGATAAAATCCTCGCAGATGAGTAGATTTATTTCAGGTTCTTCAGGAAAGATGAATTTGTGATAGCAGAATGGAACTTCTCTTTACTTTTGTATTTCTCCTTAGTCCTGGCTGGACAAACAGAAGCCCACGGAGTAAGTGAGGATCCTCAAAGCTAATTGCTGCTAGTTCTTACTTTGTTTTAGCTGTTCAGGCATGCTTTTGGCTTTGATATTTTCCTGAAACACCATATTAAAACCATTCCTTGTCTCTGATAGAGAAATGCAGTGGTCTTTGAACTGGGTGTGTTTCAGCATACTCAGTGGATTTGAAGTTTTTGATACAAAAAAATGTTTGATTAGTAAATATTTTATTGTGGTTTGATAACTGCAGGACCTGTCTCAGGTAGGGATCCATCCATTCACAGACACTTTGCTTTTCATTTCTGCAGTGGTGTTTTCAATGACTGCTGTGGAAGTCAGAGGAATCTGTGGATGTACTGAGCATGTTTGGCAGCAGAGGAGTCAATGTGTCTGCCAGATGTGTCTGGTCCTTTCAGCAGCCATAAATTTAGTCGTTGCCAATTGCACTGTGTTTTTATTGCTTCTATAGAGATTTACGGACTCTTTATATTGGCTGATTTACACAAGAGCTTGTTTGCTAGAAAAATCCGAGTCCTGCTGCCTAGAGAGCAAGGGAAATGACTATGGGCCAAAAAGCTTCAAAAATAGGAGCATAAAGCAAGACTGCTAAGCTCATACTTAGTCTCAAAGTAACTGACTTCATCCTCAAAAGTTTGGACCATGGAGCAGTTCCCACTGCTGTTGTGGAGGCTCTTGGGTGTGTTTGGTATTTTCAATAGCAGGATCCTTGCTGGGGGGATGCACCTCCCAAGGCATCCAGGGGTTGCTCTTTCTTTGGAGACAGGGAAGAGGGCTGCCCAAATGTACTGCAGGAGGCATGGAGGCCCAGCTGTCCTAATCTGGCACATATTGGACCTTGGTGGCCTTTTTGTTGTGTTTTCTTCATCTTTTCCACCCTGTGTGCCTTGAAGGACTGTACAGGTGACAGATGAGCTCTGCTGGGCAAAGAACCAAACAAAACACAGCAGGAAGGGTTGGAAGGCTGATGATGATGTTTTATTCTTACAGCATTCTAATGTTTTGTTTAAATCTGCACATATTTGTAGTCTAAGGCTCTAATGTTGTTTTGTCTTTTGAATTAGTCCCTCCTAGTATTAAGGGAGGAAACATTACCACAGAGGTATCGGTGCTCCTCAACAACCTGATCAATCTGGAATGTGAAACCAAGGGAATCCCTGTGCCCACCATCACCTGGTACAAGGATGGGCAGCGTGTGATTTCCAGCCCCCAGGCTGTGTACGTGGACAGAGGGCAGTTCCTGCAGATCCCGCGGGCGCAGGTGTCAGACTCTGCCCGGTACTCGTGTCGTGCGAGCAGCGCTGCGGGGGCTGCCGAGAAGCTCTTCCACGTGGATGTCTACGGTGAGGGACAGCTCCTGGACTGCCTTACTGCTCCTGCAGAACACCTGTGCAAGAGATTTTCAGCCTCTGCAGCCTGGCAGTTGCTGTGATTAAATTCTGGCCTCCGATGCCAGGGCTGTGTAGAGGGAGATTTAGACCCTCTGCTTTATGGGACTCTCCAATTTTATTGACTTCATAAAATGGCATAGGTTGAAACGGACCTTAAAGCCCATGCAGTCCCACCTCTGCCATAGGCAGGGACACCTTCCACTAGCCCAGATTTGCTTCAGTCCCCATCCAGCCTGGCTTTGGGCACTTCCAGGGATCCAGGGGCAGCCACAGCTTCTCTGGGCACCCTGTGCCAGGGCCTCCCCACCTTCACAGGGAGGAATTCTGTCCCGATACTCCCATTTAACCCTGCCCTCCCTTCCCTGGCCTTGCTGCCATGCTTTCTATTACTATTTCTTTTCCATGTATATCCATTCTCTATCTCACATCTGCATGCTAAATAATACTTACTTGAAAGAACCACTCTGGGTGGGATCTTTAGTGTACTCCTTTAAGTCCTTCTTGTCTAGTTCTTCCCTCTTAAAGTACTGCATATCCTCTGTTTTATACAGCTGGTCAATTTTGAGCTACAACATTTTACTTCTCTGCCTTGCCTTGCCCCAGCAGCAAATTCTCACATGAAATGGTGCGTGACATGATGGCAAATGGAGCCAGAGTGGGTAGAACAAACCCATTTTTCTCTTAATACATTTTTTGGCTACAGAATTAATGGCTTGCAATATATTTCTTCCTTTCTGCAGTTCCTCCAGTAATCGAGGGTGATGCTGACACAGCCCAGAGCAGGCAGGTGGTTGCTGGGAATTCCCTGATATTGGAGTGTAAGGCTGCTGGCAACCCTCCCCCTCTCCTGACATGGTTAAAGGATAGGGTTCCTGTGAAAGCAAGTGACAAGCTCCGCGTCCTGGCTGGGGGGAGGCAGCTGGAGATCCTGAATGCCGTGGAGGCTGACCGGGGCCAGTACTGGTGTGTGGCCACAAGCATAGCTGGAGAACAAGAAATCAAGTATGACGTTGAAATCTTAGGTATGTGAGCTGCAGTTTTATCAGGTTTCCATAAGCCTAAGATGGAAAAGTTCCATTAAACCTATGGGGTTTTTTTTGTTGGTATTAATATATTAAGATCAGTTAGTCACGCTCTGTATGTAGCTGAACCTGGGCACTGCACAACTTTTCTGTCCAGGGCTACAGGACAGTTGAAGACTTGTACTTTCATTTAGTTCTTGAAGGATTTTTGTGCATGTGGTAGGTAAATACAATTCTCAGTAACCTCTAAAATTTTTCTTACTTGTCTTCAGAGAAGAAAATCACAGAAATCTGTTAAAAATATCACTTAGTAGTTGCCTCTGGGAGAGGACATCTTTGTCTGAATTTGAGTTGTGTTGTGCAAGTTTTGAACCTTATACTGAAGAAAACACTTTTTTTTCCTGAATCCCTTGAATCCATTACCACAGTCTGTATTTCAGCAATCCCTTCTGAATGTCTTGAGGCCTTCTCCTGACATGGAAGAGAACTGTAAAGAACGGATTTTTAGGTTTTGCTCACTTGAGCATAGTATTGATTGCAGATATAGAGCATCCCTTCTGCTGCTAAATGTCACAGGTCTTCACAGTGGAGGAGCTGTGTGGCAGTGCTTCCTTCTCAGTGAGGATGAGACAGGGTGAAGAGGACCTGGAAGAGGATCCTCTGCACCTTTGTTTTCTCCTTCTGCTTACAAAGGGTGCTAAAAGCCCTCCCCCTTCCCACCCATTCACAAGGTTCTTCTGACAGAATCTGAAAACCCAACCAAACAAGAAACAGTAAAAAAGTGAGAACAGTGATTTGAAGCCACAAAATGTCACTGGGCAGATGTTTCCCTTCAGAAAGGGAACAGTGTTTCATAATGAATCAATGTGTGTTTAACAGTGCTATTTGAGAGAGACTTGTCTGATATTTCTGATGTGTAAATGCTTCTGTTGGTGGATTTTTCTCTCTTACAGTGCCACCATTTGTGGAAGGTGGGGATGAGCTCTTGGGCCACATTGTGATTCTCCACAGCCCTTTGGAGCTGGATTGTTCAGCAAGAGGGACACCCTCACCAACTATCATGTAAGGGCACTGGCATGATAGTAGAAAGAATACAAATAAATCTGCTGGTTGGTTAGGTGAGCTTTATGAGCCACCTGTATTAATCAGTGGTGGTTAATGAGTAAAGGACAAACTCCTGGCTCCACTGACAGCACCATCAGGCACTCACTTGGCAACACCAGGATGTCATTTTGAAGTAGTTGGTTTTTTGTGCAAATATCCATGTCCCGGAAATGGGGATAGAAAACAAGAGCAGACAAAACTTTTAAGTCCTTTGCTAATGCAACTTAATGTGCCCTTTTCTTCTAGCACCCATGATTGCTTTTGCTTTGAAGGTTCCTCTCTGCCTCTGGTCGTATCTGCTGTCACCTTTCAGACACTGTCTTTAGTGGCTGTTCCCCAATACTGCCTTCTGATAAACACTTTAATCCGTGGCACTCATACAAGGGGAATACAACCCGGCACTTCTAGATTTCCCTAGAAATGCAAATGGAGTTACTGAGGCATTCTGCTCAATGGAATTGTGCATGATTTAAGATTGTTGTTGATCTTGCTTTTGCTGACAACTGAAATGGAAGTTTCTTTTTGGTAGGTGGTTCAAAGATGGGCAGCCAGTCGGAGAGGAGGCTGGACACAAGGTCTTATTAAATGGACAGAAACTTGTCATCTCTCAAGCTCAAGTGTCAGACAGCGGCCGCTATAAATGTGTGGCTGCAAACAAGGCGGGAGAATATGAGAAGGAATTTGATGTTACAGTGCACGGTAGGTTACTCAAGGTGGGTGGGAAGCAGCAGACTGCTTGTATTTCAAATTGCTGGCAAGAAGATGCTCAGACTTCCTATAAATGTTTATTTGCATTAGCAGGTTGAAAAACTAGAGAGGAGATTAGATGATATAGAATCATAGAATGGTTTGGGTTGGACACCAGCCATGGCAGGGACACCTTCCACTAGATCTGGAAGTAGAAGTAAACCTCCACTTTTACCTCTGGGATACTGCTTCTGTATGTTTAAATGTACATGTTTAAAAAAGGCATCATTTTTGTTTCTGGTGCTTTTTGCAGTTCCTCCAACCATTAAACCGGCTGGGCCTCCTGAGAGAGCAGTTGTGCTCCACAAGCCCGTGACGCTGCAGTGCATAGCCAGTGGCATCCCCAGCCCTTCCATAACCTGGTTAAAAGATGGACAGCCAGTAAACACAGCCAGGGGAAATATTAGAGTAAGCATGATTCTTTTATGGGATCCAAATCATGGAAGAGAATTGCCATAAATTGTACGTGTTAGTGCTTCTTTTCCTTTTGCTTCCCTCGCACTGTGATACAAAAGTGCTTAAGATCCATCCTGCAGAGTGAGGGGCTTTTTACCTGATTAGGGTGGTGTCTGAGGTAATAGCAGTGTTCAGTAGACTGAATCCCACTAGACACCTCGTATCAGGAGAGTCCATGACTGGAAATTCAGAATCAGTCTCCTTCCAGTTGTACTTTGCCTTTCAAATGGTTATCTGCTGCTTGTGAGGTGGCTCTAGCCACTCGTCCCTGTGAGGTGGGATTAGCTGAGCTGCTCTGTAATCACTGCAGCAGCTACCTGTAATTCCCTTCTCCCGGTGAGATCCTGCCTTTCCATGAAGAGCCCTCCCCAGTGCTCACATGTTCCAGGGGTGAGTGCTTGCAGTGGCTTTGATTTCCCGTGGCTGGAGCAGTTTTTGGCACCGTGCCTGCAGTCTCCTCTGCCTGCCTGCCCCTCTCCAGCTGGCTCTCCTCACACCTGTACAGCTCCTGGTGTCCCAGGGACGATGAAACCTCTGAGCCAGCAGTTTCCTCGTTCCATGAGCCAGGGTTGGGAGGGGACGAGCCGGGCTGTGTCCCCTCGCTCTCAGGCCGAGCGGCTGTGCCGAGGGCAGCGGTGTCACAGGCTCCTCTCTGTGTTTGGGACAGCTGGAGGCCTCAGGCCGTGTCCTGCAGCTCGACCAGGCCCAGCGTGGAGACGCCGCCCGCTACACGTGCGTGGCCACCAACGCGGCGGGGGAGGCGCAGCAGCACACGCGGCTCCACGTGCACGGTAACGCCGCCACACGGGGCTGTCCACGCGCGCCGCGGCTCGCTGTGCTCCGGCTTGTCTCCTGCCCCTGCACGCTGTGCTCCGGCTTGTCTCCTGCCCCTGCACGCTGTGCTCCGGCTTGTCTCCTGCCCCTGCACGCTGTGCTCCGGCTTGTCTCCTGCCCCTGCACATCCCCCTCGCAGTTCTCCTTCTCTGGCACATTCCATTAGTGAGGGCAAAAACTGGCTTTTGTAGAGTTTGGTCTCTCTCCTCTAATACCAAAGGACACAGAAATGAATGAGTGTCTTTCCAGGTACCTCTGCTGCTCAGAGGTATCCCAAAAAGCCAAACACATTCCTACCAATCCACCCCTCAGAAGGGTACTCTGTGCTTCTGAATCCATGTATGGTATACTACCGCTGGCATTACTAATTTCATCCAAGATTTTGGTACTCCCCATGACCCTGGGGAATGGGAAATTTTTACAGGAAAAACTTTTTTGAGAAAGGAATATTTTCCTGTGAGGGGATTTTTCAGCCTGCTTAAAAGGAATTTTCTTTTGCAGCTAAAAACAGTATAAAAACAATCAGGGAAACTGGAGAAGCTTACGTTTGCATGTGAATTTAATAAATGCTCCCACCATAATTTACACATATTTGGCTCAGAAGTGGTCACGAAGAGTTGTGCATTGCTGATGTGACCCAGTCCTCAAAGGAGGGGTGGGAATCCTCAGGAGGTGCAGGAACAGACTGTGGCAATATTCTCCCAGAGTATGGCTATGTTGACTTTTATTGCCAAAGCAAGCTAGTAACTGGAAAACATTAAACTGAAGCGAGGAGAGGTTGCAGTCTCTGCGGATGGGATTTGGAAAGAGGAGCCACATTCAAACTGTGATAATTGCATCACAACTAATTCCAGTGTTAGCCCCATGCTCATAAAGCTCTCCTTTGCTGTCAGTCTTCATGTTTGAACGGTCATTATCTAGTGTTTCTGTCATGTTTCAGGTTTTGGAACTTCAGGAAGGTAAAAGCTGTCCACACCACTCAGTTTACTATCACCAGATGGGGTGAGAGGAGCTTGCCACAAGAAAGAATTGCTGCTCTATGTTGTGTGCCCATTGCAAATCTACTTAAAGTTCCATTTTTTCCTGAGAAAAATGAAAATTAACAAAAATAATGTTTACTCCTCTTACCACTAATTAGGATATATAATTAGAGAGTATTCTCATTTCAGAGATTAACTTTCTGGAGAAATTCCTTGGTCACCCAGCAGTTGAAGCTTGTGCAACTCACTGCCCAAAGTTTCTCTGAGCGTAGATGACTGTGATTGGATGCTCTGCTAGCTGCATGGCTGAGTTAATGAAAACCTGCTACTTTTGTCTTTTCCCAGAACCACCCAGTCTGGAAGATGCAGGAAAAATATTAAATGAAACAGTGGTGGTGAATAATCCAATCCATCTTGAATGCAGAGCATCTGGGAACCCTCTGCCAGGTATCCGTGTGCATCTCGGGGAACACCTCATAAAGGGTTTCACTTTCACATGAAAAATTCAGCATATCCATTCCTCTGGAAAGGAATGGATATGCTGAATGTGGAGCTAATTTTAAACCAGCTAGAAACTGTGTGATGGGAAATGTCAATGTATGGGCTGACATGAGGAAGGATTGAGGAATCCAGTCATCCCCATTGATAAATGACTGAAAACATGTCACAGGGATAATCTATTCCCTTGTGATGCCCTGTCCACAGGCAAGAGCACTATTTGATTTCTGCTGAATGAGCTTTAAACATATCCACTTTTATCTCCTGTCAGTTCAGTATTTGTTAGTTTAAGGCAGACCTGAAATACCTCATGGATTGAGTATGCCTGTCAAGTGTGCCTGTGTCTAGAACTTTTTTAATGTGTGCTTTTATTACCTGGTAAGATATCAAGGACATATTATTATAAGAGCACTTTGCTGTATGAATTATTGTAGAGCAAAACCGAGGGAATAGTTACTAAGAGCTTCTATCTAATATAGCAAATTATTTTCATGCTGATTATAGCAACATTTTCAGAAGAAATGTGTTATTTACATTTCAGGTGTGCATCCAGCTTCTCCTTTTCTGCCCTTTTAAGAATTAATTCATAGCAAAGTATTATTTTGTAGAATAATTTATACTTACGTAAAATGCCCTAAAATATTGAAGAAGTAAAATGTTATAAAAGCTTAAGAATTTTATGTCTATTTTACACTACTTTTAAATTTTTTTCTCCTTTTATCCTCCAAATTTTCAGTTATTTTTGAACAAACAATTAAAATGGTGGATTACAGATAATTTATGCAATAAGAACAGTTTGGTCAACCCTGCTGTGGTGTGGTGTGATGTGATGGTACATCCTATTTTCAAGATATAACATGAGTCAGGAAAATGAGAGCACAGCATTCCATTGGAAAAGAGAGAAGCTGTGTGCAAGTCTTGTCCATCAGTCAGGCCAGAGCACTTAGTGGGTGTGATTCTTTCCCCAAAACCCTTTGTGTATTACAGATAATCCTTCCATGAGCAGTAATTTCACCTGAGTAGTGAAGCGGTGCCAGCAAAGCCTCAGTGACCCATTCTCCTGATGAATGGTGCCATCTTTTGGCTGAGATGCAAAATCTGCGGATTTTCTTGGTTGTCAGCTTCCCATAAAATTTTCTTCTGCAGTAACACCAAGTTTTCCACTCTTTATTTTCAGTTTTTTGACCTGCCAGTTGCACTTTGATTTGGTTGCTAGTGTTTTGATTCTTTGTCCCAGGTAGTTCAGTTTAATGTAGTGATAATTTAGAGTAAAAGGCAAAAAAATTGATATATATAATAGAATCCCTGGATGGTTTAGGTTGGAAGGCACCTGAAAGCTCATCTCATTCCATCCCCCTGCTGTGGGCAGGGATGCCTTCATATTTTTGTGTGGTTTTAAACAGCTGCTCTTCACCTTTGTATAAGATAAGTAAATTCCCTATAATTTGCTTTGTGTGATTATTTTTCAATTTCAGAACACTTTCCATAGATATAAGGTGGATGATAGTGTCAAATTCCCTGTTGAATTGTGGTGCATAGCCAGTATTTTGTACAAATCTTCCAATTTCCCGATTGTCTGTTCCATTTTGTTGTTCTTAATCGCGGTTAACGCTGCCCTTGGCCGCTGGGCGTTGGTGTGAGTGTGAGGGCTGAGGTGGCTGCAGTGGGGGCTCTGCGGTGCCGTGCCCGTCGGGCTCTCGGTGATGTGCCCGTCGGGCTCTGCGGCGCCGTGCCCATCAGGCTCTCGGTGATGTGCCCGTCGGGCTCTCGGTGATGTGCCTGTCGGGCTCTCGGTGCCGTGCCCGTGGGGCTCTCGGTGCCGTGCCCGTTGGGCTCTCGGTGCCGTGCCTGTCGGGCTCTCGGTGCCGTGCCCGTCGGGCTCTGTGGTGCTGTGCCCGTCGGGCTCTCGGTGCCGTGCCTGTCGGGCTCTCGGTGATTTGTCCCCGTTCCTCCCCACAGCTGTGTCATGGTCCAAGGACGGGCGCGCGCTGGGGGCCCGGGGACAGGTGCTGCACATCGAGGCTGTGCAGGTGGCCGACTCTGGCCTCTACCGCTGCCTGGCCACCAACGCTGCGGGCACGGCCGAGCTGCTCTACAGCCTCCAGGTCCATGGTGAGTGCAGAACCGCGGGACTGTCACTGCCAGAGCTTGGGGAACCTTCTGAGAGCACTGAGTCCAGCTGTTCCCCCAGCACTGTCACCACTGACCCGTGTCCCCAAGTGCTACATCCACATGGCTTTTAAATCCCTCCAGGGTTGGGACCCCACCACTGCCCTGGGCAGCTGTGCCAGTGTCTGACTACCCTGTCCATGAAGAAACTTGCCCCAACTTTCCAAATTAACCTCCCTACCCCCAGCACAACTTGAGGCTGTATCCTCTTGCCTTGTATTGTGACACTTAGGAATAATGCATGCAAGCTCCACCTTTGCTTTCCTCCTTTTCCAGTCTGCTTAGCAGATTGGTGTCACTCATGATCACAGAATCCCAGAGTGGTTTGGGTTGGAAGGGATCCTAAAGCTTATCCATGCCACTCCGTGCCATGGGCAGGGACACCTTCCACTAGCCCAGGTTGATCCAAGCCCTGTCCAGCCTGGCCTGGGACACTTCCAGGGAACCAGGGGCAGCCACAGCCTCTCTGGGAATTCCATTGCAGGGCCATCACTACCCTCACAGCCAGGAATTCCTTCCCAGTATCCCATCTAACCCTGCCCTCTGGCATTCCCCCTTGTCCGGGCACTCCATGTTCTTCACTCTTCTGTTTTCTCACTGACATTAGAATAGATGTTTTGAATGTGGAAAATGTGCCAAGAGAAGGCATTTCTAGGAAGAATGAATTTGTGGAAGAGGTATTTTGTGTAAGGGAGTGCTTGAGCAATTTGAAGGGCCTGGCAGTTGCTGGAGTTTGTTGTAGGTGACTTTGAAGCTCACAGTAGACAAAGGACACAGATCAAATACTCTTTCATAATCCAAGAGTTTTAAAGAAAAATGTGCCGTGTCTAAGAAGATGAAGTGTGGGTGTTTGCTGACATGAGACACCTGAGCAAAAGCCCAGTTGGAGCTTTTCCAGTGATTTCAGTGGCTTTTAGATGTGGCCATAATCCAAATTTTTATCTTTGATACATGCATGTGCATGTAGCTGGTTTTCTGTGGGAGTCTTCCGTGGAAAAGTGTGGCCCAAATTTGGCATGGTGTCCCCAGCTGAGATGCACACACTGTATATAGTTCCTATTAATGTTAATTAACGACTTGGGCAGTGCGTTTCCATGGATTTAATGACCCTCATGGGAAAAACTGATGGCACAAGTCACAGTCAAAGGCAATTAACCCCACCCAGTGATTAATTCCCGGGAAATCCTTAGAGCTAAGGTCATTATTCTAGTTAAATGGAAAATAACCCCTCAGTACACGTGTGTCGTTTTAGGAGTGGTGGAATTTCAGCGGACATGTCCAGAGTTTTCTAGGGAACTAAAATTTTCTAAAGGGGGCACAGAGCACTAATGGCTTCAAAGGAACTAATTGCATGTCCATGAACCTGCTTAATTCAGCTGGTGTCCTGCCAGGCTGACAGTAAAGAGGTGCTGGAATTTGCCATCCACAGGTTTATCATCCACTGTCCTTAGAGTGTATGAGTTTGAGAAAACAAAACTTGAGGGTTTTGCTCTCTTTACCAGTGGAAGCAATGACTCCTTAATGGAGAGCAGGCTTGAATGCCAAGTACTGAAAGTTGTGCTGCATTTATGAAAAGCCTGCTCTAGATTTCCAAGAGCACCTGCCTCAGTCAAATACTGGTCTTATTCACAATTTCTGTGGATAATAATGTTATCAGATCTTTCTGGCATTAAAAACAATGCTTGATACTGCAGGCTTAACACTGAGTGGAACCAGGCAGGCTGACTGAAGGAAGCAGGTGAAATTCCAGTTTAGTTAGAATTCATAGGATTTCACTGTATTAATTTTTTTCACTTCTTTCTTCCCACTATAGCTTTCTCAAGCATTTGAGAACAATGAATGCCATTGCACTGCAATAGGAGGAACTCTGTGTGTGGAGAAAAGATTAAAAGATTATAAAATCCTGTGCCTTTTTTCTGACCTTACTGCTATTATTGAAATAGATGTATGAGTGAGAGAATCACAGAATCATGGAATAGTTTGGGTTGGAAGGGACCTTAAAGCCCATCCAGTTCCACCCCCTGCCATGGGCAGGGACACCTTCCACTATCCCAGGTTGCTCCAAGCCCTGTCCAGCCTGGTCTTGGCTACTTTCAGAGATGGGGCAGCCACAACCTGAGTTACAGGCTCTTAGAGGTTGCTAAATTAATTAATAAATTAATTAGTCATTAATAATTATTTTCAGTGCAAAATTTTGTACATGTTATCTCCCCTCACACAATATGTATGAGTAGCTCACACTGTTCTCATCTCTTTGCAGGAGTGACTTTAAGCTTAAAGTTTTCATCTGATGCTGACTTTTAAACTTTATCACTAAGCTATTAGCGGTAGGAGCAAATAGAATAGTTCTGATTCTCCTAGTACATAGAACATCTTCCCTTTTTAATGATTCTTGTCTCCCTTTCTACCAGAGCCCTACAACATTTGCTACACTGTGGGCCTAGAGTAAGTGCTTTAGATGTTCCATTGCAATGTTTTGTGTCATCAGAAAGGCAGATGTTTTCCACTCTAATCTGGTAAATGTTTCCATATGCTCTGCCAGGCCAATTTATCACTCTGTGTATGGATTTGCTTCATGTGGTTTATATGGTAAACTCCTTTCATTAATCCCCACCACTCCTAAAGTCTTTCACAAGGTCTAAATGGAATAGTAGAAAAGTCAGAGGGAATGTTTTCTGGCTTTATGGCGTGGTTCCTGGGTTTCACAGCTGTCCTCTGGGCTGTGGGCCCAGTCCCACATACCTTGCTCACAGTAGTTTCACTGCAGTTATCTGCCTGCTCATGCTAGGGAAGAGCAGGATCTGGCACAGAGCAAAGACATGACAAGAGTTCAGCAGGAATAACATGAGAAAAGAGAAATAGCATCCAAAACTATTTAATTTCATTGTGATTAATACTCTTACGTAGCTGTTACAGCATTTTTTCTGTGGGTTTTTTTTCAGTCCCCCCATCCATCTCTGGCAGCAGTGACATGGTGACAGTAGTGGTCAATAATCCAGTGAGACTGGAGTGTGAAGCCAGAGGCATCCCTGCCCCTATCCTGACGTGGCTGAAGGATGGGAGCCCTGTGTCCAGTGTCAGCAATGGACTCCAGGTACCAGGGTCAGATCCTGCTCTATGGTGCTCCCTGTTGTGGGAGGGAGCTTTTAAGGCAATGCAGTTTAATGAAAGAGAGTAAGCTGGGGGATTTGGAATAATAATATAAGGCCTTTTGCTCTGGGCTGTTTGTGTGAGTTTAGCCTCCAGTACTGTGTGAAGTGGAAGATAAAGATATATTGAAATAAATTGGTCCTTTAGCTGACGTCATACGGAGTAAGTTTGCATCAACAAATTTTCCACTGACTGGTAAGAAGAGGAAATTGGACTAAATTCCTCTGCTGAAGAGATCTGGAGAGCTCATTATATACCACAGTAATTCAGAAAAGAAAACCAACCTCTGGTATAAGATATTTCAGAGGTAAAACAAGAGGCCATGGGTGGTTTTTGGAAGTTGATTTTATAATCTGAACGGGAAGAGGGGAATTTGTGTTCTGTGGGGACAGCTCAGGGCACAGACAAAAGGTGTGACAGCATGTTTGAAGCAGGAGTGAGGGAGGGCTGTCCAGATCCTGCAAAGTCTTGAGAATGCCAGGAATTCCCTAGGGACTGGCATGATGTTAGAGTTCTGCCTCTGCAAGTCTGGATTAGAAGAGAACACTGGAGTGCAGGGAGATGGTGGGAGGCAGTGGCAAAACAAGTGTTCCATCTTGAACTGAGCCCTGGGAGCTGTGTCTGACCCTGTGCCTGGGGGTGCTGTGCTCCCGTTGCAGGTACTGTCGGGGGGCCGGGTGCTGGCCCTGCCCAGTGCCCAGCTCAGTGACACGGGCGTGTACACGTGTGTGGCAGTCAACGCCGCGGGGGAGAGCCAGAGGGACATCGACCTCCGCGTTCACGGTGAGTGACAAACGCCTTTCTTTTGGTGCTGAGAGCTGCTCCTGAAGCTTTAATTCAACACACTGGGCCCAGACACTGAGCAGCACTGAGTAGAAATAGACCCAACCCGTAATGGAAGGCTAGGTGAGGAGGAGGGGTGTGTGTATGGAAGCTAAAACATATATATATGCACATCCACCCTCATTTACTAAAGCATGTAGGTGTGTTCTTCTGTGTATCCTTGAAGAAATCTAACTGCAGCAATGAATTTACAAGTTTAATGCATGAAAGCTCACTTATGAATGATAAGAGATGTGTTTGTGTAAAACCAGGTAGGTCTGCCAGGTGAGAGATATTCTTGGGGCCTGTGCTGTGTTGTGTTTGTTGAATCAGAAGGAGATACTGGGAGTTCCCAAACCTTGCTCTCCCTGCAGAAATGGAGGGGACTCTTTTAGTGCTGAACAGTGACACTGTGTTGAGCCCAGCCAGTCAGCTCTGTCTCCTTCAAGGAGCAGGAAAGAAGTGTTCTTTTAGTTTGTCAATTCTCCAGATTTTCAGTAAGTTAACTCTGAAATCTTTTTGCCTGAACTCATGTAAATTCATCCTCCCTTCTGATTTGGGCAGTGCCCTCAGACACATGGTGGGATTGTTGGGACTGTCCTGTCCAGGATTTTGGTGATCCCTGTGGGTCCCTTCCAACTCAGGATATTCTGTGATTCTGTGCTTTCTTCTAACTTGTATGAATTTCATCCTGTGTTTTTTATAACCTGTATCAGATGTTTTTTCATATTCTTAGAGTGGTTTGTGATTGAAGGGTGCTTAAAGCTCACCCAGTCCCACCCCCCTGCCATGGACAGGGACACCTTCCACTAGCCCTAATTGCTCCAAGCCCTGTCCAGCCTGGCCTTGGACGCTTCCAGGGTTCCAGGGGCAGCCACAGCTCCTCTGGGCACCCTGTGCCAGGGCCATCATTACCCTCACAGGGAAGGATTCCTTCCCAATATCCCATCTAACCCTGCCCTCTGGAAGGCACTCCTAATTGTCCTGTCCCTCCAGGCCCTTGCCCAGAATCTCTCTCCAGTTCTCTCGGAGCCTCTTCAGCTCTGGAAGGGTCCCTAAGGTCACCCCATGTTGTGTTCTCAGAGCCCATGGGTGCTGTGCCAGCAGGGAATGTGACTGTAGCAGGATTGGAATTCCCTTGGACAGCTCAGAGGATTTGTCCAGCGAAATGAGGATGAACAATAACCTGATGTTTGGCTTAGAAATGTTACAGTACCAGATGTGTACTGAGGCATTTGGAATTGAGGCACCTTTGTGGTTTTGCTTCTGCTTTCAGCAGGTCAGTGGACTCTGCCAGTCTCCAGCATTATAGCAATCCCATTTAGAAAACCTTGGAAGGAAAGTTAGGAGTCTGGATGAGTTCTAAGCAGGGGCAGCTGGCCAAAAGCATTTGTTCCTGAGTCTGGCTTTCAGAGTTGTCTCCCTTGGTTAGGGTACCCTGACTGAAGTCCTGGTGACTTTTCCATCTGGAAGGGGCAGTTCAGAAACCCAGGACTCTGCTGTAGCAAGTGAGCCTAAGTTAATACAGGCTGGAACATTCTATGTCTAGAGCAAGGAATATCAGGGTCTCCTTTGGAGCTTGAGGACAGGTGTGTATGTCTGTGTAATGTGACATAGATATACTTATTATTCCTCTTATTTTCTGGAACCTCTGTCCATTCCAGCTGGAGGAAATGAAAAGAGTTAGGAGTTGTGTATGTTTAAAATTAGTGTTGCATTAGAAGCTGGCCAGGGTTGAGCTCAGCTGCAGGACCAGCTTGAGTGAGGTCAAGTAACCAGAAAGTAATACTGCTCCTCAGATTTGCCTCATAAGGGCAATCTAATTAAGAAGCCACAGGAGGAAAATAATTCGGAGTGGAGTTGGAGTCTACTCCAAATTACAGTTGGGTTGGTTGGAAATGTGTACTCAGCCAGGAGTTGGAACTAGCTCAGTTACTTACAGTTACTATGAGCATAATTAGATTAATTTTTCATTCCTTCAGAAATAAATGCTTTAGTGTCTGTCTTTGTGTCATAAACTCAGTTTCCTTTTGAGCACATTTCAATTCATTGAGCTGAGAGGAAAAGTAATTGGTTGAAAAGTCTTTGGAAATACATTTGCCTTCTACAGGCATGGATCAGCTTCCAATTCTCAGTTCCACAATACTCGTAAAGAATCTGGACCTTTGTGAGTTCTAGAAAGAAAAAAAAATCAACAGATTTTTTTTTTTTCACTTACTATATTTCTTATCCGCAGGGACCAGGCTTTTCCCTAAATTATTTCCAAACTGTGAAATCAGCAGCTCTGCTCTGTACTTCCTGGACAAGAAACACAAGGCTTGATTGTTCCTGGTCTTTTCAGGCCACCTCGAGAGCTGTCTTGCTGTCCCCTGAGACAGCTTTGTGCCACTTTGGGACATGTCCTGGTCTCCTGTGTGTGATTAACACGGTGTGCTTGTTCTCACAGATGGTCCCACTGCCTCCCTTCTCACCCCAAGGTTCTGTGCACTCAGATCCTCAGTGGGAGAGATCCCAAACTAAAGGAAATGTGACAACAAAGGGTTTTATATTTGAAGCTAGTCAGCTTTTGGGGGGACAGTATTTTGTCTGTGTTCTTTTTCACTCCAGCCATGAACATTTTTCCCCATGGAAAATTGCTGACTTGCTGTGTTCACGGTTTAGTTCTCAGTTGCCTTCTCAGTTACTTTTGTTTTTCTTATTGTGGAAACACAAAATTTAAAATCTGGGGGAAAAGATGTGTTTTCTTAAATCCTGACACTGTTCAAGAACAGCTAATGGGTTTCAATTGAAGTGTCCAGTGTTTGGGGATTTTTTATTTCTATACAGAAAACTTTCCTTTCAAAGGATTTTTCTACTGTCCGATTTGAAAATAATAATGTAATAATGAGATTGTCACTGAACTGCAGGATGAATGTAAATATAGTGCTCAGTGCCAAAAACTGCAGTAATTAGTAGATCCCATACAAACCTGATACATGAGCTAATTGTAGATTATTATTAAGTCATTAACCTGCTGACTTGCTTGCCGACCATGTAAGTTCTCATTCTGTATTTGGCCATCTCTGGCCAAGGAGAATTAAAAAAATTCTCTGTATGTCAGAGTTTTCCTTAAAGCCACATGTGCTTCTTGGCACTGCCTGGAACAGCTTAAAGGCATTTTCAGCTTCTGGGCTGATTGTTACCTCATGAGGTTTTTCACTCAGCAGCTTTTTCCTTCTTGCAGGAATGTATTCCCCCATTTTTATGTACTGGGGATTTTCCTTTCTAGCTATGTTTCAAGGGGGCTTTTTGCTAGCCTTGGCTGATACTTATGATTTCTCTGTAGTTGATATCTCACTAGTGTGTATTTTACGTGGAAGATAAATAACAAAAATAATTATTGTGGATTTTGTGGTGTAAAGGAGGCTGAAGTTGTGGATAACTGAAGATGTGTCATTTTGTCTTCGCTAAGTGAAGTCCCATAACTCCACATTGTGTTTACTCTGGGAACTCTTCAGAGCCCAAAGGTCCCTTGGTTTGAGCAAGAGGAAACAGGTTCAGGTTGTGCTGAGGGAGGTTTAGGTTGGACATTAGGAAAACATTTCTTCACAGGAAGGATGGCACAGCTGCCCAGGGCAGGGGTGGAGTTGCCATTCCTGGAGGGATTTAAGACCTGTGGCTGTTGCCCCTGGGGCAGTGCTGGGGCATGTCTGGACTCACGATCTCAGGGACTTTTCCAAGGTAACCAAGCGTGTGATTGTGTGACACAGTTCCCCCCGACATCGTGGGCGAGGAGCAGAACGTGTCGGTGCTGCTGGGCCAGGCGCTGGAGCTGCGGTGCCAGGGCAGCGCCGTGCCCCCGCCGCGCCTCGCCTGGCTGCGCCACGGGCGGCCCTTGCTGCAGAAGCCAGGCCTGAGCATCTCTGCAGACGGGAGCGTGCTGAAGGTGAGCTGGGCAGGCAGGGCGAGCTGGGCAGGCAGGGCGAGCTGAGGCTCCTGCCCGGGGAGTTGCACCCTCCGTGGACGTGGGGCGGCAGAGAGCAGTGTGTGAGGAGGGAGGGATGGCAGAGATCTCAGCTCTCTGGGTGCAGAGCTTGCTGGATTCATGCTCTGTTACTAATATTCAGGGAGATATATGTAAAAATAAAATTGAAACCTGAGTCCCCTCTCCCTACACGTTTCATGAATAATTATGTAGAAAAAGAAACCCCTGTTTTCCATTTGTCCCCAGATTGAAGGAGCTCAAGTGCAGGACGCCGGACGCTACACTTGTGAGGCGACAAATGTTGCTGGGAAAACTGAGAAGAACTACAATGTCAATATCTGGGGTAAGATTTATTAAGCTTATTCCAGAAATGGGAACAAAGCTCAGAGCTGAATTATGATGTGAGACACTGAAATCCTCTGCAGTTTATCAACACTTGATTGCTGAGACTTGTGCAGGGAGTTATTGTTGTATTTGCTGTACTTGGACAGGCCCAAGACAGTGCACACATTTTTTCAAATTGCTTTAATTTAGTTCTAAATTAACGGCAGTCACTCCACAGGCCTTTGTTGAGCTTGCAGGAATGAGAGTAGTGAGAGCTATAACTAGTGAGGGGCATCCGGGGCATCCCTTCTCATGGCAGGGGGTTGGAACAAGATAATCTTTAAGCTCCCTTCCAGCCCACACCATTCTGTGCTCTGTGATTCTATGATAAATACCTGGGTTTGGATCCATAGCTTTAATGCCATTTGGAGTAACATACCAACTTTCCAACTATTGAAATGCTGAAGCATTGGGAATTCAGATAAATAAAAACTGCCTTACCTAGCTTTATTTGCTCTACAAGCTTATTAGTGCTGAATCATAAAAACAGCTTTGATAATTCTTTTCTATGGCTCTGTGATGAATGTGGCTTAAGACATTATTTTAATAATTGCTTTTGAGGGGGTTTTCTTGCACCATCATTTTCTTCTCATACACAAATTGAAACATTCTGTTTTACTGTTATAAATCAATGCCTTGCTTTGGAGTCACAAGACTAGAATTACCTACAAGGGTTTGTAACACTAAAATGACATTTTTCAGTACAGATTTCATGTCTGTCGTTATTAGAACACCCATTCATGGCGTTTAAGTTAGAGGGGGATGTTGTAGCACCATGCTGTTTTCCCATGCTCAAACAAATACCGCTTTCTGTGCAGGTCAGCCTCTGCTCTCCTCTCTCTCTCCCAGACTTTTGCACAGGATCTTTGCTGGAGTGGAGGCATAATTCCTTGCTAGTTAGCAGCTCTGATGGGATAAGCTTGATAGAAACCACAAGCTGCCTGTAAAAGCCATCTGCGGATAATTGTTTGGAATTAGAGTTTTCATTTATGCCTTAGCACCCAAAGTCCTCCTTGCCATATTTTGACATTCTAAATCCAGGAAAGAAATGTATCCTTCTGAGGATTAGTGTGGATCCAGGAGCCAGCCCATGAGTTAAATGAATAGCACAGGCTTGTCTTGGCTGGAAGCAGGGCAAATAAAGGGTAAAGCAGACAGTACCGTAAGGGCCTTGGCAGTGTTGTTTCAAACTCCACATATCTGGTTGCTGCTGGAGATATCAGAAGGAGAAGCTGGTTATTATCACATGCATTAAAAAAATACTGCACAAGTTGTTCACCTGGGAGGTTTTATTTGCCAGGTTCAACCTGCATTCTCCTCTGCTTTCTCTTGGTCTCTACCTACTCTATTTTCATCTGATGAAAATGATTCCCTGATTCCTTAGAGGCAATTAGCCCTTCCCTAGGGATTGAACCAAAGTGCTTTAAGACTTTGAGAATCAAACACTGGTCCCTTTTGTCTGCAGCTGATTTAGAGTCACAGAGCTGTAAACAAAGCAATTCTTCTGTTGCAGGAGGTCGGTCAGAGGGTTGGGATCCATAGCCTTGGATGTGGCAGCCAGTGTGCTGATGCAGGAAAAATTCAAAGGAAAAATATAGGCTGAATTTTAAAAGTCACTGATGATGATCTCTGTGAGTTTGTTAGCTGGGGCCATTAATAAGGCAGGCTCTTAGAGTTGGAGTCACTTGACAAAGCTCCCCAAACCAACTTTCTTCAGTGAAGTCCATTAAAGGCAGCCCAAAACGAAGTGTGTGCATGCAGCAGCCCTTAGAGCCCAGAAGGATGGATGCAGTCATTCCCAAGTGTATTGTTCCCTATCCAGGGCCTGGTTAGCATTGAAGAGACAATCACTCTCATTGCTTCAGAGCTGAATGGAGAGATTTGCATGAGGGTCATTTGGGGTTTACTACTAGCTGATAATGTGTTGTTTCAAAGGTTGCACTCACTTGGATTTTCTTTGCAGTGTCACCAAGCATTTCTGGCTCGGCTGACAGCTCTCAGCTGACAGTCACTGAAGGGAGCTTGATTAGCCTGATCTGTGAGTCCAGTGGCATCCCACCACCCAGTCTCACCTGGAAAAAGAACGGTGGGTAACTTCCAATTGTCTGTTTTATAAAGCAATTGGGATAATTCTGGATTTTCTTTTCACCTTGTGTACATTTTGGATGGTGTGTTCTGAGGAGCTCGAATGTGTAGATATCTGCCCAGTCCTGACACTGAGTAAAGTGAACTCCAGGAGTTGATTATTCCCTCCTCTCTGCCTCACCTCTGCTTGGATTAGGTGTTCCTAAAGGTGCGTGAGAAGTTCAGTGCTGAGATTGCTCAGCTGACAAAAATGAACTGGGGAGCACTTAATATGTTTATGTACCACGGGGTAATAACATGGACAGCAGCACATTGCCCCATCCCTGGAAGTGTTCCAGACCAGGGTAGATGTCTCTTGAGCAAGTGAAAGGTGTCTAGGCCCATGGCAGAGTTGGAATGAGATGATCTTTAAGGTCCCTTCCAACCCAAATCATCCTGGGATTGTAAGACTTGTTTGTGGATCCCAGATGTCAGGGCCAGGGTCACTGGGAGTCCCTTAGTGTGGAGCTGAGTTTCTGCCCTCTGATCACTGCATAACTCAAATTCTCTGAGCTGGTTTTAAGTCTGCAGCCATGGCATCCTGCCAAGTGGTGAAGATGTGTGTAGTTGTAGTAATTGCTTTGGGGATTCACCAAACCCTTCTCTCATCCCACCTTGTTCAAGAGTAGTCTGCACACCTTTTGCTGTAGGGGTTAAAGTTACATTGCCAGACACCTCTTTAGGAATTGGCAGACAAAGCCAGCTATTTTCAGCACCTTCTTTTAAGCAGTGACACTGTTGGAGACAGAAAATAGGACAAAATAAGATAATTTACTCGCCGCTGTGGTAATTCTTGTGTTATTAATCCATCTTACTTATATTTTTATAAGCAGCACAATTCAATATGGTATGTGCTTGCTTTAATTAATTTTGGCTCATGGAAAGAGGAGATTTTAATTACAGAACATACAGAACACTTTTTCCAGTGCATAACATTTTCAGAGAACAGGAAGTTGTTTTTAAACCCTCTCTTGGAAGCCAAAAAGGCCTTGTATGACATGTCAATGTACTGCAAGGCTAATGTGTGTACACTTAATGGCAGGAAGGAGACTTAAACCTGCTACAAAGTCTTGAAAAGCAGTTAGAAAGGAAGAGTATATTTTTCAGCATGTTTGACATTTGGTGCACTTTGTAGAGAGGACTTTAAACGCACAAGAGAGAAACGAAGATTAAGCTTGTTAGAAGTATCCCTGGCAGGTGCATTCCTTCTGTCACAAAGTCTCCCTGCAGTTTGGAAAGATGAAGATGGATAATCTGAGGTCTCCAAGACTGAGGAATCTGCTCAGAGAGTGCAGTGGGAGTTTGCTGTCACATTTCTGCTGAAGATTTCCTGAGAAGAAGCCTGTGACACACAGCACATAGATGGTGTGAAACCTAAATTACACGTTTCTAAGCACTGGCTGTGCTGGGTGAGACAATTATACGCTGAAAAATGAGTCACATATTACTGAAAGTGCTGAGCTTTCTGTTCAGTGGAGGTGTTCCAAAGTCTGGATGGGATGTGAGGAAGAGTCAGTATCCTTTAGCTCAGGGTATCCCATGAAGTCAGTGGTTAATACAGAAAGTCCTCAGGATCTCCTTGTGCCAAGTTCCTGCTCTCTGGGAAGACTCTGGCAGAGTACTTCTAAAGTGGGCAATTGTGCAACTCAGTCCTTTGAATGAGCCAGTGGACTTCACACCACGTGATTTTCCTTTGGTCCTGGCCACTTGTGTGGCTTTATGTGACAGAAGGTCTCTTGCAGGCTCTCCTGTGGTGCCGGAGCCGTCGGGAAGGGTGCGGGTGCTGTCTGGGGGCAGACAGCTCCAGGTTGCAGTTGCTGACAGGTCTGATGCTGCCTCTTACACCTGCATAGCTTCGAACGTGGCTGGGAGTGCCACCAGGGAGTACAGCCTGCAAGTGTACAGTAAGTGCCAACTCTGATCTCAGTTTACCAGTCCTGCAGTAATGTTTGGGCAGGGATGCTGAGCTGCAGGGTCTCCAGAGACAGAGTGCTGCCTGTAGGACAGTTTAGAGGAAGTTCAAAGAGAGTGTTACATCTTTAAAACTTTGGCAATTTGGACCAGTAGCTTGACCAAGACATATTCCTATTGAAAGTGCACATCCATGGAAAGTGCATCCATGGATGTAACCCCTTTAGTGTTGTCCCTGAGCTGCAGTACTGACTGAACTTAGATTTCCCTTCATTCCCTTAGACTTCACTGTATTTTTGTTAGGAATAAAAGGAGGTATCTTTAAACAATCCCACAGAGAAGAAAATCTTCCAAAATCTGTAGGGATGACAGTGTTGGGACAGTCTTTTTTATTTTATTTTTTCCTCTTGTTTCCATTTTAAAAATTGCCTGTAAGTTAAAATTTTAAAAAACATTTTTAGTTTATGCTGTGGGAGAGGGGGAAAGGAGGTGATTTGGCCTTTACTAGCCCTGCTGCTGTGGAAAATTGACTCAGCAGCAGGTGAAGTGTCTGCAGTGCAGCTTCCAGCTGACCCCTGCACTGTGTCCCTTGTTCTTCCCTAGCTCGGCCAACTATATCCAACAGCGGTCCCCACCCGTCAGAGGTCGTTGTCACGCAGGGCAGCGAAATCTCCCTGGAGTGCGAGGCTCAGGGCACTCCCGAGCCGGCAGTGACGTGGCTGAAGGACGGGCAGGCGCTGGGCAGTGGCACTGGCAGTGACACTGGCAGTGGCAGGGCCGTGGCAGTGCTGGCCGGGGGCCGTGTCCTGCGGCTGGAGCGCGCGCGCGTGTCCGACACCGGCCGCTACGTCTGCGTGGCCACCAACGCGGCCGGGCTGGCCGACAGGAAATACGACCTCAGTGTCCACGGTGAGTGCGGGCACCTGGGGCACTGGGAATGCGCCAGGCAGTGGGGTGGAGCTCAGTGCACCTCCTGGACCTGCTGCAGGGCGTGCAGCTCCAGCTCCAGTGTTAGGAGAAGCTCAAATCCAAGTTTATAACTCCTGAATATTTTAATTCTAGCCCTCTCTCTGTTCATATCAATCTACCCCAAGTTGCTTCATTGCCCAAGATAACCAGGATATGGTACAATTTTGTGATATTGGGATGAGTGTCATGGTGGGAAATAGTCTGTTGTTGGAGAGAGGAATTAAGGTTTAACCAAGACCACCCTGCTACTCACACTCAGTAAACTAATATTTGAGTGACACATTTTGTGGGCAAAATGAATTTGTATTTGCTCTGAAGTATGGCCTTTCCTTACTCTTTCCTGTAGTTCCCCCAAGTATTGGTGGTTACCTGCAGCTGCCTGAAAACATCAGCACTGTGGAGAAGAATCCCATCTCCCTGGTTTGTGAAGCCTCAGGAATTCCCTTGCCAGCAATAACGTGGCTCAAGAATGGTTTGCCCATCACCTTGAACAGCTCGGTGCGAATCCTCTCAGGTACAAAAGCTGGAGGGCAGATTGCAACATCTCACTTTGTCATGCCCAGAAATACACTTCATTAGCTCTCCTTTTATTTTTCTCCACCTCTTCCTCTTCACAGTTGTTTTACTGTTTAAAAAGGAAAAGTCTTTGAAAGAACAAATGACAAAAACCAAAGCACATCTTTAATTTCTGTGGGTCTGTATATGAAACCAAAGGGAGCCTCAGAGAGGAGTTCTTGTAAAAGCATTTCTGGCCATGTTGTTTCTTTGACCTTGAGTTTGCCACTGCCAAATAGAAATCTCATGACAATAAGTTTTGATGGAGTTTCTAATACTCTGTGATAACCACCATGCAAAGCCTGTATCATGAACCTAAGAAAGCTATCAGACAAGTAAGGAGCTGGAAGGTGTTTAAGAGCTCAGCTAAGACTGCATTTGAGGCTGATAAGCTTCAGAAAATTTTAATGAGCACAGCTTTTAATGTTACAGATAGTCCTGTCCACTGCTTTCCTATTTTTGCATATGGTGTGTGGAAAAAGGAGTGGGTGTGTGATTATTTCCCAGTATGAACCTGGCTCTGGGAGCTTGCTCTGCATTCCCTTCTGTGTTAAGTTGCCATCAACAAAAATAACATCTTCTGGGCTTGATTGTTTCTGTCCTGTCTGATGCTTTCTACACCCACACTAACCTCACCTCCCGGATCGTGAGGCAGGAAGGGAGAGACAAAAAGATGTTTATTGTCTCTGGATGTTGGCTGTGTGGGAGGGGAAACACGCCAGGGCTCAGGGCTTTATTTTTCCTTCAAACTTTGTGCTTCAGAAAGCTACACACTGTGGCAGTGAACTGCAGTCAGCATGGCACTTGGAGCTTTATTTGTGCATGTGCAGCTGTAAAAAACAACAACAGAAATCCTCCTTTAATTTTGGAGCTAAATGCTTTGTCAAAGCAAGATTTGGTTCTGTTGATTGAAAACATATTTGGCATTGTAGATAATTTCAGTGAGTGGCCACACTGCTGGAAGCTTTTATTCATTTAATTCAGATCATGGAAGCACAGAGTATCCTGAGCTGGAAGGGACCCACAAGGACCTGCAGACCCCAAAAACCCCACCCAGTGCTTGACAGCATTGTCCAGATACTGATGTTTGCTTTTGATGATCCTTCCTGCATATCTTCTATGAAAAGGAAAAAATATTCTCTGTACCCTACCTGGCTCCCATGCAGCCCATGCCCTAAGCTGCACATGGGCTTTAGGAAGAAGCAGAGCTTTTGTTGAGCCAGCTGTAGAAAATCTGTCCTGTCTCAGCTCTGGAGGGCTGGGTGTGCTGTGGTGTGTGATGCCAGGGAAGGTCACAGTCTCCTGCAGGCAGGTTTCTGCCTCTGCTTTGGCCTTGTGCCCGGGTGGATGGGAGGAGAGGTCAGGGAGGCAGAGGCTGGAAGTCCTGAGGCTCCCTCAGGCAGGCAGGATTCCTTGGGCAGGGGCACATCCATTAACCAGCTCAGTAGTTTGTTCCCCCAAGTGCACGGCCAGGATCATCATCACTTCTGGGCTGTGTCCCAACAGTGAAACAGTGATAGCCACAGGCAGGAGCTGCCCTGGGCATGTCTGGTGTGGGTTAGGGAATGGTTGCTGATGAGAGAGCTGCTAACCAGAAACTGGGAAAAGCTGCAGGCTAGCTGACACCTTTGGCTTCACACTTAAATGCTCCCTAATGTCTGTTCTGCTGCTCCTCTGCCAAAAAGCAAGGGAAGAGAAGTTACTGTGTGATGGCAAAGCAGGGATATTCCTGATCTTTGGTCAAACATACTTGCAAATCCTTCTTTTAAACAAACAAACATGTCTATGCAAAGGTGACTTGACAACTAGAGAGTTAGGAAGAATCTGTTCTTTTAAACAGATTTACCATTGCATGTAAACCAGTGCTATTATCAGCTGTTATTATTATTGATGGCACAATTAATGCAAGTGCTAGAAGGGAGAAGTGGAATTTTATTCCTTATCTATACATATAAAAATACCTTAAGGGGTATTTATAACACAAGGGGTTTATAGAAATAAGCTTATTTTTGTGTGTACACACATCTAAAGCACTGATAAGGCATTATTAATTTTGCTGAATATTCATCTAGAATCTCAGTATAGCAAAAACACTCTTGTGAGTGAAAACCCTGCTGTCTGAGGCACTGTGGGCTGTCCCAGTTTCCTGCCCAGAAGTGTGTTTTGTAAGCACAGCAGTTCTGCCATATCCCAAGTGCCATTCCATGGGTCCTGTGCAGTGGAGCAGGGTGTGTGTGCCCTGTCCAGCCCTGGGGTGGTGCTGGGGTGGCAGAGCAGGGTGTGTGTGCACTGCCCTGGGGTGGTGCTGGGGGGCAGAGCAGGGTATGTGTGCCCTGCCCAGCCCTGGGGTGGTGCTGGGGGGCAGAGCAGGGTGTGTGTGTCCTGCCCAGCCCTGGGGTGGTGCTGGTGTGGCAGAGCAGGGTATGTGTGCCCTGCCCAGCCCTGGGGTGGCAGAGCAGGGTGTGTGTGTGCCCTGCCCAGCCCTGGGGTGGCAGAGCAGGGTGTGTGTGTGCCCTGCCCAGCCCTGGGGTGGTGCTGTGTGGCAGAGCAGGGCTCTGATGTTGCTGTGGCTGTCTCAGGGGGTCGGACACTGCGGCTCAGCCCCGCGAGCGTGGCGGATGAGGGACATTACACGTGTGTGGTGACCAACGCTGCAGGGGAGGCCAGGAAGGACTTCCACCTCTCTGTCCTGGGTGAGTACCTACTTGGGTTGGGGGCAGCACAAGAGAAGGCTTTGTACAGTAAGGGGGAGGGCATTCTGTATACTTTGCTGGTATTTAAAAAAATACTATGCCAAAATCCATGTCCTTAGGGGAAAAAATAAGTGAATTTGATACCGTGGACAGAAAATCAGGTTGTAAAGAGACACTTCTTCTACACAGAATCATAGAAACCTGGAAGAGTTTAGGTTGGAAGGGACCTTAAAGCATATCTCATTATAACATCCCCACACAATGGGCACCACTGTCTCAGGTTGCTCCAAGCCCTGTCCAGCCTGGCCTTGGGTACTTTCAGGGATGGCAGTCTGTGCCACAGCCTCCCCACCCTCACAGAGAAGGATTCCTTCCCAGTATCCCATCTATCCCTGCCCCTTGTCCTGTCCCTCCAGGTCATTGTCCAAAGTCCCTCTCCAACTCCAGGAAGGGGCTCCAAAGTCTCCCCAGAGCCTTCTCTTCTCCAGGATCAGCAATCCCAACTCCAATACAGTGGAAACCTTCAGTCAGCAGAGCCTTTAGTATGACAAGGGAAATAAACCAGTGTAGGGGGTAGGGGGTGATCCTGCTGATGAGATCATGAGTACTTAAACCTTAGGTGTTGTCCAGCAGACTCTTTAGATGCTATTTGGAACCATTAATGTATTGCTTTATCACATTGCTTAGTTTTGCAAATTAGTATTTTTCCCCAGAAAACACTACTTTTTGGTTTAGTAACTGTTATTTTTATCAATAACTGTCAGGCCTGGCACAGTGCGGGTTTTCTCTCAGCATTTCTGTGTAGGTTTTGTTCTCAGTTTCCTTTCTCTGAGGTGCTGAGCACCCTCATCTTCCCTTGCCCTCAGCTGTCTTGGGCATATTCAGCCTGTAAATCATAACTCCCATTCAAGTCAGTTCATGTTTATTTGATGAGCTCATGGAAGTGTAAGCGTGGTAGAGTGGAAGAGATGGATAAACACTGGAAAGCATTCCTTGTCTGTTTTCTTTGGAGGGTTTTAGTAGCAGGGTGCTCTTGAGGGTTCTGGGAATCTCTGTTGTATAGGCTTTGTTTTCCTTGAAGAAAAATGCTCAGTGAAGCTAATTTCAAGTGGAAAATTCCATTGTTCAGTCTTCTCTTCCCTCCCCCCAGTGATTTCTTTGTCTTTCTAGAGGAAAGTTACTGGAGTGGGGCCTGACAGTGGCACAAAATCCTCACCAGTCACTGTCAGTGGGAACTGTACACAGGCATGGCAGGGTTTTTCTGGGTTATTGTAGGAGGCACAGCACTTTGCAGGCAGAGCTTGGTGTAATAAGCACAATATTTATATATTTGAAGAGGGTTTGGTGTGGCTTTGCCATATTTTTGAAATTAAGATACGTTGATGACTTACTGTATTGTTTTGGAGTCAAAGCGATGAGTTGCTGTCCTTGTTTATGGATAGTAGTAACTTCTGGCCTGACTTAAGTCCTGAGCTTTATGATTTTAAGTTTTGTTTCCCCCCACGTGTTTCCTTCACTCTAGTTTGAACCCTTCATTAGTTATCAGGAATCTGGTGTAACATTCTTGTCTCTGTTGACAGTGAATCATATTTCCATGATTCTTACTTTTATAAAATGTTTGCTTCCAGCAACGAGCTAGATCACAAATAAGCTGCTAAAAATATTTTAATTCCTTTCTTCTTAGATCTTCTATCTAGGCTGAAATTTGCATTTTGCAGGATTATTAAAGCATACATCTGGCTCCTTACTCTGACATTTTTGTTACAAAATTTCCTATATCTCCTGGAGATGCTTTCTAGTAACTTCTTTTCAGCCTGTTACACTCCATGCCGCCTTTGACTTGTAGTGCAAATTTCTTTTGACCTGATCTACAAATGCCTCTACCTTGGAAGAAAAAATTGATCACAGCTTTTAACCACCACAACTACTCCCCAGCACACTCATAATCTGCTCTCATCATCCAACAGCACAAGTTGACCAGGATAATTTGGAAACATGTCAGCCACACCAGCCATACAGTAGGAGTTTCCTTGCCTTGCTTTGGCTGTTTCTGGGGGTGGGATAGGTATTTTAGGGGGTTTGTCTTCTACTTCCCTAGAGAAATTTTTACCACAACAAGGTGCCTTTAGACCTATGTAGTATGTTAATTCCCGTGTGGAATTAGCTGTATTTGTAGAGAACACTGATAAGCTGTGGCACAGCATCCACTTGTTGGGATTCTGTTGTATTGCTGTTGGTTTTTTGTGGCAGTTACTGTGTAACCAAACACAGTGGTGAGTTTGTTTTTGTAATGCTGTGTTCCCGGGCTCATCCCTCCTAAAGCAGCCTGTTGTATTTCAGTGTTGCAAGGAACCCGTGCTGATGTTGTGTCCTTGCCTGTTGCAGTGCCTCCAGGGATTGTGGGGGAAAATGCACTGGAAGATTTGAAAGTGAAAGAGAAGCACGGAGTTACCCTGACCTGTGAGGTGACAGGTAAATAAACAGTTTATGATTTACCTTGGCTCATCAAGGCTGTGGTCAGATCACTGCTGGTGCTGCACAGCCTGCTTTTAATGGGATTTCAGCTCAGCAGGATTTTTAACTCTCAGATTTAATTGTGGTACTTAGAGCAGGACTAAGCACTCCATGTAAAGGTTGGATGAGATGAACCAAGAGGGATGTTGCTGTGGTATTCCTTCTCCAAAGGCCTGTGGAATTTCAGAGGAGGTGTATATCACTTCAGGAGGTTCAGAGACTTCAGAATGCATATTCCAAAACTTCCCTCCTTGAATACACACAAAAAGCACACCTGAAACTGTATTTTCCTGTTTCTCAGAAATCTTGGTCTATCCTGGAGGTTATGCACCCACTCATGTTATTTTCCTGCCTCCATCAAGGGAACCCCGTGCCACAGGTGAGGTGGCTGAAGGACGGGCAGGCTCTGGCCGAGGCTGGGGATCCCCGGATCGTGTCCAGTGGGAGATCCCTGCACATCTCCGAGGCGCAGCTCCCGGACACAGGCCGCTACACGTGCCTGGCATCCAACACTGCTGGGGACAGGAGCAAAACCTACAGCCTCAACGTGCTGGGTGAGCAGCTGGGCTGCCTCTGCCAGAGAACAGGCAGCTTGGGAAGAGACAGTCCTGAATTCTGTAGGGCTTTACTGACAGCAATGCACAGGTTGCCTGTCTGTGGTTAGAATTTTACATCTTAGTCATTGATAAGTGATAGTGGTTTAATAGAAACACCAGTGCTGTGCTTCAGACAACAGAGCTGGAACATGGGGAACCTTCACAGGATATCATCCCTGTGGAATGGGCAAGGACAGCACTTTGGCTTATTGTGATTCAAGGAAAGAGCATCTGAAGAACATTTCAGATTGTGATCTCTTCAGAAAAGCTGAAACCATCTGCGCTTCTCATTTTGTTTTGTTTTGGTTTTTTCCATGAGGGTTATTGCACAACAAAGTGCAAACAATGGTGGTTTTGTTTTCCCCAGCCTTGTTCCTAGGCTCATCCCTCCTTCCAGGATCATCAAGCAGCAGGTCTGCTCAAGGAGTGGTGGCTGGCTTCCTGGGACCTGTGCTTGACAGAGGCACGGGTGGGAGTGAATTCCACTGGTTTGGGATCACTGCTGACTTCAGGACAAAACATAAAACCAGCTGGGTGTTCTCTGGGTCTGGCTTTTGGTGCTCCTTGTAGGACTGCCTTCCATCTAGCTGAGACTGCAGCCAAATTCCTAGACTGAGCAGGGACCAGAAAATAGGCTTTTGAGAGGAGCTTTCCTCCCTGTGGTTACTGATTTTGTTGTTCCCAGTGGCTCCAAGCATCGTGGGAGCAGACAGCCAAGGGAATGCAGAAGATGTCACTGTTATCCTCAACAGCCCCACCTCACTGGTCTGTGAAGCTTATTCCTACCCCCCAGCCACCATCACCTGGCTGAAAGATGGGAATCCCTTAGAGTCCAGCAGAAACATCCGCATTCTGCCAGGTAAACTCTGTTCTTATTGCAAAATAACACCTAATTGTTCTATTGCGTGTTCTTCTGTTACAGACTTATTTAAAAAAATTCAAGGATATATTTCTGTTAAGTTCAATGCACTGGCACAGGTTGCCCAGAGAAGCTGTGGCTGCCCCTGGATCCCTGGAAGTACCCAAGGCCAGACTGGACAGGACTTGGAGCAAGCTGGAATAGTGGAAAGTGCCCCTGCCCATGAATGGGCTTTAAATTCCTTCCAACCCAAACCATTCTGGAATTCTTTGTGTTTCTCTAGCACTTCCCATTCCAATATTTTTACGTACTTCTCAATTAAGTGATTGTTTATTTGTGTTTTATTATGTATTTATCCTTTTGTACCATCAAGCAAAATGATGTGAAAATTTATATGAGTTAATGATGAATGTAAATGACTTACAATTAAGTGTGGAAGTTAGATGGAGAGAGATATAAATTAATAGAGAGAGGTGGGATTTTTCTAGGTCATTTGTAGTTTGCCATTTTTAGTTAGTATAATAGCTTTTCCCTAGTACCTGTGGAGGTGGAAAATGGGAACAAGCTTCAGAGGGAACACTGCAGTACTGTAGATGTACTAGTACCTTACCTTGTTAACTGCAAATGTTCAAAGAAAGAATGAATCCTGGCTAAATGTATCAAAGAAATTCCCTGCACAAATTTCTTGATGAAGTTTCCTAACAAATTTCCCAGGAATCCATAAGCAAGAGGAGTTGTGATCCAGAGCACTGCCATGAATCATGCACTCATTTATTACACGTGGCAGTAAGCAGTCAGGTTTTCTGCTCTTCAGAGAGCAGATTGTGGACCAAAGGGTTGGAAATATGCTGCAGGAGGTATTTAAATAACTGGGCAGCAGGAGGATGGTGTGAGTGCTATTAAAGGCTGTGTCTTTGGCAGGTGGGAGGACCCTGCAGATCCTGAATGCGCAGCAGGACAGCGCTGGAAGATACACCTGCATAGCCACAAACGAGGCTGGGGAGGCACTGAGGCACTACCAAGTCAAAGTCTACAGTATGGCAATGCCTTCAGTTCTTGAAATTTCTTTCCATTTTGCATTCTTCCATTTTCCCCGTTGTCTGTCCTGGTGAATACAAGATTTCCTGTTAATGGCTTTGCTGAGCAAACATCTGCGTTAGCTCCTGGCATTGCTGGAGGAAAGACAGCAGGAAAGTTGATTGTTTCATCCTTTGCAATGCTACAGTTGCACTAAAAGCCTTTATGTCACCCAGGGGAGGACATTTAAGAAATGCTGAACTCCTGTTTCCTCTGAAATGCTTCTTTTCATGCTGATTTTCAAGTCAGATGAGTGCAGCACAATGGGAGATGTAAGCAGGGAATCTCCTGAGCACAGAAACCATTTTAGAAAAAAACAGGATAGGGCCTCTGACATCTAGTGGGACACTTTATTGAGGAAGGTAAAACAGGAGGATACTATTTTTATATCCTTCCATAAGATTCCATATGCACAAAAGTTTTCCCATTCAAGTCATTCCATCACCACATTATCCTTTGAGCATCTCTACCTAAATACTCAGTTTTAATGCTCAAACTCTTCATTATGGGCTCAATCAAGCAGGATTTTTACCTTTTTAAAAATTTCCCAGTCTGATTTGGAATTGGTTTGCTCCCTTACAGTAACCATACCATTATTTCATTACACTAAGTCCCTAATAAGGCCCCACTGAATTTGGAATAATGAGAAGATGACAAAAGAGTTCATTACTAATGCATGGCTATGTGAGAACATAGTGCCCTCCACCCCCAGATGCCATTGCAACTGTCAGTTATTAGGATACTGTAAGTATTAGGGGAAAATTTAAAAATTCCCAGTGGAAAAAAAGAGCAGAAAATGCTCTGAAAGCATTTTACATGATTTCAAAAATACTACAAGACCAAGCTGGGGGGTAGATGAAGAATTTTGAAACATTCTATTTTCCTTCTGATTCAGAAAGAAACAGGATTTTGCAATACTAGGATTTCAGTGGAAATGTTGAGTTTTGACCAGCTACCCTGATTGTGGACTTGTGATCAAACATATGTTTCTGGGAATATTGGTTTCCATTAAAATGCTCTTTAATGACTGCAATACACTGAACTTTACAGAATTGAAGCCAGACACGTAATAATGAAGTGCTGTAGTTAGGTAGGGCTGTAGTCAGGTTTGCATGTTTAAAAACCTGCTTGTTTAAAAGCGTTGAACACAGTTCTGTATATTTTTGTACCAAATAACTGTACTAAAAATGGCTGAAAATACATATTATATATAAAGTAATAATTTGGCTGTGGGCAGGAGGCAGTTTAGTGGGGGAATGCACGTGCTTTCCTGGAGGTTGCCATCCGGGATCTCTCTTTTTCCAGTTAAGGTTGAAATGCTGCAGCAGTCAGTAAGCTGTGACAGTCTCTCCCCTCTCTGTCTTTGTGTGCAGTTCCACCCACCATTGCCAAAGGGGACATCTCGGGGACAGGGCTGTCCCCCAGGGAGGTGAAGATCAGAGTGAACCACAGCCTGACTCTGGAGTGTGAAGCTCATGCCATTCCTGCTGCCACCATCAGCTGGTACAAGGATGGACAGGCCAGTCACAACCTCGATTCCTTCCTCTGAGGGGATGTGGGACAGGGACAGCTGTGTGTCCCTGACCCTGCAAACAGCATCCATGCAGGGCAGCAGGAGGCACTCTGGCTCCCTGCTGCTGGCAGAATCACCACCCAGCAGTTTGGGTGTTTGCTGGCACCCAGACCTCTGCAATTTGACATCCTGGCCTTTGGTGGGTGCCTGGCAGTGCCTGAGACCCCGAGGCTGCAGCTTCAGGCCTGGCACTGGCCTGCGCTGGGAGAGGGAGTGCCCTTGGAGGCAGGAGCATCCCATGGTGTGACCACAGGGCCTGTGGCTGTTGTGTAAAGCTCCCAAAGGCCCTGTTATAGATGGTTCCCTCGAGTGCTGCCCTTGCAGAAGTTGCAGAGCCTCCCCCTCGGTCCTGGCAGAGCTCACAAAGCCACAAGAGCATCTGGATGCTCTGGGGGGGTGAGGCACAAGCCCTGCCACACACAGCGCTCCATGAATCTGTCTGGAGAGCTGGGGATGGGCAGGGCATGGGGACACACTGAAATATAGCACAGGGGATGAATAAAAAAGGAACTGTGCTGCTCTTCTGTAAGAAAGGAGGATATAATCTCTTGCTTGAGCCGTTCTTGGTAGGGCACTCATCATGGAGCAGATCTTCCTGGATTTAACATGCGTGTGGGAATAACCTGGGTGATCACCCTCTAGCTGTTTCAAGTGTGCCCTGCAGTCCAAGGACTGAATGAATTGTCCCTGGCAGGCCTGGAGTTCAGTGCTGACTCCCTAATCATGGAAGTGTGGGCTCCTGGCATGGTTTGGGTTGGAAGGGACCTCGAAGCCCATCCAGTTCCACCCCTGCCATGGGCAGGGACACCTCCCACTAGACCAGGCTGCTGATGTAGATGAGCACATGTAATGTGTTCTGGACACACAGAACAGAACAGATTAGTGCTACTGCAGCCTTTGCTGTCATGTGTGAGCCACATTTGGGCATGGGAATATCTAATCCTGTGTCTCTCTGTGCTGCTGCTCTGTCCATTTCGTGTTCAAACCGAGCCCGTGCTGGGCAGCAGATCTGTAGGATGGGTTAGATCTATTTGTTCACCTCAGAGAAAGCTAGGAGTTTTCCATGTATTGGAAGCTTGGCCAGTGAGTTCAGGGATTGGATCAGCCTGACTGGATCCAAGGTCACAAGAGCCCTGGCCTGCTGGGGATGTCATTGCTCCTCTCAGCAGCATCCTGGGGCTAGGAGTGATGGAAAATCACCTCCTTGAGGAGACCAGCCACAATGATCAGAAGGATGAAAATGGAGAGTTTCTGACAGCTATGAAAACAGTCTCCAGGAACCTGGAGCTTGATTGAGTTTACTCATATTGCCACCACAAATCTGGCTATTTCCAGTGTGCTCTTTGCAGAGTGTTAATTTTCATTTGAATTGACGTTGCAGCCACTGCGGGCAGATGAGCATGTCCTGATCCAGGGCGGTGGCCACACCCTGCACATCAGAGAGGCCCGGGTGTCAGACATGGGGCGCTACGCTTGTCTGGCCTCCAACATTGCTGGGGAGGATGAGCTGGAGTTTGATGTAAATATACAAGGTAAAAGGGTAATAAAACTCCCCCGCCAGCCTGCTTCTCTAGTATTCTGGGATGTTGGAATTGATAATTTTAAGTCCTTTACCCTTGTGTGGTCAAACCCAATGCTTTTGTGTTTCGTGTGGCTTTGATTCAGGGATATTTTGCTCATTGCTGATGTGTAGTGATGCCTTAAGTTTTAGCTTTCAAGTTTTTCAGATTCTGTGCTGCCTGGTGTGTAGCTCTGAGCCTCACACTAAGTGTCAGTAAGCTCTCTTCACAAGAGAGAGGGAGACAAAACAATCCTTTACCAGCTTGAGACCAAAGACAGCCATTACAAGTTTCAGACCCAAAAAAGCATAAACAGAGGGCTGAAAGGAGAGAACAAGGAGGATGGAACTTGATAACCTGAAGCTGTAATTGGACAATTAACCCCAATATGCAAATGGACCAAAGCTTATAAAACTGGGAAACCTTGCAACTGTTTGTCCATTTTGTGACCGTTTTGAGTCCATCTTGGGTATAGCCCTGGCCAGGCTCTTTAAGGTGTATCCTTAAAGGCCTTTTAATAAATACCTACTTTATTCTCTTAGCTCTGTCTAGTCTCTGTTCCAGGTCAGCCTTCTCAAGGCATCAGTTCTATTTGGTTATTCTTTTATATATTGTGTTCTGAAATCAGTGCAATGATATAGCAACTCTGATCTTCCCCTAAACACCATGAAAATTTTTAATTTGTTTTGAACTAAGACATACTTTATTTTTCTATTTTGAGTAGTATTTAGAGGCCCCAGACGTAAGCATCCTGTTGGCCTACTGTGTGTAAATACAAGGAAACAATCATGAGTAATTTCTGAAAATTTAGACAAAACGAGAGCTTGAGTGAAACCAGATACCTCATTGTTTAAGTATTTTTGTTGATGAATACCCTCTGTGTTTGTTACCAGGTCATCTTACACTGTTATTTATTACTCTTCAAAAAATACTCAGTAAATTGCTCAATTGTTCATTCTAGAAGAGCTAGAATTTTCCTGGGTAACTTAAAGTGGGGGGAGGAGTTGATTTATTAAATCAATTTAATTTTTATTGCTGCTGTTGAACAGTACAATACCTTCTTATTTCTTGACTTCAAAACCAGCTATTTCTGCTGCAAAATGCTAACAGTTTTCCTCTTCTTTGTTGTAGTTCCTCCTAGCTTCCAAAAGCCTTACAGGGAATGGGAAGCTGGGAACACAGTGGATGTAGAAAGAGGTGGAGAAAGTAAAGAAGTGATTGTCAACAACCCCCTCTCGCTGTACTGTGAGACCAACGCTGTTCCTCCCCCTGTGCTCACGTGGTTTAAGGATGGGCATCCCCTGAGCTCCAGTGACAGAGTGCTCATCCTGCCAGGTGGGTGTTCAGCTGGCCCTGCATCGAGGTGATC
This sequence comes from Prinia subflava, assembly GCF_021018805.1. NCBI lineage: Eukaryota > Metazoa > Chordata > Aves > Passeriformes > Cisticolidae > Prinia > Prinia subflava. Next base: position 24,391,413 of record NC_086256.1, read on the forward strand.
AGAGGGATGGAGCCCCCCTCCTGTGAGGAAGGGCTGGGAGAGTTGGGATTGTTCAGCCTGGAGAAGAGATTGTTCAGCCAGGGTGACCTCACTGTGGCCTTGCAGTGCCTGAAGGGGCTGAGAGAAAAGATGGAGAGGGACTGTTTACAAGGGATGGAGGGACAGGACAAGGGTGTGGACTCAAAAGAGAGTGGGTTTTGATTGGATATTGGGAAGCAATTCTTGGCTCTGAGGATGGAGAGGCCCTGGCACAGGGTGCCCAGAGAAGCTGTGGCTGCCCCTGGATCCCTGGCAGTGTCCAAGGCTGGCCTGGACAGTGGTTGGAGCAACCTGGGATAGTGGGAGGTGTCCCTGCCCATGGCAGGTGGTGGAACTGGATGATCTCTAAGGACCCTTCCAACCCAAACTATTATTAAGAAATGGCCTTAGTGCTGGTATTTGTGTAGTGATGATACACTTCTCCCCTTCAGAACGCTTCTTTAATGTTCTTTTCAGGCTTCATTAGCTGGAAATGTGTCTCTCCAGTCCTTGGCCTTAAGTTGTTTTCTTTCATTTAAGAAGTAGTCCCTAAAATGGTGTGGATGTCACCATTGAACTCTCACAGTGAATCATGGAATCTCAGAACAGTTTGGTTTGAAGGAATCTTAAGGCCCATCTCAGTCCACCCCCTGCCATGGGCAGGGACACCTTCCACTATCTCAGGTTGCTTCAAGCCCCATCCAGCCTGGCCTTGGACACTTCAGTGTGTTGCAAGATGAAATACAGCAATGATACCTTCTCTCTGATGTGTTCCTGATTGATTTCCTTCTTAAATTTGCTTTCATAAAAAGATAGTTGGAAAAGACTCTTAACCAAGGGGTGAGGCATGGAAAGCATGTTCACAGCAGAAAGATGGCCATGATCTCCTTAAGCTCGTGGGGAAGGGAAGGAGCTGCCTACAGTCATGAGTGTTGCTATGCAGAGATGGTTTGGGATGGAGTGTTTAAAGAAGGGCAATGGTAAAAAGGGAACACCTGCTTGTCCATCTTGTTCATCTCTTGAGAGAGCAATGACAAATACTCCCCAAGTGTATTCCTAAGATTTCCTCTCCTTGTGAAGGTATTTATATGGCTATGCTTTTGTGAAGAACAGAGTGAAAAGCACCTCTGAGCCTCAGAAGTGAATCTTTTCTGTTTGGAACGGAATATTCTGTGCTTATATTTCCTTTTGCCTATTAGTTCCTTGTCATCTGACTGAGAAATATTTCTATTTTTGATGGAAAAGCAATGCCTTGCTGCATATTGTTGCAGCATGTTATTCCTTGATGTGGAATTAATTGCTCTTTTCTAACATTTCAGTATGAGCATGGCTGCGCTCCAACTATCCTCCTGTAGAAAAAGTAGCCGCGAAATAAAAACCTTCAGCTACTTATAATTCAGACCAAATGCTGACCATTTGTAAATTTGCTTGCTCAGGTCTCTGGCGGGATGTGGTGTGGAGATGATGGAGAGTGGCTGATGCAGCCTTGGGTTTTTGCTTGCAGGAGGCCGGGTGCTGCAGATTGCGCGGGCCCGGGCGGGCGATGCCGGCAGATACGAGTGCGTGGCCGTCAACGAGGCGGGGCAGGACTCCATCCACTACGACGTCCGAGTGCTCTGTGAGCTCCCCTTCTCCTCTGAGTGCCAAAAAAGGGCTTCTGTGCAAAATAACTAACCATTGTAGTCTAGGAGTCCCTAGTGGTTTTAATATTTGTTTGTAAACTACAACGTTAATGTGTTGAGGGTGCTAGAGTTATATAGCTGTACAGAGCTGTGTGAACAGAGTGTTGATGTTCTTAGTTCCATGTGTGTAGATTGTTATTACAGGAGCTCAGCTGTGTTACAGCTCTCACTATTCACCAGAAGGAAAAGCATAGGTAAAAATCCAGGTTTTATCTTGGTATCTCTTGTTCTCTCTTCAGCTTCCCATTGAGAATTGTGACCTTTCTCTTTCTTTCAAAATTTTTCTCTCTTTCTTTATTTTGGCCATCATTTTCCACAATAGCTGCAGAACTCCTGAAACCTGAAGGGAACTGAGGATTTAGATTAATGAATGCCTGCACAACTGTTTGGATGACCTTTTTTGTCTGTTAATGTACTCAACATTTTAGCCTTGGGAAACGCTTCTTTGCCTCTATGGCAGTGTTACACCACTGAAAATACTGATTTGTTGTTACAAAGGGGTCCTGCTTGGAAATCATCCTTTATTTTGATGGCAAAGAACACAGTGGAATAATTGGAAGATGGGTTTTCACCTCTCCTCCTCTCTGTGTGCTGTGAATAAGGGTAGTTCTGCTGCAGTCCTTGGAGTGCACTACCCATGGGATGGCTTTATCTTTCACTGGGTGCACTGAGGGTTTCACTCCTTCCTCCTGCAAACCCAGTCTAACCTCACAACCACCCGAGAGGTGCTGAGTGAGTTTCTCCTCACCTCTGCTCCCTGCAGCTCCCCCATCCATCAGTGGGGCCGACGGGGACCTGCCTGAGGAGGTGACCGTGCTGGTGGGCAAGGAGGTAGCCATGGACTGCATTCCCAGTGGGAGCCCCTCCCCAAGGATCACCTGGCAGAAGGATGGCCAGCTCCTGGCAGAGGATGACAAACGCACATTTCTGTCCAATGGAAGGAGGCTACAGGTAGTGTAACCTTTTTCATGGTGGAAAAACTGGGTTTTGGCAACAAAACCTGGCTGGTTTTGCCAAGCAGGAAGTATTTTCTTTCTCCTACAAGATGCTGCTAACATAATGAGTTTTTGTCCTTTGTTTCTGTCCCTCACCTGCCGCTTCTCACTCCCATGTAGTTCCTCAGATCCAACCATTTGTGGGATCAGTTGAAACCACTTGCTTTTAAATATTATTGACTTTGTTTTAGAAATAGTGAAAATAGGATATTCTGAAGAGCTTCCCATGGATGAATGAAATTGAATAAAACTATGAAAGCAGAGAGCTGGGCTTAATCCTCTCCACTTGCTTCTTTGGCAGTGAGTTGTCTTTATGTTAGCTCCAAAGCCATGTTTTGTCTTTTTTTGCCCTAGATTTTGAATTCCCAAATAACAGATACTGGCAGGTATGTCTGCATTGCAGAAAATACAGCTGGAAGTGCCAAGAAGTATTTTAACCTCAACGTTCACAGTAAGTACCATCACCCATCATTTCTGTCTTCTGTCAAACGCTGGTTCAGCTTGGATGTGTTACTTTTAGCAGAGTGCTCAGACCCCCTCAGCTTCATTCATGTGAGTCCTGGTGGGTGTGATGGAGATTCTGACAGACCAGAACTTCATGATATTTAAGTTTAAAGTACCTTGGCAATGTGGCTTTAGCTCCTCATACATGTTCCAGAGAGGTGGGAATTGTTCTTGAGGGAGCCTGGTGGCTGTGTTCAACCAGTTTGGGTTGCTGAGCCCTGGAATCATGAACTATAAGCTGCTTTAGAGCCTGTTTAGATACATTCAGAAAATGCATTTTTTCAAAGAAATCAATGATATAAATCATTAAACAAAGGTGCACAGCTTGTAAAAGCTTGATTTTTAGAAATATGCTCTTTGAGGTTCCTTTCTGTTCTCTGCTTTTGGTTTCCTTGTGGAGTTACAATGGGGTTAAAATAAATGTTGGCTTTGAGCATCAGAGGTCTAAGACAAATACAATCAAGGCATTTTTCATAGAACAGTCTCCACTACCTTCCATTCCTTCTCCTGGTAACTTCAGAAAATCCAGACATCTCTAATTAACATTGCAGAGTAAAACCAGCCTTCCCCTTCTAGTTCTGCCCACTTTCAGCTTTCCATCCTGAAGAGGAAAGAAGCAGCATTCCCACCAATTCTTCTGCACCATTCCATGTTTCAACCTGAGAGGAATACTAGCAGCTACATTTTTTTCTGCTTTATCTGATAGAAAACAAGGGCTGTCCTTTCTCCCACCTAAACACAGCACCAGCATCCCAGGAATGTGAGGAGTCAGCTTATTGCACACGGAATAATTGTATTCTTTTCTCTGTCACGCATGCAGCAAATTTACCTACTACATGGCACAGATTTATAGCACTTTTTACTACTCAGCAGTGCATTTAGCCAAAAATAGTGGGAAGACTTTGCCCTGGAGTTATTTTCTGGACAGACGGTGGAGTCTGTCCAGATATCCTGATGTGTGAGCTTTGCTTTTAAATCAAAATATTTCACTTTCCCTGACATTTGTATTTAAATTTAAACTTGTCTTAAAAATATTTGGTTTTAATGACAATGGCTAAATACTATTCTCTTAAAAGAAATATTTGCATGAAGTTTCAATTCTAACTCAACAATATTGCAAACTTAGGTCTATTTTTTAATGCAGTTTAATTTGAAAAATTAGAGTGTAGCTGTTCAGGAAAAGACCACACAGGGTGAAGGACTAAGGAAAATGCATTATCAGTAAGCAGCAGGATCTGTGTTTTGTCAGTGCCAAAAAAGAGGCTATTTCCCAGCATTTTTATGTGTTTCTAATAGAACTGCTCTCATAAATTTTAATAAAATACTAAAGATGATGCTCTTTAATAAATTGAAAAATTCACTTCTGATCTCCAAGGTGAGTAATAAAATCAATATAACACCTTCTAAAGCCTAAGAAATAAGCACTCAGATTTAAAATAGTAGGGAAATAATTGGTAATTTTCATGCTGAATGCTATATTTGGGCTCATGACTGTGTCTTTATGCACATACAGATACATTTGCATATGCAGATTACCTGTGGTACATTAGTGAGTGTTCTTTGGTGCAGAAGTTGAAATCAACCACTGACACAATTAAAGCAAATTTCATTAAAGACAGCTGAGATTCGGCCCTGTACATTAAATTACCCACTGCCAATAATCACATCTGTGAAAAAGAAACTGTAAAAGCACATAAATATAAATAACTATCAAATGTCATCAGATCAGAATTCTCCAGTTGCTCCGTTTTATCCTCTTTATCGGGGAAATATTCTTCAGTTATTCCAAGCAGAGAAATGTGGACTGAATTCCCCATTTGCATGGACTGCTCTTGTTTGTGCAGTGCCCAGAGGAGCCATAAACTTGCCTTAATGACTGGTTTGTGTCACTCAAGTGACAGCAGACAGCTGGAGCATTTCAGGTGGAGATGGGCCAAAATACTTCAGTCTTTCTGTCTTTGAAGAGGAGGATCCCATGTGTTCTTTGGAATGATTTTTCCACCCAATAAAGCCAAGAACATGCTTTTGCTTTCCTCTTAAGTGTTTTATATATCCCCACTGCAAAAACATGGCAACTGGAGCTTGGGGGTTATTAAAAGGAAGAGATTTACAGTTCTTTCATTTTAAATCATTCGTATAGAAAGGTCACATGTCAAACTATTCTTGATTTTAAAATTCTGGGACTTGTAAGCTTAAGGAATGCACCCCTTGGAGCAATGCTGCATGCCAGGATTTTCCAGTGCTTAGCTCACTGCTAAGCAACAGGTTTGTCTGGTTGACAGAACAACTCTGAACTGTGTCAGGAGGAATAAGTTTGGGGTCTGTGTAGGTGTAAAATGGACTGTTCCAGAGAGAACAGGAGCAGCAAGGAATCAGGAAGAAGTGATTGTCATCCTACATATCCCAACAATGGGAATTTGCTCTGTCCTGCCTCACACAGCAAATGTCCATGAGCAGTGTTGGTAAATTGCCAGTGCATCATCAGGATCTCATGTAGATTCATTAGCCCTCCCAAGCATCCAGCACAGAAGGACTGCAAATGAAATAAATGGCACTGTTGTGAAGTACAGGAACAGGAGTGACCAGTACATTAGTTTCAGTCATATTTCCAGATGCATCCAAAAAGCAGTGGATCCATTCATAGGATGTGAAAGATTTTTGCAAGCTGACTCTTTACCAAAGTGCAGCAATTCAGCTTTAATGTAGTAAATCAAGATCTTGTAGGAAATCCTTTGCTGATCCAGTGATAGATGCTATTAATGTGTTTTTCTCTCCACAGTTCCTCCAAGTGTTGTTGGGACTAACCCTGAGAATCTGACCGTGGTGGTGAATAATTTCATCTCTCTGACTTGTGAGGTCACGGGCTTTCCACCTCCTGATCTCAGCTGGCTCAAGAACGGGAAGCCTGTCAGTTCAAATTCCAACACTTTCATTGTGCCTGGTGAGGAATGTCAGCTATTCTGCAGCCTTTGGTTTGTCTTGATAGGGCCCAAGGCCACTCTTCGTGGGGCACTGTGCCTGTGCTCAGCCTGTTGCCCCTGCAGTTCTAAACCAGCCTTTGGGACTGACACAGTCACCAAGAGGAGATCTCCAGCCTTCTCTCCTCGCTCCAGGTGCTCGGACGCTGCAGATTCACCGAGCCAAGCTGGCCGATGGTGGGGAATACACCTGCACTGCCAGGAACCAGGCTGGGCAGAGCCAGAAGAAGAGCTTCCTGACCGTCCTCGGTTTGTGTTTTACTCTCTTCTGAAACAATACCTATTGCTTGGCAGGCGTGGGGAGGTTCACCTGCTTTGCTGGGTCTCTTGAACAAAGCACAGCCTGAGTGTGGCTCCCTCCGCAGTGCCGCCGAGCATCAAGGCGCCGGGGGGAGCGGCGGTGACGGCGCTGAGCGTGCGCGCGGGCGCGGCCGTGGCGCTGGACTGCGAGTCCAACGCCATCCCGGCACCTGTCATCACCTGGCACAAGAACGGCCGCCCCATCCCCGACTCCGCCGCGCTGGAGCTCCTGGCACACGGGCAGACCCTGCGCATTAAGGCTGCAGAGGTGGGCCGGGCTCGGGGGAGGCTGCCGAGCAATTGTTTCACTCTTTAGTGGTGTGTTTTACTTGCTTTATGTGGGAGATGTGTTTCCTTTTCATCCTGTGAGAAGCACTTTGAGTTGGCAGAGGCACAGGCTGTTAATGTCTGTGAACCGTAGCATTAAAATAAGAATTTATAATGATTTCTTTTAAAACTTGTTTTTATTTCAGGTTTCTGACACAGGGCAGTATGTGTGCAAAGCCATAAATATTGCGGGACAAGATGATAAAAATTTCCATCTCAGTGTTTATGGTGAGCACCCTCTGCATCATTTACAACTGTTATTATAATAATTATTATTATATAGCAGATAAGACACTTCAAAATCAGTTTACATAACAATCTTACTGCTTCCATTCAATTCACAGTGCCTCCAAGTATAGAAGGCCCTGAACAAGAGCTGGTCAGTGAATCCATCAGTAATCCTGTCACCTTTGTGTGTGATGCTACTGGAATTCCTCCACCCACATTGGTGTGGCTTAAGAATGGAAAGCCAATAGGTAGTGTTGTCTCATGCTTTTCACTCCTCTTCTTCTCCTCTTTGAGGCACCACTTTGCTGTTTGCTGTCTGGTTTGTGTTTCTTCTTCATTTGTCTCTAGACAGGCTCTTGTCAGAACTGACTGGAATCTTTGTTTTGAAACTTTGATGGCACAATTTCTCCCAAAGGAGATATTTGTCCCGCATAGCCTGGTTTGGAACGATGACTTGTTCATGTATTTCAGAATCCTTGGATTCTCTTGAAGTTCATATTTTATCTGGTGGAAGCAAACTTCAGATCGCTCGCTCTCAGCTCCTGGACAGTGGCACCTACACGTGTATTGCCTCCAATCCAGAGGGGAAAGCCCAGAAAACCTACGTGCTTTCCATCCAAGGTGAGCAGTGGGGGAGGATGCAGGCAGCAGAACTGACTGAACATTGGGTGAATGTGACACTGTCTGTGCTGGGGACACTGAGATCACATAACCATGTAGAAAAGTGGAGAATTTGGACTGTTACTTTTGTAACCAGAGGGGAGAGTGGTTGGAGAATTCAATACTTCTGGTCCAAAATTTGCATGGAAAAGAATATCCTTAAGCCCTGACTGGAACTTGAACAGTCGTGCAGGTTCTGTGTCTCTGCTACTGGTCACATCCTGCTGAGCACAGGAGCTGCCTTGGTTGGCTGTGGGGCAGCACACAGAGATGGATTCAGGAGCAGTGGTACCTGTTGTGCCATGGGAGGAGTTAGCAAAGACCAACTGCCAGAATTTCCTTAGGAATACTTCCCCCACCTTCACCTCAAATGACAAACCCTTATTGGTTATGGAATTGTCTCCTGCCTCACTGTGAATCACCCTTAGTCTGCAACTGTTGTGTTTTCCTCCTTTCCTAATGACTCATCCCCATTAATTGCACTGGTGTACCCCTGCCTGGCAGTTTTTCCCCAAGTTTGGAAATGGAATGTCAAGCTGGTTGTTTGATCAAATGTATCTGAAATTGCTTTGAAATGCTCAGAACTTATTAGTGGGACTGACAGTCTTGGCTTCATGGACAGCAAGACTATCATTCTTGTTCCTTGGGAATGCAGGCTGGAAATGGCTTTGATTAGGATGAATTAGTGTGGCTGTTCACAGGGCTGTGATGATGTTGGTCACAGAATCCCAGACTGGTTTGGGCTGGAAGGGACCTGAAAGCCCATCCAGTTCCACTCCCTGCCATGGGCAGGGACACCTTCCACTGTCCCAGGTTACTCCAAGCCCCATCCAGCCTGGCCTGGGACACTTCCAGGGGCAGCCACAGCTGCTGAGAACCTGCCCCAGTGCTGCACCAAGTGCTGGTGCTCATGAGCTACTGCAGTGTGGCTGTTTGTAGTTCAGGTAACATTTCTTGCTGCTGAATCTCTTCCCTCCATGGTGTATTTCCAGTTCCTCCCAGCATTGCTGGCTCTGAGATGCCGAGCGAGGTCCCTGTCCTCCTGGGAGAGAGTGTCCAGCTGCTCTGCAATGCCACTGGAGTGCCCAGCCCAGATGTGCAGTGGCTGAAGGACGGAAAAACAGTTGCCAGCGATGATGTACAAAGGATAAGGCAAGAAAAATAAGCAGACACTGCAATTCTCTTCTGTAATTTTAAGGGCCCTAAGGAGGGAATATGAGGAGAGCCTGAACTGGAGCTTAGCCAGGTTAAGAACATCTCCCTCCTTAGCTTCTATAAATCAAGTATAATTTGTTAGTCCTTTGATTTTTTAAAATTTCATTTTCTTAACAGAGGTGAGTATATGATATTTATGTCTTTCTCAGTTAATGAATTCCATAAAAGTTCATCAGCTTCATGAAACTTTATTAAGGTCATTTAGTTCCTTTGGAGAGGAAAGATCTGAGGCATGGAAACATTTTACTTGATGCTTTTCATTATGGATCCTTCAAAAGCCTGGCTGGAGTTGAATCTTAAACAGGACATGTCTAGAAAAAAACTTCTTAGCCTATCTCTAACAAAAATATTTTGCAAAACACAATGGTTCTCTCATCAAGCTCCCAGGAGGATAGAGGTAGTTTCTGAAATGTCCAGACCAGACTGTTTATTTCCCAGGTCAGAGGAACACTAAACAAACTCACTGTGCTTTGTGATGGTCCCTGTAGAGTGACTCCAGATGGCAGCACATTAAACATCTCCAGAGCTCTCACCTCAGACACAGGAAAATACACTTGTGTGGCTACTAACTCTGCAGGAGAGGAGGACAGGATTTTCAACCTGAATGTGTATGGTGAGTTCTGCCAGATGTGAAACCCAAGTCTGCTCCATAATCCCATCCTTGGGAGTGCTCCCAAGGGAGAGCACAGAGAGGAGTGCCTGTCTGCAGTGGAATCTGCATGCACATGTTTTCCAGTTTCCTATGCTGTAGATATTACACAGAATGCTCTGTCAACAACAAAAGGGTTGGAATTGCTGGTAAATGTGTTTTGGGATAAACAGAAATTAATTCCTGTGGTGGATTTCACAATAGAGAGATTCTGCTTGTGGTGATTTTTTATTTCTTGTGGGGAAGGATATATTGGGGCTGATTTCCTGTGACACTGCTGTTTTGTTTCGTCTTCCCTAATTCTAGTCAAATCACATGAGCTAAGAGCAGAGTGGTATGAAGAGAACTGATAGTTAAAGGTCCTGAGAGTTTAAAAATGAGGGACTGTTGGAGGAAATTGCACACTTTGACATCCAGTGACTAGTGAGTGTAATCCTTTAGCAGCACAGAGAGTGGGTATTTCAAGTTGTGGAAAATGTGGCCATTAAGTACAATGGAGGGGAGAGGGAAGAGTTCTGCCCAGGCAGGGTTTCACTGCTGGGTGGGTGTCTGTCCCAGAGACACAGGCTCAGAGTGAGTGGGTACACAGGCATGAGCAGAGCAATTGGAGATCACCTTTGGTATCCTAAAAAACAGTCCTGAATGACCACAGCACATCTTCTTGGGACAGAATGGCTTTGTCAACAGCAGAGAGTTCGTGCTCAGTTTGTATTGGAAGTCCAAGCAATAACCAACTTAAAGGTCTTATTGGTGTCACTGTGACAGTGGGTGATGGGATCCTGACTGAGCCAGCACCTGGGGCTGCACCTGGCTGGGCTTCTTTATGTAGTGAACCCCCAAGGCCATGGCTTTCAAATTAAACTGTAACCCCAAAGAGTCCCACAGCAGCAGTTGGTGTCATCATCCAGAATACTTACCTAGACATTTTGAACTTTCACTATTTAAAAATGAAGTCAGCAGATGCATCTAGACATCAATAAACTAACTTTCCTCCTCTGTCATTTCACTGTATTTAAGATTTATTGAAGGCCATGAGTTTGGGTGGTCCCTTCTGGCCCTGGGTTCAGCCCATCCCTTCCTTCAGTGTCCTTCTCTCTCCAGGAACTTCAGGCCCTGAGCTCTGTCTTGCTTGCTGCAGGCTGGCAAATCAAAGAGGATTCTGCTGTCATTGTACTCTGCTTCGATTTGAAATATATAAATAGATTATTTTTAATGCTCAATATTATTGTCTGAAGATTTGCTCTGCAAAAATTATTGAATTGCCAGTGGGGCACTGGGGACAGGATTTCCTACAAGGTGGAATGGTTTCAAGAGCCTGTTTTTATACATTCCTTTCCATCATCTACAAAATGCAGTTCCTCCACTGATAGCCAACAGTAAAGATGAAGCAGAGGAGCTCACTGCCCTTTTGGACACCTCCCTAAATATTGAATGTGCTGCTGCTGGGACCCCCCCACCACAGCTCCACTGGCTGAAGAATGGCCTTCCTCTGTCTGTCTCCTCCCAGATCAAGCTCCTCTCTGCTGGGCAGATCCTCAGGTTGGGTTTTTTTTTTTCTTTTAACTAGCTGACTTTCCGTTCTGTTTTGCAGTATCACCATAATTCTGCTGTATTTTTGGAAGCAAGAGTAAAATTTGATCCAAACCATGCCATAATAAAGGTAATGTGTTCTATGTATTCTATTTACAGCTTGCTTTAACTGTTTTTACCTTAGGCTTGCCCGAGTGCAGATATCTGATGCTGGAGTGTACACCTGTGTAGCATCTAACAGGGCTGGAGTGCACAACAAACATTACAACCTGCAAGTTTTGGGTGAGTGTCTCTGAAATGTTTTATGTAAAGAATCTTATTTCTTGATTTCTTAAACCTACTCTTTAGTTTTCTTTTTCACCAACACCTTATTGCAGACAGCCACAAATATATCTTCGAGATTATCATTGGGGAAATATTAACTTTTCAGAGTGCTGGGGTTTTTTAGATAGAAAGTGTTTTAACCCTAGAAGAGTCCTTAATTGAATTGTCACCCATAACCATAAAATCACAGAGTGGTTTGGGTTGGAAGGGACCTTAAAGCTCATCTAGTTCCAATTCCCATAATGTATCGCAGGGATTTTTAGAAAGAAAAATATTTAATTTGTAGGTGAAGTTTAGCACAGTAATGTAAGCAGGGAGGTGCAGAAGGGCAGCTGTCCTGTGCCTGGAATACCCCTGTGCTGTGTGACAGAGCTCTGTCCCTGCAGTGTCCCTGTGCTGTTGTGACAGAGCTCTGTCCCTGCAGTCAGGGACACTGTCCCTGCAGTGTCCCTGTCCGTGTGTGACTGGCTCTGTCCCCGCAGTGTCTCTGTCCCCGCAGTGGCTCTGTCCCCGTGCCCTCTCCCGTGTGTCACTGGCTCTGTCCCCGCAGTGTCTCTGTCCCCCTGCCCTCTCCCGTGTGTCACTGGCTCTGTCCCCGCAGTGTCTCTGTCCCCGCAGTGTCTCTGTCCCCGTGCCCTCTCCCGAGTGTCACTGGCTCTGTCCCCGCAGTGTCTCTGTCCCCGCAGTGTCTCTGTCCCCGTGCCCTCTCCCGAGTGTCACTGGCTCTGTCCCCGCAGTGTCTCTGTCCCCGCAGTGTCTCTGTCCCCTTGCCCTCTCCCGAGTGTCACTGGCTCTGTCCCCGCAGTGTCTCTGTCCCCCTGCCCTCTCCCGTGTGTCACTGGCTCTGTCCCCGCAGTGTCTCTGTCCCCCTGCCCTCTCCCGTGTGTCACTGGCTCTGTCCCCGTGCCCTCTCCCGTGTGTCACTGGCTCTGTCCCCGCAGTGCCGCCCAGCCTGGACAATGCGGGGGGCACGGAGGAGGTGCTGGTGCTGCGGGGAGGGGCGGCCGCCCTGGGCTGCCCGAGCGATGGCTCTCCTGTCCCCAGCGTGTCGTGGCTCAAGGACGGCGCGGCGCTGCCGCTGCCCCTCGGGGCCGGCCTGAGCTCCGGCGGGCGCGGGGCGCTGCTGCAGCTGCTGCGGGCAGAGCCCGCCCACTCGGGCACCTACACCTGCGTGGCCTCCAACGCCGCCGGCCAGAGCAGCAAGCACTTCGTCCTCAAGGTGCTGGGTGAGTGTTCAGCTCCCAGCGCCAGCAGGGACGTGACACCCAAAACACCACCAGGGATAAGGAGCATTTTCGTGGGCTCACACAATCCCAGAGTGGGTTGGGTTGGGAGGGACCTTAAAGCCCATCCAGTGCCACCCGTGCCATGGGCAGGGACACCTTCCACTAGCCCAGGGTGCTCCAAGCCCTGTCCAACCTGGTCATTTCAATCAATAATAAATGAGAGAAATAAGGAAATGACAGACACTAAAGATGTGTGGATGTGCAATACGTATTTCCCAAGTACTGAAATGTGCTATAATTAATATAAATATATGCTATAAATTATAAACGTGGCTTAGCAGAAGTTCAGCTTGAATGATGCCCAGCTGAAAGCACAACAGTTAAAAGGCTGATAAATGTATTTGCTGAAGTTATATGTTTTCTCTGTGTTTTTTAAAACATTTTCTAACTAATAATTCCAAATCATAAAATATGCAAATTAATAGGTAGAGTCAGATAGAAGTTACTTGAGTTCCTCAGCGAGTTCATGATGCAGTCAGAAATAATTTAATGTAGACTAATTCTACAGACTCTGCCCACAAGATCAGTTTCAGTCAGTTTTTACAGGTGTTTAGAGTCCATAAAGAACTGGAATGTTTTTCCTTCCACAGAGCCACCTCATATCAATGGTTCGGATGAACCAGAAGAGCTCACTGTCATTGTTAACAACCCTCTTGAGCTTCTCTGCATCTCCTCTGGCATCCCAGTGCCCAAAATCTCATGGATGAAGGATGGGCGCCCACTGCTGCAGACTGACAATATTCACATGCTAAGGGAAGCCCTCCGAATAACCAGTGCTCAGGTAGAGTGTTTGTTTCAAAACAGCCTCAGTTCTGCAATCCCTGAAATGGTTCCTGCCTTAGGACTGTCCTCAGCGGTGTCCTAAAAACCCCTAAAATTCACCCACCTGCATTTGTGGTCAGAGAAGGGTCAAGGTCAAGCAACCTTTAAAAACCTGCATCAGTAAAGTAAGGCTGGATCCAGCTATGGATGCCCGGGTGAAGTTCCCCAGACAGAAGATGGATAGGGCTTGGAAATGATTGCTGCTTCTTTTGTTTGTAAAACAAACACTTCCAGGCTGTACAATGAGGAGTTTAGAGGGAGGAGAAACCATAAAGATGTTCATGACTGTGCACAAAAGGATCTCCTCAGTACCCAAACCTGAGCCTTCCTTAGATGGATCCCTGTAGTCAGTTCCATCTTTAACGCTGGACACACATTATCCAGAGAGATTTTATGGGGTCCTGCAGCTCCTGAGCCATCTCTGAATAACCCCATCAAAGTGAAATCATATTCAACAAATTCATTACTTTCTTTCCAGGTATTCTTTGTCTCCTGTGCTTGTGTTCAAGTGCTGCCTCTTGTGTGTTGTCACCGTGTTTGTATTTCTTGGTTTTGCTGGATTTTCCCCATAATCTGGAGTTTTCTGCTGAAGTTTTTCTGTGTCTCTAGGTGGAGGACACAGGAAGATACACATGTTTAGCATCTAGCCCAGCAGGAGATGCTGACAAAGAATATTTGGTACGAGTGCATGGTAAGTTTAAATTAGGAAAAAAAAGTTTCCTCGAAGTGTAAACTGCTAAAGTAATGTCAGCATCTCATTTAACAAACCCATATTCCTAAAGGTGAAATATTCTGTTATATTACACCATATGATCAGAATTAATGTTTCCGATTAAGGATGGTTATTCTGAATGTTATACACAATTAGAAGGGAAGTTCCTCCTGATTTCTGTACAATTCCAAGTCTTACTTTGAATATCCAAGAAGCTCACAGATGTCAGCATTCAGTTGGATCAGGTTTGTTGTGCTTGCTCTATAGAGATGTGACATATCCTGATATATTTAACACAGGTATTAAGAGGAAGAACTCTTTAATGATACCACAGCTTTGCATTTATTTTAAACGTGAGATAAACCGGAAACTTCCAGTAAGTAGTTTTCCTGCCGGTTCACGTGTGTGGTGTTGATTTTGTTCTGTTTTTTGCTGCAGTGCCCCCCAACATCGCCGGTACCGGCGGGCCGCAGGAGCTGGCGGTGCTGCAGAACAGCCAGGCCACGCTGGAGTGCCGGTCGGACGCGGTGCCTCCCCCCAGCATCTCGTGGCTGAAGGACGGGGAGCAGCTGCAGGTACCAAGCCCAGCCCCGTGCTGGTTTCTGCTCGCTGCGCCGCGCTCCGCTCTCCGCTGCGCTCGCTCGCCCCTCAGCCCAGTCACACCCGAACTCAGAGCAGCTGGGCAGCCCCAGCGCCACTGCAGGCAGCCCCAACGCAGCCCCCAGAGCCAGCAGGCATGTGAAGTGCCCATCCCGCTGTTACTTGTTCTTTTTTCCTTTAGGGGGATCCCTTGCTCCTCCTGGATCCTCTGAGCAATGCTAGAAGCCTTTGGTAAACTCCTGAATGGCTTCCCAGGAAAGGTAGCTGAGACAAGACTGCACTCTATGTTTCCTTTGGCTATATTATGCATCCTCCTACTCTAGTAGCATTTAGAAAGGAACTGAAGTTCTTTGAAAGCAGATGGGTTGCTAATCACCAGGTTTCATACCAAGTGCACCTTTCCCACTCAGAATTCCTTAGTGCCATGGCAAGGCAGAAAATCTTTGCTGGTCAAGAGACAGTTAGCAAGATGAGGATTGTTTATAGAGAAAGAATTTTTTTCCTTCCCATCCTTGGAACCACTCACAAAACACATCCTTTTCAACTGAATATTAAAGTTCAGTTATTAGTTGAACTTAATTAAAATTTTTCTGTCAACCTTTGTTCATTAATAAAGAGGAAACAAACACAAACTGGATCCCTTAACTGTGATCCATCGCTAAATCTTCACCCAAGTTTCTGCTTGTTTGCTTTCCTCTGACATGTCATTCCTCAGACTTTTTCTCTGTGGTAGATTTAGAAGAATTTAATACTACTGGAAGGAGGATATGGTGAATGGACATGTCTTACAAAGTGCTGCTAGGGACCAAGATCTTAATATAGCCCAGGAACCAGCTGGAAACAAATTTAACAGGACCATTCTACTTCTGGGCAGTTAATTCTCTAATTGAGTGGTGGGGTTTTTAAATGGAAAGAAGGCTGAACAAGGCTTGGAAATAGTATATATATGAATGCTTTTTGCCTTAGCCTTCATTGGAAAGCCTCTGTCTGAAAAGCAGTGCTTAGGGAACATAAACCGTGAAAAGCAGCTACTGTTAAAAATATTCACCAGAAAACAAAAAGTAGAGGAACACTCTGACAGCTGGAGGTGCTCAGCTGGTAACCTGGGAATTATCTTTGCACTGTTATTTTTCCTCCTGCCTCATGAACTCATGTCAGAATGTGAGGGCTGAAGCTTCTGTGGGGACTTCAAAGCCCATCCAGTGCCACTTTCTGCCATGGGCAGGGACACCTTCCACTAGCCCAGGCTGCTCCAAGCCCCATCCATCCTGGCCTTGGACACTTCCAGGGATGCAGGGGCAGCCACAGCTTCTCTGAGCACCCTGTGCCAGGGCCTGCCCACCCATGAGCTCATATTCTAGACATCAGGAGAAATCAGTGTCCTCCCCAATGCCCAGTTGCTTTCCCAACCCCAAAGAAATGTAACAGCTGACTAATCCTGAGCAGCTGGGAATGGGTGTCCTTGGGTGTGGGAAGAGAGGTGAAGAGCTCCTTGGCAAATCATCCTCCTTGCCTGGAAAAGTGGAGGTGTCACAGTGACAAGAGAGGGCTGGAGAAAGGCAGGTTCTCAGCCTGGGGTGTTATTTCAATTTAAATATCACTAGTTTTGTGGAGCAGCCTTGTGGGGATTGCCATTCCTCCTGCTTTTGTTGTCTTGCACTGGGCAGATTTTGAGATGAGGCCTGCCCTAGCCCATCTCTGTGTGAGTGATGGAATTGTGCAGCACCACCTTCTCTGGCAGCAGAGCTATGGAAAGATGTGGCCTCCAGCAGCTTTGAAGTTGTGGCACTCTTGAGGGACTTTGGAAATGCCAATTGAGGGTTAAGAAAAGAACAGGAGCCTCCTGGCCTAACCTGGCTTTTTTCAAACACTAAAAGACTGGCTGAGTTTGTATTTTATTTCCAGCCTGAGTTTTCTGGCTTATTTTGAGTAGAGCCTAAGGATTAAGTTACAGCTTCATCCTCTATCTTCTGTTATCTCTAGGTTTCTTGTGTTCAGAAACCATCACACAGGTTGTGTTCTCAACAGGAAATGCCAATGATTGCCCAAAATCTGTCAATAACCCACCCTGGTGGTGAACTGTGTCACCTGAGAGCTCCAGCCCTGCACTGCAGCACTGGAGCTGATGCCTGGTGCGAGAGCAGGGTACCAGGATGCTACTGCAGAACCAGGAGAGTTTCACCTCTCTGGGGTGTCCTTCTTAGACCCTCTAACCAGAAGAGTAGATGGGAATGTCAGCTTTCAGTTCCATCAGAGGGTGTGTAGTACTGGAAAAGTTAAGTGTGTGCTGTTTTTCCTGCTGGTTTTTATCCAGTCAGGTCTCTGAGCACTCGTAACTGATGTTGCTGTCAGCGATTGATGCAAGCAGAACCCAGGCTGGGTGTGGTAAAGCTCTCACTGACCTGGCTCCTGGCAGGAGCTGTGGGGTCAGAGGGGCAGCCTGTGCCCAGAACTGCTGGCTGGTGAGCTCCTGGCTGGTAAACTGAGCTGGCTGAGCCTGTGCTGCCTCCCAGCTGAGCCAGACTGTGATGCTGGAAGAACAGTGTAAAGAAACTTTGATTCCTTCTGCCTATAGTGTACATAGATAATAAAATAAATGAAATTAATCATGTGCTATTAGGTGCCCCTTTCCATAAAAACTCCAAAGCCCTTTGGCTCTGTAACAGCTGCCTCCTTCAGGCACAAGCCTCAGTATGGGTTTCAACTGAGAACCAGTAAGCAATGCTAAGTTTTCAAAGCTTTCTTTACCCCCTTCTCTTCAGGGATATACAGGCAGCAGTGAGCTCAGCCCCTGGTTTATCTGTGCCCTCTCTCCTGGCTGTTATGCTGTGCAGTGGCAGGATGTTCTGTGCTCAGGAGAGGCCGGCAGTGACGCCCTGACCCCCTGCCTGTGTCTGTGTGTGCCCGCAGGGAGGCCCCCGGCTGCGGATCCTGTCCAGCGGGAGGTACCTGCAGATCAACAACGCCGAGCTGGGTGACAGTGCCAGATACACCTGTGTGGCCAGGAATGTGGCAGGGGAAACCACCAGGGAGTTCCTGCTGGCAGTGCACGGTAACCTCACGGAGCAGCCTTGGGCAGCTTAGGCTTTGCACGGTGTTTCTGCAGCAGTTCAGGCAGCAGGGATGGAGCATTTGTGTTCACTTTCCAGCCATGTGTTGGCCACTCAGGCCATGCCCAAACTGTGGGGTCCTGTGCATGGCCTCATGTCCCACTGCTGAGCCCACAGCCAGCCCCCACACTAAGGGACTTCCTGGGCACTTGCCATGGCCACTCTCCATCTGTGCTTCCTGCGAGCAGAGGCTGTGTCCACTCATCATCCTGACACGGGGTCAGGATACATCCAGAGTGGCCACCCTTATCCAAGACTGACAAAAGCTCTTGGACAAACCCAGAGCAATTCTCTGAAGCATTTGACTGGCACCTTGGGGGTGAGGTTTCACAGCTGGCTTGACAGGTTACTTGAGAGCTGTGGCAGCTTCTCTGCGCCTGGAGAGGACAGGGCTTGAGGGGCCTTACGCTTAATACTTGTCCTGTGCTGCCGTAGCCCTGAGCTCCATTTTAAACCTATTTATTTTCTCACCTCTAGTCTGATGAGAAGCTATTCTGTTCTCACACTCAGGAGACTGGAAGGAACTTTCTCCCCTTTTTCTGTTGTTTCCAGCCCAGTCACATGGGCCCTGTCTTACACTGTGCCCCCAATGACTGGCCTTACCTGGTCCAGCTAAAGTCTTTTTTTCTCCTTAGTGTGTAATGAGGCAGCACGGATATCCCCACAATCCTAGCTTGTCAAATTCCATGTGCTGAATTCCTGCTGTTTTAGCTCAGTGATACCCTTTGCAGTAACTTGCAGAGCTGATCTTTACAGTGCATTTCAACCAAATTTTCTTTCTCCTTCCCTGCTGCACCTTGGCAACTACCGTCACCTAGAATGGTAAGAACCTTGTTCCTGTCTTTGCAGTGAACCCAAACCTGCTGCTGCACCTCGTTCCATGTGTTCAGTTTCAGTCATTGCAATGCAGAGTTATTTCCTTTTTATCATCAGCAATTCTCCCTTGCAGTGGCTCCCACGATCCGGAGCAGCCCCCAGACCACCACGGTCCACATCAACACCTCTGCCCTGCTGGAGTGTGCTGCAGAAGGAGTCCCAGCCCCCAGGATCACCTGGAGGAAGGATGGGGCTGTTGTTACTGGAAACAATTCCAGGTATTGCCCAGAATTTGGCATAAATATTCTTCATTGCTACTTAAAAATGTATTTAGTACAGAAACTTAATTAGACATGAAATTGTTCTAGAGAAAAGTAGCAGCACCAAAGGTTTCACCTTTTTGTTTGAACAGTAAATGTCAAAGGTCTTTAAATTTTTATATATACACAGAGTTTTGGGATGAAGCTAAGCAATTTCATGCAGACCAAAAGCTATTCTGTATTTTCTGATACATTAAACTTTTTATACATGTTCTAGTACCAACTTTTATTATAGGGAATGGTTTCTGTCTCCTGACTGTTTTATGAGGAAGTAGTTTGGCATTTTCTAGAATTGAGAAAATGCTAAGGGATTCTGTTACATTGCAAAGAAAAAGAACGGGAATTAATTATGTTTTTTAAGGTTAAATGAGAAACCGTAAAAAATGGGGTTGGTTGGTTGTTTTCTGTAAATCCAGTTTCATTTAGATGAAATCACCACATCAGCCAGATTTCATTGTTTCTTTGGGAAATGGGTGTGCTGGGAAAGAGTGAAATCAGTGATTCAGCTCTGTGCCCCAATTAACACATGCTTCATTTATGCCGTTGGTTGTGTCCCCTGAGTCATCCCTTCCTCTGCGCTCTGGATGGCTGGTGGGCAGCAGCGTTGCTCTGTTGCAGGTATTCGGTGTTGGAGGACGGCTCCCTGCACATCCCCTGGGCACAGGTGGCTGACACGGGCAGATTCGTGTGCATGGCCACCAACGCCGCGGGCAGCGAGCGCCGGCGCATCGACCTGCGCGTCCTCGGTAAAGCTGCGGCCGAACCTGCGCCGGCACTGTGCCAGAGGCAGCTTCTGCTTAGCCCTTCTGAGCTGCTCTGGTTTAAAAAAGGGGAGGAATGTGTATGTGTGTGTATATATATATGTAAATTATTCTAATTAATTAGGCTTTGTTTGTCCTTAGTTCCTCCAATTATTGCTCCTGGGCAGACGAATATCATAGTTACCGTAAACGTGCAAACCACTTTGCCTTGTGAAGCCACGGGAATTCCCAGGCCAGCAATTAGCTGGAAAAAGAATGGGCATCTGCTTAGTGTTGATCAGAACCAGAATACATACAGGTAAGAGGTGTTTTCATTGTGGGTTTCAAGTTTTCAGAGATGATTTTGGCACTTGAAAAATCTAGCTGTGCTTAAAAACTACCTTGTCTAGCCAGCAAATTCAGTGGGCTGATTACCTGAGAAGGAAAGAAGTATTTCAATGGCTTTTACTTTCGTTTTTCTTTGGTTTCTTTCTTTTGTTCAGACTTCTGTCTTCAGGTTCCTTAGTAATCATTTCTCCCACTGTGGATGACACTGCTGTCTATGAGTGCTCTGTGTCAAATGCTGCAGGAGAAGATCAAAGGGCAATTGATCTCACTGTTCAAGGTAGATGGGATATTGCTACATCTATTGCTATTACATTTGTGTGGCACCCAGAACTTCATTGGGGTGTTCCAGTGTTGAGATGAGAGTTTATTTCATTCCTCTTTGATACTGGTATCATAAGTCTCTGGTATTTCCAAGAATTTCTAGCAAATGAGCGTGAGCAAATAACCTTTGCCCTGCTCTTCATTTTCAGTGCCCCCATCCATAGCAGATGAAGCCACAGAGCTCCTGGTAACAAAACTGTCTCCAGTTGTGATTTCCTGCACCGCCTCCGGTGTTCCCGTCCCCTCAGTTCATTGGACCAAAAATGGCATCAAGTTGCTTCCCAGAGGAGATGGCTACAGAATTCTCTCTTCAGGTAATGTGCTTCAGGAAATCAGTGCAATCAGGCACATCCATTACATCTGTAAGTAATGAATTACAGAAATGCAAACAGTCCCCCAAAGATCCCCTCTTTGACGGCTTGGAATGAAATGAGGGATGCTGTAAGGGAGCGTGGAGGATGCTGTGCATGTTGTGGTGCTCTCTCTGTGGCAGGAGCTGTGGAGATCCCCTCTGCCCAGCTGGCCCACGGGGGCAGGTACACCTGTGTGGCCCGGAACGCCGCGGGCTCTGCGCACAGGCATGTCACTCTGCACGTGCAGGGTAAGCTGGGGGCTGACCAGCAAGGCTGTTTTGGCAGCCAGCACTGCTGCTGCAGCCTGCTCAGGCTGTACAATTCTAGTGCTCTTCTGTATTCTCCTAACCTTGAACGTTACGCTTTTCCCTTTTTCTTCATTCCACAGAGCCACCCGTTATCCAGGCCCAGCCAGGGGCATTGGATGTCATCGTGAACAATCCCATTGTGCTGCCCTGTGAGGCCACGGGCACTCCTCAGCCCGTGATCACGTGGCAGAAGGAGGGCATCAACGTCATCACCACAGGTATCCTCCCAGAGCCTGGGACCCCACCTGCTCCCCTGACACACACACACCCATTTTTTCTTGGCTGAAACTTGCGTTTCTCCTCACCATTCATTTAAAACCAAACACCAAACCAGAAGTGTCATACTTTGATTATATTTGTTTTAGGGAACAGTTACACGGTCCAGCCAAGTGGCAGTTTGCAGATTGCCAGAGCAGCTGTGGAAGATGCTGGCACTTACATGTGTGTTGCTCAGAATCCAGCTGGCACTGCTCTGGGGAAGATCAAGCTGAAAGTTCAAGGTAAATCACCTTCTAAATTCCTTCTCTTGGTCCAAACACAATTCTGAGCAATAGAAAGGGACCTTGTGCTTTCTTGTTTGATGTAATGCTGAACGGAGCCCAGGAGATTTATTCCCTGTAGTTCAATATCTGCTTTAGGATACGCTTTTAGAATTATTTTCACTAAGAATTAAAGTGTTCCTTGCTTCCTACAGCATCTAATTCTTTTAATAATTGTCTTTTTTCCTTTCAGTTCCTCCTGTTATCAAGTCCCACGTGGAGGAATATGTTGTTGCTGTGGATCAGTCTGTCACTCTGCAGTGTGAGGCCGAAGGCTACCCTGTGCCAGAGATCAGCTGGCACAAGGCTGGGCAGCCCATATCGGAGTCCATGCGGAGGAGAATCCTGAGCACGGGAGCTCTGCAGATCCTGTTTGTGCAGCCCGGGGACAGCGGCCGCTACACCTGCACCGCGGCAAACCCCGCGGGCTCCGGCAGCGCCGGCACGGAGCTCACCGTGCTCGGTAAGAGCTCTTCTGGAGGGCAGGGGCACTGCCACGGCTGCTCCAGACAGGCTGGGGGCTCCCCATCCCTGCCAGTGTGCAAGGCCAGGCTGCAGGGGGCTTGGAGCGACCCGGGATAGTGAGAAGGGTTGGAATGAGATGGGCTCTACGGTCCCTTCGAGCCCAAACCATCCTGTGATAAGTGGGACTGTAGGGAAGCGATGTGCGTTACCAGTGTGATCCCACAGAGAGTGAGGAGCTAGGGATGTACAGGAGGAGTTCAGGAAAATTGTGCTGCTTAATATAGGGCAGTGTTATTAAGTTGTAATATTGGCCAGTTGCTTGAATTTCGGCACACAGTCACTGATGGAGATGACAATCCAGAAGGTCCAGGCAAGGGTTTTCTTCAGTCCAGTGTTGTGCTTGGATAATTCCCAGAGGAGGTGTTTTTACTGACCCCCCCACAGTTCCGCCTAGGATCCGCAGCACGGATACGCAGTACACAGTCACAGAGGGCTCCCAGGCTGTGCTGGCATGTGTGGCTGAGGGGATCCCAGCACCAACAATCAACTGGAGGAAGGACAACACACTGTTAGGAGACACAGTGGGAAAATACCAGACTGTGCCTGGTGGAGACCTCATTTTGGACAATGTTGTGGTAAGCTCCCTAAATTTAACCTGTTACTGGACGTACTTGGCAGTGATAAGATACACTTCTGGGTTAGCCATTATTTTAATTTTGATGTTCTTAATGTTCCAAAATCATCATAAAAGTTTTAATTTTCCACTGTGGAGTAAAATCTATGAAGAATTTGTAGTAGTAAATCCTCAGGAAGGGTAAAAGAAGTGTTAGTTATCCTTCAAATTTAGGGAAGTGGAAGAGTTCAGGTGAGCATTTCTGCCTAACGCTTGTTCCAAGCCTTTCAACGTTCTCTTGCTGATGCGAGTGGTGTGTGCTGGATATATCCCAGCTATAGGATATATCCCAGCTGAAATTTCCCCACCGTGTTTCCTTCCAGCCCGAAGACTCTGGCAGCTACACCTGCATTGCCACCAACACTGCTGGGGAGGACACACACACGGTCACCCTGACTGTTCACGTGCTCCCAGCTTTCACTGAACTGCCTGGAGATGTAGCCTTGACTAAAGGAGAGCAGCTCAGGTTAACCTGCAAAGCAACAGGGATACCTGTCCCCAGAATAACATGGACCTTTAACAATAACATCATTCCAGGTGGGTCCCTGGTGGCCATTTGGCTGCAGAATTTTTCCCCTGTGCAGCATTGCAGTTTAGGGCAGGCAAGAAGAAAACTCTAGCTGGAATAAACTGTTAGTGATTGTGTGAGGAATATCTTTGGTGTTTTGCAATCATGTAATTAAACTGCCTCTGAGACAAAGCTGTAAGGAAGGCAATTACAAAATGGTCCCTCTTCTGTAACCAATGATGTAGCACATCAAAAACAATCATACATGATGGTATTTACTCAGCATCCAAGCAACTGATGCTCTAAATTAGGGGGCAGCTGAAGTGAATAGGTGCACCTGGACAAATGCTACAGTAGTGACTCTGTGTGCTCCTGGAGTGTCTCAGGGAAGCACAGGGCCCCTGAGCTGTGCTGCTGAGAGTGCACAGATTCAAACACTCCTGTGAGCTGTGTACGTTCCAGTCCCTGGAATGACCCTTTCCCTTTCTCCCTCCAGCACAGTACGATGATGTCAACGGGCACAGTGAGCTGCTCATCGAGAGGGTGTCCAAGGAGGACTCTGGGACCTACGTGTGCTCTGCAGAGAACACGGTGGGCTCCATCAGGGCCATTGGCTTTGTGTATGTCAAAGGTACGTGAAATCAGCACTGCTCGTTGCTGGACAGCTCCATTGGCTTTGGACTGTGCAGTCGGAAGGGGATGGCTGAGAGAGGTCCTTAAAATTCATCCAGTGCCTCCCTCTGCAATGGGCAGGGGCACCTTCCACTAGCCCAGGCTGCTCTGAGCCCCACCCACCTGGAGCTGGAACACTTCCAGGGATCCAGGGGCAGCCACAGCTTCTCTGGGCACCCTGGGCCAGGGCCTCGCCACCCTCACAGGGAGGAATTTCTCTTTAATATCTAATTTGAACCTGTCTGCTGTCAGTTTAAAGCCATTCCCTCTAGTATATAATACCTTGCCAATGGCTAAATTGGAAAAATCCAAATGAAATATCCCCTTCAGAAAGTCAGAGGTGAGAGATCATTGCCAGCAGTTATCATCAGGAACACTTTGTTATTTCTCTGCCATCCCTTGTTTTTTCAGAGCCTCCAGTCTTCAAAGGGGATTATCACTCCAGCCGAATTGAGCCCTTGGGTGGCAATGCCATGTTGAATTGTGAAGTCAGGGGAGATCCCCCTCCAACCATCCAGTGGAGCAAAAAAGGAGTGGGAGTTCAGATTAGCAACAGGATCCGACAGCTTGTCAATGGTTCCCTTGCTATCTATGGCACCGTGGTGAGTCCTGCCCCAGTACTGAGTGTCTGCCTTGAACTTGATAGATAAAGGTATTCCTTGGTTTGAAAGAGTCAGGCTAGACATTTATCCTTTTTTGCTTTAACCTTGAACAAATGTTTTAATTCAGACTAGACTTAGATTCAAATTACTGAGATGAAACCCAGGGATCAGAGTTCCCCCTGCTTGGCAGAAGGACTGAATTTACATGCTAATTGTTGGTGTGTGAGATCCTGGTCATGACCAGTTAAATGGCACCTTTGCTCTTGACCTTAAGAGAGCCTGGGTTCTATGGGTAAGCTGAAAATTGCATTCTCCACGTGAAAATCTCTTATTCCAAATCTAAATTCCTAATCTGAACAGCAAGACTCCTGTTTTTCCCCATGAACTCATGTCTGCATTTTGAATCGGGGTTAAAATTCCCTGCTCCCCCCTGCTACCCCAGGAGAGGCCCTGTAGACTGAGCCCTGGCTTTGTTCCTCAGAATGAAGATGCTGGTGACTACAAGTGCGTGGCAACCAATGACGCGGGCGTCGTGGAGCGCAGCCTGACCCTGACCCTGCAGAGTAAGGCTCAAGGGGAGGCTTACTGCCCCTTAAGGGACTGGAAACCTGTCCGTGGGGAGGTGCAAGCAGCTCCTGGGGGAGTGTTGAGGGTTGGGCACTGCCCTGGAGGTTTGGACTCATCACTTCTTCTGTGGAATTGTAGAAGAGCTTGGGTTGGAAGGGGCTTTAAAGATCACCTGCCGTAGGCAGGGACACCTTCCATGAAAGCTGGTTGCTCCTTGAACACTTCGAGGGGTGAGGCAGCCAAGAGCTTCTCCAGACATATTTCATCATGAATATTTGAGAGTCTGGTCTAAGTGGTGATTGAGGTCAAAGAAGAGAGGGTGTACATGGTGGTTGAGCCTCATCGTAGAAACCAGTGTGGAATGAACTGAATCACTCTCTGAAAGGGCCTGTTTCTCTTAGCTCAGTCAATACAACTGGAATAAACTAGACTCTCAACTTATAAATTAAGCAGGTGAATCCTAATTCTCATTGACAATATTTTATTTTTGGCAAAAATAATACCTTTGAATTTTTCTTTGCTAGTGGGAGAATTTCTAGACATGCTCTTCCTACTGTAGTCTCAAGCAGTGTGGGTCTGTTCCTTACCCCTCAGTTGTCTCTGGACATGAATAATAACACCTTCCTGTGGGTTTTTTGAAAAACAACCCATTTTAGCAATAAAGAAGAGCATGTGCTCCTAGAGCTGGGCCTTAATCTCTGCTTTAGTCCTGATGGCTGCATGTTCAAACCAGCTGATTGTTGGCATTGTAACATGTGTCTGTTTAGTGGCACTGGGGACATGGTTTAGCGGTGAACACTGGTGGTGGTGCTGGGTTGATGGTTGGATTTGGTGATCTGAAAGGTGTTTTCCAACCTTAAGGATTCTGTGTTTCTATTTTGCCAGCGGGGACTCAGCAATAATAATTTTAGTCAAAGTAAACTGACTTAGGACTTCCTTGTGCTCGCTTTAATGCTAAGCCAATGGAGCCTGTGCCCATGTGCTGCCCCCCAAAGATCCCTCTCTCTTCCAGGCCCCCCAGTCATCACCGTTGAGCCGGTGGGGACGGTGCTGGAGGCCGGTGCCACGGCGGTGCTGGACTGCCAGGCCGGGGGAGAGCCCCCTCCCAGCATCGGCTGGTCCCGGCAGGGCCGGCCCGTGCTGGGCGACGACCGAGTGGCCCTGCTGCCCAACGGCTCCCTGCGCATCGCCGCGCTGCGCAGGGACGACACCGCCCAGTACGAGTGCGTGGCCAGGAACCTCCTGGGCTCTGTCCTCGTCACGGCACCCCTGACTGTGCAGGGTAGGTGCACGGAGCATCACAGGGACTTTGAAGCTGGTAGGTGACAGCATTGATCTGGATCTGAAAGGTGGTCAAGGTTCATCCTGCCCACATTTTAGGGATGAGATGTTTGATCTTGACTTCTTTATAAGCATTAGGTCTAAGGTAAGCCTAGTATGAAGTGTCAGTGGGATTCTCTTTCATTAAATTTTATTCCATTATACTCATTCAAATGGGACAGACAGAGGCTGTGATGGGTGAGAAACAAAAATTATAATGAAAGGGTCTTAAACCAGAGCCCATCCTCAGAACACAACTGAACTGTGCATTTGGGAGCATAGGCAGTAATTGTCTTTGAGCTATGGTAAGAGGTTTTTGCACAGTAACGGCATGCAGCGAGATGGATTTCCAAGGGGCAGAAGGTGCAGTTTTCACTTCCCTGTGTCTGAGGGAGCTGTAGGCACCAGCAGTGGCCAGCAGCACCCCTGCTCCCGTTGCAGTGCACGGCGGGTTCTCCAGCTGGCTGGAATGGCAGGCGTGCAGCGTCACCTGCGGCCAGGGAGTGCAGGAGCGCGTCCGGCAGTGCGACAGCCCTGTGCCGGCCAACGGCGGCCGCGGCTGCCAGGGCCCCCACAGCGACCTGCGCAGCTGCCACCGCCAGCCCTGCCCAGGTACTGCTGCAGGCACGTCCATCCACACGGGTCTGGGTTGGAGGGACCCTAAAGCCCATCCAGTGCCACCCCTGCCATGGGCAGGGACACCTTCCACTAGCCCAGGGTGCTCCAAGCCCTGTCCAACCAGGCCTTGGGCACTGCCAGGGATCCAGGGCAGCCACAGCTTCTCTGGGCACCCTGTGCCAGGGCCTCACCACCCTCAGAGAGAACAATTCCTTCCAAATACCTAACCTAAATCTCTCCTCTTTTAGTTTAAAACCTTTCCCCCATGTCCTATTCCTGTCTGGCCATAGAAGTCTTTCTCCCTCTGTTTTGTAGACCCTGTTTAAGTACTGAAAAGCCACAATGAATTCATCATTTTAATGTGCCTTGCATTAAGTGCCCAAACAGTGAACTTTTATTACCATGGATCTTTATGGCAGATTAATTTTTCTAAGTTGTAATCAGTTTTGGAAAGAAGGAGGAAATGTCAGTAAATACCACAAAAAATATTAATGAAAACTGGGCTTTTCTTGTCCTTAGTGGATGGGAGCTGGTCGGAGTGGGGGCTGTGGGAAGAGTGTTCAAGGAGCTGTGGCCAAGGGAACAGGACAAGGAGCAGGACCTGCAGTAACCCCCCGGCTCAGCATGGAGGGAAACCCTGTGAGGGCAGTGCTCTGGAGTCAGTCATGTGCAATCTTAGGCCTTGCCCAGGTAAGAGAGGAGTAATTTAACCTTATTTGCATGAGGGCCTTCACATACAGGTCTCTTTGTTTCTCCAAATCCAAATTATCTCAGTTTATTTTTTGTTGTTAATTACTTTTTTTTTTAATTGAATGGCATGAGTTCTTGGAAACAGAAATCTCAGCAATTTTTTTACACTAGTCAGAATATTAATTTGTATTATAATGGTTTCCAGTACTTGTTACCCACATCCTCACAGCGCAAATTCTCTCTACTCTAAACCTATCCTGCAAAGCCAGTTAAAATATAAAGAGAGCTAAACCCAACTATTGAAAGCTATGTAAAAATGATTGTTAATAATTTAAGACTTTGCATTTTCCTCTGTTATAATTTGCAGCCACAGTTTGGTCCCAACTACCTGAATGTTCAGGTTTCCTTCCTGTCCCATGAGTATTTCCCACATTTTACAGGTTGCAGTTCATTCAGGGCCTTCACCACTGACATGTTCCCTTCTGTACAATTTGCAATGTTTGATTTTTCCATTTTTCCCTGGCTCTGCTGCCACTGTGATGCCAAATACTCATCCATGGGCCTGAGACTCATTTCTCTAGGTTTTGGCAGGAAAATCACCTCTGGCTGCTGCTCTCTGGCAGCTTTTAGCCAGGCTGCCTTGGCCCTGCTCAGGCCTCCATCCTACCCAGGGAGTTGGGCAACTCCAGATTTGATTAAACATTCAGTTCTGATGTTCCACGATGTGGTGAGGTGATACAGTCAAAGAACAGAAAGGAAAGGGTCAATCTTCAATCTCTGCTTGTCAAAGTGCTGATTGTTTGGGCCACTGCTCGTGGCATTTTGTGGGGGGAACAGGGATATCCCAGGTGTGTGTCTGTTCTGGGGCAGTGTGGGGG
Source organism: Prinia subflava (assembly GCF_021018805.1). Classification (NCBI taxonomy): domain Eukaryota; kingdom Metazoa; phylum Chordata; class Aves; order Passeriformes; family Cisticolidae; genus Prinia; species Prinia subflava. The sequence continues at coordinate 24,420,091 of NC_086256.1, forward strand.
GAACAGGACTATCCCGGGTCTGTGTCCGTCCCAGGCAGTGTGTGGACCAGGGATACCCTGGGTGTCCATCCCGGGCAGTGTGGGGGATAGGGATGTCCCGGGCACTGGTGGGGATCAGGGATGTCCCGGGCAGTGTGGGGGATCAGGGATACCCTGGCTGTCCATCCCAGGCACTGGTGGGGATCAGGGATATCCCGGGCGGTGTAGGGGATCAGGGGTACCCCGGGCACTGGTGGGGATCAGAGGTACCCCGGGCACTGGTGGGGATCAGGGGTACCCCGGGCACTGGTGGGGATCAGAGGTACCCCGGGCACTGGTGGGGATCAGAGGTACCCCGGGCACTGGTGGGGATCAGGGGTACCCCGGGCGGTGTAGGGGATCAGGGGTACCCCGGGCACTGGTGGGGATCAGGGATGTCCCGGGCACTGGTGGGGATCAGGGGTACCCCGGGCACTGGTGGGGATCAGGGGTACCCCGGGCACTGGTGGGGATCAGGGGTACCCCGGGCCGTGTGTAGCTGTGCTGCCGTTGCAGTGCCCGGCCAGTGGAGCCCCTGGGGGCCGTGGGGGCCCTGCAGCGCCTCCTGCGGGAAGGGCAGCCAGACGCGGGCGCGGCTCTGCACCAGCCCGGCCCCGGCGCACGGCGGGCCCCGCTGCCAGGGCCCCGACACGCAGCTCCAGCTCTGCTTCCGCCGCCGCTGCCCGGGTGAGACCGAGCTTCTTCCCTTCCCCACCTCTGCTTCGGTCGTGGTTAACGCTCTCCGGTTCTAGAAGACTAATCCCTGAAAAGACTCCCCTTCAAGCTTTTTATTATCACTGACTGTCACTACTTAGTATCTGCTATAGGGCCTACAAATAGGATTTTTTCCCTTGTCCTTGTTGCTTTACCTCACAGAAGCCACATTTTAAATTATTGATAATTAAAGGATAGGTTTCTGAATATTTATTATTAACATTTTCTTACTTTCTGTTACTCATTTATCCTTTCTTCCACCTTTCAATGAGTGTTTCATCAGTGGATAGGAAAAATCACATTTCTGAGATAGGATTTTTATTTTTGGCTGAGTGCAAGGATAACAGAGGGAAATTCCATGGATTGCAATGTGCAACATGTCAGACTGAGTTTCTGGCTTCATGCTCCATTTTGCTCTTGCCAGATCCTACACCAAGACCAGGATCAGTAGAAGGGAGACCCGACCTTGTGATGGTGGATTTTAAAGCCCATCTCATTCTACCCTTGCCATTGGTCCAGGCTGCTCCAAGTCCTGTCCAACCTGACCTTGGACACTTCCAGGGATCCAGGGGCAGCCACAGCTTCTCTGGGCACCCTGTGCCAGGGCCTGCCCACCCTCCCAGGGAAGAATTCCTTCCCAAGATCCATCTGACCCTGTCTTCTGGCAGTGGGAAGCCATTTCCCCTTTTCCTGTCCCTCCATCCCATGTCCCAAGTCCCTCTCCAGCTCTTCTGGAGCCCCTTGAGGCACTGCAAGGGGCTCAAGGTCTCCCTGGAGCCTTCCTTTCTCCAAGTGAAGACCCCCAGCTCTCCCAGGCTGGCTCCAGAGCAGAGGTGCTCCAGCCCTGGGAGCAGCTCTGGGGCCTGCTCTGGACCCTCTCCAGCAGCTCCAGGTCCCCCCTGCGCTGGCCCCAGGGCTGGGGCAGCTCTGCAGGTGGGCTCTCACCTGAGAAGGGCAGAAGGCAGAATCCCCTGTTCCTGCTGCCCACACTGGGGGATCAGCCCAGGGTACAGGGAGTTCTGGTCCCACCTCGCATGGCCAGGGCCGGCCCAGCTCTCACCCAGCTGCACCCCCAGGTCCCTGGGGAGAGATCCCTGAGTAGCTGAGATGGTGTAGAGAGTCAGTGCCATCCATGCTGGGTTTTCCCTGGTGTAGCAGTGCTGTGTCACTCCTGGAGTCAGGCTGTAACTGCTGTGCCTCTCTCCCCAGTGGATGGGAAGTGGTCCCTGTGGAGCAGCTGGAGCGCCTGCAGCGTGTCCTGCGGGGGAGGCAGCAGGCAGAGGACGCGCCAGTGCTCCGACCCAGCCCCGCAGTTCGGGGGACACAAGTGTGAGGGAAGTGACATACAAATGGATTTTTGCAACAGTGATCCTTGCCCAGGTAAGTGCTTTGGGTTGGGCTGTTTGCCCACTGGTTTTTGTTCTTTTCTTTTGGGGGAAAAAAAAAAATTACTCTCCAACAGAAGTGTTTTCCTAGCTTGACTGTCTGGTTTTAAATCCCTGAGGAAGATCAAATCTGACTTATTCTTGCAGTTCATGGCAACTGGGGCCCATGGAGCAGCTGGGGGACTTGCAGTCGGACGTGCAACGGGGGCCAGACGAGGCGGTACCGGAGCTGTGACAACCCACGCCCGGCCAGTGGCGGCAGGGCCTGTGCTGGGGCTGACGTGCAGATCCAGAGGTGCAGCACGGACCTGTGCCCAGGTCAGTGCTCACAGCAGCTGCAGGAATGCAGCTTTCCCTGCAAGGCATCAGGGTGTATGCCACATAAGGAATGTAGACCACCCCTGGCAGTGTCCAAGGCCAGGTTGGATGGGGTTTGGAGCAACCTGGGACAGTGGAGGGTGGAATGGGATGGGCTTTAGGGTCCCTTCCAACCCAAATCAGTTGGGATTCTGTTTCTGATGGCAGGAGTGATCACACCTGCCTGTTACAATGGTTTTGTCATCTTTTGAGCAATTCCTTTAGAACCTTAGTTCCTCCAGGAAAGAATTGACTTTAGCATAACCAATGCAGCCTGCAGTATTCAAACTGAAAAGTTGCTTTCCTCATTCTTTATTCTGCAGTGGATGGAAACTGGGGGCAGTGGCAATCATGGAGCCAATGCTCTGCTTCCTGTGGAGGGGGCGAGCAGACCCGTGTGCGCCTGTGCAGCAGCCCAGCCCCGTTAAATCGTGGCCGTCCTTGCCCTGGGGACTCCTCCCAGATATCCAGGTGCAACACCCAAGCATGCCCTGGTGAGTATTTACAGCCTGCATGCAGTGACAGTGTGGTAAAAGCTTATTCACTAGTGTGGCACTCCTGATTTCACTGGTGCTATGTCTCATCTTGGCCAGTTGACTGGGTAGTTCAATTTTTTGGGTGTAAATCTGCCGTGCAACTTAAGCTCAGTTTTCTGTGCCCTAAAATACCCAACAGCACATATCACATGGGGTTATGTTTTGCCTTTCCCCTGTTTCCTGCACAGGTGGTCCTGCACGTGCCAAGGGCAGCATCATTGGCAATATCAATGACGTGGAATTTGGGATTGCTTTCCTGAACGCCACAGTAACAGACAGCCCAGACTCTGACACCAGAGTGATACAGGCAAAGATCACCAATGTCCCTCGGACCCTTGGTAGGCCTCTTTGATTTTTATCAGTTTTTTCTCTGAATACACCAATACCTGTGGTCTTCTGGTTTAAATCTGAAGGGTTACACTAGTTATAAGTCTTCAGCCCCTGTGCATATGGGTCTGAGATTAAAGCTCCCCGATTTTCTGTGGTGTTTCCTTCAGGCCCAGCGATGAGAAAGCTCATTTCCATACTCAGCCCAGTTTATTGGACAACTGCCAAAGAAATCGGGGAAGCAATGAATGGGTTTACACTCACTGACGCTGTCTTCAAGAGAGAAACTCAAGTGGAGTTTGCAACTGGTGAGTTCCCTTGGATAGATGAGCTCTTTCCATGTCCAGTAAGCCAGACAGATGCTGGATTTCTGAAAAGACAGCAGAGGACCATCGCTGGAATTTGGGTCTTGTGCTTACACTAATGTTTCCAGGCTGACTGTGGCCTTCTGAGGCTTTATTCCACCTTTCAGAGCTGTAGTTTGAAAAGTGTCATGTTTTTGCTCGTGGGCATGGTACCCTTACAAACTGTAAGTATAAATAACTGGTGAAGGGCCTCCAGTTTGGATTCCACGGGGCTGTTGGGGGTCTGTGTTTGGGATGTGTGGTACATGGGTGTGCTGTTGAACTGCCAGGTGAGATCCTGCGCATGACGCACGTTGCGCGCGGCCTGGACGCGGACGGGGCCCTGCTGCTGGATGTCGTTGTGAGTGGCCACGTGCTGCAGCTCCAGTCAGTGGCTGATGTCAGTGTCAAGGTAAAGCTGCCTCAGGTACCACCTCTGCTCTCGTGCATCTGTCCTTCTCTCGCCCAGAGGAAAGCAGGAAGCACTGAGTTCTGAAACCTGCTGTACTGTGTGTGACTTCTTTTGAGCCTGCTTGAACTGATGATGCTGATGTTGTTTTTGAAAGCAGAAAGTTCTCATGAGGAGGGTGGTGGTGGTCTCTCAAGAGTTTGAGATGTTGGCAGGCAGTGTTGAGGAGGGTCTTCAGGGCACTTATTCATGGCTGGCATGTCAGTGCTGCTTTGGGCAGAGCTAGAAAGGTGCAAGTTTAACCTCTCTGACTTAGTAGCAGGTAACCAGTATTTTACTGTATTAATTCCACCATGCAAGAAATATACCCGAAGTTGTTGATATTTTGGAAAACTGCAATATGTAGTATGCTTGATATTTATACCCCTCTTTAGAGGCAGAATTTTTCTCTACCATTTATTTATTTAGCACATTTGTCAGCATCTGCCTTTGAGTAAAAGCCAAATATTTAGACCTCAAAAGATTGTTACTGAGGAGTAAGATATTGTTTAGAAATCCTCTGCTGTGGCTTCCATCATCAGGATCCTCAGCACATCAGTCTGTATCTGTTTTTAAGTATTAGACCAGGCAGTGTTAAGATTCAACAGTTAAAATAAGAGTGAAGAAGAGCTGTGTGTGTGCAATACCCTTTGTTCAGCGGTTGAGATAAGCCCCTTTCTCTCAGCACACCTCACAGCTCTGAGGTTCGGGCGCAGGGGGTGCTGGAGTGGCAGCAGCTGATGGCCGGGGCTCTGTTGCAGGATTACACCGAGGATTACATCCAGACAGGCCCTGGGCAGCTGCACGCGCACTCCACGCGCCTCTTCACAGCAGACGGAGTCAGCGTTCCCTACACGTGGAACCACAGCATCTCCTACGACCCCACCAAGGGCAGGATGCCCTTCCTGGTGCAAACGCTGCGCGCTGCCTCCATCACCACGGAGTACGACCCGCTGGAGGAGGCCGTGGCTTTCAAAATCCAGGCTTCCATTGCAAAAGGTATTGTTCTAGGCCTTCCCAGAAATCAAACTGTGGGGAAGGAGCATCCTCTCTTCCTAGAATTCATTGAGTCAGTAGTCTCAAAAGGAAATTCTGTGAAACTTGCTTTAGTGTAGATCCCAGGACCTAAAAGTCTTGTTGATGTTCCCATAAATTAACTATTAGTTAGCATTGCTTACTGCTGGCTTTTATGAACCTGAGTGACCAAAGGGCATGGGCATGGATTTGTGTGAGCAGATTTTCCTTTGAGAAGCCATAATTAATGAGCAAACTGGCCTGTTACTTTTTTAATGCTATTTGGGCTTTTTTTTTTAAGTAGTAGGGAAAATGCTGTGATTTGGAAGTAAATGAAACAGAGGGATTGCCTGTCTCAGGCTTTCTTTTCAGTAACACCATTCTAAATTAAGTAAAATAAATTTTTCCCACTTGCCAGACTAGGGACTCATTATACAATTTGAAAACCAAATGCATTTCTTTTCTAATTTAAAAAGAGATCTGATAAAAGCAAGTCTCCGGTCAAGATACGGCTGTGATTAGATCTGGCTAAGCCTCTACTGAACTTGCATTATTTCCTCCAACAATTAAGATACTGGTTTTCGGGGTTTTTTAAATCTAGGTTTTTAAATTTCTGTTTTCAAGCAGCCAAAGCCCTGTGTCCTTTGAGGAGTCTCTCCTGAGTTTTCCACTGCAGTTTGTAGTATGTGGTTGTGTTCTTCTACAGTGGTCTCCTAAGATTTGTGACATATTGGGCCTATTGTCCTCCTTTTTTTGTGAAGTAAAACTGAATGCTCTTTACTCTTTCACTAAGAACCTTTCCAGGATGCATTAGGCTGGGATAGAACTGGCAGCTGAGGGGACCCCACACACCTGTTATTCAGGCCAGCACAAGCCATGCAATACTGACTGCTAGAGCCCAAGTAGAAAAACCACTAAAGGCTAGATTTAAGTTTCTGTTTTGGTGTTGAAATCTAATAAATATTGTAAAACTGATGGGCTGCAATTCTTACTGTTAAAGTAATGAAATGGCCGTATTTTTATCCACAAGTGACACGTGCTTCCTTTATCATCCAGGGGATCGCAGCAACCAGTGCCCTGCGGGGTTTGCTTTGGACTCATCTGGGCCCTACTGCTCAGGTAATGACTGACACCAGTGGTGTAACCATGCATCTTAGCCTTAAAAATCTCCCATTTCCACCCCTGGCATGGGCAGGAGCAGCTTCCACTAGCCCAGGGTGCTCCAAGCCCTGTCCAGCCTGGCACTTCCAGGGATCCAGGGCAACCACAGCTTCTCTGGGCACCCTGTGCCAGGGCCTCCTCACCCTCACAGGGAAACATTCCTCCCCAATATCCCATCTATCCCTGCCCTCTGGTGGTGGGAAGCCATTCCCTGTGTCCTGTCCCTCCAGGCCCTTGTGTCAGGTCCCTCTCCAGCTCTCCTGGAGCCCCTTTACACTTTGGAAGGGGCTTTAAAGTTTCCATGAAGCCTTCCCTTCTCCAGCTGAACACCCCCAGCTCTCCTGGGCTGGCTCCAGAGCAGAGGGGCTCCAGGCCTTGGTGCATCTCCATGGCCTCCTGTGGACCTGCTCTAGGAGGTCCATGTCCACCTTGTGCTGAGGGCTCCAGAGCTGGACACATTAAGCCACCAGAACTCACATCCCCTTTACTTGGAGTTCAAAGTATGCACTTCAAAAAGTGTGAGTTATCCTTGCTGAAAGGGCGTGGGTCCAAGGGCAGTTGAGGACCTAACTTCTGTCCTCACCTACAATATGAGCAGTGCTCAGACAGCTTTTAAATCAGTACCTCAGGTACACCTGGAGGACACTGAGCCTCAGGCTCTGCTGAGCCTCCAGAGCAATGAAGGACTTAGGTGACCTGTGGGTAGGAAAGGATGAGTGTTGGCACCTCAGACAAGAGCCCTGTGTCTCTTGTGTGTTCCTGCCTGGGGGATGGAGGTGGAGAGAAGCACATGAGCACCCTGGCTGTCTCTCTAGAGTTGGGGTGGTTCTAGGGAGAAATCATCTGAGATGATTTTGTGGACTTACTTCATTACCTCTTGAAGAGTTGCAAATGAAGGGAATTGTTGGATCTGGTTGTGCCCTGTGGGCTTTACTAGTCACACCCCTCTGAGGAAGGAGTAGTTTCTTGGGAAGTCTCACTGGTTTTTCAAACATTTTCTTGTTCCAGATGAAGACGAGTGTGCTGTGGGAAATCCTTGCTCCCACACCTGTCACAATGCTGTGGGATCCTACTACTGCTCCTGTCCCAAAGGCCTCGCCATCTCTGCTGATGGCAGAACATGTCAGGGTAAGAAAGGTGCTGCTGGGGACAGCTTGGATACAAATGCCCCTTAGATAATTTAGGGCCTTAAAGTGCCTTAGGAGGCCCTTCAGTTGCTAAGGGGAGGTTTTATTCGGGCCATTTTCTCATTATAGGAACACAGTTTAATGGCGGTATTGTAATTATTGTAGCGGAAGGTATTTGCAGGCACGTGTCTGCAGTGGCTCGTGCTGGAGCCCTGCTTAGCGTGTCCCGTGCCGGCTGTGTGGGTCTGCAGCTCCTTTCCCCTTGCAGACATCGACGAGTGTGCGCTGGGGGCACACAGCTGCCCCGCGGGGCAGGACTGCCAGAACGTGCCCGGTGCCTTCCGCTGCGTGCTGCGCTGCGTCAGCGGCTTCCGCAGGATGCCCGACGGCTTCAGCTGCCAAGGTAGGCACGGCCCCGGGTCAGCAGCGCCCGTGAAGCTGAAATGCGCTTCAGAGAGGCGCCGCCGAGCACCTGGCTATAAATTTTCATTCTTAAGTTTGCGCATTTTTGGGGGTTTGGTTTGTCTATAGGTTTGGTTTGGTTTTTAATCTTTTGCTTCTTCTTTCTTTAGAAATAAATTTAAAATCCCATCAGGGAAGAACTTACTTAATATTGTTGGGTTTGTGTCCTATGTACATTTTCCTGTACAAAGATAGAAGAGCAGCAAATGCTCCTGAGCAGAACTCAGGTAATGCCCACGGGGCAACTCCCAGCCCTGGTGTCAAGCATTTGTGTTGTTCCACAGATATTAACGAGTGTCAAGAGTCCAACTCCTGCCATCAGCGTTGCTTCAATACCATAGGGAGTTTCCACTGTGGCTGTGACCCAGGATTCCAGCTGAAGGGCAGAAAATGCGTGGGTAGGGATGAAGTTCTGAATGTCCATTCCCTCTCTTCAACAGACAGAGTTCAACATTTACCTGTTGCTCTATTTTCATATGAAAGAAAATGCTGCTGTGGATGACACACTTCATGTACAGTTTGGAATCTGTCAAGTAGTACTGAAAGCCAGAGGAAGCAAGAATTGGGCTGACTGATCCATGTGCATGAAATGATTCAATGTGTGGAAATAGGGTAATTTCATTACATAATTGAGTACAATCCTGCTTTTATTCTTTTTTCCACTTTTGTTTGAATAAGATGTCAATGAGTGCAGGCAGAATGTGTGCAGGCCTGATCAGCTCTGCAGGAACACCCGTGGTGGCTATAAGTGCATTGATCTGTGTCCCAGTGGAATGACCAAAGCAGAGAACGGGACTTGCATTGGTGAGTGGAAGCATTAAGGCACTGTGTGGTTATGGGAAACACAGGGACAATGGTGATGTGGTTTTTTTTTTAACTAATCCTGAAGATTGTCCATCTCCAGTTACTAATATTTGTACATGCTAAAGCACCAGCTTTGCTTATGGAACATCTGTATTTAACTTTACTGTAGCTGGTATTAAAAAGCAGATGTATCCTTGCCACCTCTAGTTTTCCACTGTTCTTAAGCAAGAGCAGTAAGATTTCCCTTGGTGTCTTTGCTGTGTTGGCACCTTGATTTCTATGTTATTCATTGACTGAAATGTTTTGCTCTGTGTGAGGATGATTTCTTAAGAGTTTGGCTCAGGAGCTCTCATCAAGATCACAGCTCCCTGCTGCTTATCAGGGAGGGTTATAAGCACAGCTGATGTTGTAGGTGGTACCAAAGCTTTTGTTCCACTGGAACCATGGGATGATTTGGGCTGGAAGGGACCTTAAAAATCACCAATTTCTACCCCTTGCCGTGGGCGAGGACAGCACCCACCATCCCAGGTTGCTCCAAGCCCCCTCCAGCGTGTCCTTTGTCCCCTTCCAGGGACGGAGCAGCCACAGCTTCCCCCCGCGGCAGGGATGTTGCAGAGCTGTGACTGTTCCCTTGCTGTGTGCCGCAGATGTTGACGAGTGCCGCTCGGGCTCGCACCAGTGCCGCTACAACCAGCTGTGCGAGAACACGCGCGGCAGCTACCGCTGCGTGTGCCCGCGAGGATTCCGCGCCCAGGGCGCCGCCAGGCCCTGCGTGGGTAAGCTGCTCTTGGTCCCCTCACACCCCTGCTCTGCCTCTGCCTGGCTTTCTGCAGTGCTATCCCTGAGGAAGACCGTGCTGCAGAGACAAGTTTGCTCTGCGTTTCCAAATTGCCCATCTAAAGCAAAGTGCTCCATTCTGAACAGTCAGAGCGAAATGGTTCCAAACGGAGATTGGTTTGGGGCCATGCTTTGGAAACAAAGTGTAAGAGGGTCTCAGTGCACTGGTGGATGGATGGGCCAAGTGACCACTCCACAGGAGGCTTCAGTTACAAGATCAGGTGGGGTTTGTTGGCTCAGCCCTGAAGGCAGTCCCACAGGGAGTGATGTGGGAGCCCCTAGGGAGCACACCCCAAGGAGCTGCAGGAGGCCCAACAGACCCAGAACTGATTCTGGCTCCTGAGCATCCCAAACACACCTATCCCTCCATGAGGGTGCCAGGGGTGTTCCCTAGCAGGCAGAGCACAGGGACCTGGTCTGCATCTCTCCCTCAGTGCTCCCCTCCTGGCACGGGTGGCTCCCAGCAGGGAAGGAATAGGATCCCTGGCACTGACAGGAATGCCAGCCATGCAGTCACTCCCTGTGCCATCTTGGCATAAAGCCACACAGAGACTGCAGAGCTCTGACATGGGAGCAAGAGAGTTTAACGTGTGGGGCCAGGGCAGGTGGATAAGCATTTCCCCTGGCATTTAAGAGACTTCAGGAAGGCAGTAGGATCATTTCGAATTACCTTTACTGCATTTACGTCCAATATTTAAAATGTAAGAGCTGACGTACCCTGATAATGAGGATTTACCCTGATAATGAGGATTTCTGAATGTGGGTATGTGATACCAAGTGAGGTTGGTTTTGGTTGCTGTTACGTATTATGTCAGAAAAATATTCCTCCCTGATGACTTCTTCAAGATTATCTTTCCAAAGTGATAGATAGTTTTTTCTTATTTTATTTTTTTAACAACCTAAGATTTTGGACTGTCAAAAGCCAGGAATGTTTGAGATTTTTTAAAGGAGATTAAATTGCACTAGGATGTGTGTGGCTATAAACCAAGATATTACTTCTGCCATCTGCCTCTGTACTGAAATAAAACCAATCCCAGATTCTTAATTTGTATTTAAGCCCTTTAAACTTCTAACAGGAAAAAGCCAGGTAAAGTCTAGGACTGTAGGTTTTCCCAAAACACCAGCAGCCTTAAAGCTGCTTTCTGACCAAGGCCCACTGAAAGCTCCCTCCTAACGAATTTTTATCTTTTGAATTTTTACATTCTTAAAAATGTATCTAAAATATAGATTCATCCAAAGTATTAGTTTTGTTAATAAAATCCAGTTTTTATTTTCATTGTTGACAGTGAGCACAGGGAGGAGTTGAAAAGTAAGTAGGGCCCAGACTGAAACAGAAGTAGTGAATTTGTTCCTGCCTGTGCCATTTTTACCCTGGGTAAAGCTCTTTGTGCCACAATTCCCTTTTTTGTTTGTTGGACAGGGATAAGATGCTCCTTTGTGACTCCCACAGAGCTCTGTCTGCCCATTTACCTGAATAACAGCATTTCTGGGAGCTGTGCTGTTTTCTTTCCTTTCCACATAGATGGAAGGGCTTTGCTAGAAGCTGCTATAATGCAGGTTACACATGCACAGCTATCTAGAATATAAAACCAGGTACTGTTTTTCAAATTAGAGAAAGCCTGAAAATGTAGCTATTTCAACTTCAAAGTAATTTTACCTTGTTCTTGTAAATATTAGGGTCCCCATGCCTCAGTAGCCTCTTCTCACAGGGGCAGCCTGGAACCGATGCTGGTGACTCCCTGCAGTCAGTTCTGCTTGTATTGCACAGGCTGCTCTTGCAAAAGAAATTGCTCAAATTTTCACCTGTTGTCTTTCATAATTTCTATTATAATCTTCTATTGCTTATCCACAACTTATTCCAAGGATATTGGTTGTCATAAAGACATCAGTGTTAATTTATTTTAGGCAGGTACAGAATGTAAAAGTCAGCACTTGAGTGCTAGGGAAATAATGAGTTTGTTTTCTTTTACATGTATATGAATAATAAATTTTTCATCTTAAGCATATACTGAGATTAATACACTTAAAATTCAGATCAGTTGTTGTCATACTTAAAGTGAAATTCTCAGTTGTAACACCTGAAAATTCTACCCTAAGGATAATTCCATGAATATGTGAAGTTTCAATTGTGTGTTTGCAAATAAGAACTGGAAAATACTGTAACACTCTGCAATTACTACTTTGGGAATTTAAAGCATTTAATTATTAATATCCCCCTAAATTGTTTAAAACCATAAATGTATCAAATATTAACCACTTCATGGAAATGCAGCCTAATGTTCTACTATATTTCTGACAATATTAATTTTTAATTATTATTCTCATGAATTTGTGGCTTGGGGAGTTACAAGCTGTGTTCAAAAGCCTCTGTTCACAGGGGATCCAAATGAAACTGTAACAATGCTGGCTTAATGGCATTTTTACAACAGCAATTGCAAGAATACACATTACTATGAAATAATTCAGCTATTATTGAGTTGTCATTAAGATCATCTTTAATTTCTAGTAGGATAATGTTTATAATATATGTCAGTTATAGACATGTTGAGATGTATGTTAAAAGCAGGTTTTTTTATTTCTGGTCATTGCAGAGTTGTTTGGAATTAAGACTTTTACCTTTTTCTGGTGAAGAAATACTAAGTTTGAAAAGAAATACAGTATGTGTCAAATTTCCAGCTGAGCCTGAAGTAACTGGATAAAAACTATATTTTATCTATATTTTAAAACTATATAAAAACTAAATTTCTTTCTGGTAGTCAGAGACTGTGGGGGAAGGTCCTGCAGTCCCGAGAGCACTCACAGTTACTTGGAGAGGGAGGGACACTCAGCATGTTGTACCCTCAAGGCTTTTACCTTTCTTTGTATGCTCAGCACTCAGTTTTGGTTTAAGGATGGATATTAACAGCTGAGGTGGCTCAAATAACTTTGGACTGCAATTCAAACAATTAAAAAGACATTGCTTAGGAAAGCAAAGATAATTCTATTTACAGTTGTCCAAAACTGTCCTTAAGTCTCCAACCTGTGACAGCTGGAATGACCAATAACAGCATCAGAAGTTAGAACATACCCAACCTCTTGCCCTTGCAGCCTTGAAACATGTCCTTGAGCCTGATGCCCCATCCCTGGAAGGGTCCAAGGCCAGGCTGAGCAGGGCTTGAAGCAGCCTGGGCCAGTGGAAAGTGTCCCTGCCCATGGCAGGGGGTGGCACTGGCTGAGCTGTAAGGTCCCTCTAACCCAAAGCATTCCATGGTTCTGTGATTCCCCCAGCACGAGGCACAATGACCACATCAGAGCCTGTGGTGCTTCCCTTAGTGTGGGTGTAAGGAATTTCTAGCACTGTACTTCTCTGGAATGCTCTGTGTTAAGCATCATCTTTTAAAGAAGGGCCCAGCAGCTTCTTCCACTCATCTCTGGAGCACTTAAGGAGAAAATCCCAAGTAGTAAGAGAGTATTGAGCAGCTGAGGCTGAAATGAGGCTTCAGCAGGGCTCCTGTCTGGGTGAGCACAGTCACATCAGCCTGTGGGAGAATGAAGGTTTCTTACAGTCCAGGACAGTGGATCCTGCCTGCTTGGCCTAGTGTTCTCCATGTTTTAGTGCCTCCAAATCTCGTTCTTATGTCTTCACCTTGTTCCTGAGACTGAGATAAGTATCTGTGTGTATATATACGTATAGTTACGTGTTGTTTGTTTGTTTGTTTTCTCTCCTTTCCACATGGTTTGGGGCTCTGGATCATGTCACATGAGCAGACATTAATGAATGTGAACAAGTGCCTAAACCCTGTGCACTTCACTGCACCAACACCCCTGGCAGCTTCAAGTGTTTCTGTCCACCTGGGCAACAGCTGCTGGGTGATGGGAAATCTTGCGCCGGATTGGAGAGGGTGCCAAATTCGGGTGCCTATTACAGTAGCTATAACTATGCTCAGTTCTCCCCTGGGAGAGACAACCAGCAACTGCAGCACTATTACAGGCACTCCTCAAATCTCTACAGCTCCTTCTCAGAGTATAGGAACAGCAGAATACCCTTCTCCAGGACTAGAAGGAACCTTAGAGAAACTTGTCCTGAAGGCTATGAGGCAAGAAATGCCAGATGTGTAGGTAAATGTCAGTCCTATCTATGCATCTTTGTTTTGGGCCTTATTCTTAGGTTACTGTGTGATATATACCAGGGGCTGAGGGTTTGTGGTGCTGGGGTTGTGTTTTCTATTACTCTGGTCAATATTCAAAGGGTTCTGCATGTTCTGGTCTCTGTTGTCTTGGCTCACATTGTATCAAAAATGTTCTGAACCTCCTTACAACCTCGTTTTAATTGTGCTGCTTATTACCTGTTTGCAGAGTATTTCCCTCTGTTATTCTCTTTCTCCTGATCATGGTAGCTCACCTTGCTGAATCTTCTCACACTCCAAAACCACCAGGAGCCCCAGTCTAGTCACAGTGCTTCCATCAGACTCCCACTGGCAGCAGTAATCTTGTTAGAATGGTTTGGAATAAATATTTTAGAACTGATCAGAGTGGGACCAGTGCCAGCACTGCCACAGGACTGTCAGTCACTGTCACACGGGCAACAGGCACAGAAGCTTTTAAATTATTATTGTTTTATGTAAGAAAAGGGGTTGCAGTGTAATTCAGTGAGCATGGAGAAGACATCAAACCTTGTATGTAAGCTACAGAGAGGTTTCATTTGTCATATCCATGTGGATTGTTATGGTATAGGAGTTTAATGAGAGATCCAGGAATACAGCTCTGAGGGAAGGAAGTATTTGTTTCAAATTTGGATCTTCATCCCAGCTTCTAGGTGGAATTAGTTAATAGGCCATGAATATTAATACTACTAACACTCCATGAAACTTTCATTTCATTGAATAAATATCTGAATTTTAAAATTATTGTTTAATATGAAAAATACCCCAAGTTATACTTTTGTTAAAGAAAATTCTTTCAGTAGGCAACCATCAGCATTTGCTAACAGCACAGATGTTTGTATTTACATCTGTTTCTCTTCTCTGTTTGCATTTTGATCTAATGCAACCCCCTGTCAGTCAGACTGAGGGGAAGCAAAGACCTTCCTTCCACTGATTTAACCATGAAAGTCTGAACTCCTGCATGAGATTACTTTAGTGCTGTCCTGAACTAGGTAGATGTTTCAAAAGCCATTGTAATTATAAATCATCTGTGTCTAAATCATACTAATACGCCTTGAAAACTTTACATAATGTGGTCTGGTACTAGTACTTCTGTATTTGAGAGGGAGATTTTTAAAAAAAGAAGAAAGAAAAGAGCATTTAGTGACAGTCTTCCCAGCTACTGAGCCTAATTCATCCCTCTGGCAAGGGCAAGGTCAGTTTAAAAGGGAAACAGCTTTGCCTGAGGAGGGAGTGACTGTAAGGAAGACTCCCCAGTGACAAAGCTTCCTCTGGTGAGATAATGAGTGTGGGTGTTCCCTAAGCATGTTGCTTAACACCTGATAGATTATCAGGCAGCTCAGATTGCTCTGGGGGCAGGACCGTGTTGGAATGACCCTGGCAGCGGATGCAGGTGGCACATCCCCCTCTGTCCCAGAGCCCTGTCTCAGGACTGGCCTCCTCAGCTGGGGCCTGTCATAGCTGCTCTTCACAGATGTGACAGCTGTCACAGCTCCCTCTTCTTTGAGGGAGCCCCTCAAAGCTGACTTTAGTGCCTGCAGAGTTACAAGGAATGGCACAGGTAAGGGGAGAGGACACTCCAGTCTTAGATGTTCAACCTCATCAGAAAAAAAGATCCAGACAACTCCCACCAGCTCTGTTTTTACTGCTGTACATAAATAAAAAAGTACCTGTGTTGATGGCAGGCTCAGGGAATGCTGAGGTGTTGGTGCTTCTCTCCACAGACATCGATGAGTGTGAGAGCAGAGACACGTGTCAGCACGAGTGCAGGAACAGCCTGGGCAGCTTCCAGTGTGTCTGTCCTGCAGGATACCGCCTCATGCCCAACGGCAGAACCTGCCAAGGTACAGAGAGCCATCCCTGCAGTGCTCAGGGGGAGGTCTGCAAAGAAACCAGGCACGGCACAGGGCTGAGCCACCTCTCTGAACTGGCTATGTGAGAGCATTCAAAATCTCAAGTTTCAGAAGATTTTATATTCCACACTTCGCTTCATAAAACATCAGCAAACTAGACAATTGCAACTTCTAATTCTCTCCAGTTCCCCTGTGACCTCACATTGCACATTGAGCTCCAAGCTCTAGGGTCAAACAGAGACACATTCTGGGTTCTGCTCAGCCTTTACCCACTTCGGTTTTTACCCTTTAATTCTTCTACCAGCAGTTGATCCTTTGCATGTTTTTCCATGCAGATATTGATGAGTGTCTTGAAGAGAATATAAATTGTGGATCAAATCAGATGTGTTTCAACATGAGAGGAAGCTACCAGTGCATAGACACTCCTTGTCCACCCAACTACCAGCGAGAGCCACATTCTGGGTATGTTTTATTCTCAGTCCCTTCTCACCTGCCCCAAGCTCAGCTCCTTAGCCTGTGCTTGTTAAAGAAGAAAATGTAAGTTTGTCTGACAGCAGTAGAGCTCACAGGAGCTAAAGCTAAGGCATTGACATTGGAGATCACAGAGTCAGAGAGTCCTGGGATGGTCTGGGTCGGAAGGGATCTTAATAGAACATCCAGTTCCACCCTCTGCCATGGGCAGGGACATCTTTCACTATCCCAGGGTGCTCCAAGCCCTGTCCAGCCTGGCCTTGGACACTTCCAGGGATGGAGGCAGCCACAATTTTTCTGGGCAACCTGTGCCACAGCCTCAACTGCCAGGGAAAAATTCAATTCTAACACCTAATCTGGTTCTCTAATGGCCTGACTTGCCATCAGCTTCAAAGCATCAGATATATTCTTCTAGTTGTGAAAATAATGCTAAGTTCCTGTTAGCTGTTATTTCCCTGTTCTGGGAAAAAAACCCCATACTGATTTCTTCTGATCTTTCAATATCCTCAAAGAAAAATATATAGTCAGAAACCATCTTTTGGGATCAAACTCAACTTCAGTGATACCTACACTGACATGGAGGTCATGTCCTCTGACCACCATTAGCACTGGCAAACTGCACTAGCAAAGATTGCATGTTTTAACTTTTGATTAATCAAAGAAAATTTTATTCTGCCCTTTATTCCAAATTCTGTATTTTATGACCTACCAGACACATACCTCAAATGCTGCCCAGAACGTTTTAAACTAGAATGGGAAGACCTAATGTTTAAGAGCACAGTCACTAAAATTTACCATATGGACATCAGTAACAGCAGTGTAGCCAACACTTTTTTGAAATGATCCTGTAAAAAGGGACATTAAACTGGGCTGCAGCTCTAAAGGAACAATGGGTGAAGAGTGCATGAGCACTCCTAGAGAAGTTTTAATCTGCAACAGGGTAAGCAGGGGAAGAATTTCTCCTCTAAGATCTATCCCAGGACTTAAGATACTGTGCCTTCTCCCTGGGCTAAAGTTCTCTGCTTTTTCCTAGGTTCTGTCTCAAAAGCTGCCCGGCCAACGACCTGGAGTGTGACCTGAGCACGTACGCCCTGGAGTACAAGCTGCTGTCGCTGCCCTTCGGCATCGCTGCGGGGCAGGACCTGATCCGGCTGGTGGCCTACACTCACGACCAAGTCATGCACCCCCGGACCACCTTCCTGATGGCGGAGGAGGACCCGGGGGTGCCGTTCGCCCTGCGGGACGAGAA
Source organism: Prinia subflava (assembly GCF_021018805.1). Lineage (NCBI taxonomy): Eukaryota > Metazoa > Chordata > Aves > Passeriformes > Cisticolidae > Prinia > Prinia subflava. The sequence goes on from NC_086256.1 coordinate 24,437,340, forward strand.
CGGCAAGGGGGTGGTGTTCACCACGCAGGCGCTGCGGGAGCCGCGGACGCACCGCATGGGCGTGCGGGCGCTGTCCTACAGCGCCGACGGCAGCGTCGAGTACCGCACCACCTTCATCGTCTACATCGCCGTGTCCGCCTTCCCCTACTGAGCCCCCGCAGCTCAGCCTCACTGCCCGGGGCCAGGGCTGCTCCTGCTTCAGCCTGACTGCTGCTGCCCCGTACAGGCAACCACCACACTTCAAAGGGTGCTATGCTCTTTTCTCCTCCCCTGCTTCCCAGGGGCTGCCTCTCCAGTTCCATTGTTCTAATTCAAGAGGAGGATCCATGGCTTTGAGGACCTGTTACCACTTGCTCTATTTATTACACTGGAATAGTCACTTTCCACAGGATGTTCTGAAAACCAGCAGAGAAATCCATGTAGTCAAAGCAGTAAGCAAGGAGCAGCCTCCGCTGAAAGTAACTGAAGAAAATAAACCCATCATTTCAAGTGGTCTACATATTTTAAAGGTTGCTAAGTGTTCTAAATTTTATATCTATTAGATTTTCTTCCTTATCAAGTACCCAATAGAATTAGGGCTGTGTTGTGTGCTCGAACCCACCAATGCAAATGCTGAAACAAATGACATAAAAGTTTGTTCACAGCTAACGAATCTGCAGGAGAATTTGGAACTGGTACCTTTGGTTTCCATGCAAGTGTAGAAATGTTGCTACTTTTTGGAAGAAAAAACCAAAATGGCTTCTTCTACTTTACTGAGCAGGTATTTTATAACTTGTTTTTACTCTGCCGTTCTGGTATAGCCATGTATTTAACCCAAACCCATATCCACTGCCATACTCCCAGCTCAGTAAATGGTCTGGGGTTTTACGCACATGGAACATTTTTCTCCAAAGGTGATGTAAGTTTGGTTCAATAATGTCAATACACTGTACACAAGTAATTTTGCCAAGATGTATTCTATTTTTATGGATGTGTATATATGTGGTTTTTCCTATGTGTATTTTCTATGCAGTATCTCAAGAGTGTTTTACAGTTAAGTTTGCATAAAATGACAATGTCAGTACAATGAAAATAATCAGAATAAAGGTTCCCATGACCTTTGTGACTGCTGAGAGTTTTATCTTTGAAAAAGTTCTTTTCCTTTCTAAAGCTCTCACCCTTAGTGCCAGGGAACAATGCAGGAGATACCATGCCCAGCAAACCAGGGAGCAGCTCCAGCTCTTTTCCCTCTTCCGGGCACTGCAGTAGTAAGAGATTATCACCAGCTTTAAAGTAGATTTTTAGCCACAGCGACAAATTGTCTCCCAGTAGAATTTTGTCTCTACTCTTGTATGTTATTAACTAACTTTACACATTCCCCACTTGTTGTCCCCTTGCTTTTTCTTACCTTTCCAGTGCACCAATTGAAGTAGTGCTGCAAAACAAGGATGACTTAAAATTACTTTGCATTTTATACAAATTTATCTGAGTTATGGAGTTCAGACTGAACAGGTTGCTTCTCAGCAACCTGACTTGAAAAATAAAAGCAGCTCCACAGCACCACAGTGAAGTCTGGAAACCAAAAGTACCTTCTTCACCATCCATTAATGCTGGAGAGTCTGAATGGTTTAAGTGCAGCTCTGTTTCTTGAGGGGAAATCAAAGACATTTTCAGCTCTTGCACATGCAGAAGTTCCCCATTCATGCAGAGCTGCTGCTCCACAGGGACTACAAGAACTCTGAGTGAATGACTTCATTTGCCCCTTGTAACCCTGGGCAGACTGAGAGACACAGGCCGCTGGGTGTGAGCTGGGACAGCAAGGAAACACCAGAGTGCCAGCTGATGGCCAGAGCTAAACGGGGCCTTAGGCATCACACCTCCTACAGCATTGCACTAATCACCTCAACATGCAAGCAGTGCACCCAGCCAGGCCCCCTGAATAAGGTTAAATGTGATCCCTGGCTGACTGCAGATTTTTATGAACATATTTGCATGTCCAGATACACAACTCCAATCACTTCTCAGATCACTGGGTTCAATGCTCACATCTTCAGTGCCAGACTATTCTGCTTTGATAAGTTTAGTGTTAGAAAATGGGAAGCAAAGGAGACTTGCTTACAGATAAAGGCCTATGGATAAAAAGGTGCTCTTCAGTGCTAACATAGACCTAAATTATAATTAATGAATAGCTGAATAATGGGGGCATCACAAACATCACCAAGCCAAGGGGCTGCTCAGAATACAGAATGCTTGATCACAAGAAGTGTCTCAAGGACTCCACTCATAGAGAACACCTGAGAGGTGTCAAGAGATCTGCACTGCACAGCCCATAATTCAAGCAAGGCCAAACTCTTGCTATGCAAAACTGTAGCAGAACCACTGGTAAACACAAAGTTATATGTGAAAGCTTCAAAAAATGAATGTATCTAATTTGGTGTCATCAGCTTCAGAGGCAAAGCCCACCAGCATCCCTGAAGTAAAGAATCCCATGAGTATTCCCCATTACCACTGATATATACGCCCACCCTGATATACATAGTGGCACATTAAAAAGCCCAGTTCCAAACAGCATCAAGGTTCCTTCACAGGATTTTAGCTGCATTGTCTCTGGAATCTGCTGCTGTAGACGTAAAAAAATGAGGTTTGCAAATCTGGGAGAAGAATGAGTTCCCAAATACCACAGGAACAACTGGAGTGTACCAGCTTTTCACATAAAGCAGGCAAAGAAACAGGACTTCCCCAAGTCCAGACAGGAAAACGCAGAGTTCTCTGTTGCCACTGCATGACTGACTGAAATGGAAAAAGCAAAAATAACATGAGAAAAAACCATTGAAACACTGAAGGGACTACAGGGGCCCCAGTGATAAGCAGGGGAGGACAAAGCTTCCTTGCACATGAACCAGACAGTTTCTGCTGAGATGTCCTAGCAACTCCCATGCTTGAGAGTTTATGGCAAAGAGATGGGCTGAAAAAATCTGCAACAAAACCATTACATCTTCAATTTCTACCTAAAAGAACTGTTCCTTAAATACAAACCTTGTAAATAACTCTGGTTGCATCAAATTTATTCATCCTTCCTCATCTGTCTCATCCTTCCTCATCTGTCTGCGAGCAGAATTAGCTCACCAGTATTCACTATTTGCCAATCCTCCAGGCCAGCCTGCTTTTCTCAGCTGCTGTGGCCTTGTTGGATAGGAAATATTGGTGGTTTTCTTAGTGGTTGCTCTGCAATGCTCTCAGTGATGCAGAGACTGATAGAGAACCTCAAGTTGGGTGTAACCCCTGAAAGCCTGTGCCAAAACATTACCGCTGATGTTTCACAGCTCATGTTTTGAAAAATTTCTGGATGCATAAACAATGCTGTCCTTTAATAGATGAGGCTCTAAGACAGAAATGGTTTGTTCTCACCAGCCCAAATGCACAGCAAGGTAATATCATGGTGTTTTTGCCACCTGTAGTAGCTTTACTACAGACAAGCAAAGAGCCATCAGCAATTGCCAAAATACCACATCTGATGAAAGCCAGTCACAAACTTGCTAAAAAACGCCAACTGCCTTCAAATTGGGCACCTCAGCTAATCAAAATCTCTTTTAATCATAGAAAAGTTCCCAGCAGATACTACAAGAAATAGCAAAAGCTGGGTTTTACTTAGAGCTGATGACCAAATGGTCCTGATACAGATTTGAAATTGATAAACAGGACAGAAGGGCCCACTGCAGAATGAATAACCACAGCATGTAAAAACGCACCAGCAGAGCAGCTAATGGAAACAGGCTGAACTTAGCTAAAAATCAGCTTTTTGGAGAAGTAAAGCTGCCTTTTGGCCAGTCAGGTTCACCAGTGAAGTTCAGCACTGCCAGATTAGCCCCTGTTTGTTTACAAAGCCCTGCTGGTTATCAAAATACATCACACAGCACTGGTTTTGCTCCCACCTTGTGTGTTAGAAAGGAGTTAATAGAAAATAACAGTCACTGAATCTCCAGCCTGAAACTGGAATTTAAAGCAGTCATGCTAAAGTCTGAGACATTTTCATGGTTTAGAGCTGTATGAGTTAAGTTTTTCCACAAGCTTTTGCAGTATTTTGACAAAGTCCTTTGACCACCTAAAACTGACCTTTTGCCAAACCCCAATCTCTCCCACTTTTCTGTCATCATTTGGTTCTTTCAACAAATGCTTCTGATACTCAGATACCCATCCAGATAACAGCTTCAAATTAGATATTTGGTCCCAATTACACTGAACACAAAGTCTGAGCTTTATGTACCTGAGCATCAACTTCTCAGCCACCTCCCACTGACAGCAATAACCTTTCCTGTGACTACAGCAAATCCTTTCCCCTCCACTCACAGTAACACTGAGTACTGCTACAAAGACCTTGATCTTAGTCTACAAACACAAGCAGCTACTCCTTTCCTTTCAAGTCCTCTTCAACCTGTCTTTACTGCCAGGAATCAGCCTCACTGCACTTCCAGATCTGTTTGCTCTTCCTCTCAAATTGGCCTTTTTTCATTTGGCAGGAGTTTGCTCCTTTCACAGAACGACTTCATTTTGCTCTTTCAGCCCTTTCTCCAGAGTACTCCTCTGTTGGGTGTCATTAGAGATAAATACAACAAAGATAGTGAAATGAGTATTTTTTTCAGTATTGTTTCCAGCACAAGAGGAATATGTACTTGTAGTATTTATACGACTGTTGGCAGAAATAAGGTTATATTAATTAGATTAATCAGATTAGTTAATTAATAAAATGAGGGTTAATGTTCTTACACAAAGATGGAAAAAATTCCCTATGGATACCTGAACAAAGCATTGCCTACATGCTATGCAGTCTTATTTTTATTAGTTGTTATACAATTTCACCTGGAGTATTATATCCTGTGTCTCCATGTTCCAAGTGAGCTGTGGATCCCCTTTGAGAGGGACTGACATGAAAAATAACCATTGCTATTGCCTGAATGGGCACTGGTTGGATAGCCCTCTTCTATTGATAGATGTTCCCAGAAGACTGAGATTTTAGATTAAATCTGTTGTATTTTAACAACAACAAAAAGATCAAATAGTTTGAGAGTTGTAATTTCTGTATCTGTAGCAGAACTGATATGTCAGTTATTCCACAAATTTTCCACTCCAGTTTTCCATAAACAGATTTTGTAAGAAAAAATAATATTTCTTTGCATTTATCTATTATGCAGTGATTGTTTATTTTTAAGCTGTTCTGGTCCTCCATTAAATACATTTACTTTAATAAGATGAGCAATAGTGCTTGTAAATCAGAACATCTGGGAATGCCTGCAATATGCCAGACAGTCTTGTGCAAGAGTAATCACTCCAAATAAATGTTATTTGCAATGCTCTTTGATATTAGGCCAGATAAAGTGATGATAAAAAATGTAAAAAGGCTAAAAGGATGGGAGTAACATCATATCCCTGAAATCATCACCAGTTGTCCATATTTTCTGAAGTTCACATATGAATTACAAGCAAACTACTGTCCTGGCAGGACCCAAAGGTCCCAGAAGGGGAGCATCCATGATGTTCACAGGGGGAAAAAAGGGAAATAGAATAATGGAGCAAACCCTACAGATTATCATGTTCTTTGGGCAACTTAATTGCTCAAGGTAGTGTTCATAGATTAACTGGGACAATTAAGGGTGATGCTTTTGAATTAAACTGCTTTCATTAACAGATGCAAAGTTGGAATGGACTTCAAAAGAACATCATCATGATCTTATTTATCATTAGGCCAATAGCAATATTTCCTTTCATTTGGACGCAAGTTATAAGGTTATAAGGAGAAACTAATGGCAAATATCTACACTTTCTCACTCATCACTGTTTAATGATGTGATTTTGCTACAAACTAGGCCAACTGCTTTTAAATTGTCTTGTATTAACCTAAAGTAGTGTTTCAGAGAGATCACCTTTGTCACTGAGATATGTTTAAAATTTAGCTTTGGTTTCAAAACTGGGTTAAAGGGCAAAGCAGTACTGTGATCAAAATGCTCTAATAGCAACTACAATCATCTACTTAAATATTGCTTTTGAAACTAAAAACATCCCAAACAAGCCACTGGTTGGGAAACTCTGTTGAGCAGCAGGAACAGGTATTTTTCACAATTTTACACACAGAAAGCTGCAGATGCTACACACCTTATCTCTTACAACTACTGAAGTGATTTTTCTGACTCTTATTCTTATCAAAATTTGCTTAAATTTCACAGTTAGTAAGAGCAACCAGTAATTGAATAACAGAGCTCACAGACATGGAAGGACAAATTTCAGAGGGGTGACTGAGGAGTTCTCCTCTCTCACACCAAGCCACTGAGAAAGCAGAAATTACCCCAGCAGAGGAGGGACTGAAGTAAAATACTGGGGCCATTGGCCTACTATAGCTGCCCTGCAGCACCAGGAAGCTGGGAAATAAGTGTTGTTGCCTCTCCATTAATTATGAAATGGCAAGGTTTTTACTGGCTGCCCCGAGAAGACTCCGACAGACGGCTGTGATAGACGACTTAGTAAATGGAAATACGTCAGATCCCTTTAGTGAGGTAATGTCTCCTAAATTACTGTCCCTGCTCTACTGTCTTACAGCAAGAGACTTCCAAAATCACCTCAGGTTCCTGCTACAGCCTCAGCTTCACTTACAATGCAGATTAAGAGGGCAACCAGGGAAGGAACTCCTGCCACCAAGATCCTTCTCCCACCTCATTCAAAAATGCATCCAACTCAGTCTTAAAACTCATTTGGTCAGCTGTTCCCAAGTCTCAGTGACATAATGCTTAAGCACCTTGTTCTAATTTCCTGCAATCTTACTTACAAAGCGCTTAAAATTATTGGAATTTTGCTGCCATTGCTAAAGGTTTTATTAAACTAAAGGTTCAAATAATCCTCTTGGTCGCTTATTGCCTGGAGGTATTTATGCACAGAAATCAAACCCCTTTTTTGCTATAATGAACAAAGTAAACTGCTCTGTGTTTTCCTCTTGCATCTTTCCATTACTTTATTTATTATTGCAGCCTCTTCTTATTTGTCTTACTTTCAGTGCCTTGTGCTCAGGCAGCCAAAGCTGCTCACAGTATCTCATATCAGTCTAAAAATATTAACCAAGCCCATGGTTTGCTTTCACTGAATCCAGGCCTCTGAATTTCTGAACTGTGCTGGTCTAAATGTCACCAGAAGAGTTTGAGCAGCGTGTCATAATAATGGGGCAGTTTTATCTGGCCACACAGTGAAGTTCACTGAGTAACCCGACCCCTTAGGAGCAGAGCACCAGGGCGTTGCCATGAGGTAATGCAGTCATCAGCCCCAGCCAGAGCCCTGGAACAGGATGTTATGAACATAACATCAGCCCGAAAATGGTGCCAAGCTCCTGCAATCCTTTCAAATTCCACAGCCATCCCCCCCATCCCCCAGGATTCCCAAAGACAAAAACACTTAAGCATATCTGCTGGCAAGGGAGGGCTGTTCCCAGCCCCTCCATGAGTGAGTATTCCAGGCAGTGCCTGCTGCCCACGGCCTGGTAGCTGCTCCCTGACGCCAAATCCTCCTCCTGCTCTCACGTCCTGTGTCTGCAGCCCAGCCCATTCCCATCAACGCCCCACTGGCCAAACAAACCAGCACATCATCTCCACCAACACTGAGGGACTCATTGAGCGCCCAGGGCCTCTCAGTCTCTGCCTTCCAGCATCTCCTTGACCTTCCCTGCCCAGGTTCAGCTTGCCTCCTGCTACGTTCTCGTTGATGCCATATTTAAAATTCACCTGAAGCTGCCCCATTTCTCACTGGATCCAATAATGCAGCTGGTTAAAAGACAAGGCCACCCCTGGCACAGTGCTCCTCTAGTCACCTGTATTTCAGTAAACTTGAGGTGAAACAAAAGGGCTCATCCCATATGGACACCACCTACAAACCAGGACAGTCCCATAACAGTGCCAGTCTGTCCTTCATGTTTTCCACATCAGGAATACTGCAAAGAAACACCACAACCATCTCAGCGAAACCTCAGGACAATATTCAGGATCTGCACATATTCTGAAACCACTGTGAAACTCCTGGGAATTTGAAAGCAACCTAAAGTTTAAAATTTATTATACATAATGTATAAAAAATGCTTGGATGTTTTGTGGCTTTTCACTTAGAGGTAATAGGCTGGAATACATTCCAATAACATCCATTATTTTATCTATATATTTTACTGGCATAAACAACTAGTTCAGGAAAATTTCCCTGTTAAATGATCCTTTCTTAGGATCATTTAAATAACTACTTGTTGCATGATCCTAAAGGAAATATTTATCATCACATTTATTATAAAGTACTGCAAATAACTGAGTTTTCTTGTTTGGTCTTCACTCTGGGCAAAACAGGCACAATTAATATTCAAACTTCATCAGAGCTTGATATAAGCTTGGAAAAATACCCTATATTATCTGTGTTCTATTTCAGAAATAAACCCCTTTAACTTAGCCTCTCAGATCTAGTATTTGTATATAAAAATCACTGTAATGCATTAAAAATAAGCCTCAAATGGATTTGGAATTTAAATACTTATGTCTGATATAGGAAACACTTTGCTTATAAAACTAATTTTACTCAAGCCAAAGTCACAAATGTATCTTTCTCTAGGCTTAATGAAGCTAAAAAATATTCATAGAAACAGCTGAGACTATGTACCACATTAACCCAACTTAAAAGGTCAAACATGCCCAAAACACAAGTAGAAGCACTTTATCTCTATTTATAATTTAGATCTTTCTAGTTTAAACTCGTCCTATACTTTCACACAAGAACAGGTTTATTGAGATGCAGTGTCTTCACAGGAACTCTTTATCTGCAAATAAAAGTTGCATCTTTTTGGGCATTCTGAAATTAATTTCCTAGAATTTGACAGACAACCTGCAGTCCCACTGCTTTAGCTTCTCCATCCTTGAACCTTTTCTAGCAATTCTTCTTCTAGTAGATGCCCACTTTATGGGTTCTAAGGATCATTTTGAAAATGTGGTGTTCATATCACAGTTACATCAAATTACTTTAATCTAAGAGTTATGCTGAACACCTAGGAGTTGCTGTTCTCTTGAACACACTGGTGAGTTTGGAGCTCATCCTTAGTTGAAATGTATGCTATATTCTTGAAGAATTATTGGAAAAAAGATTAATTAAAACATCAAGAGATCTGAATTTCCACTGAGCTTGGCATGAAAGGCAGAGCAAGATGTTTCCCTTTCCAGCTCCTTTTCCTTTCAGTGTGTTCAGGACAACCAAGAATCCATGATCAGGTACCAGGAGAGAACCATTGCAGGATCTTTCTTTGGGCTGCTCTTCCTCACGTGGCCCCCACATTCATCTGAGAGAGTTCACTTTCACTGCTATTACACATCACAGTGTAGTCACTGAGCTCCTATGGGATTGGCTTTGGCATGCTGTTACACTGAGCTTTCCCATAAATTACATCTCTCCATCCTTCTCATTTATCACATCCTGCGTTGGACAGCAGCAAGAATTCAGCTGAATCATTTACTAAAGCACAGGCAGAGCAGGGGCTCTACTGTGCATTGTCAGTATTTTGGCACATGCACCTCCACCCCATGCTCAAGGTTTTCACTCCTCAGCACAAAAGGAAGCAATTAGCAATGTCATTTTGTTACTGACAGGATTTCTGGAATGCCATGCTTTTAAGAAGCAGATATTGTATATTATCACAGTTATGCAATTTCTTTTCTTTCCAGTCTGATTGAGCCTTTATGATATTTGTTTCTCAGGCACAGCACCCATAAACACAGGATAAATTGTGTTTTCTTGTAAGGATATACTAACATCAGCCCATATTCTTTACCAGCACTCCTAGGATTTTCTCTTATTTTCTGAAAACTAACTTTGAGCAAAGGATGTTGCCAATACCCTGAGCTCAATCTTTCAGGAACAGAATTGTCTTAAGGGTGGTACATTATTTATCATTTTCATCTTCAAACCAACTGCTTCAGTCACAAAAACATATGACTCATTCTGAAGTGAATACAAGAAGGCTGCCTGTAAGAAGTCCCATCCTCCAGATACATCTCTGATGATGTACTGAAATAAGATTGTTAGGTGGAAAGGGAAAGGACTTTTTCTTGTTTGGTCTGCAAAGCACCTTCCTTTTCCTTTGGAAGACAAGACGCTTTTAAGGAGGACCTGCTACTTCCCTTAAACACCTTCTCCTAGCATGTCCTTCACAAGTGCTACTTCCTCCTCACATCAGAATCTGACATCCAAAGCCTGTTCTAATCTTTTGGGATAAGAGGAGAAAAAAACCAACAAAAAACCAACAAAACCCCACAAAACAAACAAACAAAAAACCCCAAACCCCAAACCAAAACAACAACAACAGGGTTCCTTCCCACTGTCTATGCTAGAAAGGAAATCTTCACAGTCCAGCCAAGGGAAATAGTCTTTCTTCAAACTAGGCTTTTATTGCAGGCAGGTATCATCTTCAAAACTGCCAGCCCATCAGAGAGTGCAAACTGCCCCATTCTCCACTGGAGAGATTTTCTTTTCCTTGCAGTCCTCATTACAGCTCAGAGTCCCTCAAAAAGTTAGAGCCATCAGCACAGAAAGCACTGTGACAGAGCAGCCCATGTTTGGTGACACTGACTCATTCTCCGGTATCAGTTATAGAAAATGCAAGAAACTCTTGCCAGACTTTGGTGTTCCTTTTCCCTTGACAGTGATGCCAGTCAAGGTACAAAAGCCTGTCAGATGCACCTGCACTCCCTTGGGGAAGAGAAAGAGAAAGGTGTCTTTTCCTGTTGCTGACTGGTGATTAAACACGTCCCAGAGCATAGCAGTTGATACCCACATTATTCTCCTAGATATGCATCATGTTCATATATTCTGTATGGGGGTGAGTGAGCTGGGAGGGAGAGATGCTTCTGTTTTCTCTTTCTGGGAACATTACAAGGATTTTTCTCCCTGGCCGTTAGCAAAGCTACAGTTTGTGCTGGGTTTAGTATAAGCCCTGGTAGGATAAGTAATACCAATAACAGCAATCAATAAAATGGGTTTCTGACACTGTAGTTTCCTAAATGTTAAACCAGACTATAACATACCCATCTATGCAGGAAAAAATATTACTAAATATTTAAATATCACATATTTACAGCCAAAGGTTGACATCAGTACAAATTATAGCTCTGTGAAGTACACCAGAAAACCAGTTCTGGGACTTCAGACTCTAAACACAAAGGCAATCCCCAATTAAATCTTAGACATGTCAACAGCCAAAAACTTATACAACAGAGGACTCCAAATTTAATGATCCTAACTTGAAATCTAACCCTGATCTCAAGTACCAGATTAGATTTCTCCTAACTCTAATCCTACCTCTGCAATCCCCAGACAATGTATATATTGATGTGCTGAATTGTTAAATCCAATTTTCCTTACAGGCAGAGATTAGTCCCTCTATAAAAGTAAAATACACGGCTGTGGATCATGTCTGCTGACATTTTTATGGCTGTAAAAGCCTAAATATTGACTCCAGCCCACATCCTTGGGCTAACCTCAACAACAAGGTCAATCACTACAGTAACATGAGAAGCAACTGAAGCACATAAATCTCTGAAAATTTAGACCAAAACTGAAATATATAAATTGAACTTTATGAAATACACTGAAATGCTATTACTAAGCATACACTGAATGTTAGCCATAAATTTTAATATCATAAATACCCCAAACTGAGTTTTACTGTGAAGATCAATTCCTGTGATAATGCAGAAGGTAAGAGCTTTGTCAGCCCTCAGCCTTCCTTTTAACCTCTGAGTGCCAGAGCTCCAACACCAGAAGCCCTGACTGTGAGCCCAAATAACTGCTTAGTAATACCAGTATATTGATCAATCCCTACAGTAAATGAGAGCAGGGCTGTGCCAGGCACCTCCCTAAAACTGAACACCACAAAGTTGAATCACTGACTTATAATCTAACTCAAACCGTAAAATTAATTTGCAGTCTAGAAGGGGGATGAATCATTTAAAGAGAAAAGCTGCCAGCCCTCTTTTAACTCCTTGGGCTTTTAAAATCCACAGAGGCTCATCTTTGCAAAGCTTGACCTTGACCCCAACCTTCAGCAGAGTCACCCCTCAGGAAGGATATGGGGACTAGGTCACATCCCCAGCCCCAAGAGCTGTGGGTGCTGGCAGTCCCTGCTGTGAAGGAGAGCTGGGCAGGAGAGGTACAGAACTCCCTGCTCCTGCTACCCATGCTGGTGCCCTTGAGAAACAGGTTTCAGTTTTAGATTTCTAAAACCTGATACTCAGCTCTAACTGCAGACTTAATTATAGGCAAACAGAAGCCAATGCCTAGATATATCCTGATGTATCAGAAAGATACCTGGATTTCTGTAGTTGTTACTATAGCTTGGGGTTTTTTAAAATTTTATTTTCCCTCATCAGTTAAGGTCAAGAATTTTGCCTTTGCAGAAGATCATTCCTGCTTCAGATCAGCACTGCACAACCTCTGATATAGCCTTGCTGAATAATGTACATCTTTGCCATCAATTCATTCGTAGACAGAAAATTCCTGTTATATTTGAAGTACAAACTCAGAGCTGCTGAGCCTCAGTGCCCTGCCTGGAGCTCCTGCAATCATGCTGTGCTTGTTCAGCTCTTGCAGGAGGTCTGAGAAGAAAACTGATTTTTTAGAGACAAAGTTCATGTTGAAAGCATTTAAAAGAGAATACAACATTTTCAAAGGTCATTGAAACTGAAGGGGAAATGAACATTTTCTCATGTTTTAAATACCTTTACCTCTGCCAAAGAAACGGGGATTTATCATGCTGAGACAATTCATTGTGCCAAACACACAGGCAACCCTTGTTCACTGTAGGTGTCTTTTAAACAACAGAATCTGAATAGACAGACGTACTGAACATTTCACAGAAATAATTCAGATTCCTGCAAAACAACGTTTACAGAAAAGAAAGAAAGAAGAAAGAAAGCAGGTTCCACAAGCCTCTAGCAGCTCTAACCAAAGATTTCTCCACTACCATTAATATACAGTATTCAATAGTGCCAGGAGTTTTTTGTACAGGAGCTTGTTATTTGACCTTTGAGAGCTTCCTGTTGAATGTACATCAGAAGTTACTATTCAGTTCTCACTCTGAAGTCTAGCAACAGCAGTAAAGTTCCAAAAAAGAAAAAACCCCTCTTCTCAGAGCTGTATACATTAAAATCTGCTTGTCACTCTTCTGTACAATTACGCTGATCCAGGAAGATTTCCCCCCTTGCATATACACATTCAAACAGATTATTTTTTGCATGAGTGCATAAGAAGTGAAAGCTTGAAAATGTGTTAAAAGAATTATTTATAGTAGCCTGAGTATGATGTCTGAGAAAGATGATCCTTCATATTACAAGAAAATTACTTCATACCGAGTCTGAAAAACCCCATCTGACACCTTTTCACTGCTCTTTTGACAAACTGAGGGTGTTACTTGTCAGCCATATGAAAAATGGTGACTGCTCCTGAGAGCCTCTATTACGTGTCCTGAAAGGGTAATGACAGCTAAACTGAAAGAACTGTCTGCATCTTTCATTCCCAAGATTTCCAGGAGCCACTGCTAATTCAGCTCCCACTGTTGAACTGAGAATTCTGGTTTAACTGCTAAACATAATTTCCTACATTACAGACAGACATACATACATAACTTTTTGCTCTCTTAGATTTACCTTTCTCGTGTTAATTTTCTTCATTCTTCTTATCCTGGGTCATTCTTCACGTTAATCAAGTCGTGCTTGACTTTTTTTCTTCCTATAGTTAAATCTCTTGTTTTCATGCAGCTGTGATTCAGTAGAATTAGCCTATACACTATATGAATAAAAAAGAACAAACAATATGAAATTTATTTCATTTTGTGAGCATTTTTATGAAACAGTACTCACTTTTACAGCTATCTGTATTCAAATCTATAACCATTTAACTATCAGGTTCAGAGAGGAATAATTCCTTTAGGGGAAAAGAAAAAGAAGTTGATACTTTCTTATTTAATGAGTTCCTGTTCTGCCAGACATTCCCCAAAAGATCTTTCCCAGTAATTTTCTGCCACAAAGTCTGTCCTGTTGTATGAATCAGAGCACAGATTCCACATAAAATGAGATTCCAGTCTAGTTCAGACAAATCCATGCTCTAGCTTTGGGATAAAAACCTTTAAAATTATTTTAGAGAAACTTGTGAGGACCCACTGAGAAATATCATGACAGCTAGAAAGTGATGTTCTTATGGCCGAGGCTCCAGAGAAGTCCATTACATCCACAGATGTAACCAGCCAGAAAATCTGCTTCTCCTCTTCCTCCTGCTCTTCAAGATGTTCCATAATGTCTGCAGCTATACTGAGTTTAAAGGCTTTTCTGGAATAAAGAGGTTTCTGCTACTGATATTGGTAGTACTATAAAAATAACACAAACCTGCAGATTCTATCTGTCTTCCAACTACCGTTACAGGCTTGCTTGAGGTTTCTGTGAGAACAAATATAATATCTAAGTCCTATTTTCCTCTCCACTTCTTACTTTTAAATTTTTTTTCACCTTTTTCAGAATTGGAAATACAATAAATCTATATTTACATCAGCTGGATGATGTATGTGAGCATTTTGAGCCTTGGTGCAGCAGAAATCATTGCAGTTCTACTGCTACTCATAAACCACAGAAAAGTTAGGGTGTTAATATTCCTTTGTCTTAAAAGCCAGACGTGCTCTTTCAAATTAACTTTTTTTTTCCGCAATCAGATAAAATTCCAGTGAAAGTTAGCCAACTGTGCTTGGAAGAGAGTGACAAACTGTAGAAGGCCAGACAAGGAGGCACCTTTGAGCAGTGATCAGTTGTCCCAGAATCATAATCCAAGGAGTTTACCACATGAAGGCTTCTACCTCCTCTACACCATTCTCTTCCTTGCCTCTCCCAGACTCCAACTTTAAAAGTTTGTCAGTCCCTCCTGCAAAACCAAAGGTTTTCTGCGATTCTTGATAATTTTTCGTAGTAACTTTAGTGAGACCTCCAGCATTCTCATTTAACTTGCAATTACATTCCTTCTATGATTCCTTTTATGTGAAATAAGGGTTCACTACTCAGTGAATATTTAACAGGCTAACACTACTCCAAAAACCTTTTCCCTTTCCTCTTGCTCAGCTCAGTTTGTCTGTATCACTTCTGCTGGGATTCCCCAGCAGCTCTTCCTGAATCCTCACAGGGACTCTCAGAGCACCCAAGGTAACTTAATGTTCATCTGAAAATTACAGGATATTTTAAGGATCCTGAAGGGGTTACAAAGGGGATCAATAATAGAACTGAAAAAGCAGTAAGGCTTCTGTCAGACCAGGCCCAAATCATGCCAATAACTGTTGTCTGGGATTTCACTGACTTATGTTTTCCATGTGATCCCAGTGGATATGATCACATCCCCAAACCACTATCATAAATGTGACTGACTGAAGAACTTGTGGAATAGCCAAGGCCTGAAAAGGCACTGCCAGGTCACAGGCATCAGTGTAAGGAATCTGTTCATCCAGAAATAAAAAATGACAGCAATTGTGCTGTAATTGGGATCATCACAGTACATAAGTGAAGCAGGGTTTGTAAGAAAAGGCGCTTTTTTACCTCTTTTTTTTTTTTTTTTTTTTAATGCAATCTACTAGGGAAGTTCAAAATACAGATAATATTTTGGATACACATGCCAAGGTTTGATGAAGGGTTTATGTTGCCTGAAAGCTTTGCCAAGTTAAATGACTGGCCAGTTGATATCTAAGTGAAGGAATAAAAATCAGACAAAAAATAAGGTTGTCTCTTTTTGATTGGAGTGACTAACCACAATACTAGGTCCCCTGTGCTGCTTTAAGACAAATTAAAATGCTGATGAAGCCATGTATCCTTATTTACTCATCAGGAATGTAATGTTTCCCTAAAGGCAGCTGAAATCAAAAGAAGGAAATGGAACATTTTGTACTTTCCCTATGTTATATCTGTGTTTGGGATGCAGCTCCCCCCTCCTCTCCAGGCCCTTCTCCCTGGCACTCCAGCCTGGGCACAGCAGCAGGAGCACACTCTGCCCAGCACATGTGCCCTGAGTGCTTTTCTTGACACTTACAAGAATCCATAACAATAATTTAAAGCAGGATTTCAAAATCCATGCCTAAAAACAAAGGGAAGACCAGCAAAAGCTGGTCAGGATCAGCCCCCACCTGAGTTTTGTCTGACCACCCATCTCTGTTCCACAGTGACACTGCAACTTAAAGGTGTCTTAAGTGCTCTTCACAGCCTGTTGATCCACTTACAAAATTCTTTTCACTCAAACTTTGCAACACCCTGTGACCTCTAGCAACCCAAAACTCCATTTCAGAAGAGAAATGAAACAATACAATCCTACCAAAAGGAACATCCATAACACAATGCAGCAGCCAGTCACAACTACCCATGTTTCAAGTGTGTATGTACCTAATTGTATGACTCAGTTGAGCCCTGGCATGTTAATAGAAAAATTAAAATCATTTTGATTTTCTGTTTCTTTTTGTTGAGTCATATATACACACACATACATACGTATATTCACCTCAGGTAGCCAGCCAGTATCAATTGGGACTCCCAGCTTCACCAGCTGAGAATTGATGGAAAAGACAACAAATCTCCTCCATATCATGGATCTCAAAGTAAAGATACACTCATTAATTCAGTCTCTAAATGTTTTGCTTGATCAAATTATAAATTAATTAAGTTATAAGGATTTCAGTACTTTTCTAGGAAACCTCTCATCGTGTTGATCCTATTTGGTTACCCTAAAAAGTACTTCTTCCCCAGGCTTCAAATAATCATAGACAGGCACCATTCTACCCAAGCCAGGGTTTCTTTGTCAAGCTTATAGTCCACTAAAGACAGCCCTGAAACTCATTATAATAAGACATATAATATACATTTCTTTTTGTATGACCTTGAATAAACTCCATAAAAACTCAGCCTTCCCTTTTCCACAAATCAGAGTAATAGTTACTCCATTTAATTGAAGTGAATAGTTATTCCATCTGCACACAATGCAGAACAACTGAATGAAAATCTCTATTGTGATAATACAGAAATCAGAAATTCTAGCATAAAAATACTAAAGCTGTACAATCAATGAACCAAGTGAGGGAAACATTCAAACACATGTTTAAACCCACTCCTGTTCTGCATTATTTTCCTTTAGAGACTCATTCTCATTTGAAGTCCTTTACTCAACTGGGATCAATGTGTACTATACCATATTTATTATTTTGGGTTAACAGAACTACTCTGGGACTCAAGTAATATCATAAAGGAGAAGTATTAAAGTTCCCTGGCCTTTAGGATAATTTCTGAATAAAATATCCCTTCCAAGCCCCAAGAGTCAGGACTATGAAAGTTCCTGTTAAAAACTCCTTTAGCACTGAGAGTTACAAATGACCATTTCCACTATCCTGAACCTGGAACCAATGAGCACAAAGACCATTAAAACAATTAAGGGCTCTTTCATTCATTTTTGATGTCTTACATATCATATGTTCAATAACTTTGAGATTTGACTCAATTCTTTGATTTCTAGCCAATGCCTTGGCAGCGTTTCCATTCAGTTCAGGGGAAAGTACAAAATACTCAGTGCAAGTGGTGAATTACTTACGTCTGTATGAATTAGCTCTCACAACTTTTTGGAGAAGATACACCATCAGTAGCAGATAAAACTGCTTAATTTCAGGCTACTGTCACCTAAGCTCCATTTGACAGGAAAGAAAATACACTCAGCATTTGCCTGTGATGATTTTTTATTGCTCTGCAATACTCTCTAATGCCTTCCAGCTGCATTGAGGACAATTTGTTCATTTCTCTCACTAATCAAAACGTGTTTTGACTAGTAAGTCCCTATTTAGTTTTTCTGTAATCGTTTTTCTTAATGGGAGTATTTTCCAGATGTTGTGTTAGTCTAGTCATCCGGGCCCTCTTCCAAGCCCTGTGGAAAGTTTGCTGTCATGAGCTGTCACTGGTGGTGTGTTTAACAAGCTGCCTAATTACCTGACCCCAGCAGAGTTCCAAAGCAATATATAAGGACTCTGGAACAGCCCTGAGTGCAGACACACTCTCTGCTAGGTAAGTGCTGCACCTGTCTCTAGCCAGAGCTCTTCTTCAATAGGAAAGCAAGGAATTGGGACAGAAAACCCAAAGTTTTCCTTTTGAAAGAAGATTTACTTTTAGCCTATGTATCCATTTGACATATTTCAGTGTCAGGTTATGATTTATAAAATTATGTTGCTGAATAGCTAAGGTTCTGTCAGTATTTGGTTTTATTATAGATTTTCATCTATCAGTATTAGAACTTTAAACATTGTTGTGCTGAAGTGTACCCTTGTTAGAACATGACTGTGACTGCAGCCTTCATGTAATAGAATTCTGCAAAAATTTATTTCCATTACTTCTTAATAATTATTTTCTATAGTCTTACTCAAGAATTAATGGCTAACTGACTAATTATCAAGAGGGAATTTATGGAGTAATTATAAATTAGCAATTTTTCCTTGAACAGTTTTATTATTTATTTTATGTTTTTATCAAACTATTCTTATATATAAAAGATATGCACTGCATTTTTTGAACTATGAATTAAGTGAATTGCAGATAGTGATGTAAGATTATTTCTTTTCAGGAATGATGTCGTACCTGAAAGTTATGATCATATGGAACATACTTTGCTTATCCCTGGTGGTCCTTTCACTGTCCTTGATTCCAGAAGTGTCTTCTCAAGGTACTGTAACACACAAAGCTGAAGGGAGGCTGTCTAGGAGTGTGTGTCTGACACACATCAAGAACATTTCAAATGCATCTACATGAAAATACTAAGTTCTAGAACTTTATTCAGACAGGAAATATGATTCAGTTTTTCATCACTGATTATTTGCATAAATAAATTTTAGTACAGCATGGTCCTCTTTTTTGAGGAATAACATAAAAATATAAATGTAATGCAAAATGTGTACGAACCTATTACTTTTTCTGTAGACAGTCTACAGAGCCTCTTGCCCCCATACTGAGGTATTTAGCCCTAGTGATTTGCAGTTTGAATTAGGAAGAATCTAACATGAGAATATCCACAAAGGTTGGCTAGAAATATTTCAATAAGCTCAGGGCAAGAAAGGTCTCTACCTTGCTAAGTGCTTTCCCATTAAATGCACCATTATTACATCACTGAGGCAAATTTGCAGAATTATTTGTCTAAAGATACTCCAAACTCTGTAATTGTTCTCCTAACAAAAGTAAAACTGTTATGGTGAAGCAGAACATGCCATCTTGTGCTGCTGCAGTTCTCTGGAAGCTGCCAGATTTTCAGGGGGATAACACTGGGTATTACTTGCTGGTAGAAAATGATTTATTACTACTTGATAGCAGAAGGTACATTGTCATGTGTCCAAGCAACTCCTCAGGTCACACCCCATGCCAGATGTGACCTTACACTGACCCCTTGATAACTGATGCCTTCCCACCAGTTTCAGTAAAAATCAAGAGTTCTGCCAGCATCAACCAGGACCATTCAGGCATTTTCCTTCTCAGTAACTGTAACTTACAAGTCATAAACTTAAAAGAAATGAACGAAGAGGTGTAAATATTGGACCACTATATATTATCTGTATAACTACTGGACTGATTTTCTTTTCCAAAAAGGAAGAAGGGCTCAACATATTGGGCATATATCCATAAAGGAAGATGTCCATCCTGTCTTTTCAACTGCTGTATTAATAGCCCAGCAACTCAAGTCCATTAATGTCTCCAGTTATCCCTTGGTACCACTTTTCTGTTTGTAGCAAAGTGGTAACAAGTACTGGCTGAAAATCACAGTATATGTAATAGATATAATATTTGTTATCCCATGCTCTTCCTTCAGATACACACATGGACTGTATGCTGTTAGAAATTGTCTTTGGTGTTGTGTTGTGTTACATGTTATTTCCTTGTTGGTCCTCAGTGTTTCAGCTGATTATCTGTTTGAGCTTGCTGATTGTTCAGCTTCTTTGTTTGTATTTAGGGACGCTTCAGTTGTGGTCCTGCATGTTTCATTTCCAGAAGAAGCTCTTAGCTGGTTGTGTTAGCAGAGATTTCACAGAGGAAGGGGAGGCTTGCAGGGTGAATATCTGATTTGGCAGCAGAAGGTGGCAAGGCACTGCTGAGCTGGAATGCTCACAGGTTACACCAAGACACCCCCTGATGTCTTGTTTTACCACCTGTTATCTGCACCATTTCTTATTATCCAGCATTTCCCAGCACTCTGGCAGTAAAGCCATTGTGGGATGAGCTTTTCTGTTAGCCTGCTAATAAGTAATCTTCTAATTAACAAATTGTACTTCATATGAATTGCAGGGCTAGATCCCAATTATTCTTAACCTTAGAGCTGATACCAAATTCTTCCTTGGCATCAAGGGAAAAAATACAGTGTAGGGAGTAGGCAGATTTTGAAACTTCCAGTAAAAATGGCTTCAGGGACTTGTATTTATTATGACAGCACTCTCCAGCTTGCAAGCTAACCTGATTAGATGGGTTATTAGGAACAGCATTACCAAAAGTGAAAATCAGGCACCTAGGTGGTCTGTCAGGTACGGGTGTGCAGATGCACACCTGTTACCATACAGAGGGTAAATCAAGTTGGAGAATAAGTCAGCAAAGCTAATATTCTGTCAAAGGGGCTAGCTTGGATGCCTGTGGTCATACTACAGAACCAGTCCTCAAGGATTCCTTCGTTTTCAGGAGAAATGGGTTAAGTTAGCTCAGTGAAAGACCCCTCTAACCTGAACACGTGCTGCTGCTGGTCCTCAGGCTGGCTCAGAGCAAACCTCTGCTCCCCACACCTTCAGGAGGGGTCACACCAGGCCCTCAGCTTCTGCAGTACTGAGTGAAGAAACCACATTCTGTAAAAAAAAAAGAGAGAGAAAATTTACTCCTTTTCCATTTATCATTTCCTTAAGGACCGTTGTGGTTTGGCAATGCTTACACCAGTGTTGTGTAATTTTAGATGTATCAAGCTGTGCAGGGAGATGTGGGGCAGGGTATTCTAGAGAGCATGACTGCCAGTGTGATTTTAAGTGTCACGACTACATGGAGTGCTGCCCTGACTTCAGGAAAGTCTGCACAGTGGGTAAGTGCCCAAACACAGCCAGTTCCTCTCCTCAAAATTCCCCTCCCAGCTCCCTACCACACCAGTGTCTTCTCTCTGAATGCTTAAATGTCTGTTGGTTTGCTGTGTCCTTGTTCCCTCTCATACATGTATTGTTGTCCCCCTCAAATAATCAGGATAACCTCTTGCAATCCAAGGAAAATTGTGTATCCACAGATTGCCAAGCAAAGAATTTTGCGTTTTACAAAAGTAGAACTAGATGGACAAAAACAGTTTACTGTTTGTTTCCCACTCCTTAGAGCATTTGTACTGTATGTGTCTGTCTCTTATACAAAGAAAAAAAAAGCGGTAAAAGCCAATTCAGGGTTTTGCAGAGAGAAATTCTGACATATTCCCCCTCAAATTTAAGAAATGTGAATGCTGTGGGGTCTCATCCAAAGCCAGGGTGTCCTTCCATGGACAGAAATTGACTCTGAATCAGAACTATGCCCAGAATCTGCTGGAAAGGGTGGTTGGATGAGTTACAATTTATGCTTTATTTATAGGCAAAACTGTACAAGGTAAATAAACACAGGTTTTTAAACTGCTTTACTGAGCATTAAAAGCATTTTCTTAAGAATCAGAAATGTCAGTGATTTGGATAACAGTAGTTTGTTACACTGCACTGTGGTTCCAGTAGGATTTACAGGGGTAAAAAATACTTCTTAGAACCAGCAACACCACTAAGTGTTGTTCAAAATGCAGACCTAGCATTCCCTAAAATTCCAGTTCTGCTGCCCTGACACACACTGGGGACACTATGGCCTTCAGTCTTCCCCATCCTCATTTTGCTTTGTGGGGGGACATCAGCATTTCTCACAGCTGAAGATGCAGAGTGAGGCATTTAAATTATGTAGGCCATTTATTCATTGTGGGTCAGATTCTGAGGATATTCTGGCTTCTACACAACATTTAACCAAAAGTTGAAAGCTAGAGGAAGTCTTCCCTGTTCTACTCTAAGCCAGTGAGTCCAGGCAAGCAGAGTAGGTGCCATCCTGAAAGGATGCAGGCAGTCTGGCTAAGGACTGCTGTCCAGTTGTTGTGGAATCAACACTGACTAAATGACAGAAGTGCCAGACATTATTTATGAATAAATATTTCTGTAATATTATAAAAATAATTCTCACCTGTGCACGTGGGATGGATCCGCTGGCATTAACACTGATTCCACAACTACACTAATCCAAAGATGTTCAGAATCTGCCTATACAGTAATCCTAATTTTTCTAGATAGTGATTTAACTGTAAAACATGATTTTACACCTTCTGTGCCACAGAGACAATGACTTCAATAGAGGTGTATGTAGAGAAAGTGCTTTTTCTGAAGTCTGTAATAGCTGTGCACACTCTTTCTAACACAATGTGGTCATTATTTGATATCAAATAGCAGTTTAGTCAGTGAAGTTTCAGAAGTTAACCAAAAATGAAATATTAAAGTCATGTAGCTATTAATCATGTCAAAACATGGTATATAGTCCTTTAGTACTAATAATTTAAGAACTGTGTTAAACTGGTCTCTTGAGGTAACTTGGTTAACTTGTTCACACAATTAGGTTGCGGTGTTTGCCTGGACACACCAGCTTCACTCAGCTGTGATCCAGTTAGGCCAATTATTTTTCACTGCTTTGGTAGACACATCATTCCTGTTGCAAAGGGATACCCTGGTGAACACCTTCCTGCAAACGCAGCCCATAATTTAAATATCCCTATTGAGATCACCGCTCTGTGGCTGGGGAAGCGGAGGCCTCCTACGGTGGGACCTGGCTAAAGTGAACGCAGGTCATGTTTTATTGCACGGTCAATGCAGTGGGTTCGATTCACTGTCATGGCACAGTGCCCTTCTGGAGGCACTGCCTGATCCAAACCCCACAATTACCAACAAACCCTGGGTCAGACCAGGATAAGCGCCTGATTTCATGGAGCTGCTCCTGGCACCAGCTCGAGCAAAAGACTTCACTCTAGAGAGGTCCCAGCGTTCCACATGAGCTGGCCCAAAGTCTGACTGTGGTGCTCTGCCCCTGCAGCCGCCTCCTGCGAGGGACGCTGCTTCGAATCCTTCGAGAGGGGAAGGGAGTGCGACTGCGATGCCGAATGCGAGCGATACGGCAAATGCTGCCCGGACTACGCCAAGCACTGTAAAGAGGGTAAGACATTTCTCCATCACTGTGTTTCAAAGACATATCTAAAGAGAGGTGCTTTGCTTTACTGTAAACAAAACTGTGTGGGCTTCAATAATAACTGGATGCAAGGAAACAGAGCAAAAATAACAAAACCTAATTTCACAAACAAATTGGCCAATTTCTCGAGCATGAACACTTTATGGAAACATACAGGTAGATATCCTGGAAGCCATCACAAAGATGTGAATTCTGAGGGTAAAGTTGTATTTTACAGTAGGCTCTTATGGCACCAGCCATGCTCTATCAGAGCCCTTACTCAGAATACCACATGCAAGGACAAGGCCCACAGACCAGTAATTTAATTCAGTGAGAGAAGGAATCAGGACAGTTTTGTTTGGAAAAGACCTTTTGAAATCATTGTATCCAACCATTCTCCCAGCACTGCCACGGCCACCACTAGAACATATCCCTAAGTGCCACATTCACACAGTTTTTATATCTCTCCAAGGACGGAGACTCCACCCCTGCTCTGGGCAACCTGGTAAACTAAACCTCCCCTGGCCTAGAGGTCATTTCCTCTTGTTCCTGGGAGCAGAGCTGACCCCTCTGCCTGCCCTCTCCTGTCAGGGAGTTGTGCAGAGCCAGAAGGTCCCCCCTGAGCCTCCATTTTTCCAGGCTGAGCCCCTTTCCCAGCTCCCTCAGCTGCTCCTGGTGCTCCAGACCCTTCCCCAGCTCTGTTCCCTTTCCCTGGACCTGCTCCAGCCCCTCAAGGTCTGTCTGGCCATGAGGGCCCAGAACTGGACACTGAACACTCAAGGTCTCTCAGCACAGGGGACAGCCACTGCCCTGGGCCTGTGGCCACACCAGGGCTGGCACAGCCCAGGGGCCAGTGGCCCTGTTCCACCTGGGCACACGGCTCACATTCAGCCATTGTCACCAGCATCATAGGGCCTTTTCCACTAGCAGATGAATAAATGAATTGCAGTAAAAAGCTGAGTTCATGTTATAAAAACAAGATGGGAGGTTCAATTTTATGGAAGGTTCAACTTAAAATCCCCACCCATTCAAAAGTGGGGAATGGCTACTCCATGTGTTGGGATAGCACTGCCTGGACCTCCAGACCGCTTGCTTGGGATCACCACAGTCACTGGCAGGATATTAGAGATGCACATCCTAGATTCTCCCCATCTCAAATCCAACATGGGAAGAGCAACCCAACACAGAAACCCATCCTGTGGGGCAGGAGGGAGGAACTGGTTGTTAAGTGTTTACACTGCAGCAAGAAAAAATTTAAGAAAACACACATTTTACCTTTAGGCTGCATATTCAGTCCAGGGCAGAATCAAATTGACCTGCAGTCACTTATTTTGTTCTGTCCTTTTCTGCAGAGCCTGGTGGGGTTTCAGCTGAGCACAAAGGCACAGATCTGGAGGTGCAGTCCCACCCTCATGTAGCTTTAAGGACATCAGCAAATGAACTCTAAAAGACAACAACAGAATATGTTTAATTTCATCATGTGCTTAAACTTTTCGGTACTACAGACCTAAATTAATTTCTGTCAACACACTTGACTAATGTGGCTTGGCACCAGGTTGCTGCACCCACAGAGCAGCCCACCTTCAAGGCAGCCAATTCCCAAAGCCTGCAGTGTAACACACAACATAAGTCACAATTACCATTTGGTTCTTTTCATCAAGCGGTCCCCAAGTGCTGGGATAGTGGCTTGGCTTTTCCACACAATTGCACAGTAATTTAGACTGAAATACAGTTTGTATTCAGCATTTTTAATTGAATGTCTAGTGAAGTGTCTTGGAAGCATATTGAGGTGAATTTGCTGCTTTTGAGGCTGCTTAATATTTCCCTTTTTCTGCTGAATTTATCATACCCAAAACACTCAGAAAACACTGTTAAACCATTTCATTTCTTCAGTTAAAATATAATGAAGAACTAACCAACTGTTCCTAATCTTAAAGAGTTTCTTCTGTATTGTACTAAACTTTGCTATAAATTTTTTGTCAAAAAATCCAGCAGAAATCCCCCAAACCAGTGCACTCAGTATTTTACTGTTTATACTATGTGTGAATAACTGAGAAATCTGTTAAACCTCTTGGAATAAATTCGCTGTTTCAGCATCCTCTGAACTTTTTTTTTACAGTAAATCCAAGTGTACAATGTATATCCAGAGCTCACTGTTATCTCCCCTGTCCTCCAGAAGCTCTTTATTCCCTGAATACATGTACACACATAACCAAAATGTTCCCCTTCCCAACAATTGGCTTTCAAAGGAGTCATTCAGCTCCAACAACAATTTCTCTCTCTTCCTCAATAAAGGTTTCAGGATACAGTGCAATACCAAACCTTCCTTGGTTTGAGCACTAGCTCGCTGTGAAAGTAAATCTTTTGATACCATAGCCATCCCCTGGGGACAAAAATCCCATTCCTTTTGTAAAAAGCTGATTACACACACCTCTGGCAGTTACCAGCTCCTTTGATTGGATCAAAATAATTCGGCCAGTTCCCTGAGCTCCATCACATTTCCTTCACAACTAACAAGTTCCATCTACAAGACCGTGCTAGTAGCTGATTTCCAACTGTACAATTTGACCACCAATTAATTACAAAATATTATCTGGCTCTTACTGGATGCAACTGAAATTCCATTCACTCTTCAGAGCTGGAGAATCTGAACACAACCTCCTATTTCTCCTAAAACTCAGCCTACTACAAGTTAGCTTAATACCCGTGTTGTTTCCTTGGTCCATGCCTGCTTTGTAGCTCCTGTTTCCTTCAAGGAAACCATTTATTTTAAAATGCCTGTACAAAACAATCACTTGTGTAGAATTATCACATCCGAAGAACTGCAAGGGGATTATCAAAGTAAATTCTTGGCTAATGTGACTGCTCTCCTATTTTCACTAGAGTTAGTTATCTGAAGTGCTAGTCAAGTAGTGAAAAGTCTACTGTAGTGAAAAAGCAGTACAAATTTTAAGAACATACAGCTGCACTCAGAATTCATCTCTTTTCCCATCTCAAAATTGCCATTAGCTAATAATGCCTCACCTCAAACTTCTGGGAAAAAAATTATTCCCATCTGTGATGAAACACCTCATGATCGAAAGGGTATTTTTGCTCTTTTTCACACAAATAATTGTGTAAAGAATCCTATAGCTAAAAAGAAACTTAGTTTTAAATAGACAATGGTCACTGAAATTTTGTAATCACTCTTACACAGTTGACAGCAAGCACCTATAAAGATAAAATAATCTGTTAATGGGAGCACTTCTCTCTTTCACCACACACAGAGAAGCCAACACCGGAGACTCCAGAAAAATCTAAAAGGTCCTCCACAGATGAGGAAGAGTCACCAGAAGAAGCTGTGGAAGGTAGGCAAGTATGGATGCACCAGGATGGGTGTTACCTGAAGGAACACTAAAGACCATTTCCTGCTCTGGAAATAGAAAGCTGACCCTAGACATTACCAGACAGTTACCAAGCTTGGAAGCACTCGGTGTGTAAACGGATTACCTCACCGAGCCCTCAGGACTTTGGAGAGTTCTCTCAGCACAGATGGTACAGTGGTGATGTCTCCTGTGTCCCTGCTGGATTTTCACACTCATCCAAAAACAGGGTACAGACCATTGTCAGTCTTGGACAGCATCTATGGCTGGCTGGCAGCGCAGGAAAATGTCCTAGCAGGTTCCTCTAGCTTTAATCAAGCCAGGCCTTACTCTGCTTCAGAGAACACATGATTTATTTATTCTGACTGGAAAATATGCTGCTTTCCTGTGTTCTTTGGTACTGTGTTCCAGCATTTGAAGTGATAACTCAGGAGACCAGTTTGAACTTGAAACACAATTGAAATGACACTAAAAGTCAGTCAGTAGTTTAATCCTGCCCCCTCTTTTTCTTTTTTAGATTTGGAGTACTTATTTTCTGCTGTTCTAATTTCCTATTACAAAAACAAAAACAAAAAAACCAACCAAACAAAAAAACCCCACCAAAACAAAAAAACAAAACCAAACCAAAACAAACAAAAACCACAAAAAAAACCCCACAAACAAACAAACACCCACAAAAACAACCCCAAAACCAAAAAAACCAAACACCAACAAAATCACAACCCAAAATCAATATAGTGGGTTAAATGAAAGAAAATTAAGGAAATTCAATTAACCATTAACAGGATCCCAGCTGGCTTATGGTATTTCAGACACACGGGATGGGAGTGAAACCAGTTCTGCAATACTTTGCTCATACTAAACACGCAACATTTGTGAAAGCAGAACTAAACTGCAAAATCTCAGAGAGAACACTTAGAGAGAGATTGAAATGCAGAAGTATTTACTGTTCTTTTTGCTGAATATCAACAGTTTGACTCAAATCAATGTAACTATAAATACAAGTAAAATAGCCTTAAATTCATACCACAATGAGGAAAACAATCCAAGGAATAAAGGTACAGCAGGAGATGCAGTCAGGGCTGTGTGTTCAGGAATTATTTTCTTCCTGCTTCCCTACCTCTCTCCTCCAACTTCATGTTGTTGGTGCAGGCTAAGTTATAAGGTAGGGCAGTGGAATAAAGACAGATAGACTGAGAAGGGAACTATTTTGTTAGAAGGACTATTTTATAAAGTGGCTTCCCTTCCATGAAAGTGGCAGGAAACCCCAGGCAGCCTCATCCACAAGTGCCAAACGAAACCCTGAACCTGAGGCAGTGCCAGGTTGGCCAAAAGGGAACACCTAAAACTGAGCTGAGCTGCTGCAAAGTCCCATGCAGACAAAAGGAACTCCCAATTCACCTGGCCCAGGTTAGTTTGGCCGTTCAAAAAAGGTCTTGCTATTCCAAAGGAAGCACCTATAGCTAAGGGGTATAATACATTTATAGGCAATGCTAACCTGCATGGCAATTCCAAAGGCTGAACCGAATTTGTATTTGTTTTGTAGATCCTGAAATCCAAGTGACCACTCCTGCTCCAACTACAGAACCTGCAGAGACAACCATTGGGGACACAGAGGCACCAACCACCACCGAAGACACTCCCACAACCCCAAAGGTAGAGGAGACAACCCCTGAGGCCACAGAGGAACCAGTCACCGAAGCGGAGCCTCCCACTCCGGATCCAGCAGAAGATGTGACACCTGATGCCACAGAGGAACCGCCGACTGAAGTGGACCCTACTGACATCCTGGCAACACAGGACCCAACCCCCGATGCCACCGAGGAACCAGCAACCGACACCGAGCCACCCACCGCCCCCGAGGAGACAACCCCAGAGGAGGTGACAACACCCACACCAGAGGAGACAACCCCAGAGGAGCCTACAACCCCCCCACCAGAGGAGACAACCCCAGAGGAGCCAACAACACCCACACCAGAGGAGACAACCCCAGAAGAGCCCACAACCCCTCCACCAGAGGAGACAACCCCAGAGGAGCCAACAACAACCACACCAGAGGAGACAACCCCAGAAGAGCCCACAACCCCTCCACCAGAGGAGACAACCCCAGAGGAGCCAACAACAACCACACCAGAGGAGACAACCCCAGAGGAACCAACAACACCCACACCAGAGGAGACAACCCCAGAGGAGGTGACAACACCCACACCGGAGGAGACAACCCCAGAGGAGC
Organism: Prinia subflava; assembly: GCF_021018805.1. Classification (NCBI taxonomy): domain Eukaryota; kingdom Metazoa; phylum Chordata; class Aves; order Passeriformes; family Cisticolidae; genus Prinia; species Prinia subflava. Next base: position 24,466,235 of record NC_086256.1, read on the forward strand.
CAACAACAACCCCACCTGAGGAGACAACCCCAGAGGAGCCAACAACAACCACACCAGAGGAGACAACCCCAGAGGAGCCAACAACAACCACACCAGAGGAGACAACCCCAGAGGAGCCAACAACACCCACACCAGAGGAGACAACCCCAGAGGAGCCAACAACCCCCACACCAGAGGAGACAACCCCAGAGGAGCCCACAACCCCCACCCCAGAGGAGACAACCCCAGAGGAGCCAACAACACCCCCACCAGAGGAGACAACCCCAGAGGAGCCCACAACCCCTCCACAAGAGGAGACAACCCCAGAGGAGCCAACAACCCCTCCACCAGAGGAGACAACCCCAGAAGAACCAACAACACCCACACCAGAGGAGACAACCCCAGAGGAGGTGACAACACCCACACCAGAGGAGACAACCCCAGAGGAGCCAACAACACCCCCACCTGAGGAGACAACCCCAGAGGAGCCAACAACACCCCCACCAGAGGAGACAACCCCAGAGGAACCAACAACACCCACACCAGAGGAGACAACCCCAGAGGAACCAACAACACCCACACCAGAGGAGACAACCCCAGAGGAACCAACAACACCCACACCAGAGGAGACAACCCCAGAGGAGCCAACAACCCCCACACCAGAGGAGACAACCCCAGAGGAGCCAACAACCCCCACACCAGAGGAGACAACCCCAGAGGAGCCAACAACACCCACACCAGAGGAGACAACCCCAGAAGAACCAACAACCCCCACACCAGAGGAGACAACCGCAGAGGAGCCCACAACCCCCACCCCAGAAGAGACAACCCCAGAAGAAACAACAACCCCGACACCAGAGGAGACAACCCCAGAAGAAACAACAACCCCGACACCAGAGGAGACAACCCCAGAAGAAACAACAACACCCACACCAGAGGAGACAACTCCAGAGGAGCCCACAACCCCTCCTCCAGAGGAAACAACCCCAGAAGAGCCCACAACACCCACACCAGAGGAGACAACCCCAGAGGAGCCAACAACACCCACACCAGAGGAGACAACCCCAGAGGAGCCAACAACACCCACACCAGAGGAGACAACCCCAGAAGAGCCCACAACCCCTCCACCAGAGGAGACAACCCCAGAGGAGCCAACAACAACCACACCAGAGGAGACAACCCCAGAAGAGCCCACAACCCCTCCACCAGAGGAGACAACCCCAGAGGAGCCAACAACACCCACACCAGAGGAGACAACCCCAGAGGAACCAACAACACCCACACCAGAGGAGACAACCCCAGAGGAGGTGACAACACCCACACCGGAGGAGACAACCCCAGAGGAGCCCACAACCCCCACACCAGAGGAGACAACCCCAGAGGAGCCCACAACACCCACACCAGAGGAGACAACCCCAGAGGAGCCCACAACACCCACACCAGAGGAGACAACCCCAGAGGAGCCCACAACACCCACACCAGAGGAGACAACCCCAGAGGAGCCCACAACCCCCACACCAGAGGAGACAACCCCAGAGGAGCCAACAACAACCACACCAGAGGAGACAACTCCAGAAGAACCAACAACCCCCACACCGGAGGAGACAACCCCAGAGGATGTGACAACACCTAAGCCAGAGGAGACAACCCCAGAAGAACCAACAACACCCACACCAGAGGAGACAACCCCAGAGGAGCCTACAACCCCCACACCAGAGGAGACAACCCCAGAGGAGCCCACAACACCCACACCAGAGGAGACAACCCCAGAGGTGACAACCCCAGAAGAACCAACAACCCCGACACCAGAGGAGACAACCCCAGAAGAAACAACAACCCCGACACCAGAGGAGACAACCCCAGAGGAGCCAACAACACCCACACCAGAGGAGACAACCCCAGAGGAGCCAACAACACCCCCACCAGAGGAGACAACCCCAGAGGAGCCAACAACACCCACACCAGAGGAGACAACCCCAGAGGAGCCCACAACACCCACACCAGAGGAGACAACCCCAGAGGAGCCAACAACCCCTCCACCAGAGGAGACAACCCCAGAGGAGCCCACAACACCCACACCAGAGGAGACAACCCCAGAGGAGCCAACAACCCCGACACCAGAGGAGACAACCCCAGAGGAGCCCACAACACCCACCCCAGAGGAGACAACACCAGAGGAGCCCACAACACCCACACCAGAGGAGACAACTCCAGAAGAAACAACAACCCCCACACCAGAGGAGACAACCCCAGAGGAGCCAACAACACCCACACCAGAGGAGACAACCCCAGAGGATGTGACAACACCTAATCCAAAGGAGACAACCCCAGAGGAGCCCACAACCCCCACACCAGAGGAGACAACTCCAGAGGAGCCCTCAACACCCACACCAGAGGAGACAACCCCAGAGGAACCAACAACCCCTCCACCAGAGGAGACAACCCCAGGGGAGCCAACAAGCCCTTCACCAGAGGAGACAACACCAGAGGAGGTGACAACACCAAAACCAGAGGATACAACTCCAGAGGAGTCGACAACCCCCATACCAGAAGAACCGACAACCTCTCCACCAGAGGCGACAACTCAAGAGCAGCCTACAACGCCCACAGCAGAGGAACCCACAACACCAGAGGAACCCACAACACCTAAACCAGAGGAGACAACCCCAGAGGAGCCCACCACCCCTAAACCAGAGGAGACAACCCCAGAGGAGCTGACAACTCCCAAACCAGAGGAGACAACTCCTGACGATCCAACAACCTTGGCAGACTCTCCCACCACCACTATCCCTGAAGAGACAACGCCAGAGAAGACAACAACCCCCAAAACAGAGGAGACAACCCCAGAGGAGCTGACCATCTTGGCAGACTCTCCCACCACTCCCAAACCTGAAGAAACAACCCCTGAGGAGCCAACAACCTCCAAACCAGAGGAGACAACCCCAGAGAAGCCAACAACCATCCCCACAGCTGAGGCAGGCACGATGCTTTCAGATACCACAATGGAGAACAAGGAGACAACAACACCTAAGAAAGACAGAACTACTCTACTTAAAGACATTTTCACAGCTGCAACTGGGAAAGACACAGTTACTGTAGCTATGGTGACAACAGCTAAACCAGGCGATTCTCCTAAAGGCATGGATGACATTTCAAACACAGCTCCTATGGCTGAGCAACCTGTCACTACAGTATCAGAAACAACTTCTACAGACACCAAGACCGCAACAATAGCAGCCACAGCTCCCTTGTCCAATCCCACTGTGCTGGTAACAACCATCAAAGAAGATTCAACTCCTCAACCCAGTGAGGCTTTAACACCAAGTGAAAAAGAGACAACTATAGAGACTGAGCAGGCTGGGCCAGCAGCAGACAAAGAGAGCCCAGGTGCTACTTGTGTTATTGTGGAGATGACAACAGCTGGTAAAAAAGAGGTAACAACCATCAAAGAAATGGACACCACACCTGAGAAGGAAATGGAAGATGTCACTGAAAAGGCTCCTGGTATTGCCAAAGAGGTAACGACAGTTACCAAGGAAACCACAACAAGAGATAAAAAGGACACAATAGAAGAAATGTATCTTGTGTCTAATGGGACATCCAAGCCAACAATACATTTCCAGGAGGTCACTGAGGCCGGAGAAGAGCCTCACCCAACTGAACCTGAAACTCTGCCAGGGGAAGAAGAGCTCGATATAAACAAGCCTTTAATACAAGTTGGGGATCTGCCAATGTTCCCTGGAGAAACACAAGGTAAGTGCATTCCAGCAGGTACGAAAGCATCAGTAACCCAAGGGAGCATGGCAGTGTCCCGTGGGCAGCCACAGCCATGGCTCCACAGCTGCCACTGTCCTGAATACTGGAACCTCAGTTCTCAGCTGTGGACTAATTAAATCCTCCAGGTAGTTTAGAACACGATCCAAATTAATTGTTTTCAGTAATTGGTCCTACTGAAAATTGTTTGCTATAAGCTTCTCCTCCTCCTGTTTGCTATTGTGGAAGATGCAAACAGACAAAAAGTCAGGGGAAAAAGATGACAAATTTCTAAATCCCACAAAAAAATTGCTAAACATCAGGCTGCATATCCACCCTCCCTCATACCTCATAATCTGGTGTTTTGTAGCCACCTACTAAAAACGTCATATAAAAGAGACAAGAAGTCTCTTGCCTCTGTGCTTTTTGCCACAGCCTTTTTCATGTCCTCCCATTATTTTATTCAGACATAGCCTGCAGGTTGCTGAGCAATTTTTCAATCATATACTGAAAGATATTTTGAGGGTAAAAATTAGGGGTTTAGATGCAAAATACTCGAATTTCAGTCTAAAAGAGATTCATCCATCCTTCCTTTATATTTAACTGCATACATATAAGAAATAAAGAGAGGGAAGAGAAGCCACTAAAGCACCTTAAAGGAACAATAAAATCCTAGAGCATGCAGCAAATCCATGAGGGATGTAGCATACGAGGTGTTTGTAGGTGTTTTCCTGAATTACAGGTAGTTAGGTGGCAAGTACCTGGTCACTCGGCACTGCTAGGGCCACAGCTCCAGAGCCGAACTTCCCGAGAACACGTCCCCGACGAGAGCTAACCCCTGGCCCACCGGCGGGGCCGAGCGGCAAGGCTAATGCCGTTCTTGTGGAACCTTAAACAAACCCACCTGGCTGTGTTTTGCAGAGAGGAAGAACGACGAGAAGGACCTGTGCAGCGGCAAGCCAGCGGACGGCATGGTGGCCCTGCCCAATGGCACCCTGGCCGTCTTCCGAGGTGAGACTGCTCCAGACATCCTCCACCTGCCCCGGCATGGCCCCGTTCCTCCTCCACCTGCCCCGGCATGGCCCCGTTCCTCCCTCACCTGCCCCGGCATGGCCCCGTTCCTCCCTCACCTGCCCCGGCATGGCCCCGTTCCTCCCTCACCTGCCCCGGCATGGCCCCGTTCCTCCTCCACCTGCCCCGGCAGGGCCCCGTTCCTCCCTCACCTGCCCCGGCATGGCCCCGTTCCTCCCTCACCTGCCCCGGCATGGCCCCGTTCCTCCCTCACCTGCCCCGGCATGGCCCCGTTCCTCCCTCACCTGCCCCGGCATGGCCCCGTTCCTCCCTCACCTGCCCCGGCAGGGCCCCGTTCCTCCTCCACCTGCCCCGGCATGGCCCCGTTCCTCCCTCACCTGCCCCGGCTCTGGCTCCGGCCCGCCGCCTTCTCCCGCACAGCGCCGGAGCTCCTCCCTCACCTGCCCCAGCCTCCTTCCCCCTCACCTTTCCCGGGCCCAATCCTTCACCATCACCTCCTACTTCACCTGTCCCGTCGCTTTTCCTCCTCCTCTTCCTCCTTCACTCTCCCCGGTGCCTCTCACCCCTCACGAAACTCTCCCGAGCCCAGAGCCCGCCCCCTCCGATCCCTCATGGGGCTGGCGCAGCCGCGTCCCCGGGGCAGGACGGCTCTGTCCCCTCGCTGTCCCTGAGGCAGGACGGCTCTGTCCCCTCGCTCTCCCCGGGGCAGGACGGCTCTGTCCCCTCGCTGTCCCTGAGGCAGGACGGCTCTGTCCCCTCGCTGTCCCTGAGGCAGGACGGCTCTGTCCCCTCGCTGTCCCCGGGGCAGGACGGCTCTGTCCCCGAGGCAGGACGGCTCTGTTCCCCCGCTGTCCCCGGGGCAGGACGTGCCGTCCCCGCGCCCCTCACGCCTGTCCCCCCTCAGGTCACTATTACTGGCTGCTGAACGGCCGGAGCCCGCCGACCACCAACCCCCGCCGGATCACCGACGGCTGGGGCATCCCCTCGCCCATCGACTCTGTCTTCTCCAGGTGCAACTGCGATGGGAAAACCTTCTTCATCAAGGTGGGAGCGGGCCCGGCCGGAGGGGGCGAGGCTGATGAGGAGCAGCTGGGAAAGGGGCTCAGCCTCAGGGGGGCCCTTCTGGCTCTGCACAGTTCCCTGACAGGAGGGGACAGGCGGGGGAATAGGGCTCTGCTCCCAGGAACAGGAGGAGAGAAAAGAGACTCAGTTGCACCAGGTGAGGTTTAGATTAGTTATTGGGGAAAAAAATTGCTTAAACTTATTCCTAGTACGTTTCCCAACCTGAAATAAAATGCTAATGAAATGGCTGTGCCTCATTACAATAAATCACCTAGTGCTGGAATTCAAGCTGCTTGTTATATCTATGAAAATTTAAGAGACTTAGAAAGGAAACCCCTTTGTTCAGTAACCCCCCTTAAAAATTAGCTTCTGAGATACTCTAGCCCTGCTCAAAGGTTAAAAGGCTGCAGGAGGTACTTAATGAAGTTGTAGTTGTTTTATCCCATTTGTAATGGATGTAGGAGTGATTTCAGTCAGATTTACAATGTAGCTGTCCAAGTGCTACTGCTTATTTATGGATTATTCTTCATGTTTGTTTCACAGTTCAATAACCAGGAATTAACTTCCTCTAAAGCTCTCTATTTTTTCCCTTAAATGCTCAGGGTCCCCTGTACTGGCGCTTCACTAATGGTGTTATGGATCCAGGCTATCCCAAACCTCTTGCAACTGGATTTGCAGGGTTAACTGGGAGAATAGTAGCAACCCTCCCTGTGGCAAGATACAACAACAGACCAGAATCTGTTTATTTTATCAAAAGAGGTATGTCTTATATTCCTGAAGTTCAGGGAATACCAAAAGGTGCATGAATTTCCTTAGTCAAGAATAAAACACTGTTTCTCTGGACCCTAATTTCTTTCAAACACAGAAACACAAATGATGCCAGTGTTCCAGGTGCTCAAAAATACCCTGAAGCTTTAAAAAATTTGTATTACTATTTCTATTGGAGATCTTTCAGTGCATTTTAAGCCAGGTCTGTAAAGGTGAGAATCCAGGAATCCAGCATTGCAGTGGCTAAACATTGACATAAATGTTATTTGGTGGTAAAGCTATTTTAGTCTCAAATTAGAGAAGGGAAGGCTTTTATCTTGCTAGTTCATAACTATGTGTGGAAATCTCCATCTCCATTTCTATCTCCCATTTTAAAGTTTCCTTATCTTACATGAATGCTGTACTGCCACCATAAGAATGTTGTTATTGATTTCCTGTGTGTGATATGAATGTGATAATGACATTTTCATACCTGCTCAAACTGGTGGTTGGGTTTTTTGAGGGGGGAGGGTGGGTTTGATTTATTTTTTTAACTAACAGAACAAATGTATGTTTTAGATGGGAACATGCAGCAGTACGTGTACAGACAAGAACCAGCCAGGAAGTGTCAAAGAAGAGCCCGGGTCACCATCAGATACCCAGCCTTTGTCCCCAGAGTCGTCATCCGGCGGCGCTTCCAGCGCGCTCTGCAAATGCCGACCGTCATCCGCACCGTCAGGATCAACCCCCACCCCTCTGGTAACGTGGGCACGAGGGTTCTCTTACAGATTGCTTTCACCTCTGTAGCTCCTGACACAACGTTGTGTTTGGAAGGTTTTAATGGCTGTAGGGTGGCACAGCCCTGTGAGAGCTGCAGCAGTGCCACAGCTCCTCACGGAGGGTCCTTTTTGCTTGCAGGAGTTCTGCGCAAGGAAATCCAAATGACAACGTACTGGAGAGGGCTCCCCAAAGTTATCCACTCAACCCTCTCTGTGCCCAACCAGAACAAGCCCGATGGCTATGATTACTACGCCTTCTCTTACAGTAAGTAAAGCTAGAGAGTATCACCATGGATCTGAAAAGACATGGGGTGGGGAAGAAGGAAGCTCCTGTTACCACTTGTGGTATTACTTTCAGCACTACTAGAAAGTCCCCAGAGTTAAAATGTTGCCCATAATCAAGAGATGTTTCTATTAAAAATCAGTAGTTACAGGACAATGTACAGCAATGAAATAGAGGTTCAAAGCAGCCAACTGGGGAATGCATGCCAGGGAGTTTAGCCTTGTAAAGTGACAAACTTTGCACTTAAATGTAGGATTATATTAATAAAAGACTGAAGTGTGTGGATCACTACACAGCAAGTTTTTCAATAGCTGCTATGGAACTGTTTCTGACAAAACACAAAAAGGAGGGAGATGAACCACTTGACTTAGCTCAAAAATTATTTATGATGCTGGATTAGGTAGACTCAGTCTCCCAGCCAGGATCCCATAGAAGCATTCCTCAGAATTTTCTGCATTAAAAAAAAAAAAAGGAACCAAAAAAGCTCTAACAAGAAACCATACCCAAGTACATGCTCTTAAAGTCCCTGTCAGTAAGAGGAACCAAAAAAGCTCTAACAAGAAGCCATACCCAAATACAGGCTCCTAAAGCCTCTGTCAGTAAAATCGAATTCCTCACCTTGGAGGAATCAGCCTCACAGGCCCATTCACACTCAGGGCCCGTGGACTTCCCACTTCTGTAGTGAGTGCAGGATTGTTGTGGATGTAGTTTGATTTCTAAATTTTTAAGACTATTTCTGTGTTCTAGCAACACAAGAACATTCTTTCCTGCTCTTGGGACAGATTTAATTATTAGCAGTCCTATAAAACTTACTGCAACCAAGGACACCTGAAAAATAAAGCTGAGGACAGAAATTTATTGTTGGAGCCTCTCAGCTCCCTGTATGCACATGGAATGGAAAATCTGTTATTCAGGTCTGAGTGACATTAAAATGCAGGCTTGAATTTGTGAATTCTTCCCATGTATTAAATGTAGTTTCTGGAATTTAATCCTGACCTCTCTTCCTTTCAGATCGGTACTACAATTTGGATATTGGCAAAAGAATAGCACGACCTGTTACTGCTCTCACAGGAAAGACTGTATCCAAAGACTGGTACAACTGCCCCAGCAAGTGATGTGCAGCAGAGGAGTTTAAAAGAAGATGCCATTTGAATCTCAGCGTTTTTTCTAATTTTATTAATAAAAGACATTGAAATGTGTGCACACAACTCTAAGTATGAAATGCTGCTTCAGGCTCTGGATTCATTACACTAAGCAACCACAGGCAAACTGGCACTTTGTATACACAGCTGCAAGTACTTTACATTTCATTTAACTAATGTTTCCTCTGTTCAGGCCTCCTCTGCCTCCCATGGCATGAGTTACACCTGTGCAGGGAAAGAAAACAAGTGCATTAGTAGAAATCCTTCTTAATAACCATTGCACAGGTGATACTTCATCCTTCCCTATGGAATTGTCAAGGCAGTGGTGTGTTCAGGAGTGTCAGGGCAGTTCCTTTCTCATACAGTTCAAGTTCCCCTCTCTCCCCACCTAAGCTTGGTGACACATGTTCATGTCACCTGTGTCATGCAAAAGGCTGGAGGTGACTTGTGATCCTGAGCCAAACCAATGGGCAGAGGATTCTTACCACTGATGATCTGAAATCAGTTATTAGTAAAAAATTATTATAGCTTTTTGTTATTAAAAAAATGGTGACAGAAGAAAATCTATCCTGGTCCCACCTCCTTATTTTTTTCCCCATAAAATACCAGCTAATCTATATTTCAATGCTAATATTGACTCTTCTATAATGTTAAAATAATGCCAAACAGAATAATATCCATCTAAGGCTTTTTCTGAATACAGAAGTTGCAAAAATAATTTCTTGTCATCGTTTAAATTGCACTGAAAAACCTGTATACTTCCAATAAAGCTTCTTTTCAATCAGTACACAGTGATATAACTGAAACCCTTAATGTACCAAATGGAAATTCCTCTAATGCTAAAACCAGAAGTTTCTGAACTGCTGTCCTAACAGGACTTTTGAGACCTTCCTTTAAAAATTTGAAGTATAAGATGTAATACCCGTTACTTTCTTTCTACTAATAAGAGCCAGGTGCCACTGCAGAAGGGAGTTTGCCTGTCTGAACCCTGCTCAGCCTAACACACCACACCCAAAGCAGAGCTCTGTGGCTGCTGTGTCAGCCCCTGTCTGCCAGCAAGGGCAGCCTGCAGAGCTTCAGACGTGCTGCCCACAGGAGGAGAGGGCTGCAGATGTGTGCACAGCTGTCTGGAAGCAGCCAGGAGCACTTACCCCTCTGCCTGTTGAACTGCCGGCCACGCACGCCCGTCCTCAGCGTCGGGGGCTGCAGGCGGACGCGGCGCAGGGACTTGGGCTGAGTGCTGCTCGTGTCTGTGGGGAGAGGCAGGGCAGAAAGGGTGGCTGTGCCTGACAGCTTCTCACTCTTCATCTTTACATGTTTTGATATGTGTTATGCTTCCTTTACTTTAGAATGATGAAGGTGTCTTTTATTTCATTGACCTCTCCTCTAATACAAATAAAAGCTTCAAAACAAGTAAGTCTGGGACTTCTTTTGCTATCTATACAAGGGGGTTATTTGATAACTCAATAGAGATTAACTTATTGTTTCACAATTTAATTAAAAATATATTTTAAACCTGACATCAAATATGCTACTGGATAAATCACCAAAGTATCAGTCTGCTCCTTGAGGTGTTATTCTTACCTGGCCTACTTCAGTTACTGCGGTCCAAAGAAAAATGGTTTGCCAAAGTATCAAAGTATTTGTAAGCATCAAAACATGATCTTGTCTAAGAGAATCTGGGGAGACCTTAGAGCTCCAGTGCCTAAAGGGGCTCCAAGAGAGCTGGAGAGGCACTTGGGACAATGGCCTGTAAGGACAGGACAAGGGGGAATGGCTTCCCACTGCCAGAGGGCAGGGTCAGATGGGATACTGGGACAGAATTGTTCTCTGTGACAGTGAGGAGGCCCTGGCACAGGGTGCCCAGAGGAGCTGTGGCTGCCCCTGGATCCTTGGAAGTGTCCCAGGCCAGGCTGGACAGGGCTTGGAGCAACCTGGGATGGTGGAAGGTGTCCCTGCCCATGGCAGGGGTGGGACTGGCTTTAAGATCCCTTCTACCCCCAAACCATTTTATGAGTCTGTTATTCTAGGAGTTTAATCTTATTTTGTGTATCCTGACTACCAGTCACAATGCTGGACAAAGGAATTCCCACTCTTAATGAAAAGGAACAAACTCTTATTGTGATTATCCTGTACCTGCAGATGAACTCGAAGGAGGATCCTGACTAGTTGAAGGAAGATCTGACTCATCAGATGCTTGAACAGATTCTTCTTCTTGCTGGCTATCAATTTCCAGACCTGCTTCTGAAGTAATGCTAGAAGGGAAGGAGGGGGAGGAGAACCATGTAAGTGTATTTGCATAGTTTCAAAAATGTCCAGAAAAAAACCCCTTGTCTTGGTACACAAAGATTCAATGAAAATCAAAAGTAAAATATAGCATAAAATGATAAACTGTCCCCTTGTAGATTTTTACTTCTTCATAATAAAAAATATAGCAATTATTACAAATATTAGAAGTTGCACTTGTAGAGCAAAAGACAAAATTATTTGTCTACAAAATTCAGTAAGAACTGCTTATTCCAGCCCCGTGCTTTATCTTTTGCACATGCGCTGTCTTAACAGGGCAACTTAATCATATATATGCTTTGCATGAGGAGGGATTTTCTGTATTACACAGGAATGCTTTAGTCTTTTTTCTACAAACTGATCCTTCAACCAGTGCTTTTACCATCAGTATTTGACTATTGCAGAGTCCTCTGCATTCTTAAAAAATACAAATTGTGGTTTTTTTGGTGGCTTTTATATTAACTTTGTTAAATCCCAAGGAGAAGATCAGCAGAAAGCCACTTGTTTTGGATGAAGAGTCAGACTGTCCTGCTTCACAGCTTTACAAGCTGCTGTCTGAGCTGCCCCTGGGTGGCAATGAACGTGTCAGAAGTGCTGAGGAACCAAAGCAGTGGCACTTTACCCTTCAGACTCTGCCTCTGCGAAGACCTCGTCGGCGTCGTCGCCGGCGCCGGGCTCGGTGGTGGTGGACAGGCTGCCGGTGGAGGTGGTGACCATGGGCACGGACTGGGACGCGTGCTCCGAGGCGTCGGCCGAGGCGCTCTCGGTGAACACGGTCACTGGGGAGCACAGACAGCCTCAGGCCCTGCCCCAGAGCCTGGCACAGAGCCTGGGGCAGTGCAGGCAGCTCGGGACAGGCTGCCCAGCGCTCCCGAGGAGCAGCAGCACCGCACTGACCCCTGCGTGAATCGTGAATTGTTCCCCGCCTCGCTCCGCAAACCTCTGCCACTTACCCGGTGCTGCCACTTGTAACGGTGTTGTGGGGACACTACGACCCCCTGATTCCTCCTCGTGGGCAAGGAATAGTGGGGTTTCATACATCCCCAAACCTGCAACACAGAGTTCCAGTGACAATCCATCCAAATTAGCGGCTAAAAAAGGATTAACCAATGTCTTCCCTCTGGACGCTTGATAAAATCCAGTCACTTGTATTTAAGCAGATTTTTGTTATTTTGTTTTGACTCAGTGTCAGAGCTGATCATAATTTATTGGAAGGTAAAACCTTGATGAAAATATTACTGCATGTTTTTTTAACTTTCATCCTTGCCTTGTGCCATTTTGCTGTGAGCTTTCTTCAGAGAACAGCCTGTGTTCCATGCCAACAGGCATGCCAGGGAAAGGGACAGATTCAGACCAACAACAAACACAACAACAGCCTGGCCATCTCTAAGCAGATATATAGCCCAAAGAGTTCTTTGCATCTGGTGTTTTTCCCTATTGTTTCACTACAGGGAAGCTACAACCAATAGTGAAATTGAACTTAAAAAACATTCCTTCAATATTTCGTTCAATTTCAAAATCCCAACGCAACTAGAAATGCAGCAGCTTGAAGACAACACCTCACTTTTTGTTATTCTCACTCTGTTGACAATTATTTAAGAGTTGCAGGTCTCCACACTTCAACTTCCTGAAGCAGAATTGTGTTTTGTTGACTGAATTCCCTCTTTTTCACTCAAAGACCCATGGAAACGAGAGCCCAGAACTGCTTTACCTCCTTGTGATGCCAGCTGCCCAAGATCAGAGTGACTGGAGCTGGTTTGTGGCATATCTTCAGGGGGCCCAAATCTGAACCGAGGAACTCCAGCTACCTGGGGGGAACTGGCAAAACACAGACTTAAGGAATTCTGCAGCTTCCCCAAAGATCAGGGCAGAGGGGAAGAACTTTCTGACCAAGAGAACAAATCATGCATGAGACAAAATGAGCTAATACTGACCATAAAAATCAGCTGAGCTACTGCTAAATAAACAGCAATTAGCCCCTCAAATTATCAGGAATGCATTCAAAATCAGGACAACAGTCCTGAAGAGAATATTCTTTACTTACCCAGTCTATGAACTCTCACAATTTTAAGTGGATTGCTGGACATGTCCAGAACACCCCAAAAGCAAAAATGGAGGTAACTTTTCCTACTTTTATTGGCAATATTAATGGGGAGGGAGGAAGAAGAAGGAAGGAAATTGGATAGAACTTTTTTTGTTTAATCTCTTCTTAAATCACCAGGTTACAATACACTGGAGAATATTCACTTCCTGACTTACTGATCAGTTATATGACACACAATTCCAACAATAATTACTTATCTGCACATGCAGTTATCTATCCTGCTACTTAGCATGTTATTCCAATCACAAGTTCATTTAATTTAAATTTGTTTTCATTTCACTGAAAAATAGATAGAAATAGAATAAAGAATAGAGAAAAGGCTTTTTTCCCCTTTTTCTTTTCACATCTACTTACTGAATGGCTTCTGCAAATCCATCTGTGCGATGTGGAACTACAAGAGTTGGTGTGCTTGGAACTGTTCTGTCCTCATCATCAAAGAAGTGCTGCTGCTGGAAGAAAAGAGACTGATATGAGAGCCTACAATGTATTTCCAGTTTTTACCAGCTGAGTTAAAGGTTGATTTTTCCACATAGTCCAGCAAAACAAAGACAGATTTTAGCTTTAACAAATTTCTTGTTTAATTTCAGACAACAGAAGTTGATGCCTTTGATCTCACAAAAGGTACTTCAGTCAGTCTCTCTCTCTTTTCTCTTGCTGAACCTGCATTTGTTCTGCCAAATACAGCTGAATAAATGGTTCAAAATTATCTGATGGAGACAGTATAAATTAACCTTGTTCCTTTAGGATGAGGCTGAACTTAGTATTATTTTTTCCAGCAACACAGCCACTTTGGCTGACTCTAAAAACAAGTAAATAAAATCACCTTAGACAAAACCAACTGAGCCTCTTTTGAAGCCTTTTGTTTCCTGGGAGTTTTCTAGCCCTTGCCTTCCATTAATACAGGAATTAACAGGAGTAGGATATTTTCTGCAAGGCTACAGAAACCATCCCCCCCTGAAATCAGCAGCCAGGCTTCTTTAAAAACCAAAATAAAGCCCAAGAGTTAGGGATGTTCCCTCAAAGCAGGTCTTTAGTAGTAGATTCTGATACACTCACCATTCCACCTATCCCAGGGGTCAGCTGAAGTCCTCGTCCCACTGACTGTCTTCGAGTCATCTGGATCCTCTTTATGGGAAAGAAAAGAGGGAATTTGTGTGAATGTGGGCCTGGAATTCCAACAACATTCAAGTGTTCAGTCAGAGCCAAGGATACAGCTAAATGACTAAGTATAGCAATCATCATGGAACCAGAGAGTATCCTGAGCTGGAAGGGACACACAAGGATCATTAAGTCCAACCCCCACATGAAGGACAGGCCCAAGAAACCCAGGAAGAGCCTGAAAGCATTGTCCAAACACTCTTGGGGCTGTGCCCATTCCCTGGGGAACCTGTTCAGTGCCCCAGTACTCTCTGGGGGACAATGTGTATATTCTGGGCAAGTGACAGTAATATTTTACTCAAGTCTCCACTGAATACAGAAAACTTGCACACAGAAATACTGTGATCCCAAGCCTCAGCACAAGTTAATGGTAAAGGATCATTTCAGTCAGGATTTTTTTGAAGAATTCCTGTTGTGATGTTTTAATTTACAAAATCTACAGGTCTTCAACAAAGCATAATCATGGCAGTCGGGCACTGACTGTGAAAAGTTTAACTTGGAAAATAAAAGGGAACATTTCTTTGCCCCATCTACACTGGGGCAGACACTCATAAAAACCCTTCCAATCTGAGCTACAACCTGGCCAAGAAAAGCTTTTTGAGTGAAAATATCATCAAGGTGCTAGGTCAGTCATTACTGACTGCCCTAGCACTGGTATAATATAATAAGGATTCCAAGATAAAAAGCAGTAAGGCACTGGGGATGGATCTGTATGTTCCCTGTCCAGCCATCACCTGCAGGATGACACGCACTGAATCGCTTTGCTCAGCTACCATTTCTGTGATGCTGAATAGCTCAACACCTTTCCCAATGCATTTTATTTATAACAAATCACACAGCAATTTTTTTCAAAGCCTTCTGAGATGCAGGAGCTGGTTTGTACCTGCACTGGGGGCCCCAGCTCCTGGGGAGGGGCGTGGATGGTGAGCCGTGGGGGCAGAGGGTGCGGTGGCCTCCGTGGGGACTGCGGGGGCCGCGGGCCCTGGCGCTCGGATGCTGACGATGGCTGCTGCTCCCTCAGGCTCTCGTGGGGAAATGTGGACTCTGCAGCACTTGTGCTCCCTTCTCCTACAACACAAACACACAGGGGACAAACCCTAGGAACCACGTCGAAAATATAAAGGCAAATCTTCCAATTCTGCCACGAATTAACACATTTTTCCCTTGCAAGCCTGGGGGCAGCCCAGTGTTGTTATTTAAAGTCACTTAATCACTTGTGCCAGCTACAACACCAGCACTGAAACAAAATATTAATTATTCAGATGCTGATTTAGAGACAGATTAATCCACTGAGCCATTAAGTTTCCACAGCAACCAGAGCTTGCAGGATTTTCAAAGGAATTTAGGGTAAATCCAGAATCCCCACTGCACGTTGAAATGCCCTTAAGTATTTCACTTACATTTTTACTTTAAAGTGCAGATTTTAATACATGGAAAATAGCTTCTACATTTCCCTCTCCTTACATACACAGACTGTAAGGAAACATGGAATAACTGTACCACTGTTTTGGGAATCTGCTGCCCTCTGGTTGCTTTCAGCTCCTCCCATGCTCTCTTCAGTCTCTGTTCCAGGATCTGTACCATCAGCACCCTAAAATCCCACATAAACAGAGCATGACTAAACAAATTATAGGTTGCAAAGAGAATACAAAAGCAGTACAAAAGTATTCAGAAAGCAACCAAAATCAAATCTATGACAGTCTTAAAAGATTTCTTAAAGCATTAGGTAAATATATTGAACTGTATGAGATTTCAGAAGTTTTGAGTACCTGTGCATACACAAACCTGAACAATGTAGCCACCATCATTTAATAACAATAGACAGTGAAATATCCAGCTCCTCAAAAGCCTCACCAGCTTTGCAACTACAGCATTTGCTGCTGGCTCCTGTACATTGTATTTTCATTCAGCCCTCTTAAACATTCCAAGCTGATTTTTCTTGTGAAAACACCAGTTGTAAGAAATTACCATCACCCAGTATCAGTCTCAACTTTTGGGGATGAATTCATACCAAGATTTTCTCTTCCAAGCATTCACATCTGTGCATTACAGCACTGATTTGTTGCAAGACATTTAATAGGCTATTAAAGAAAGGTACAAATCTCACCTCAGCATCATCTGCTTCATACCCATCATTGCCATCAGCACTACCAGTTCCTTCATTGCTGTCATCACCCTCATCTCCCATTCCTGTGTCTTCATCATCATCCTCATCCTCCTCTTCCTCATCATCATAATCCTGTGATGAGACAATAAAAGAGTCTTAGGGAAATGCAGAAAGGGGAGTGGAACAGGCTGGATGTGGTGCACAGATCAACAGCCACCCAGACACTCCCTCTCACCCTCTTCAACAGGACACGGGCAGGAAAGAAGATGGAAAAGCCTGAGGGTTCACATAAAGGAAGGTAAAAGAAAAACACAAGGTGAATTAGCAGGTAGCTTTAAAACACAAGTTCAGGCAACATAGATACAGACCACTTACTCAGTCAAAAGTATTTTGATTAAATTTGTCCTGCCTAGTGAGTTTTACATTTGATGAAAGACAAAATCATAAAGGAATTCCTTGATATACATACTTCCTGCTCCCCTTCATTTTCTTCATCATCATCATCTTCATCATCACTGTCAATTACAATCACATCATCTCTCTTGGACTGGCCATCCTGAGATGAGGAAGTGTTTTGCTGGTCTGACTGCAGGGATCCAAGATCTATTGGGATAGACTGGGAAGTCTCCTCGCTGTCCTCCATGGCTGCGTACTCCCCCTGGGTCACACCCTGCCAAAGACAATCACCAGAACAAACAAAATTCACTGCACCACTGCAACAGCAAGAGAACCAAACTGATGCTTGGAGGACAGTTACTGCTGCTCCTTAAAAACTGACCAGAGCAGAGAACAAAAGAGAATGTGACAGGTGACTGCCAGTGACTGAACAGTTCAAGTCCAAACTTTAGAACATTTTAAAATGTTTCCATGGGAAACCTGCAGAATTCCATTTGAGATTTCACTTCTAAATATACTGAGAGTTTAGGGGGTAGATTGCTATTTTTGCAGAAGATTTTTGCTCTTCAAATGTGCTTACTTCTCCAATGGAATCTTGTGAATCTTGATTGTATGTTTGTGCCTCCACCTCTCCATCAGTGCTCTCTTCTGCTGTCACTTCCTCCTGGAAGAACAAACATTTTCCTCATTTAAAACATATCATTAACATGTTTGAGTTTTTTTTTTTTTTACTTCTTTAATAAAAATTATCTTTTCCCACAAAGATTATGGGCAACATTTTCTCCTGCTTCCTTAGCAATGCTTTTATCAAAAATCTTACTTTCCTGCCCTGGAGAAATACAACTTCCCCTGCCCACTGGACCTCAACATACCTCAGTCATTTCAGGACCAAAACCAAATCATCAACCATTCTACCTCCAGCCTCCCAGATCCTTAATTGATAATGTTCTTATGCAATCCTGCCTTTTTTCTCTAACGAACATCCCTCTGACCCAGAGTTAATAAAACATCTTTGGCTTCCTTAACACTGTGAGGTTGTGTCTCAATTTCATCCCTTTTTCACAGCACATCCCAAATCCCTCACACCAACGTTCATATGCATCTTCTTTAGGAGTTTCCAGCAACTCATCTTTGCTTCCCATCTCCTAAATATCCTGTATTTTTGTCCAGAATTACTGTAAAGATCTTCTGAACCACACTGAAGGAAGTTTGAACTTCTCCCTCCCCAATCCCAGGATACAGCCCTCTCTCTTCCATCCTACAGGTTAAGACTTACATCATTCGTTCTAACTAGTTTAAACTTTGCCTTTTTAGATACCCAAATACAATTGTTTCCCCCCAAACAGATTAGGAAGTCAATTAAGAATCACCAATTTGCTCTGAAATAACACATTTTTTCTTCCCATTCAAATCCTAAAAAGGGACAGATTAGGTAGTAACACTTTATGTTTGTGCAGACCTCAGGCCCAACTCTCTGCATGATTCTCAGTTTCTTTGAAGTAGGTGCATCCACTGTTTCCTCAGAGATCTGGTCTGAGTTCTCCACAGTGTTGTCCTCCTCTTCCTCTCGGGAGCGTTTTGACAGTGAGGAACTGGGGGTGGCTGAAACTTCAAAGACCTCTCAGTTATTTTCAGAACAACACATGTACAAACCAGAAATCAAACGCTTTGCTATCTTCCTCTGAAGATTACCTCCATTTCTGTACTGAATGACAACAATCAATCAGAATTGCACTGAGCTGCGCAATTTTCCTAGGCCAGGAAAACATCAGCCTCTTTAGCTACAAGTCTTAAGCTCTCAGGCCTTTATTCCCAACTTCAATGACCCTAAGTATAAGCCTCAGGGTACAACCCAAATATTTCTTCCAACATCTCTGCTTTGGACAACTACACCTAAAATTTTTAAAAGAGTATCAGGTGGAAAAAGAGAACCCCAACAGTTTGCAGAAATGTTTTTTTGGGGGAACAAATGTTCTATTTACACTGTGTAGGACAACCAGATGTGCACCAGTGTATTACAGTGATTAGCTTTAGAGTACTTCCTGTATTTTAAATTCAAGCTTAAGTAGCTTACTCATGGCTCCTAAAGTTAACCTTGCTCATAGTGCCAAGGAAACAGAGCCAGCAAGGTTTAATGTATTGAACTCCAAAACTGCTCTGAAAAAGACAAACACAAAATTTTATTTCCTTTCTACTTTAAGGAATGCAGTGACAACAGCATTTCAGAGGCACCATTTCTGACAGCTCAAAAAGGAAGCCTAACTTCAGAAGTTTTTAAAATGTACAATAAATTAACAGAGGGGAATAAGGCCTGAACTGAAGTGAGGCCTGGTTGGCCAAGGGTCCAACTGGAGCTACTTACAAGGAAATATTGAGCAAGGCAGGCCTACACAATGACACCAACCTGTGCCAAACACGGCGGTGGAGGTGGAGGGCCTCTCTATCTGGGAGCTCTGCACCACCTCCACGATGGCAGGGGCCGGCTCCTGAGCTGCAGGCTCGATCTGAGCGTGGCTTTGCTGCGTGGGCTGCACAAAGGCAGTGGCCTGTGTCTGCTGCTGCACAGTCAGGATGGGCTGGGGCAGGGATGTCTGCACGTTGGGGCTGGTGGAGCGCACGGAGCCGCTGGCGCTCCCAAACACCGGGACGTGCTCCACGGGTCCTTCTGACTGCATGGCTGGAAGGCAAACAGCAGCACAGTCAGGGTTTCCATCATCCAGCACAGATCATTCTCCCTCTCAGGATACCCTGAACAAGCACATTCAGTGTTTTGCAGATGAATTAATGTCATGCACACCTCTGGCTGAGGAACCATGAACTTTGCTGCAAGTAGAGCGGTCATGGAAGGGCAACACTCCAAGAGATGCAGGGACAGTGACACTGCATGAGGCCCTTCCAAACTGACTGCCACCAACATTGCAAGACAAAAATAGCACTTCTGAGTACTGAGGATCCTTACAGTACACTAAAAGGCTCACCTTCCTGAGTCTCCACCTGTGTTGTTGGCATAACTGTGGCTGTGGGGGTGGTGGTGGGATTGGTGACTGTGGCAGGAGTCACCATTGGGCGGATGCTGGCTCTTGGAGTAGATTTATTCCCAGCTATTGCAGCAGCAGTCACTTTACTGGGAGTTGACACAACAGGAGTTGGTTTAATGTTTGCTGTTGGGGGATCTGAAGTGCTGGCACTGAAAAACAGGAGATTGGTTTCATCACAGTACAGAAAGCAGATTTTAAAAATAACATTAAAAAGAATTAAAAAAAATATATTCTCATAGCCAGAAACATTATTTTTTAAAGTTTTTAAATTTAAAAGCCTGACAACAGCATAAGGAATTGTCTTCCAAACTTTTTATAGTTGAAAGAAGATAGACACACTATGCCATCAACACCATTTTGTCCAGCTTGGTGAACTGGACAGGTTTCTTCCAAGGTAATCAAGTGGGAATCTCTAACAGATCCAAATGTTCATAGTGTTGACTGTGCTGGGACTCTATTACAGTAACACATCTTACATCAAAACTGATTCACTCAATACAGAGCAATGTCATCTTTTGGCTGAAACAAGGGGCAGCCAAATTTTAGGAGAGATTTTTGAGAGTCTTGCTGTCTAAAGGGTACTTTCATAACAGCTGAGAGGGAGTTTGTTATCCCAGCTCAGTAGTACAGCAATATTTCCCATTTCAGAGCTTAGGCAAAGACTATTTTATCTGTCCTCTGAATTATCTGTTCAGTCCATTTCTCATTCTTGTACAAGGAAGAGCCTTCCCAAAACCAAAAGGGTTAAAGTTAACAATCAAAATTATGCAACTTCAAAACCTTGAAGTCTGAAAACATTTAAAAAAATCTTCCATGTTTCACAGACACCATGTTCCTGGTGGTTAATATGGCAGCTTGCAGCTTAAAAGCCCTACTGATTAGACAAAGCTGAGAAAACAGGAGGAACATATTATGTCTGTCAGTATCTTTGCAGCTGTTTAAGAAAAATTATGAAAATCCAGTGGTTTACTAAAAAGAAGAGCAACTACATAATGATAAACCCAAGAAGTATCAACCACAGAAACTCTGCAAAGCCCTTGAACTCACATTCCTCTTTCACCTGAAGCTGGAGTAGACTTGAGTGAGATTTGCCTCTGCTGTTCTGGGACCTATTAGGTAAAAACCAGAAATATCATGTCATGCACACATGAAACAGAGCAGGCAACATGGAATACACTTCAGCATTATGCTAACAAATTTGTGAGAGAAATGCTTGTTGGGTATTTACCTGGGCAGACTCTGTAATTATGGCAAATTGCCCAAACCAAATCATACCAACCATACCAAGGCTGGAAAACATTTGGTAACTGCTCAGGCATTTTCTGAAGCTTTGAGACATGAACCCATTATACTGAATGCATGAGTAAAATACAAAAATAGAGGGCAGAGCGTGAACAGCTCCTTGGCTGATTCGCAGTGAATGGCAGAACTGCCTGCTTGTTGGCACTGGGAATTCTGATTAGGGCAGGAAATTTAAGTTCTGAACCCTTACTGAGGCCAGCCTGTGTATTTCCAAGAGCAGGGCTGCCTGGCAGGATTGAGTACATTCTGTACCTTGTTTGTGGACTCCGGGGGCTCATCCCGCTGCTCGTGGTGCCGCTCCTGCTGCTCCCGCAGCTCCCTCTCCAGGCGGCAGATCCGCCCCTCGTACTGGGACTTGAGCGCGCTCATCCGCACCTCCAGCTCTGTCTTCTGCTCCTCCAGGGAGCTGCTCTTCTGCTTCCACTCCTCGTTTTCCTTTGTGAGCTGCTCCTTTGTACCTGGTGGGACAGGAAAGGGTCCAGCCTTGCTGAATCTGTGCACTGAACACCTGGGTGTTTTACCAGGTCGCTGAGGTATTCTGAAATCCTAAAAATGTTAAGCTATAAAAGGAAATCTGGGAAGCACTATGACCATTTTTCTTTTTAACTGCAATTAAATAAAAAGAAATTAAAGATAGAAAAACATGTAATAAATACAGATAAATAAAAACTTGAAGTAGTCCCAAAAGAGCAAGATGTTTTTGGCAAGCTCTTACACCATCATTCCTGCCAGTGACATTTAAAAGCAGAGGAGACAATGTGGTTTTGCACCTGTACATTTAGGGAAGGGAAGAACTAGCTGTTAGTAGGGCAAATCTGTTCTAATCAACAGAAGGATGAAAAATGGGGGTTTTATCATGTTGACTGGCTAAAATTAAGCAAACCTTTTTCTATGTCCAGTGTGAAGTTATTCATGCATTTATCCCCTGGAGGAATTAAATTTTAAACTTTACAACAATCCCTGTAGCATTTAGTCTAGAAAACACTTTTCAGTAAAATACGAAGCAGGCCATATTTTTCAAGCATCCTGTCTAAAGGTTTTTCCCATAGAAATATTCAAAAATCTTCAAGGACAGAAAAAAAAATTACACTACCAGCTAACTGTGCAATTTTCTGCTTGGCTGCAAGCAAGGTCTTCCTTGTTTTCTCTTCCTTCTCAGTGATCTGTTGCCTGAGCTGTTCTTCCTGCGTAGTCTTCTCTTGTAAATCTTGATGGAAACGGGCCAGTTCTGCCTGTAGCTGCATTATCTGCTCCTGGAGATTTCTAACTTCAGTTTCCTTCTCTGTTATTGTCTAGGGAGAGAGAAAGATTGCAAATGTTGGCCACCACCAACTACTTTGGCAAATATAGGGCCCAAGTTCCAAGGAGCTGGTATTAGCTGGCCACTGGATTAAGGTTAAAAGGCTTCCTATCAACAGCAGGAGTTTGGTTCTTTCTGAATGCAAGAGCTGCAGAGCAGCATTTTCTTTCCCACTTGCTGTAGGAAATAATGTGACACGCACTGGATTTACAGCAAGCTTAAGATCCCTCTTTCCCAAGAAAGTAGAGGCACAATTGGTCACTTCCCATATTTCTGTGACACACATTAAAACACCCTCCCATTCTTCACTGTTACACACTTAGGACTGCAGTGGAGAACAGTACTCCAAAATTACTCACTGTTCTTACCTTTTGTAAGCTTTCAACCTGAGTCTCCAGATTCTTTGTCTTCACTTCAGCTTGACTGAGAGTGTCTTTTAGCTCTTGTACTTCCTGGGCAGAAACTTGGTCTTCTTGTGGTTCTGTCAAAGGCAGAGTTGACGCTTCAGCAACCATCTGAAAGGCATCAAGGGGTACAAGGCTGAAGGGATTATCTGATCACAATGTCATTACTTTCACAAGATGCTTTTGTGTGCCAAGTGATTGGTTAAAAGGTGTGGGCAAACCCAGGAGCTCTAAGGAATGCTCCATTTCAGTTCTATCTACCTTATCATGCTGTGCTTTCAGCTCCTCATACTGAGTCTTGTACCTGCGACCGATTTTCTTGACCTGTGTTATAGTTTTCACTTTTTCCTGTATGTCAGCCACTTTAGCATCCAGTTCTTTCTGCAAAGTGTCCTTTTCTGTTCTTATTTTGGTTACTTCATCCTTCAGGCTCTGAACAAGATTCTGGCTTGTAGTCAAGGATGCATTAGTTCTAAATCACAAGAGGTCAGAGGGAGATGCAAATGAGATGCTTGAAAACATATACACATTTCAATATTCCTCATTTATATAACATCACAGGCATTATCTGTAGTGGATTATGTTTTCTAGGATTTTGCAGTACAGAATAGAAATTATTCTACAATATATTACTTTGAAATAATTTCAGCTAATAGACAGCTTGCAAAACAACTCTCACTTCACTTTACCTCCTTGTTATCAAACCACAGAAAGAATACCAGAAGTTTCACAGTTACATGGAGACACTTAAGAAATTACACTTCCAGATACAGCTACAATCAGAATATTTTGCTTGCACAAAACCTTTTACAAATTGACCAATACCACACCTGGCAACTTCTGCTTTCAGCCTGCCTGTCTCTTCACTCATCTGTTGGACACGCTTGGCATTTGCCTCCCTCTCAGAGAGCAGCTTTCGATACTCCTCAAGATCAGTGTCCTTCTGCTGGCTCAGTAAGTGCTGAAAGGGGAGAGGAAAAGGGGCATTTTGGCAAAATAATTACACAGTTATAGCCAAAAAATCTCTTTGAATTAGAGCCACTGCTTTTGCATTTTGATATGAAATAGCCAACTTTGAAGCTGTGTGAACCATGCTTTATAATTCAAACATATTTCTTAGTTTTTTATTCCTAAGGAAATGTGCCACTTTTTAAAATTGTTTGACTGGTGGGCCTTTTTTCCACCTTATGTTCTTTGAAAGGAAGTGTTTCCCCACCTGAGTCCGGGCTTTCCAGCGTTTAACATCCTCTTCCAAGAGCTTTTTCTCAGCCTGCAGCATCCCACTCTTCTCACTGAGCTCAGCATTGGACTCTTGCAGGGGCAGGATGTCTGCCTCGAGCTTGCGTACCTGAGAAAGCACAGTAGGGGGTTACACTCTGTATCTCAGGGGACTGGAAGAATCATTCCTCAGGAAAAAAATCATGATAGAACTTCTTTCCTAACTCTCTACCTTCCAGTAGTCAGCTGGAGGAAAAGGACATGAACAACAGCAAAGGGTGATCCTACAGAGAAAAAAACCATTGGTGCGGCTTCCCAATCTTAGATGCTCACTCTGTACTTTGGTACAGGAGAAATTATTAATGTTAAAATCCAATGCACTGGACTCCGTTAAAATCAGCACTATCTCCCTTTTAAACTCTTAATAAAGCTGTGGTCTGTTTATATGTATTCTTGTGCCATTTTGAATTTAACTGCTGATAATATCCTTGTTCCTGGTACACCTGTAGCCAAGAATAAACACTGACTTTCATGTACATCTAAATGGAACTGAACTTCAAGCTTTCTAATGCTGTAGATGGACCAATGTCTTTTAAAATTCGAAATGGAAAGTTTCCTCATTAGTGTATGACTTTAAGGAATAATTACAATGTAAATCATGTATTTACTGTAATTAGCACTGGTGTATCCCAACATTTAACTCATACACTGAATATCTGAAAGGTTTATGTGAAGCTCAGTACTAACCTTTGCTTGTATCTGCTGTAGCTCTTGCTCCAGCCTCTCCTTCTCCTCCCTTAACATCTTGTTGGTTTCTATTAGTATGTTCATGGTCTCAGTTTTCTTCATTAATTCTTCATGCTGTGCAATAGTTTTTGCTGTTACCTGTGGAAAGAGTCAACTCAGGTCATTTGTTTTGCTTGCACATGCACATATATTCCACCTGTGTCTGGTATAACACCACCTTGGAAAGCTATTGTGGCATTCATGTACATTCAAGACAATGGGAAGAGGAGATAGGAGAAAAAAAAAGATAAATGATCTTTATTTTCCCTAATTATGAGATTTTGGAATTGCCACACTCTCGCACAAGACTCGGAACAAGATAACCAAATGGAGTATAAGCAATCCCAGTTAAAAAAACCACCCAAATTCTTTCAAAAACTAATTTTTGGGCACAGGCAACCCCAGAACAGCCCTGTACTCACTGAAATCACAAGCATTAACCCCCAGCCATACCTGCACCTTCTCCCTCTCAGCACTGAGGCTGTCCTGCAGCTCCTGGAGCTCCCTCTCCAGGTGCTCCACTCTCTGGCGGTACCGCAGGCTCTCCACCTGCGCCACCTCGAACCTCGTCTCCGCTATCTCCTTCTCCCGCCGGATGAACCTGCAGGGAGGAGTTCAGCACCACATCACACCAGGGAAATGTTTCTCATCTCACCTCCCACCAGCAAAAATGCACTTGAATTTTTAACATTTTCCTTCAAGTATAAAGTAATACAGAACAGAAGTTCAAATCTAATTTATAACCCCCAGGAGAAGGAACCCAGAGCTAAGGGTACCTAAGAATTTCCAAGATTTGTTCCTGGGATTTGCCTTCCTCATTAAGAGAAATATTTGCTGCAGTTGGGATGGCATCTTTCATGGAAGTCACCATCTTATTGCTCATGCTCTCCAGCTGCTCGTGCAATAACCGATTTTGTTTTTCCAGGTCCTCACAGCGGGATGCAAGTTTTGAAGCTTCATCCTACAACAAAAACATTCACTGACTGTGATTTCTGTGGTTCAATTTCTGTTAACTGAAAAAAACCCACTAAAACAGCAAAGCCCATCATCACACCTTGATCATCCTCTCTCTCTCTTCCCAGGAGGCTTTGGATTCCAAGAGCTCAGCCTCTGCTTTCTGAGCAGCCTCCTCCAGCTGCTGCCTCAGCGCAGTGTTCTTGGCGGCCTGCTCTTTGATAGCCTGCAGTGCCTCCACGTCAGCAGCATGCAGCATCAATTCCCGCTCGTATTTGTTCTGAGCCTCAGAAGCCATCATTGCCTGCACAAAAACAGAATAGATAAACTCTGCTACCCTTATTTTGTGTACAAAGAAACAAAATCAAGTGGCCACAAAGCAAAAAGAAAACCACTACCCAAAACCTCTGCTATTCCCAAGCACAGGAAACATGGAAATGCCCATCTACTTCATTTGGGGTTGGATTAAATAGCCAAAAGTTTTTCAACATCTGTGACACCAGTGTTGGAATTCTCATCTGCAGAAAAGTAAATTCCCTTTAAAAATCAGCTGGTAACAAGACAATTTTACCAGCTGCTGATAAATATCACACTGCCCCACAGTCATACATGACAACAATTATCTTTTGGAATAACACTTTCCCCATTGTCTTTGTTGGGAGCATTTTCAGTTCCCTCCTTAGGGCATGGAGGCAGCAATTCATTAAAAGCAGTTAATTACATTCCCAAACGAATCTTTTTACATAATGAAACAGACCTTAGAAACAGAAATCTACTGCACTCAATAAGCAGCTGCTCCCATAATAGAGAATGAGCTCTCCCAGCACTCTTTCCTGCCTCCAGCAGTCCCTGAGAAACAAGTTTAGTTTTGAGTTCAACTGAAAGCTAACAGGAATTTTGCTGACCCCGGCTGAACACCACAAACATACTTGTTCCTGGCAGTCCCTCCTGGCCTGTTGTTCATTATTCAGAGCTGTGCTGGCTCTCTGAAGAGCTTCCTGAACTTCTGACTGCACAGCTGACAGACTCTTCTTCAGTTCTGAAAGCTGCAGTGACAGAGGAACAACAAAAAACAAAGAACAAACCCAGGACTAAGTGGCAAAGTATTTGCAGAGTACTGAACACAGTCATTCATAATGGTGATTATTTTATTACTTATAGATTAAAATCAGTATTAAAAGAGACAAATTTTGACTTATTAATATACAGAGCTTGCTCCCAGTAAAAATACAATGCTTTACTTTCAGATTTGGGCCTGCAGTATTTCTAGTTACAGTCATTCTGTTTCCTTCTGGAACCTCTCACAAAGGCTCTTACTTATGTTTTCCTGCTCAAACTTCAGGCAGAGAGTGACAGCTTTAAACACACAATCACTCCACTCAAGTGCCACTGTCAGTGTACTGCTCATGTGTGGAAACCTCTCACCAATTCAGTGCTCTGTGTATCCTCTAACAGACCTGGCTGAGGGCACTGCTGTACCCTGAGACCCCAGTGAGGCAGAGGAAGCTTTGTGAAGCCCATTCCTGGGGACTCCCAGGGGGGTCACAGCATACCTGTTGCTCCATGTTCTCCACAGCTTTACGCTTCTCCTCCTGCAGTTCTTGTTTTTCTTTTTCTGACTCCATCAACTTCTTTTCCAGATGTGCCTGATATTCTGAAGACTCCTTCAGACGAGCTTCAACGGTTGTACGAACTTCCTCTGTCACCTTCATTAAAATCCATCATGAGATCCATTTTTAATCAAATTAAATACATTATTCTGATACAAAACTGGAATTTCATTAACAATTTAAAGCCAGAATAGGTATTCTCAGCATCTAATTTAGAACAACACCACTGAAAATGTGGAAAATCACAAACAGCAATGAATTTTTATTCTAAAAAAAGCAATTAAAATAAATAAAAATAAGTGATTAACTACTTACTTGTTTTTCCTTATTGAGGGATTCCTCCAGACTAAGAACCATGGCCCTGTACTGCTCCACATTACTGGAACTAGTCTTGAGCCTCTCTTTCAGGTCATTGACTTGTTCCTCAGCTTGTCTCAGCCGACTTACAAGATCATCCACATCTTCATTCGTACTAGGCTGGCCTGCAATATTAGAACACATTCATTAACTGAAGTTTAATTTTGTTTTAAACCCACTCTTCTCTTGAAAATTGAAGTAATTTTATGATAACATGATAAAAACAATTACTTTCACAAAGCTTCCCTAAATAAAACTGTAGGCCCTCACCAAAACAAGGTTTACAATAAATATTGTTGACTATTTAAGACTATGTAAACTACGTAAAACTAAAACTAATATATTTAAGATCCTTCAAATAAAAATAAAAGGAATCCTTTAAGAAGTTTTGCATTATTTTTCATCTTTGTCAA
This sequence comes from Prinia subflava, assembly GCF_021018805.1. Classification (NCBI taxonomy): domain Eukaryota; kingdom Metazoa; phylum Chordata; class Aves; order Passeriformes; family Cisticolidae; genus Prinia; species Prinia subflava. Next base: position 24,494,445 of record NC_086256.1, read on the forward strand.
AGGCTGCTTGGATGTGAATTTTACATTAATAAATCATGTTGGTTATTATCTGTCTGAATATGTGATTACAAAGTGCTTTATTCTTTAGTGTACTATTGTCCCAGTTCTAATTATTATGGACTGTGAATTTTACCATTCTGCAGATAGCAATGCTTAGCATAGAGAGAAATTAACAGTAGAGGGTGATTGTACCTTTCCCTGGAGGCCTTTGTGAGGACTGGGATGTGAGCTGGGCCTCAGTGTTGTTCAGCTGCTGTTTCAGCATGGCATTCTCCTTCTGGGCGTTCTTCAGGAGCTCCTTTGTGTTCATGTGACGGCTGGTCTCTGTCTCCAGCTGCCTCTTCAGGTCCAGGATGTGAACCTGCCAGCACAGGTTTGCAATTATTCAGTTTGCAGTTATTCACAGAGGCCAAGTGTGTTTCTATATGTCAGGCATGGAGAAGAACACGCTGCACTCTGGCAGAAGCACCTGGGGCTTCATTTTCCTCCAAACAAGTGCAGCATATTTACACTCACCTCTTGATTCTTGCTAAGGGAATGTCTTTGTTCCACCTCACTTTCCAGCTTCTTCTTCAGCTGAGATATCTCACGCTCCAGCTTTTCTATCTGATTATTGAGTCTCTGCTTTGTTTCTGTCTCAGACCTCTCGAGTATTCCCTGAGAAAAGAGCAGAATGCACGTTGTTTACCTCAGTAATTTTCTTCCAAATTACTGCAGCACTTCATACAAAGTTGTCACAACACTTCTCCCACCCCAAGAATAATTAAATAATTTATTTATAATTATATACAATTTTCTGCAAAATGATGAAAAGTAGTGTTTAAATTGTTTGACTTAGCTTTGAAAGGTTTTATTAATAATGCTAATACAATAAATATTATTAGAAGAAAATCTATTATCCATGCAGTCTAATGCCATGGACTAAAAAAAACTCCAAAAGATTTACAGGAAGAGAAATAGAATTCAGTCACACAATAAAATGTGCATCCCTAAATACATTCTAAGTGTTAATATACATTATAACAAATTATATAAATGTATAAAAGTAAATATAACTTAACCGGAAAATCAACTACCATGGTAGGCACTGTTAAATTTTGCTATCATAAAAATTATTAATTCAATTTTTTTTCTTTCAATTTGGTTCATGTGTTTTGTTTCTATTTGATTGTGAAAATCTTTCTTATCAACTCAGAATTCTCAGGACTTTCCCCAGGTAAGTAACAGAGTATCATAATGTAGGACAGGAATTCCAAACTTACTGAAATAAGTTGCTGAAGTGTTTTATATTGTGTTGATTTGTAACCACATAAAAATCCACGTCGAGACCCAATTCTGTGAGTCATTTATTTGATTTTCATTGGTATTTATTGAAAAGCCTGACAGACAGACCCAACCTGGGCATAAGAATAGCACTACAAACCTGAATTGTTCTCAGATTGGTGAGTAGCAAGTTCTGTCCTCTTTGCTCAACCAGCAGAGAGTCACGTTGCTGAGTCAGGCGCACGTCTGACATCTTCAGGATATCCTTCTCTTTTTTCAAGTTTTCTGCTCTTACCTTTAAGACAGCAAATAATAAAAACTTTGTTGTCAATCCCAAATCCATCCGCTAAATTTAGTATTATTTTAAAATCCATGTGAATTAAGGCAAAAATAGTAAGAACAGAACTACTTGACATTCTGCTTTTCCTGCAAATTGAAACACTTTGGAATGTTCTTGCATTTCTACTCTTCACTTAGGACATTTCAGAATAATCACAAGGAAAACTCTCGTACTACCCTGGACTATCCCACAGTGCCACACCCTGTTACTGACCTCTGCCACTGCCAGTTTCTCATTAGCTCCCCTCAGGTCCTGAGTCATGGTGTTAATGATCTGCTCCTGCTTCTGAGTGGTGGCTGTGAGCTTCTGTGTCCTCTCGTGCAGGGAGGTGATTTCCCGACGATAGCCTTCCACGTTATCCTGCAGCATCTCGTACCTTGCAGGGAACACAGCAAAGCAAGGCTGCCACACTGCACTGTCCAGCTCAGCAGGGCATGCACACAGCTCTGTGTTTCGTGGTTTTATGCTTCAATTTGCACATATGTGCCTCACTCAACTACAGCACCTGCACTATTTCCTTTGTGTTCTTACACAGAATAGACAGTATCAATGTTTAAGTGAGCAAACAGTATCAAGCAGCCAGAGAACAGGTAAGGCAATGATATTTTGTAGCTGAATTACCGTTTGGAGGCAAATTCCAGCTGTGTGGATATCTTGGCATTTTGTGACCTCAGGTCTGTGACCTGCTCCTGAAGCTTCTCATTCTGTTCATTCAGAAGCTTGTCGTTCTCTGCCTTTTCTTTTTTATAGTTCTCAAAAACTTCCTGCAACTGCAGCAAAGAACACACATAAAAGTGCTTATCTAAAGCAAGTAAAAAGAAATAGGGACAGCTTTGTGCAGTGTCTGCTGAAAAATGTACCTGCTTGAGAGCAGCCTTGGCCTCCACAGTCTCCACAGACTCACTCATGGACACTGGAGCAGGAGTTGCCATGGACTGAGGTAAATTCGGGCGCTTTGGAGTAGATGTAAGACAGATCTCCTCTGGTAACATACCTGAAGCTACAGAAAGGTAAAAGGGGGATTTAAAGCAACACTTCTGCCTGCCACAGCAGCTCCCTCAGCCCCTGCAGCCTGGGTACCTTGCAGAGGGATGATGGCCCCCGTGGTCTGGGTGAGCAGGATGCGGAACATGTCGCGCTGGCGGATGATGGACTCCACGAGCTGCAGCTGGTGCTGCCGTGACTCCCGCAGCTGCTGCAGCTCACTGACAGCCTCATCCAGCTGGCTCTGGAGCTCAGAGATCCTGAAACAACAGCAGCTGCCTTCAACAGCACGTCCAGGTGTTCTGAGCCCCTTCCTTCTACAAGGATGGTGACATGGTCTGCATGGGTTGGAGCATGTCCAGGGAAGGGAAGGGAGCTGGGGAAGGGTCTGGAGACCCAGGAGAGGCTGAGAGAGCTGGGAAAGGGGCTCAGCCTGGAGAAAAGGAGGCTCAGGGGGATCCTTGTGGCTCTGCACAGCTCCTGACAGGAGGGGACAGCCAGAGTGGTCAGGCTCTGCTCCCAGGGACCAGGGACAGGAGGAGAGGGAACGGCCTCAGGCTGGGCCAGGGGAGGTTCCAGTTGGACACCAGGAAGAATTTTTTCACAGACAGGGTTGTTAAGCATTGGCAGGGGTTGCCCAAGGAGGTGGTGGAGTTCCCATCCCTGCAGGTGCCCAAGGAAGGCCTGGACATGGCACTCAGTGCTCTGGGCTGGGGACATCTGGGGCATAGCTTGGACTCTAACCTGGACATCTTTCCCAAACCTAACGATTCTGTGAGCCTATGACAGAATCCTGCCAAGTTCTAGGAGACAGGCCTTTTGGGCTGCCCTTTGCAGATGAAAAAGAGAGCAGGCCTCATTCCTGAACAGCATCATTCTATTCATGTAAATAACTTCAAAAATGTCAGCAGCGTGAGCAGAGTCAGGCTAAGAACCTTTCACACAGAATTCACACCCGTGGCCTTTACAGAAGTGACTTGCAGTTTTTTCTTCAGCTAACAGGAATAAAAGCTTATCTTTTTGAAAAACAGCTCTGTTGTGTGAAATCAGTCACTAGAAGACTGACAATTCCTTTTACTTCAGGCTTTGAAGGTCCTGTAGCTTAATAAGAACTTGCTTTTATGAGTTACATAGCTGCTGCACACAATTAATAACAGTCAGAAGCAAAAAACTGAAAAATGCTGGAATGAATCCCTGTTACTACATAGTTCAAAGTTAATGAAAAGGAAGAGGTGACCTACTTAGATGATGTTGTTTCTTGCTCCTCTTTTTCTTTTGCCTCCCCCAGCTCCCGAAGAGCCACCAGCAGACGCTGATTCTGCTGCTGAAGCTCTTGGATGTTTCTGTAGGAGACCAGGTGTTGAGTGATCACTTCAGAGGAGCTGCTGATGTCAGCAGAGCTCACAGCTTCATCACGGATCACGTGGTTGCCTCTGGCTTCTTCCAGTTCCATCAACAGCACACAGATCTGAAAGAGAACACTCCTCGTGTAAGGCCTGCACAGACTCTAAAGTTTGCCCTGAAAAACAACATATTAGGAATAAAGGACTTGGAAATGAAGGGGTTTGCCCTACAACGTGCAAACAACTATAATCAATAAATCCTTGTAAGATAATTATACAACAGAAAAAATAGCTTGACAAAAGGAAACAATCAGAAGTACATAAACTGTTCAGTTCTGTGAACAGATCACAGGACAGTCCAACCTAACAAAGAAATTATATAGATGAGTTTTACATGTCAGATGCTTAACAATATTATCCTAAAGCAGCACCATTTCTACCCAGCTAAACTTATTCCAGTTTTGAAAGCAGAAGTACCAAGCTATCCTGAGGAGAAGCTTTAATGTCACCAAGGTACTCAGGATAGCCAAAGCCTCCATGACTGTGGCTGAATGCAACTTCCAAGTAAACACCTGAAATGCAGCAGCACACGAATACACCAACTGCAAAGAGCACATTCAACCACAGCAATGTTTCCTCTACCTGCTGGGAGAGATCCTTCACTCGCACTTCCAGCCTCTGGCTCTCCCTCTCAAAGAAGGAGGCGTGTTTGTTGGCTTGGTCAGCACTGTCCTGCAGGCGATGGATCTCCTGCAAGAACACCAACAGGAACACACATCACACCTCAGCTGGACACATTCCTTTCCACCAAACTGCTCCTTAAAGTTACACTCCCAAGGGTAAACTCCAGGTGTTCCAGAAGCAAAAGCCACGTTCTTTTGTCATGTATTGGTGTATGCTTTAAAACCAGTGGGAATGGAGCACTCAACTCCAGTTTTATGCCAAATAAACATTAAACTTTGTTTACAGCGAGCCTACTCTCTCAGAAAGTCAGAGATTGTAATCACCACTATAAAAAACTACAAAACACATTGGTTCTGTAAAATACTTTGTACAGTTTCAGAAATTGCAAGCCAGATAGACCAACATGACTCTTCCCCATAACAAAAGTTGACTGAAAGTTCCATTTCATACACTTAGAACAGCAATTAGGTTTAAAGATTTGAAAATTAATTTGTTTTCCAAAATTATACATGCTCTTTTATTTTACACTGACCTTCATAGCTTGTTCAAGCTTTGCAGACAGACTGGCAACAGCTTTTTGGGAACGCTCAAACTCTTCACGCTGACGTTTTAAGATTGGGGCTTTGGCTTCCACTTCCTGCACTATTTCATCCAAATACTTATTGATTCTCTTATTCTCCAGCTTCTCCATATGCAACTGGTCCTGAGTTTCTACATAGGCATTGTACAGCTGCAACAAAAAGGTTTTGGTTTGTTTTTGATACGTCTGTACAGACATCTTTAAAAAGAACCACTGGTAATGATACAATTCATACCTTAAGGCATTGCAGTTTTATACAACTGAACTAGTTAATTCAGAAAAACGAGCTGGACTTTTAAAATAAGGTTCTAGGACTCACATCACAGCAAAGAAGTTACACATAATAATTTTAAAATGGCAAACTTTATAGTGCAACTGCATCTGCAATAAAATAATTCTACATAAAAGGCAAAAGTTTTAAGCAAATTTAAGACAACAAATATCAAAGCCAGTAACACAGCATGAAGGAATTTAATGGCTGGACAAAACAATCAGTAACTAACAATGACAACACAAATTGCATAAACCTCCTAGTGTAAAACCTCCTAGAATCTGTATGACCTATCATTATGTTAATTTTTTGTAAATATTTTTTGTAAGGCCAGAAGCACAGCAGTACAGATGAAAAAATTACGTAAGTAAGCAAAAAAAGGCTGCTCCTGTGAAAAATGCTTACAGAAAGTCAATTTATAGTAACAAAACCCAGGTTGTGCTCACTCACCTCAGTTAACTTCATGCCAGGCTTGACCACTTTGGCCACTGCTGCAGCAGTGGGAGACATGGCTGCCAGCTCCTCCTCGGACAGGATGGCTCCTGCAGACACAACCCCACAGTTACCATCCAAAAGCTGCAGTAATCCCCACCAGAAACACTCTTGAATCTCATACCTGACTGGCTTTATCTGAATTGCTGAAAAGCTGTTGCTACTAGGACTCCTAAAATTTAAATAATTTCAGAACATGAGCAGTTGAAATAGCTGGAACAAGGCTTAACCTCAGGCTTTTTATCACACTGTCAGAGGCTTAGAATAGCAGAGCACTGGTTTATTTTCATTAAATTAGCACAGGAATAGAGCAAATGTACTCCATGCCTCTGTTCCTTCCTGCTCTCCATCCCTTGGAAACTATGGATATGTAGCAAACAACAAAAAAGACAGATCTAAAACAGTGAATACTGAGCAAGATTTAATGGTAAACAAAAATTTAAGTACAGAGGTTTATTTACTGCTGCCTTTTTTATAAAGAGGAAAATAAGACTAGTTTATCATTTCCACTTCCCTCTCCAGAAAACCACTAAAAGCATGCTGATTCAGCCTTGGAGAAAAATTTCCTCTCCACTTTCTTTGAAAAGATAAAAGATTAACAAGAGAACTTCAAAAAAACACATGACAGAAATGCACTTTCTGCTGAGGGGAGCATATTTATATACATATGTAAATATATATATATATCTATATGAAAAAGCTTCTAAGATGAGTTATTAGAAATCACCAAAGACAACATCAGATTAATGCAGCTGGTTCTTACAGAAATTCAGCACAATATCCTCAAAGACCATAAAAGCCCAAGAGTTTCTGTATTTCAGGTGCCAGCTTATCCCACCTTTGCGCTTTGTAGCTGACAGTAAATCATTGGCATTCTCTAGCTCCTTCTCCAGCTTGTTGATCTTCTCTCTCAGCTCCTTTTCCATGGCAGCTTTTGACTCCTCCACCTCAGCCAAATGCTCCTGGGCTGCTTTATTAGCTAAATTTAAATTAAAGACAAGCAGATTTTGTGCTGTGATTAATTTTTATTTGAAAAAGTATCAAAATTTACTTGCATACACTAAATTTTACTTTACATGATCTGCACAAGTTCCTGCTGATAAGAAAACTCAGCAGTGTAAGAAAAGCATGAACCACTGCCTATTACCTTTTGCTTAGAAAAGGGCAAAAATATGAACTGTCCTTAGCAGTGAAAAGGAACCTAAACTAAAAAGCTGAAGTGAAGACATATCTTGCAAAATTAGACCCTTTCATCAAAATCCATAGTAAAATTCCAGGTGTATTTGGAAATAGTTCCCCAACCATCAGTAAATTCAACTAGTCAGGTACTGTTTTTCTTACAAAGGGACTGATATTTCCACCACCCCAAAAGCTCTATGAAATTCCTTTCAGGAACACGAAACCCCCATTTTTCAGAGCATCAAGGTACTCCAAGGACTGCTCTCCTCCCTTTGCCAGCTTACCTTCACCTGCTTCTTTCAGGAGCTTGTGCAGCTCTTCCACTGCTCCTGTCAGCTCATTGCTCTTTGCCTCTGAGTCATCAGCAGCACTCTGAAGAAAGCATTTTAGATCACCTTAGTACACAGCAACAGCAGCTCCGTGGTTAAAAGAAAGCTTAAACTGACCACAAATTATGAACAGTTTTCTGTGTAAAATGTTGAAAGATTCACCTAACTGAGCAATCCTTCTCATGTGGATTGTCTCACTTTGATGCAAACTGAGAGTAAGAAGCATCAGATACTGATTTGATGTGACAATTCCCATTCCAATGTATGGCCTTTAGCTGTTTACAGCTGCTGCTGGCTCTTTCCTTCTTCTGACTAAAGAAAACTGGGAATTTTCAATACTCTATGTCAAATAGTGTGAAAAATATGGTATTTTTAGGGACCCGTATTATATAATAGTTTATGTTTCTTTGTTTCCAGCTTGAGCTCTCCCTAGTGCAGAGCTGTACAATGTTTAATTGGGTATCTGTGCAAGTGAACAAAGCAGAGCTCTGTGGTAACCTGTGCACTAAAATGTGCAAACCAAAGAGCAAGCAGCTGTACATTATAAATATTGCTTGTTTAGATGGTGTGTCTTTTCAGAGTACAGGACATTCAGCTGGGTCCTAATCGAGTCACCAACACCTGCAGTGTTCAAAGTGAACTTCTAACTCAATAAAATCTCTTCCACAGTAATACTTTCCACATAAACTTTTACCTTCCAGTAGATCCTAAGACATAACCACATTTTTACAACATGAAGCCTGAAAATAGTTGGCATAAAATTACTATTTTGACGCCAGTTTTATTTATTATCCAAGATAATCCAAACGATGTAAGAATCTAAATGCTGACTAAGACAGCAGCAAAGAAAACAATGTTTTGCACGTTTCACAAAGTCCTGCAATGGAAGTCAGCTTTTCCATATCCAAATTTTGTGTGGAAAAAACCCCCCAAATTGGCCTGCATTACACAAGATTCAGCCCCTACTACAGCTACAATGGAATTAACAAACTCACCTTATACAAATTGGATAACTTTATGTGGGCATTCAGTTCATTGTGGAATCTCTCTTCCATGCTTGCCTGCTGCTCTTTTGCCTGGCAAATGAAAGAGGAGACAGGGTAGGGCAGCATTCCACTATTTCTATTTCATTCATTTTATAGTTTGATTTGTAGAAGCAACTGTAATGCTCTTTAATGTATTTCAAGCTGTCTCACCTCCTTTAGTTTATTCAAAAGTTCTTCCACATGCTTCTGGAGGTTTTCATTTGACTGTTTCAAGCTGTTCACCTGTTCCTCCATTCTGGAAACCTATTCAGAGAAGATATAAGAACATTATATAAAATTTTTAGTTCCTAGTCCAGGTTATTTTGGAAAATACTTGTCTCATTGTTTTAAACTGGAAAATAAAAGCAAACCCAGAAGTTGCTGAAAGAGCATAAAGGGTCACTTAAATACAGTCATACAGTTAATCAGGTGGTAAAATTTCTAAGAAACAACTCAGTAATTACATTACCTCCTCCTTTTTGTTCTCCAGACTGCATTTGAGCTCCAGGATCTCATTGCCTTTCTCCCTGGCAGTATGGAGCAGTTCATCTGTTTTGGCTTTCAGCTCAGCATTCAGCCATGTGTTCTGGTTCTGCAGCAGCTCTTTTTCCTGCTCCAGCCTCTTCTCCCGGTACTGAAAAGAGAATTGCACAGTGTGATTGTAGTGGTTCCACAGAAAATAAAGCAGCCAATTAAACTACTTTGATTAGAGGACCAGTAGCAAAAATGTACTGTAATTTGGTAAATACAGGCAATGCTCCTTATTACACTGGTAGTAAGTTACAATTATCAAGCAATGAGAAATTCCTGCCATTTGAGTTAGTTTCCTCCAAGTTTACATTAGCTGGGAACAACACCTAGAGTAGTAGCCTTTTAGAGGAAATTAATTATGATATTGAGGTTTTTGTCCTTTCCTCCTCTCTTTATGGAGTCTATTCTGCTCACAGAGTAATGGCACAGGTTCATATCTAATTATTTCTTCCTTTCTACCTCCCTTCATGGACCTGCAGTCCTTCCTAGCAGGAAGGAGCAGCCACCACTGCACCACTGCCAGCAAGGAGGGCTGGACATGCTGGCCCAGCCTGATACCCCCATCTTCTAGGAATACAGAGCTCACTTCTAGCCACAGCTGCCAACTTTAGAATAAAAGAATTTGCTATAAATAGCAGGTGCTCACTTGACCTACTTTCCACAGAATCATAACAAAATGGTGATTACATCACACACAAACAATGCAGAAAACACACACTGTGCTCATAAAGCCCTACTCACCTTCATGGAAACATCTGATGTTTGAAGCTCATCCAACTTCAGCTGAAGTTTTGCCTTTTCTGTGCTTGCCTCTGTGAGCTTTTCATTTAAGCGTTTAACATCCTCTGGAGGAGGGAAATGAGTGTTAGAAAAAGCTGTTGTGTAACAGTTTAATTACTAAATTGCAAAGAATGACAACAGGCAAGATACTTTGTATGTAATTGTATGTTGGGCACTGAGATACTGTATAGGGCACATTTTTAAATCGAGAAAAACATGCACCAAACTGCTGTTTTTTCTGCAAATACTGGATTATTTCCTGGTATCTATTGACTGTGTTCCCAGCTGTACCATTTAAATGTTCAACTTCCTGAGATCGCCTTTCAGTTGTTCGAACCAAGTCTCTCTTCTCAGCTTCCAGCTCTTCCTTCTCTCGACTTAACTGGCTCTGAAAAATATTGCAGAAGGGCAATAAAGAAATGAGATCAGCTCTCTGGAACAGTTTATAGCCACTACTTAGAATCACACAGCTAAACCTCACTGAGTTACCCCAGCCAACTGAACACCGGCATAAGAAGCTTAGAGTGGGCAGAAAATCACAATGGAGCTGTTCAAAAGTGCATTTTAATTTAATATTCTTAGAAAGACAGCTGTGATAGGCAAGAATTTACTGAGGCAGCTTTATCTGGTTAAATAAAAGAGATAACAGAATAAACAAGCAATGAACACATGCATCAATATAAAAATCAAAATGAAGTCAGTAATCTTGGATCATTTACAGGCTACACTGTCTCTGCCCTCAAAGTATCATTACAAAGCACCTCAGGCCCAGGTAAGCTCCTCTGGGGAAACAATTAGATCTATCTTCTCATTGTGGAAAATCAATCTAATAAATTTCTTTTAGCTTCCTGCTTTAAAATTACTGTTCTGCCAGATCAGTCAGCTCAAGTGACTCATCCTGCAACCCAGTGACTTTTGGGCGTAACACAAGAAAAACTCTGCCAGAGTGTGGCAAAGGATGGAGGGGAAAGGATGGAGGAAAACAGAACTCTTGTTTATACCTTTGTCTGAGTTTGGGGGTTTGGTTTAAAGTCACTTCACAACAGGGAACAGCCCATCCAAAGTGAAACAAGAGCCCCTGCTCAGCTGTCACTCAGTTTGCTAAAACACCACCTTTTACTTTAAAAGTTCCTGCAATTTTCCTGCACACACGCCCCATGGGCATGCAAACATCTCCATGAGCTCACACTGGTGCTGATCCTGACACACTCCACTGGGAACTGAAGGCATTCTGAGCTGCAAAGGGCCAGGGCAGCCACAGGATTTCAGTTCCCAGCCCAGCCCAGCCCAGCAGTACCTGCACGGCCGCGTTCCGGTCCTGCGCAGCCTCCAGCTCCTTGTTCTTCTCATTGAGCACCTTCAGCTGCTCGTCTGGGGGAAGGAACAGCAGTGAGGGATCTTCCCTGGAACAGGACTCACTCTCCAAATGCAACAGAGTCAGAATTTCCCTGACAAACGTTTGTAACAAAACAGAGAGAAGAGTGCCAGACCTAACCCTGGATGGACCAGGGGTACTGAGACAGACTGAGGCAATCCCCAGAGCAGAAGCATTTTGTGAGGATCAATACATAGCCCACTGTACTGTTAGTACCCAGCAAGGGGCTTTTTTTCCATGAGAACAAAAGATTCTATTAAAAAAGGCTGACTTGAACACACCACCAAAACATCTGCAGCTGATGAGAGCTCTTCAGCTCCTGTGTGAAACCCGAAGCAGTTCCCACAAGGCTGGACTGGAGGGTGAATATCCTGCCCAGCACCTAAGGTTGTTACACAGTTACACTTACGAAGCTTTTTAAGCTCCTCCCGCAGAGTTTGACATTCCTGGGTCTCGTTTACAAGTCTTTCCTGACTCTGTGCCAGTCGCTTTTCCACTTCAAAGTACTGTTGCTCTGCAAAAAAACAGTGTCATCTCAGTTTCACATAATAAACATTCTTTTCCTTCTCACCTTTACCAAGGGTCATTCTAAAGAAAATATATAAAAATACCAAGACTGTAATAGAATTTGAAAGAAGGAAAAAACAAACAAAACAAACCAAAAACATTTTTGAAGGCAAAAATCTGCATTGCCACACTGACTGAATGTGGTTTAAAACACTTTGGTGGCATGACAAATGGTATGTTTCCAGAATCTGTGGTATGTTTCAGCCTGGTCTAGTGGAAGGAGTCCCTGCTGATGGCAAGGGTTGTATTGAGATGAGCTTTAAGGTCCCATCCAACCCAAATCATTCCATGATTCTGTGAGAAGACCCATCAAATAAGAGCTTAATTAATCTGAGTAGTTCTTTAACAATTCTGATGTAACCAGAGACATTGTATCAGCCCAATTATGCAGTGTGGTTTCATCAGCTTAGAACTTCCTTTGCTTCTGGGGTATATCTATACATATACAATAAAATCCACACAGCCCCAGGTATCAAGGGATTTGATCTGGGGAAACTTTTAATGAAGATTTCTTAAAATTATTTCCTGTGCTCTATTCCCTCAGCAGTGAAAAAGAAGAATTAGATGTGAATTTTTGTAATCTGAAACAGTAACTGTGTCATGAAGCTTCAGTGTAAAATACTCAGTAAAAGCAGAACTAATCCCACTCGTGGACAGGATGGGCCTCTAAGGAAGCACTGAGAGATGTTTGTTTATCTGGTTCTCATACATTACAAATTCAAGTCATGCTGCCCCTCCTGCCACACATAAGAATGGACCTGAAAGAGAGTAACTTGCTAAAATCTGTGGGTTACCTTAATTTACACCATACTTCAGTAATGTATTTACTGAGATTTCTACCATGAAAGAGACTGAAAAGCTGAAAGGTAGAAGTAAAGTGTATAGCAGAAGTGTGTCACATCTTCTACAAATTAACTCACATTCACAACCTCACAGTCTTGTCTCCTGCTCTCTGCTGGTATTACTGTTCTGTGACCAACTCATCTCCAAATCAATATATAAATATTGATTCCACCAGGGTGATTTTACGGAATGGAATTTAACAGTACAGTATAAACCTAAGGCTGTTTGAGAGCTGTGTGAACAGAGCTGTGTTTCTCCTGCACAACGAGAACCAAAGCAGACTGAAGCTCAGAGCTGTTTAGGTTGGAAGAGACACCCAAGATCAGAGTCCAAACAGTGCCCAGCACTGCCAAGGCCACCACTGACCCCTGTCCCCAAATGCTACATCCACACGGCTCATCCCTCCGGGTGAGGATTCCACCACTGCCCTGCTGGGCTGGAGAACCCTTTCAGTAAAGGATTTTTTCCCAATATCAAACCTGAACCTGCCCTGATGCAACCTGAGGCCGTTCCCTCTCCTCCTGTCCCTGTTCCTGGGAGCAGAGCCCGACCCGCCCTGGCTGTCCCCTCCTGTCAGGAGCTGTGCAGAGCCACAAGGTCCCCCCTGAGCCTCCTTTTCTCCAGGCTGAGCCCCTTTCCCAGCTCCCTCAGCCTCTCCTCATCAGACCTGTGTGTATCGATGGTAGTTAAAAACCTGACGAAAAGCTTTCCTTTAAGCCCACTTCAAACGCAGTTTTAACCCTGGACGTCCCTTATCAAGAGGAAAAAAAAATCAAACCAAAAAAACCCACAACAACAAACAAAAAACCTCACCAAAATAACAGGGGGAAAACAAAATAAAGCTCCAGGAGCCAAAGCGAGAGACAAACACCGATCAGGTCCCACTGGAGGCCCCTTCCCAGCCCCCTCCCGGCCCCCAGGGAGCCTCTGCAAGACAACACCGCGGTCCGGGCTGTGCCCGCGCTGCCTCCCCCGAGCACAGGGCCCGCCGCCCGCACTCACCGCTGTCCACCTTGAAGCGCTCATGGCGAGCCCGCAGCCCGTCAATCTCGCCCTGCTGGTCGCCCAGGAAGCGCTCCAGCTTGCCCTGCACGGCGCGGGGCAGCTTGGCGAGCTCGGCCCGCTCCAGGAGCTGCTGCAGCACGGCCGCCATCGCTCCGGCACAGCGCCGCCCGCCGCCGGGCGCTCTTCCGCTTCCGCCAGGGCCGCCCCGCCCGCCATCATGGGTGTGGCGGAAGCGCCCCGCCACGGCCACAGCCGCCACAGCCGGGATAGGAGAGCGCATAGCCTCGTCGGCATGACGGATACGGAGCTGTCTGTTCTCCTAGCGTGCCCCGTGTGCCCGGGAGGTGCCGGGGAAGGGCGGCCGCTTTCGCCACTCCCAGCATGGCGGTGCGGGGGCTTTGCGTCCCCTCGCGAACCCTTTTCCCGCGCTCCGCTCGGCATTGGCGTGCATCATCTCTCTGCGCCGCGGCGCTTACCGATGACGTAACCGGCCACCTCAGTTCTCGGCTGAGAAAACTGCGGCTGCCGAAATTGGGGATGTGCAGGTGCTGAACGCGAGGGTCCGGAGGGGCTGAACCCGGGGATCCGGAGGGGCTGAACCCGGGGGTTCGGAGGGGCTGAGCCAGGGGATGTGCAGGTGGTGAGCTCAGGTCTGGAGATGCTGATCCCGGGGATGTGCAGGTGTTGAGCCCTGGGGATGAGGAGTTGCTGATCCCGGGTGTGTGCAGGTGCTGATCCCGAGGGTCTGGAAGTGCTGATCCCGGGGGTGTGCAGGTGCTGATCCCTGGGGATGTGCAGGTGCTGATCCCGGGTGTGTGCAGGTGCTGATCCCGAGGGTCTGGAAGTGCTGATCCCGGGGATGTGCAGGTGCTGATCCCTGGGGATGTGCAGGTGCTGATCCCGGGTGTGTGCAGGTGCTGATCCCGGGGGTGTGCAGGTGCTGATCCCGGGGATGTGCAGGTGCTGATCCCTGGGGATGTGCAGGTGCTGATCCCGGGGATGTGCAGGTGCTGATCCCGGGGATGTGCAGGTGCTGATCCCGGGGATGTGCAGGTGCTGATCCCTGGGGATGTGCAGGTGCTGATCCCGGGGATGTGCAGGTGCTGAGCCCGGGTGTGTGCAGGTGCTGATCCCTGGGGATGTGCAGGTGCTGATCCCGGGGATGTGCAGGTGCTGATCCCGGGGGTCTAGAGATGCTGAGCCCGGTTATGGGGGCATGAGTTGAGGTGTGTGAGCACCTCCCCTGTGGAGGTTCAGGATGCCTGTTGCTTCCTCACACTGTGCTCTTAGGCTTCAGCTTTTTAAAGCTTAATTCTTTGGGAGAGCTCTCCAGACATGAAGAGGATTTTCAGACCATCTTTGGCAGCTCCCATGTCCTGGGGTCTAGGGGGTCTGCAAAGGTGGCTTGTTGGAATGTCCACAGATGCTGTGCTTTGAGTGCTTGGGAATTGGAATGGAAGTGGTGTAGGACATGCTCAAGGACACGTGTGGAGTTTAGCAAGTCCCTGTGTGAGTGGAACAGCGCATTCTTTAGAAGTATAATGCAGCAAGATACTGTATCTTGAAGGCATTTCAAAATTCAAAGCCTCGGTTCAGTTTTGTGGCCCTCATGACAAGAAAGACACAGAGGGGCTGGAGCATGTCCAGGGAAGGGAATGGAGCTGGGAGATGGGCTAGGGCCCCAGAAGGGGCTGAGGGAGCTGGAGGGGCTCAGCCTGGAGAAAAGGAGGCTCTCAGAGGGGACCTTTTTGCCCTGAATAGCTCCCTGACAGGAGGGGACAGCCAGGAGGGGGTCAGACTCTGCTCCCAGGGAACAGGGACAGGAGGAGAGGGAACGGCCTCAGGCTGGGCCAGGGGAGGCTCAAGTTCGACACTGGAAAAGTTCCTTCATTGAAGGGGCTGTCCAACCCTGGCACAGCTGCTCAGGGCAGGGGTGGGGTCCCCATCCCTGGAGGATTTAAAAGCCATGTGGATGCAGCATTTGGGGACATGGATCAGTGGTGGCCTTAGGGGAATGGCTGGACTCAATGACCTCACAGGGATTTTTCAATCAAACAGTTCTAAAGGATCTTTGTGTGAGACTTCTCCTGTACCCATTGCAGTGTACGTACCTTCTTTTACTTTATGCATTGTGTGTTTTGTAGGTTGGAACTACAGCACCTCACTTAAACCTGGAGCCATGGGTAGGACTTACCTTGTCGAGGAAAGTATTGGGCAGTACCTGACAGAGCTCAGCACGAAGGTGAAGCCATATGTCACTGGCCTGTTGATAGGGCAGGTAAGGGTGGAATTGTCCTTCCATTCATTCCTGTGAACTGGGGAAAGCCCTGGTCAGCAGCCTCAAGGTGTGTTTGCTTCTGTTGATGTTCTGGCAAGTGTTCCCCACAACGGGACTACGTCGTTCGGGCTGTGCGAACCCCTCCCAAGGAGCAGCAGCAGGAGGAGAGCGTGGGCCCTCCCAGGCTGGCATCCCTGGATGAGGAGTGGATCACCACACACGCCAGCCAGGTGAGAGCTCACCCTGGGAGGTGGCAAAGGGGTGGCAGGAACAGGAGGGAAATAGGATGGACACAAAGGATCTCAGCACTTGTGTCATCCCAAGCCCTCTTCTCAAAGTGACACAGCCTTCCTAAGCACACTGAGCACAGGTGTTTTAAACCAGAAATACCCTTATTGTTTTCAGGTTTTTTGATGAAAGGACCCTTGATATTACTGAAGGGAAAACACTTGCAGGATGTGTTCCTGCATGGAGAGGGTCCTGTAAGTGAAAACCAGTCTCCCTTAGTTCACTTCTGCTCTTGGTGCAGACTTGTCTCACCAGTGGTTTTTGATATCTCGAGTTACGTGGTTTCTAGATTGCCCATCCTATTAATAAACGTTCATTTTCATTTTCAAGGTGTCCAGAATGCTCCCTGGAGGGTTGCTGGTTCTTGGTGTGTTTATGATTGCAACTCCAGAGCTGGCAAAAGATGGTCAAAATGCTCTGCGCAAGGTAAGCGGGGCTCCTGCTGGAAGCATATTTAGCTCTGTGTGTGAGGAGTTTTCTGTCACTGGCTTGACTAAAATACAATTGTTTTGTTGCTTTATTTCACAAGCCTTGTGCTTTGATGTGTGGGTTTGAGACTGGAACCTCAGAAATCCCTGTCCTGTGGGACACTATTTGTTAACCTCCTGTTTGTTACTGCAGCAGCAAATCTGAATTTCTGTTTACTGTGTTTATCTGTATTTACTGAATGTGGACATTCTGGCTTAGGGAAAACATCCTCAAGGTTTATATTAAGCTAAATCCTTGTGGCACAGGTGCTAGTGATGTTAACATGTTAGCTTTTCTTGTCTGAATGAATCACTCAGTTTAGAGGTGTTTACAGGAGTGAAAGATCTATAATTCTGATTCTCTTAAGAGAAACATGTACACTTGACTTAGGTATGTGGGATTAAATCTAAAACATACTCAGAACTATCTGATAGACTTAAAATGCATTTTTGTTAAAGTATTGGGGCATCTACTGCCAAATTTGGTTTCTGTTCTGAAAATGTATGTTCATTTTATCATTTTTCTAACATAATCATGGTGACTGATTTAAGCTTGAGCAGGTTTGGCAGCCTGAGATCCAAAGAGTCAATTTTGGCAGTTCAGTGTTAATTGCATCTCAGTTGTGCTTAGTGAAACTGATATCTGGCTAAAAAAGTGAGCTGTGTCCAGGTGATCAGTGACTGCTGAATTAAAAATTGAGGGGGAATTACTTTTTTATAATTAATAGCAATTTTTGCATAGCTTTCCTGACCCAGCTGATAGGCATAAAATTGTTAAACGTCTGTAAGGACAAAAGCATACAGGTTGGACATGTGAATGTGTGCTGCTTGCTTTGGTTTTTAAGGGAGCTAAATTAAGATTTCACAAGCCTCTTTCACTTTGGGGAAAAGTGCTTCTGAATCCCTGCTGAATGTTCTTTTAATGTGACATTTTGGTGACATGTACACTGTGTTTCCTGCTTATACAAAATGTTGATATTGCTTGGACTTAAAATTTAGTACAAGACTATTTTCCAGGAGTTACAATGCATATTTTTGCAATATATTTTTGGTCTTTAGCTCATCTTCTCCGTGGAAAAGTCCTTGAGTAAAAGAAGGCTCTGGAAACCTACTGAGGAGGATGTCTCAGACAGAGCAGCACTTCAAATCTGTTCTGTGACAAAAAAGTATCCTTTATGAGCAAGGTTTATTGACTGAGGCTGCTACCCCAACCTCTTTGATCCAGTTGCTGCTGAATGAATAACAATTAGGGAGGAGGAGGCTGTTTAAGTTCAGCTAGACATGTATAAGTTGAAATAATTAAGTTTTCTGATTAGCCATGGTTAAGACTATTGATCCTCTTGTCCTTGCAAAATTTCCATCATTTCTTATGAGGTCTGTCTGTGTCTTGGCATCAAATTACACCTTTCCCAGTCAGTCTGGACTTTCATAAACTGAAAAAACCCCATCTAAATTACTGTTTGGCTTCTTGAATTGCTGATACCAGTGGTGCTTGCATGGAACTGGGGCCTGTGGGATCAATCCTAGAGCTGCAGCAGAATGCAGGAGCTGTTGGTAATGACACAGTACAGGGAGAGAAAGCAAGGATTTTTCTCTGAGAGGAGAGAGAGATGAGGACAAATTACACATTGGTGCCTTTATGCTTCTCCTGTCAATACATTCTGATCGTAATTTGTTTGTAAAAGATGACAGAGCATCACTGTGGGGATTGGAGATTACAGGCAAATGTTTTCCCACTTTGTTACACTAGTGAAAGGTGAGAACTTGCTCCAGAGCATAGATTAGCTCGACAAGGAAGATTAGTGGGGGAGAAAGTTAATTGTGAACTGTGCTTTGTTGTTCCCTTGCTTTTCACTGGGTCTTTTTCTTTAAGTAGCACAGAGTAGTTTGCCGAACCTACGATGTGCAGGACCTGAAGGTAAGCTCATCCTGCTGTGCCACACTCAGCTTGTGATACTAACACCCAAAAAAGCCTCAAAGTGCTTTGGATAGATGCTCTATGGCTTTTTCTTTTCTGCTCTCAGAGCTCAGCTAAACCAGCAGACTGGAAATACCAGAGTGCTCTGACTGCTTCCTGGGTAGCTTTGGGCTGCACAGTAAATGTGAACATCCACATTCCACTTCTTGCTACTTCCCCCAACCACGACCTGGAGAAGAACACCAAGGTAACTCAGTGCCTGCTCCAGGTCCTACACACCAGTAACCACACTCATTTCCCTGCTGAAAATTAAATCAGAAAGAGGTGAACAGTGCAGGAGAGGAGTAGGACTAATCAGTGGAGAATGTTAGCAATTATTTCTCTTTTAAATGTAACTCTTCTGCTGTGCTCAGTGAGAAGTTTCCTTTCTTCAAGATTAGGTAATAATTGTCATGAGTATCCCAGGTAACCTCTCTGGTGCCTCACCTGGTGAAAAGTTACACCAAATTCATGCAGAGTTTTGGGGCACTTTTGCTATGAGCTGCAATGGTTGTTTCTTACTTTGTTCTGAACATGTTCCATTTAAGGTCTACTTTTGGAAAAACAGGTTTTTCATAGACTTTAAAACTCTCTCAAAGTACTAATAAAAGACATACTTCTATAAGTTTTAGCATGGTACTGTCCAATCCTTCAGTGAAATTATTTCCTTTCTTGTGATTTGTTTTGTTTTGTCTTCACTTATTTTAAAGAATGGGTTAAACCGATGGTCAAAACAGATAGAAGACAGTGTTTTTCTGATCAATGGCCAAGTTAAAGATGAGGATACAGAACTGCTGGAGGGGCAGGTGAGTACCAGACACGGAGGAATTGAGCTCTAACAGATGTATGGTTGGAACTTCTGTGTGAGAAAGCCCTGTGCGGGATTTGTTGATCAGATTGGCACAGATAACCAAAACACAGAACTGCTCCTGTCCTCAGCTCCATTCCTGCAGATTGCCTCTCTCTCCTCGGGCAGTGTGAATGCAGTAATTATGTGTGAAGTGACTGAAACGTTTCTATTACAGAGCACGGAGTGAGGTGTGAATGAGGGTGATGACATTTCAAAGACCTGCGTCTGATGCATTCATCTCTCCATTTAGTTTTGTAGTTCTAGTCTCGTGGTTGGTTTCTAAGGGCTATTTTCCTCTCTCAGAGGCTATAAACTAGGGCACACTCTATGCCATAGTGAAGAGACTGCTTCAGGGACTTTCTTTTTTTTTTTCTTGTTTCATGACACAAAGAATTTTTTTCCCCTCAGAAAAAGTTCAGAGGAAATACTCAGCCCAGCCCTCAGTTTTCTGATGTCAAGGTTCTGACACAGCTGGTAAGTTTCTGGTGGTTTGCAAAGTATAAGCTTGCCTTTAAATTATAAAATAGAGCAAAAAATAAAATAAAAAGGTTCTGAGTTATTGTCTAGAAGTTTTGCTCACTTATTCCTAAGACTTTTTTTTTTCCCACCTGGATGTTGAACGTGAAACTGATTGTCAACAGATCTGCATATTTTGTGCCTTTAGAAATTCTTGTGGTGTGATAACCATGTTGCCCATGAATTGCATAGTGTAGCTGAAAGATTGGAAAACAGGTTATGGAAAAGTCCTGTGACTAATTCCTTTGGTAGTAGGATACCTGTAGGTACCTGTGTGCATTGATTTCAGGTGACTTTGCATCTGAAGTTCAGAGTCACCCCCACACTTCAATCCCCAGCTTGTCCTGGCTAGCTTGGACATTCACTTGGATGCTTTTGTCAGGAGCTCAGCTGCCAGCTCTGGATTAAGGCACAGATCCCGTGAGCTGAATCATCATCTGGAGCTGCTGGATCTATGTCAGGAGTTTTCTCCCTGCCAGAGCTGTGAATTTGATGCCCCAGTCTAGGTCCTGAAGTCCCAATGTGTCCAGGCATTGTTTCATAGCCTTCTATGTTTTATTAGGTGATTCCTGGATTCTCAAAGTTATGTTCAGCAAAGCTAGAAGTGTTTCCAATGCTATTTTAAAGACTCCATGAGTATCTCAGCTTCTTTTGTTGTTATTGTCTATTGTATTGAGGTTAGTTGCTGCAGGGAGAGGAAAATTCCTTTTTGGCAGAAGTGGTTTGTGCAGTTGGTGTAGAAGTTGTGCATCCCCGCGTTTCCAGGTGTTGTCCTGGAGTGCTTCATGCCCACACTCATTATTGTTGTAATTAGGGAGAGCATTTCTAGGCAACAGTTTGATGCAGCTCTCAGTGTGGCCACATGTATAATTAATTTGGTACTGACTGATGGGATGACTCCCAGCACGCCCTGGGTTACACTGATTATAGCAAACACGGAAACTTCAGTGTTTAAAAAAAGCCTGAAAAAGACTTATCAGTTGCAATACTGTCATTTGTTGCAAACCTGGAAAGTTTTAAAATCTCATAGACTTAAGTGTTTGAAACATCTGGAGAGGTAAACACATTTTCCATAACAGAAAAGAGATTTTTGGTCTTACCTACCCAAACGAATAACTAAAGTAAAATTATTTATATGTGATGAGGGAAATGGGTTGTGTGTGAACTGCTGCTGTTGTTTTGCTGGTTTTGGGGGCTGTGCTGCAGGTGCCTGGGATAAGTGTGGCTGTGTTTGTTCCCAGGGCCAGGCTGGCAGCGCCAGGTCCACGGCCACGGTGCAGGTGTGCAGCGGCTCCATCAACCTCCGGGGCGCTGTCAAGTGCAGGGCCTACGTCCATGGCAACAAGCCCAGGGTCAGAGAAGCCATTCAGGTACTGAGCAGGGCCTTAGTCCATCACAAACACTCCTCTGAGACGCCTGCGACGTGGCAAACTGGTTTTTTTCTTTTGCCAGAATGGTCTAAACTGGATTATTTCAGAAAGCATCCATGCGGGGTTAGCTAGTTTTTCTCTTTTGGGGGATATGTGTGCTGTGGGTAAAGCTGGGCTCTGGGGAGTCTTTGCACAAATTGTCAAAGGGATTAGGTTTTGAAGAAGTCTCTTTAAAAGAAGTTGCAGACTATATTTCTATATTTGTAGAGGTAAATCCAGATTTACTTGCTCAGTAATTTATTTCTTTCCCTCACTGAGTCAATGCCTCATGATTATTTTTGTCTAGTTTTACAGATAAATACCTAGAAGTTGTTAGTTCTTATCCTAACAATCCTACAACTTTCTTCAGCTTCTCATTTTTATTTTGTGGTTTTCCTTCTTGATACCAATTCTTTTGATGTTAAATATCTTCTCTTTATTAATAAATTATTACATATTAGTTTGAAAATTCACACTAGTTTTTATTTTCTGGGGAAAAACTATTCTTTCATCATGGGTTTAACAAGTATGGGGCTTCTATGGTTATTTCTTCCTGGTGAAAAGCTTTGCAAGTAGCTTTGATATTCCTGATGATTTCACTGTGTCCTTGCAGGCTTTGAAAAGAGACATAATAAACACATTGAGTGATCGGTGTGAAATACTCTTTGAAGATCTGATTTTAAATGAAGGACCTCAGAAAAAAAGTAAGAAATAATAATAATAAAAAAAAATCCACCACCTTATATTAGCAGTGAATTTTGGTGGTTGTAGAAAATTCTGTATATAGTGAAGTTCTAGTATGGTTAGAGCAGAATAAAAAGTGAAAGGTATAATTGCTGCTTGTCACCTTTGACTTGTTCTTAAATCTGGAAATTTTTTTGCCAACTTTGTGTCAATTGGCATCACAGCTTTTGCACCATGTTTTGTTCTGTTCCTGTGACCACAAAATGCAGTCCCAACTTCTTCCTCACCCATCAGAAATTTTGTGATTTTAAAAACTTCTGTAGTTGAAATTCTTGTCTCTGAAGTTCCAACTGTACCTTGCACACTTTAAATTTTTATTTCTATTTTTGTTTTTTAAATCCATGTATGGCGTTCCTATTAATGTTGAAGTGTGTTAAAACTTGGTAGAGAACAGATCTCTGAGCTCATTCTGGGACTCTTTAAACTCTTCTAAGCGAGTGCAGTGGTCTCGTTGTCTTGTTTAAACCAACAAGGAGTTAGTTACAAATCCATGGGAGTATCTGGGGCAGGGAGAGCCTTTTCCTTTGCCCGTAGTTCTGAGTCCCCTCTCTAGGTGGCACCCGAGCTTTGTGGCTCTGAGTGTGACACCTCTGCAGTCCTTTGTGCTGCTGAAATCCTGCTCCTCAGGGAGCTCTTACCTGCAGGCTCTCCCAGAGCCCTCCTGCAAGTCACTCCAAAGAGGGGAAAAGCTCTGCTTGGCGTTTTATGGTGTGTTTTGGAGCTGCTGTGGGTATTTCTGGAGAGACAAATAATGTGAGGACATAAATCCATATAATAGCAGCCAACTAAACCTGGCATTTCTGAAAGCAGAGTTTCTACACTGAGACCTTGAGCTCTTCTTTTGCAATGACTTTATCTTATGCTCAGAGATTATGGAGGAATCTTATCATAAACTGTCAAGGCTTTTATTGAGATGGTATTTCTCCCTCTTTCCTTTTAGATTTTGGGAGGGAATATCATGTCTTGCCTCAGAGACTGTTTGTCCCAGTTGCTGGATCCACTGTGATGCTCAGTGATTACAAGTTTGGTGATGAGGCTGCTGCAGAAATCCAGGAACGTTTTGTGGAGATGTTGGATCAGCCTGTGCAAGCTGAAGATATGCACATTGCTGAGGACATTAGCACAGGTAAATACCTGAGGACCAGGGCAGGCTGGTCAGGGGCTAGGAAAATGCTGACTAATGGTACAGGCCAGTTTCATCCAGGTATGGATATGCCCAAAGTCAACTTACTTCATATGCAACTCTAGAGATTTTTATAACAATTCATTACAGCTTACATATATTGTGGAAAATGGTCAAGTTGCTTACAGTTTGTGTTTCTTGGAACAGACTTCCCTTTTTCCTTTCAAATATTTTGGTTTTTCAGTGCAGCCATGGCTGCAGCCCATGAGCTGCTGTAGAAACATGAGGAGATGGTTAACCAAGGTTTGCATGTGCCACTCTGCTCATGGATTAGAGGAGATCCTTTATTGACAAATAAACTCATTAAAAACACTCTGTAAAGCTTTATTTTTAACATGAATATATATATATTTACACTTTCAGTAGTTCATTTTTTTAGTGCTAAGTAGTTTTTAGACAAGTTAGAATAAGTTGAGTGATAAGTCAAATTACTGTTTTTTCACTACAGAATTAAAAACACTTCAAACATTCTTCTAGCAAAACATTCATAGAGTCTAATGTGTCTTTCAGGAAGTTTTAATGCTACACCTGATGTTTTAAAAAATGCCAAATAGCTTTCTTTATTCTGAGTGTTTTAATTTATGTACCAAGTGCAGTGCCCAAACCTGAAGATTTGTGGTTCACCTGGAATTAAAACAAAATTGAGAGCACTTTTCATTTTCTACTGAATGTCTTACAAGTTTATGGTCTCATTAGGAGATTGCTATATTCCCTTTAATACCGATATTTTGACATAATCTAGTTACTGGATTCCTCTTTCTGAATATTTATGGTCTATATCATTCCCTGTTGGGTTTTTTTCCCTTGCAATGTTGATTTAAATGTAGAATTCAAATATGACATTGAAATGCACCTAATGATATTTCCTGTGGTCTTATGGAAGAGATTTTACTCCCTTTTTTTTTCCCTCATCAACATGCTTATGAGCTGCAGGTTCCAGTTTTATAAGTCAAATAAATAAAAAAATCCAACACTAATTCTCACATAAGAACTATGAACACTTTTCGATGTTGGTATTTAGGGACAAAAACTGGGCAATGTCACCATGACTTGCTCTGCAGGGTGAACTGTGAGTGTTGATATTCTCCTTGACTTCCATGTTAACTTGGAGGGGGTTTTGAGTTTCCTAATTTCAGAGCTAACCATAAATTCTTGTCTTTCTAAATGAATCAGCTCCCCCCAGGCTTTAACTAGACCTGTTAGCTGTGAACTGACTCATCCTTTTGAGGAATAAGAGGTGCACAGGAACCTCAAGGAAAACAGGAAAGCCAATAAAAATCCCTCTGGCATTATTAGAGTAACTTTAATACTCTTAAAACTAATTACTACTGAGCTTTAAGGAATCAGTGTAGCTTAGAGAAGCAAATGAGTATTGTTGTAGCAGTGGAGAGAGGTGTGGGAGGGGAGAGGTGATGATTCAGTTCAGCTTTATTGCTTATGTAAGGCTGTGTGAGCTGCAGGTAGGAAGGAAACACCTTTCCACTCAAGCAGGGCATCCCAAAGATTAATGCCAACAATAGGTGTGAAGTGATGGCCACAAAAGGAACTTGAGTGTTCTTGTAGTGTGCTGCATGTAAAGGTAACTGGGGGAGATTTATATTCCTTTTCTTTTAAAGAAAAGCAAATTAAAGTAGGTGCTGTTTTCTTTAAAAAAATCTCAAACCCACAAATTAAAATAAGTGCATAGAAGAGGAGAGGAAAAAACATGCCAAGGAGATTTTGGGAAAGCTTGGCCTTGTCCTGGTGACCACCATAAAGTTTGTCCATGGAATGGGCTCTGTTAATAGCAATGATACCAATAATGCTGTCAGCACAGCACTGTTCATTCTGATAATTAATGCTGAGGCATCAGTCACTTGTGGTTTATTAAAATCACAAGTTATTTATACACTTTGATCACACTAGGAAGGTCATTTTAGAAAGAGTCCTGTTAAATGCATACAAAGTGTTCTACATTCTAAAAAAAAAAAAAAGCATTAATTTTGGGATTTGGTTTTTATTGTTGCTTTGGTATGAAATGTCTAAGTATTGCTGTGAACATGTTTTTGTGTTATAATGAGAGTTTGTGGTTTCTCTTGTTTCTTCTTGTTCAGTGCATCATTTTGACTTGGGAAGCATGTGTTGTTTCTCTAAGCTTAAGTCTAACTTTGTTAATAATATCAATATTCAGTAATCGGTTTGCAGGGAATTTTGTCATCAGCCTTTCTGTTTGTGTCACAGTTCCTGTGGTCTGAGGCACCTACCTTGAATTAACTGGAAATGCTGCTCATACTGAGGTTCTGGGGAAAGTTTGCTGATAAAAAGAATTCTCTAAAATTCAAGAATACGAGCAGGCTTTTGAAATAATTTGGGGTTCTGTTGCTCTTTAAAATACACACTTCAGAAGAGGTGGATCTAATCAGTACAGGCAAAAGATTCATTTTTTAAGCAGCTTTTAGTCAAAACATGAATTTTTGAGGCCAGTTTTATGTGTTTACTGAACTTGGGCTCTGCTGCTGTCTCCTGCAGTTTTAGTCTCTTGATTCCTTGTTGAGCTCTCCAGTGGGGACAACACTGGGTCGTGCTTTAAAATTGCTGTGTGGAAAATAGAAAGTAAACCCCGAGCTATTTATAAATGAAAGCCTTAAATAGCTCTAACACTGTAATTTCAAGGTATTTAATGCTCTAATACAGGCAACTGAAAGCTCTACAGTTCTGATTGGCTTTACTAAATCCCTGCTCCTCCTTAGTGCAGGGGGTGGGCGCTGTTAAATACCCTGAGTGGATAGACAGAAATAAGACTTCAGCAGTGGTAATCACATCCCCATCTTGGTTAGGAAACTGAAGAATTAAGGATTCATCTAGTTGGTACTAGAAAACATCTGCTATGAAAACTCTCCTGTGTGATTTTGCTGCTCCACACGGAAATCTTCCGGAATGTGATGGCATAAAGGCCTGTGGTAACTAAATAGCTCAAGGATGGTTCTTTTTTCTTGTTACCTTTGTGTTTTTATTTTTTCCCCTCTGAACAGGTGGGGAATGTGCAGTTGCCTTGATGTGCAGCTACCAAAGGTCCCCTCAGCACAGGGAGGCTCAAAGAAACCTCAAGTTAGAGGGCACAGAGCGTCCTACCTGCTCATCAGATGTAGAGCACAAAGGAACCTGCTGGAGCTAGCCTTCAGAGAGGGCCCAAAAAATGCACTCAGATTATCCCAAAGTGGGATGTTGCATGGAATTCAAAGCTCTGGACAAAAGTTCTCTTACTGTGCTAGTTAAGATACTTACTGAAAACCTATATTGCAATAATTAATAACTCCTCTACTCTAGCTGAAAACTAGACTCATATTTTAGGCAGCTGAGGGAGTGTTTTCCTTGGCACAAGGGAGATAATGATCTAGCCATGGCCTCATTGAGGACCAGCGGGATTCAGGGATATTTGATAATTTCTCTTCAAAAAACACACTTTGCACTGAAATATTGTTATCTTGCTGTAACATGTATGTGCTGCTTGCAGAGAGATCTCCAAGCAATTTCTGTATATTTATATATCTCACTGTCCTGTTGGGTTTTATATCAGACAGTGATTTCTCTGCTGCAGTACACCCTGTACCAATGCAGTGGGTTGAGGGATAAAAAACCTAAAGACAGGTTTTAAAAGCCTAGTTTGGGTGTTTTTATGTACCAGGTCTTGTGCAAGTTTGATTTGAGAAGACAATTATCTACATGACTCAACAGAAACAACCTTTCTAATCACATCTAGATTATCCATTTCCACAGTAGCTAATGACAGAGAAAGTACTTCATGAATCATTTGCATATTGAATCACACAAAGGATGTGTCTTATTACTCAAGCATGTAATTTGTGATTTATTGCTGATGGACAGCCCCTCTGTGGAAACTGAAATCTGGTTTTATTTAGATCAGTGTCCCATGGCCTTCTAAACCCTGATATCTGGTACTGCTGGGGTACTGCACAGTCTGGTGGCTCGTTCTCTTATCTGAGCCTGCCTGTTCTGTTCTTCCCAGACACATCCAGCTCTCACTGCCACGACAAACACTTTGTCTTACCCTTTGCTTGTGCAGAAAGTGCCTGTGGTCGTAGATTCTGGATTGTAATCCAGGATTGTGGCAAGTCTTAGCAAACTCCTGGAAACGGGAATGCTGCAAATTGAACACCTTTGGCCCAGCACCATCAAGCAGCCTTGGCACTGAGGGGAGCGTGGTGTATTCCATGCTGCCTCTATGTGGCTGAAACAAGTTGGGCTGAAGGACTGGAGTTTAATCCCCTTCTTTCTCTCCTGCCCCTCTAACAAGCTGGATATAGCCAAGGGATTAGAGAGATTTTGCAAAGGAAATAGATGCAGGTTTGAGTCCCATCCGCCTGGAAATAGACTCAAGCTCTCTCACATCCTGGCTGGGCAGACTAAGGGTTTAGTAATTCCTCCAAAGAGGAATGAGTCCTCCATGCCTGCTGTGAAAGGGTATTTTTAGGGGATCTTCAAAAAGAAATTTCTGTGGTTGGAAAAAATGCATCTCTGGCTGTTGGGTAGCTCATCCTCTGTGGCAGTGGGATTTGCATGTCCTGAACTCAGGACAGATGGCTCTGTAGGGAACCTTTGATCTTGGAAGGTGCTTAATTGTGCATTTTGGTGGTGCCCTCTCCTGTAGTCAAATTCTCCCCAGGCTATGCAAAAAAGGTTGGGAATATTACTCTGGAAGCAGGGTGTGGAAAATGAGTTTTGGAAGAGGAATTCCTCCTGAAATGTATTTTTGTCTCTTTACCCGTCTACCCATACAGCACAGTTTAGCATTGCAAATGCTGTTGTACCACTTCTACTGCAATAAACTGATTTTTCTACTGTAGATACACTTTATAAAGTTGATGTGAAGATCTTGGCCTTTTGCATGAATTCACTGTAAACCACAACAGTTAATTTTTCCCTTCTTCCCTTGATTTCCATGCAGTTGATATTTGCCCAGTGGCTGACAGCCCGAGTGACACACAACAAAAGCAAGAGCTGACAAAAGCAACGTTGCTGTTGAAGCTCCAGCAAAATATGGGTATGTTCCTTTCCAGATTTTGCTATGACACTCCAGAACCTGCAGTGGGCCCTTTCAGGACTGAAGGAACAAAGCAGTTCCTTCTGGTTTCTATTAATTATTAGAAATAGAAGATAGTAACTGGAAGATTAAATAAGAGCGATAAATATGTGTCTGCTTTGAATGCAAAAATGGTTTCCCTTAAATCATCACTGAGGTGTTTTGGGGTTTTCTGCGTGTCTCCTCAGCTGCATCAGTTAAGAGCATGCTAAGAAAAGTAGTTTTTGGGGTAGCTCTTTTTGTTTCTCCTCATGCTCATTCCCCCTGACCCACCCTCCCCTCCTGCCCGCTGCTGCTTGTGCTGCCCTTCCCTCACTGCCTGTTCTCTCTGGATTTAGGGCTGGTTGTGCTGCCCTCCCTCACTGCCTGTTCTCTCTGGATTTAGGGCTGGTTGTGCTGCCCTCCCTCACTGCCTGTTCTCTCTGGATTTAGGGCTGGTTGTGCTGCCCTCCCTCACTGTCTGTTCTCTCTGGATTTGGGGCTGGTTGTGCTGCCCTTCCTCACTGTCTGTTCTCTCTGGATTTGGGGCTGGTTGTGCTGCCCTTCCTCACTGCCTGTTCTCTCTGGATTTAGGGCTGGTTGTTCTGCCCTCCCTCACTGCCTGTTCTTCCTCTCTGGATTTAGGGCTGGTCGTGGCAGCTGCTGTTGCAATCCTGGCATCTATTTTCTCCTTCAACTACTTCAGTGATTGATCTCCAGTGATTGAACTCCAGCCACCAGAGCTCCTGGGAAGTGTTGGCCGTTCACAAGGTGGAAATAGCTGGGGTTAATCTATTAGTAATTAAGAATTCTTGCCTAAATCTCACCAGGTAGATGTGCAATGTAAACTGTAATGGTAGGTTCAGTTACCTTGTTCCATCATGCACTTCCTAGATCAAGTAGAATTATGCACTTACAGACTCAAGTAGAGGGTGAATCAGGTTTACAAGAAACTAACTCTGTCGCTCTGTATAAATGAATGATAATATTATTTTCTGGAGAGGTCCCTTAAACAAACATAGAACCTTCAATTTCTTCCTCTTGGCTCCTTTAATGCAAAATGCTGCTCCTGGTGTTTCTCAGGGTATTGGTAAAACCTGCATAGTGACCTGGTATGACAATTCCTGCTTTAAGGGTTCCTTTGCTAAGAGAAATCTTATTTTATTACAGTTAATTGGGGGTGAATTAGTTTTAGTGAAACCAGCATTTCACCGTATGCATTGTTTTAGATAATACTGGCTAACTAGCCTAAAATGCATATGAATAGTTTCTAAAAGTTTCAAGACTAGACCAAGGCAGCCTGTAAATAGCTTGGTTCAAGACAGGAGAACTCAGAAATCAGTGAAATGCATGGCACTGCTGAGCTGTATGTAAGCTGCTGCCTTTGATTCAGTGCCTCCCCATGAGGATTTCTCTGTCCAGCCCCAGTACAATCATTGTTATCTTGGAATCTGAACTGTTTCAGCAACAGTCACACCTAGGCAGGCCTTGTGGGTTATCTTGTAGATACAGGCCAGTTATCAAAATAATTGCTAATCAGGACTTTCAGATTATAAACAGAGAGCTTTCCCTTGTGAGAGATTCTGTTGGCCTGTTTTATGTTTACTTGACATGAGGAAGGTGGAAGGAGGGAATGAATTCTAGTAAGGCTAATAAAGATAATTTGTACATGAAGTGTGGTGTTTACTTGGACTGAATTACAACAGGAAAGAATTAAAAGCATTTTAATACCAATGCAAATTCCTTTCTTTTGTTTGTACACAGTGGAACACAAACAAAAAAAAATAAACCCTTTGATTCTAAAGCATAATCAAGTATGTACTGGGATACATTTATTAAAGATAACTCTGTGAAAGATGTCTTGACTACTGTTGCCTCGCGTTGTATTCTGTTTTTACATGTTTGGAAAAAACAGCTGCTTTTAGTATTGTAAGTGTATTTTGAGAGACAGTGTTGACCTTCTGTGCTCAGCATTGCTCAGGCGGGGCCTCCTGGAGGAAGGTGGTGAGTGCTGTGATGGAGGTGCTGGGTTCAGCTGCTGTGGGGTTTATAATTGCTTTTTATTCTGTGCCAGGGAGTGGGATCAATAGGAATCAGGAGGTAGGATGACATCCAGGGGAGGCTGAGGGTTATCCAGAAAATGGGAGTAATTTTGTAACATGCTTCAGAATATGGTTGGTTTAAAAATTGCTCTGCTACAGTCTCTGTTGGAAGGAGGAACAGAGGTGTAATTAGAAGAAAGGTGCTGTCTTTTGTTTCTCTTTTTTCTTTTTTAAGGAGATTACGGTGTGCTTTTGGAAGTAAAATACAAATTTATTATACTTCAGTTGCGTGTAACACCAAACAGCCACAGAAGCGAAGCACAGCATCTCTGACACCAGAGAAGAAAATTGTCCCAGAACGCTTCCTATAGTTGTTCTTGTTTAGTACTTGTGGTGCCAAAAATAGAGTTTGTTGGGATGTATTATGCCAGGGATCCCCTTGCAAAGAACTCTTCCTCTTTTTTATTTCCTCTCTGTAAGCTTATTCAGTGGTTAGTAAATGATCCTTTTCTTTGTAGTGATGGTCAAATTAATCCTTCAGTTTAGAACTAAATAGCTATCAGGGATCTAATTTTTCAATTCAGGCTTGGAAGAAGGCAAAGAAGTTGCTCTGGTGGAGATTTCAGGTATAATATAGGAGACAGTTGAAGTACCATCTGTGCAATAAGAAATTAATCAGCCCTGTCAAAGAAAAGAATGAGTAATTTGACTTGTATTTACAGATTGAGCCTTCCAGTCATCCTGCCATGAGGATGTGGAAGAAAGCAGGTTCTCACTTGTCTAAGAATTACAGAACTAACCAAGAGGGGATTTCATTATCCCATCCTTTCTTGTACCACTTTATACCATTAATGGTGTAAGAAAATGAGGGCTTTAGGATAAATTAAAATGTGTGTGTAAGAGAAAAGGAAAACAAGCTTTTAAAAATCTATTTCCTGACTACTGCATAGCTCTAGCTCAGGTTTCATTGTAGGTTTATCCTTTTCCTACCTGTATAATACTCTGAAGCTTTCAGTCTGAGGAAACTCCACTGATACCCTGAGCTTTGTTAACTCATGTCAATGATTGCAGATATGTAATTGTTTTAATATGTAAGAGTCCAGAGGAATGGTTTGGACTGCCACATCTGAAAATCAGGCTCTCCTAAGTATCGTTCTAAAATCTATGATATGAAATAGTTCTACAGAATCATTCTTTTCTGTGCCATGGGGTTTTAAAATGTAGTTTAAAAAACCTCAGTTGTCTTGGTCACTGAGGTTTGTAATTCCTCACATCTAAGAGCAGCATTTGGTGTGGTAAGTTGTGACAAAGTTGTGATTGTTTGACCCCAGCTGGCAACTGGACCACACAGGGCTTGTTCACTTCCCTGGGGCAAGGGGCAGGAGGGTTGGAACAAAGACAAAACTCTTGGGTTGCAATAAGAACATTTTAATAATTGAAATAAAGTACACTATAATAATAGAAGTAGTAGTAATAATGATGAAAAGGGAGATAAAAAGAGAGGGGAGAGTACAGTGCAGGCAGAGGAGTGACCCCAGTGCAGTCCCTCAGCACCCACCCACTGATGCCCAGCCCGTCCCCAGCTGCCATCGGCCCCTCTTGGCCAACTGCCCCAGTTCTCACCCTGGGCACGACATCCCCTGGTGTGGAATCTCCAGTGCCCAGGGGATCAGCTGGCCTGGCCATGCTCCATCCCAGCTTCTGGTGCAGCTCCTCGCTGGCAGAGCCTGGGACACTGCAGAGTCCTTGGCTGGGGTAAGCTCTGCTCAGCAACAGCTGAAACATCAGTGTGTTATCAAAACGAGTCTGTACTGAATCCAAAAACAGCCCTGGCCAGGCTGCTGGGAGGAAAAATAACTGTCCCTGGCAGCAGGACACTGGCATCTACCAGAGGCTTTGCTCTCAGTCTGAGCAGCAGTGACACCACTGATAATTTGTTCTCCCATCAGAATATTTGGGGACTCAGGGTCTCTGTGACTTTGGGTGAAAAGAGTAACCACAGCCCAAGGTATCAGGAAGGCTGTTCCCATGTGCTTATTGAAGCATTTACTGTTTGCTACTCAAACACCTTCATACAGTAATAAATGTTTGAGTCAAATCTTGCTTTTTGTTTTTAAGGTTGGGGTTTTTTTCCTGCAGAAACTGATAACTGCTGTGATCAGTTTTATTTGCTACTTTATTAGTCACGAGCTTCTGTTGAGGCTTGGTGCCACATGTGTGTCTGCTCTTTGGTTTTTGTTTTTTAAATTACAGGTTGAAGAAAATCTTGCTTAAGCACGTTTAATCTGTCTCTTAAATCGGAGTGTCAACTTATTTCTTACAGTAGCTATAGGTGCAGCCTCTGTGTTGTTCTTGTTGGGGTATTGTGCTTTCAGCCTTGTTCTCAAAAAAATGAAGCTTATGCAATGAGGCTGCTGATGTACAGCCTAACAGCTTTTAAACCAAGTTGGATAAAGAGGGAAAGTTCTCATGGAAGTTAAGTTCCCACAACATACATGGAGATTTTTTTGGTGTGGTTAGCATAGAAATTTTTCATGTCTCTTCTTCAAAACACGTCATTAAAATGCAAGAGAAATATTGTCCTGCCACTGAAGTAACTGAGTGATGGACAAAAGATAATTCAGTATTTTCTACCTAAACTCCTATAAGATCATTGGATTTTCATGCTGTTGGGTGTATCTGCAAATGGTAGATCTGAAAATATTCTGAAGAGACAAATTCTTGAAGAGACAAAAGTTAGAATGAAAGTGACTTTACCTGAGGGGCCAACTTCATGCTTCAGTAAGGAGAGAGAGGACTGCTCCAAGGGAAAAGCTTTATTCCTCCTGGAATTCCATCAGAAAGACATGGGACAGTCTCTTACACAACAGTTTACAATATGAAAATCATAACATTTTGGGAACATGCTATTTGAATTTTTGGTGTAATAAAGTCATGAATTGTTTTACAGGTTAGAGAAGATACAACAAGAGATGATAAGGAACTTCATTTGTACTGCTTAGTGTACATGACATGAGGTTTCTGGAGCTCTGTTAAAATAGTCATCCATGGTAAAACAATGTTATAAGTAGTAATTTAGTAGCATTTTGACAGTTACTAAAGAAAAAAGAACAAACAATAGAAATAGTCTTTAACATTTTGATGATCTCAAATATTATCAGCTGATCTGTGCTGTTAAGATCTTTAGTAAGATACAGATATTTCCATCCCCAGTCAAATCCAGCCTTTAGCTTTGCCAGTGTGCAGAAGTCACTGAAGTGTTTCTAATGTTTTGTTGTTTTGTATCAGAGAGAGGAATGTTTATAGTGAGTTTGCCCAATGTCTTCCTCTCAGTCAGATTGTTAAATTGTAGTTCCCAGCACCTTCCCTTTAACAAAACTTAAAACTTTTGAATTTAGTAAATATCTAGTGAGTACTTACTAATACTTTACATGTTTTTAAGGGTAAGGTTATGTACTACCAATACATTTCATGCTTCCAATGGCAGGTTTTGAGAGCTGATAAGCTTTATTCAGAGTTATTACATAAGCATAACATAATTTTTCAGAAACTCACAGGCATTTTAAATGCTACTGCTCAGCATAGGGAGCACTGAACTGAAATCAGCTGCTGCTGTGTCTGTGTCAGCTGTTTGGGTGAAAAACTTACAGGAGCACTGAGCTAATGTCTCTCTTTTTATCAATATTGAGTATTAAATGTGGCATCAAATAATGACCTAGATACTTGAGCCATTTAGCCATAGCAAGGACTTTGGGCTATTTGTCTGTCCTCAAAATTGGTTGTTCCTGCTAAAGTTGGAAGAAGTGAACCAGGAGCTGGGGCTTGCTGTAACTCCAAAGCTTGGAGATGGCTTTTTGTGTGCACAGAGGGATGGATCAGTCCTGTCCTCACTGAGATAAACTTGTGCTTTGTGGAGACAGGCATGGGCCCTCAGTTTTTAATTAGTTTTTCCTATATTTCTTAAATACCACTGCTGTTCTTCCTATTACTTGTGGCTGGCGTAGAAAAATGTGCAGGACTGTGAGCTGTATGCGTTGTAAGTAGAATTCACGTGCTAACAGTACAACAATTTTTATATCTTTATTTGTTACAAGTGAGTCAGCAAAGACAGCCTTTTCTAAGTGGGATGAGTGTTACTGACATTGATTTACAGCTGACTGAAGAGGAGAGGGAGGCAGTGAGGACTCTGGCTCTAATTATTCGACATCTGGCTCATCCGTGCCGTTTCCCAGCGCCGGGAGCTCCCTCTCAGGTAGCAGCCCGTACTCATTTAGGAAAGCCTCCACATCCACAGCAAAGAACTCCTCATTGAACTGTTCAGAAACACTAATGAAATTGCTCAGGAGCTCCCCGGCCTTGTAGACCAGCAGGGAGGGCAGCACCTCGCTGGAGAAGCGATCCCCGGCGCCCGTGCTGGAGGCCTTGATCTTGCAGAACTTGACGGTGGGGTACTCGGCCGCCAGGCAGGTCAGGCTGCTGTTGAGGGCCTCGCAGCCCTTGACGCCGTCCTCGTAAATGTGCACGATGACCGTGGTGGTTTTGTGCTCCTTCTCCACGGCCTCCAGGAACTGTTCCCCGTTCTGCAGCTCGCACAGGAAGCCGAACTTGGGCCCGAAGCTGAGCCGCTGGTGCATGTCCTGCATGCAGCGCTTGCGGTACTGCTGGAGGCAGCTCTCGTCCTCCTGCGCGGCGTGGATCAGCTCGTACTCCTGCATGCTCATCTGGGGAGCCAGAGAGGGAGGTTAGGGACTGGGGACCCCTCGGAGCTGGAATGGGGACAGACCCACCCGTTGTGGAGAGCACCAAAAGCTGGGCCAGAGGACCCGTGGCTCCCTGCAGTGACTCCAGGAGGTCTTGTTGAGAGACAGGTGAAGAAGGTCCTGGCTCAACACTTGCCTGTCACCATGGTGGGACTGAAGGCAGTGGCCACATCAGGCAAAAACTTATGGATTTCTCAGAGTTAGTGGAAATTTCGCCAGTAATGGGGCAGGTTTAATTCCTGTCTTACTGGGGGTTTGGTTCCCCCATGTTTCAGAATTAGTAAATGGTCATGAGTGATGTTCAAGCTCAGAGCTCTATCCTGACTAATATGTTTTTAAACCTGGTAAAATTTTTCCATTGCATTAACCAAGGATAGAGCGTTGTGGCAAGGAAGGGAGAAAGAAAGGTCAAGCTGTGCTGTGGTAGATGTGAAATACACTGCTTGCTTTACTGAAATTACCCTTTCCTTGAGAGAGGAGTGGATAAAGAGAATCACAGAGCCACTAATTAAGGGTTGGAAAAGGCCTCTGAGACCATCAAGTCCAACCATTAACCCAGCACTGTCAAATCCACGTCTAACCCATGCTGCTGAGCACCACATTCCTATTTTTTGGATTCCTTCAGGAATGGTGATGCCATCAATGCCTGGGCAGCCCCCTCCAATGTTTGACCATCCTTATGGGGAAGAATTTTTCCTGACATCCAGTCTAATCCTCCCCTGGAACAACTTGTGGCCGTTCCCTCTCCTCCTGTCCCTGTTCCTGGGAGCAGTGCCCTATTCCCCTGGCTGTCCCCTCCTGTCAGGAGCTGTGCAGAGCCACAAGGTCCCCCCTGAGCCTCCTTTTCTCCAGGCTGAGCCCCTTTCCCAGCTCTCTCAGCTGCTCCTGGTGCTCCAGACCCCTCCTCAGCTCCACTGTTTTGCACATGTGTTCTGTCTGCATTTTGAGAGTTAAGTTACACAGAAACTGAGTAGAAAATTCAAGATTTTCTACCTTCTAACAGGCATGTTTTATATAGAGCCAAGTTAATTCCTTTCGTGTCTCTTACCTTACGGCAGAATCTCTCTCTGGTGTCTTTATCATCTCTGCTGAAAGATCTGTGTGGTGAAGACATTTGTCTAAGCATTTCCTTCTTACTCAGGGGTAAGGAGTCTCCATCTTCGCTCTCTAATTTGAACTTCCTCCAGTCGTTGATCACACCTTTGGGCCCTAGAGAGATGAAGCTGGGTGAGAAAGTGGCTGCAACAAGAGGTTTCCTGAGAAGTTTATATCCTTTGCTGGTTTGTTCTTCTGTGCCTCAGTTTACCTGCCCCTCCTCCTTCCAAAGCACTCTGCAAGAGTGCTGAGAACCAGAGCTTTTGGATCAATGTCTCCCAAAAGGAAAGAAAGAAATAAAGAGGGTTTTTCCCACCTGGATAACTTTGGTGATCTGGTTCCCATCAGGATGCTTTGGAAGGATTTTGGTGAACCACATGAGCAGTTAACATGGATGTTGATGTTGAAACATGATAAAACTGCTGTGTTGGCCAAAGGTGGTATTTTGTAGACAAATATTTGATTTCTTTATAAGCAGGGTATTTAAATATTAATATAATTATTTAATAAAATTTAAATATTAAATGTGCATAAGCACTTGGAATAAAACTAAGAATGCAGGACGTTTGAGATTATTTTTAAAAACCTCAAACAGTACCTGTTGCACTGGAGAAGTAACCCATAAGGCAAATGATAATTCTGATTGTAATATAGATCTTGGTCTTTGGAGCTGCTTGATTAAACTGCTCAAGTTTTGAAATTGGGGAAAAAAAATCAAAATTGCAGTGCTTTTTCTCAAAATGAAAAAATTAATCTACATCTTAGATTATAAAGCAAAAACAAACAGTATTTCAGTGTTTTCAGAGGTGAAGTTTCCTAAGAAAAATTTAGAAAAGGCTGGGTAAGCAGTTCTCATTTTCTCAAGGAAGATGTGATGAAAGTGAGATGTAGTGTATGTGTACATACATACAGACAGACAGACAGACATATATATATATATATATATATATGTATTTTTCATACATTTGGATTGGAAGGGACCTTAAAGCTTATGTCATTCCCCTGCCATGGGCAGGGACACCTTCACCAGTTCTGTTGCTCAGAGCCCCATCCAACCCGTGTATATATCATAATCTTGGCCAACAGCAGCGAGGCTGGTTGGGAAAGAACCCCAGAGTTATTACAAGAACTGCATTCATTGTAGCTCCAAGGAAAAAAAAGCCCTTGGAGCAGAGGGAGGGCATGATTGGCATCCTGTTACCTGCCAGTGGAATGGAGGAGCTGTAGAGCTGAACACAATGTCAGTACTTATAAAAATCCTGGTGACTGAGCACTGGATTAAAAAGAATGATGGTTTTGAGGGAGGGCTCTTTTAAACCTTCTAAATGCTATGCTGTGTTTGCCACAAGGGGCATTTTTAGCACCAAGCCTTCTTCTGTAAGAAGAAAAAATTAATTTTGCCTTTCTAGTGAAACACTGTCATATAATTCTAAGGTGGGAGTGTGGGGTTTGTGCCTCTTTTGTTGTCTTCTCTCCTTCTCTGGAGAGCAAAGTGAAGCAATAAACCACGAAGAGTGAGGCAATAAATCAACAGGAGCCATGCTGGGCTTGTCAAGTGTCCTGCTTTTGCCCTTTGCTTCAGGTTTGAGGAGGAGCAGCACAACCTTTGGTGTTACCTGCCCTCCATGGGGGCTGTCACTTGCCCCAGAATACCTTCTCTTTGCCTTTGGTACCTGTGTTTGTGTGCAAGAGGTTTGGCCACTGGAGCAACTGGAATTCTGGGCTTCCCCAGTGAACACTGACAGTTTAACTTCTTTTTGGGGAAAAACCCCCAGTTAGTTTCCTTGCCTGTGTGTGTTGCCTGTCCTTCAAAGTCTTCTTCCAAGCTGGTGTTGGTATTTTCTTCCATTTCAGTGGCTGGAGTAGAGATGCTGCAAGTCCCAAAGGGAAAACAGTTAATGACAGGATAGCAAAAGGGATAAGCTTGCAGCAGGTACAGCACAGTGTGTAATTTCCTATAGCTGGTGAGTATCAGTGAAGATCCAAATACACATGGTAATTATGGAGCTTGTCATTGACCCACAGAAAGCAATTGGGATATATGTCAGTCTCCTTAAAAATGTGTTAGGCCAGATTCTCAGGTGAGCGTTCCTTCATTGGGCTGTTCCTTCCCAGTCACTGGAGAATATCTGGGACATGGTCATGGGAAATAGTGAATGTACAACTTCCTGCAGTGAAAATCTGCACTGAGTATTTTATTACTTTTTTTTTTTTTTTTTTTTTTTTAATCCCTCTGGCAACTGGGACCCAATGAATTTTCCAAGTGCTGTTAAGTATTTATTTTTAAGGGTTGCCCAAATTGCTCCTTTCACATACTGAAAATAGAGCCAAATATTTGAACCTGTTGGGCAAGAGACCTCTGAACATCCTGGAGCTGGTTGGGCCATGTTCATTGCAAAATAGCAAACTGATGGTGGTTATAAATCAAAATCACTTTCTTGTTCCACCCTTTCCATAAACCAGACAACCCAAAGAGCCAGATGACACTCTCAGGGCACTGTGATTCACCAGCACCCTTTTTGTCTCTTACAGTGGAGCTTTTGATGCAGAACCACATTTATTTTGAGTGTTCCCACTGAGGCCATGACCCCAGGTCAGTGGTGCCAGAGCACTACAGAGCAGCAAGAAGTCTTAAGGCAGGTGATTTGGGTGTTCCCAGTAAGCCTAAACTAGTTTCAGCTGTTCAGGTGCTAAGTTAAGCTTTGTTTGACTTCACAGTAGCAAAGATGTTCTCATGCCATAATTGCTTTGTTTAAAGGCTGCTGGGGTGTTAGACAGGAGTGGAAAATAGTGATGCATGTGCCTTCATTTTTCCACAGCACCATCGAGGGATAATGTGGAATAAGGCTGAGCAGGACACAAGGTATCTGATTCCTGTATGTATTGGGACTAAAATTGATTAGCAAGTGTGCAAATGAGTTCTTCCATGCATGTACCCATGATAATTAGTCAAAACTTGTGGGAAACATTGCAAGTAAATCTGGAATAAAAGCAGGTAATGAATTAAGCTTCATTAGTGTAAATTCTCTGGCTTGCTCTATAGATAGGTTGTTGTCACTGCACAGATCCAGATTACCAGATCACTTGCTATTCCCTCAGTTCTGAAATAGAAATCTGAAGCTAATCCCTTCTCACTAGGCAAAACTAAGAATCTTTGCCATGTAAGGGATGAGGTAGATATGCTGGGTCAAACCCTTAAATGATTCTCCTGGTTTACATGGACATCTACAATAAACTCTTCTGGCTGCTGCTGCTGTGGATTGTCTTTGTTCTGCAGGGAACAAGAGGGTTTGATTCTCTGTGTGCTTTGCTGTTTCAGAGCTTTGGGCTGAAAAGCACAGGGTATGAAACTCAAACACTCAGTTGCAGGCTCAAACCAGAAAACTTGACTGTGCTTTTGGTGAAACATCTCTCTTCCCAGAGGTGGGAAGGGATTGCTTAACAAATGAAAGGTCTCCGTAAAATTTATGTTACTGATCTATTGTGCCCTATAAATCTGTGAAGATTAGATGAATCATAACAGTATGAAGGCTGTGTTTCATCATTCTTCTGCAGCGTGGCACGAGGCAGCAACCCTGACCTTGCACAGGCTGGGAGGCTGACCATAGGCTGGGAACTCCTAAAGCTTAATCCTGATCCTGTGCCTGAGTTGGGCTGGGAGCCGGGAGCCAGGCATGCAAACCGTTCCCCTTTCAGTGTAGTGGGGCTGTAAATCTTTCTCATTCCTATCTCAGCCCTGGGAGGATGGGGCTAGCAGAGCCAGGTATTTCCTAAGCAGGCAGCTGAGGACAAGCACACGGCCAGGGTGGTCCGTGGGAGGCTGTTCCAGGCTGAGCTGGCTCTCCCTGAGGAAAGCGCAGCGGAAGCTCTTGCGTGTCGTGCGCGGGCAAAGCCTGGCAATCACCTGGGCAGGGAGCTCTCCCACATCCTCATCAAAGGCTGAGGTGGAGCTGTTGTGTGGCTGCTTGGGGTTTTTTTTTGGGTGGTGAGGAGGTGTTCTTTTATGTGCCAGGCAAGCAGCATTTTCCAAAGTTAAAAATGAGCTTCCCAATAAATGGGGAAGTGTAGGTGCTGTGGAGGCTGCTGTTATGCAAGTGCCTCTGTGAGGAAATGTCCATGTGTAAGGCTGAGTCAGGACAGCAGAGAGTGTCACAGAGTAGGTCAGGATGGCCCATCACCAGTGTCTCAGGTGAAAAGGTGCCACCTGCTTGCCTCTGCAGGTGTGCTGGCACCTGGTGTGCCCGGGATGAGGGTGGGACCCTCCTCTGCACCACATGGCAGCTCTTGCAAGAGCAGCAACCCCATGGAGAGGCTCATGTGGGTGCAAGTGGGTCATAATTTGTTGACTGATAGTGTTTCTTTTGGAAATTCCTTTCAGGTCACCTGGCTAAGGTCATCAACCTGAGTTGGCCTGAGAGCATTGTTAGGCCCAGGACTCAGAGGCAGTGATGCACTGCATGGGGATGATTGGATTCAGCAGGAACGGCCTTGTGTCCTGGAGAATGACCATCCCTGGCCATCCCAACCTCCTCTTACAGATTCCTTACTGATTTACAGCTGATTTTTTTTTTAATCATGTAATTGAGCAGCCTCTCAATCCCAATACATAACTGGCTCAGGGTAGGAGCTCAGAGTCCCCTGAGAGGGTGTTGTGTCACACAGCTGGAAGATGTGCAGTGATGGTGACATGATGATTAGTGTCCTCACTGGAGTTAGTTGTGTCTCCTAGTCCTAAGGAAGCATCCACAGACCTTCCAGCTAATCAGCTGCCATTGGTACTGATTCCAAGCTTCTCCTTTGGACCGTTCTGACATTCCAGATGAACAGCAGTCTCTAGGAAGGGGGAAATTGCTAATTTAGAAAATCTTTTGTATTTTCATTAGCTTTTCTCATTGGTTTTGATGACTGAAAGTGGCTCCTGAGAAGTTCATATGGGTGTAACAACTTCTCCTTATCAGGTCTGTGGGTCATCAATGCACTAGGTCCTATTTGTCATGCATATGGTGGCTTTACACATGTATTTTAAGAGACTGGTCATTCTATAAGTTCTTTACTTTCCTGTCTTTCTGTTAGATTTTATGAGTGAAGAAATGGAGAAGATTTTTGTGTCCAAAAAAACTTCTTCAGCAAGAAAAAACCCAAAGTATAGGCCTGATGCTGCCATTTAATTTCTATGAGCTCTGGACTTGTTGTAGATCAGAAGCAGAATTCCTGCTACTGCTGCTCTGGTGTCATTAAACTGGATGGGCCAGCCTTACTACAGGGTAGAAATAACCATTTAATGAAGTGGTTCCTTTTTAACCAGTATGGAAGAAGGTTTACTGCTTAGTAACAAAGCACAGAATCATGGAGTGGCTTGGGATGGAAGGGACCTTAAAACCCATCCAGCCACCCCCTGCCATTGGCAGAGTCACCTTCCACTATCCCAGATTGTTCCAAGCCCCATTCCAACCTGGCCTTGAACACATCCAGGGTTAGGGCATAATTTTATGCCTTTGGCCTTCACAGAGGTGTCCCTGTTTATCCGAAATTACAATTTTACTATTTTCTTTTGCTCTTATCTTCTGAAGTAGCTCAGGAAGAAAGCACTGTAGCTGTGTACTTGTAATGAAGCCTTATTTAATCCTTGTAAAAGATTGCAGCTGTAAGTACAAAAATAGTGTCTTGTAAGTTATAGTTACAGAAGAGAAGGAAGTTAAAAGAAAAATGTCCCTAAACAAGCTGTAAAAGGCAAGATGCATTCTGCAAAGGAAAAAGCCAAAATAAATAAATAAATAAAGCTTGCTTTCCAATATAAGAGTTTTTGCTGCTAGTCCAGTAAGTAAACATGAGTAATATTTTTCTTAAAATGTAAACATGTTCTAGGCAGAAATTTGCTGCTTTCCATCTGTGAAAATCCTGCTGAAAATGTTGTTGGTGTCCAGGTTTAGGGAAGCAGATCAGCAGCAGGCTGAGGGCCCCAGTGGTCAGTGGGGCATTGCTGGTGACCTGGACAGTGTGAAATTTTGGGGACCCTGGAGGGGGAGAGTGAAGACTGAAGGGTGTTTGGCAGTGAGATGTGGTTGCACGTCTGTGTCAGGCTCTGTGTGCGTGGGCACTGAGCTGGGGAATGTTCCCAGTGCTCCCTTGGCTCTTGGGAAGAGTGCTTGAACTTGAGCAGCACTTCCCTCTCCCAAGGGCTAATTTAAATCTTGCTCCTCTGCCCCTTTTCCCTGGTTACCAGCTGCAGAATTCCCTCCCTGACTGCTCCTGTCCTCTCTCTCAAATGGTAATAGTCACAGACAGACCTGGCACATGGGCAGCTTCTGAAGCAAGCAAGACAAGAGAAGGAGCAGCCATGGATTTAAATGTTCGGGTTCCTGAATTTGGGGGAATTGGGTAAAGTAACGTGGGACTGGAGAAGGCAGCATTCCCCCTGCCTGAGCAGTGGAATGGAGCAGGTTCTCCGCTCTTCATGTACCCTAGGGAGGGCCAGTGTCCCCCTGTGCTTGTGCCAGGGACAGGTTCCCAAGAATCCTTGGTCATGGATGCCCTGAGGCTCACAGCAGGCATTGGCAGCATTATGTAATCAAGATCAATGCTGAGATTGGAGTTCCAGCCCTTTGCTAAGGGCCCACAGAACCTTCCACGATCGCCCCTGGGCCCGGCGCCAGGGGAACGCAGAGCTCCCCTGGCACCACGGGCAATCAGATCCCTTACAGCAAAGAGGCTGAGGACAGGCTTAAGAGCCAGCCTGCCTTGGCTGCTTGTGTCGTCAGCAAAGACAGCCTGACTGTGTGGCAAAATGGAAACATGCGGGGCTCACCTCAAGGAAAAAACGTGGAGTGATCAGGTCACTGTGGTTGGGAAAAAACATAATTTCAAAACACCGGGCCAGGGCTTGATTTGCTAGAGAAGAGGTCATATGATGGGAATAAAACATAAAGCAGGCTGGGCTGATGCAGAGAGCTGCCAGCTCCACTGCGCGTCACTGGGGCTGATGAGAGGGTTATGGGATTAGATTATTCCTTCTATCCGCTTTAGCAGAGTTATTCTCTTCTTTATTTGTGAGGCTGAAACATT
Source organism: Prinia subflava (assembly GCF_021018805.1). NCBI lineage: Eukaryota > Metazoa > Chordata > Aves > Passeriformes > Cisticolidae > Prinia > Prinia subflava. Next base: position 24,537,746 of record NC_086256.1, read on the forward strand.
TTAAATAGATGAGTCCAATGTTTCATTTGTCCTTAAGGTTTTGCCAATTAGGAAATTCCTTATGTGACTACCCCTGTTTTCAATGTTGTGTTGGGCTGCAAGTTTGTAGGATTAAATAAATATCCCTTTCTCTTCCGCTTTATTTTAATCTTTCAAAATTTGGCCTAAAATTATGCACCAGGAATTATTCATCTTTTCTGGATTGCACATTTATTTCTGGATGTCACTCCAAAACAGGAAATTAGCTCAATGCCTTCACAGCAAGCAGTGACAGGACAAGACAGAATGGATTCAAACTGCCAGAGAGTAGCTTTAGATAAGATACTGGGGAGCAATTCTTCCCTGGGAGGTTGGGGAGGCTCTGGCACAGATTGTCCAGAGAAGCTGTGGCTGCCCCTGGATCCCTGGAAGTGTCCAAAGCCAAGTTAGAATGGGGCTTGGAGCACCCTGGGGCTAATGGAAGGTGTCCCTGGCCATGCCAGGGGGTGGAATGAGATGGGCTTTAAGGTCCTTTCCATCCCAAGTCATGCCATGATTCTGTGGTTCTGTGATTCACTTCTACCAGAATACCACAGTTTTGTCCATAAAGATAGAATGCAGATATTTTAAAACAGGATTTTTCTGCCAGGAAACCTATTATTAATTTATCTTCTTTTTAAACAAACTTGGCGGTATCAAGGAGGGAGGGACGGGAGGGTGGCTGGATACTGGGAAAATGTCTGTTTGAAACGAGAGGGAACAGCCAACATTTCCAAATGCAGATTATTTAAGGGCACGAACCTCAATCCACGTTTAACCTCAATGCCTGGCCCGATTTGTCAGATGGATTGGACAGTTCACCACAGTGCTCTGGGAGTCTGGGCAGCATTTTCAGTTGATATTTAAGTGTGTGTTTCTTTCTGAGCTCCACATTCATGTTTGCTGAAGCTGACACATCCTTCAGAGCCTTGGTTGGAGTTTATTGCTGTATTTAGCCAAATCATGATGGATGGCAGGAGACCAGGGGAGAGATTGTGCATTTTTTCCCCCAAACTGAACAGATGTTTGCAATGTGTATAATCCCCGTAATTTGTCAAAAATCCCTTGTGTCAGAGCTGTAACTGGCAGTGACTGGAGATGGGCACTTGGAGAAGTTGATGGCTGGTGTTTTATGGAAAAGGAACTTGAGTTTGTTGTGTGATTAATTAAAGGTCTAGAAGTAGTTACCCTATGAGGACTTTGAGAAACTCCTATTCCTCCTTTCCATCAAAAACTAAAAGATGCCTGTTGTGCAGGGCTGAGAGGAATCAACACTTGTGAAGCTGGAAGAGCATCCACTCTTTTGGGACAGGTTTGACCAACAATGCCTCCTAAAGCTCTGGACATGCAAAAAATTTGCCCACAATAAACACTTAAGAAAATAGTTTTGGAATTGCAACATTTATTTCCGGTGGGGGTTTTTCCTGACTTTTTTTTCTCCTTAGCTGGTTGATGTTCTTTTCAAATGTGTATTTGTAACTATAAATCAGTAGGAATATTTGCTTTTGCTTTTTTCATATCTACACAATGTTACCATTATTTGGGAAAAGCAGACTTGACTTAGCCATCAGGCTTCCTCTTAAGCAGGGTCTAAACAGTCATTATCTCAAATTTGAGAGCTAAGCAATTAAAAAAAAAGTGAAATTCTTCACAACGGCTTTCGTATTGATGTATTTTTTATTACTGGCTTTCTCTGAGCATTAACATCCATCCTCTGAGAAGTGTGAGGCTCTCATTTGCTGCTTTCCCATCATTAAAAATTTGGATTATCTTGTCATTCTGACCCTCTCTCACTGAATTAATGCCTTTCTCAGCAGCTGGGCTTCCTCCTTCTGGAGAAAGTCCCTGTGTGAAGAGAGAAGAGTGAACCATCTACTGCTTTGGGCACTTGACCAGGGATATTTATTGTCTTAGTGGCAGTTGAATTAGATTTACACATCTTGTGGTGCTGATTTGGGTGTAAAGTAAGTCACAGCAAGACCCAGCTATGGTAGGGAAAGGGACAGGTCACCTTGGGTCAGGCAGTGGTGGAGTCCCCATCCCTGCAGGGATTCAACAGTGGCTGCCCCTGGAGGTGGCACCTGGGGACATGTTTTGGCCTTGACAATGATGGGTAAATGGTTGGATTAAAAGATCTTGGAGATCTTTCCCAACCTAAACCCTGTGATTCAGCTTGTGCTCTCAAGAATGTCTTGTGTTTTCCAGCCTGCTGCCTTGGAACTCTTCCCGTAGGACTGGCAGAGCCAAGCAGTAGTGCTTGCTTGTGACTGCCAGGTGCTTCCTCTTCCTCCATTCCCTTCTTTATTCTTCTGCTAAAGTGTCCTGAGTGCACCTCTGCATCCTAGAAGATCTGACAGATTATTTTCCTCATTTCTCTTAAACAGGAAGATCCAGAGGTGAAAGTTGTCTATATGTATTTGTCAAAGGCAGTGGAGATACTGTCAGGAGGATGCTGCTGGTCTGGAGTTGGGTTCAGTATGTCCAAAAGAGAAGAAAATATTTCCTCTATTGACCTGTAAACCTGTGGTCAGCTGGATTTTTTGTTTTGTTTTGTTTTTTAAATTGACCATTTACCAAAAAAATGGAGTTACCATGTAATTGATTAAATGATGGACGCCCAGGTCCTGCTCCAACCAGCTGCTCATTTGCTTGCAATATCAGAAATAACATTGTCTCCACTGAATGATCCTGACATACCTGTGGCAATTATGACTGCATGAAGTCAGTGATAATAGGAAAGTATTCCTCTTATTATCTTTATTAATCAGAAGATGAAAGCCAAAGCAGATGGGATTTGTGGCTGCTGAAAGCCCTGGAGTGTTTACATCAGGTCTGTAACTTCCCTATATCCCAGAATCATATCCTGGCTGGTTAGAAGGGACCTGGAGATCATCCAGTCCAGCCCCCTGCTAGAGCAGATGGATCTTATCCAGGTGGGTTTGAATCTCTCCAGAGGAGGAGGCTGCACAGCCTCTCTGGGCAGCCTGTTTCAGTGTTCAGTCACCCTCACAGAACAGTTTATCCCTTTCCTGCAGAGAGCTTTCATACCATTCATGCCATTCCAGAGGCTTCACGTTTTCCTTTGGTTCCTGTGATTGACTTGAGATTATAAAAGGTGAGCTTTCATCAGGTAATTTGTAAGTATCTTTACATGTGGCTTGTAAAACTGCACAGAATTACAATTACTGTGCTTCCTTCTCAGACCCAAGTAAGGCAAACTGGGGCTGCAGTTATGCAGCAGCTGAGGCATGTACACGAGTTTCTCTGAGCATGTAAATAAATGTCATGATCTGCAGCACAGGCTGATAGCTTAAAACACACGTGTTCCCTCTCCTGCTCCAAAACACAGCTCAGATAAACAGCAGAGCAAATCCTTTCCCAGGGACTTGCTTTTATTTATGTAGAAACTGGAGCAAATGCTGGGCCAGTTTCTCTGTGCACACTTGGTTGTTTCTAAGACTTCTTCACATGGACTGCCATGGCTCTATCCCAAAATTAATTCCAAATATTTTAGCCTTCCCCGTGCTCAAGCTATAGTTGTATCACCTCCTGAGAAGCCATGTGACAGTATTCTCAGAGGCTTCTGACATTCACTGAGTGCAAGAGCATCAGTAGCAAAGCGTCTTGTAACAAGCAGGAGGCGAGACTAGGAGCTAGTTGCAGAAGAAAAGGGAAAACAAAGGAAACAAACTGATCTGGTCAGAAAGGACCTTGCTGTAAACCCCTCTCACTCATTTCACCCACTTCATGTGGGCACAGCAGCACCCCAGTGCCAGTTTGCCCCTCGCAGGGATGGGATTTGGAGCTGAGCCCAGGGGCAGCATTCCCATTGCTCACATTCTGGGAACCTGAGGAATGTCAGTGTCACAGACACTGCAGCTCTAGCTGAGGGCAAAGTGCCCCAGTCCCTTGGGTTCCTGTGACAGCCTTGAGGTGAATGGTAAATATGCTCAGCATAGGTGCCTGAACTGAACACGATGTTTCTGGATTTTGTTACCCTCTGCAGTGGCCCAGAGCAGCCCCAGCTCTGCTGCCCCTGGGGCTGATGTGATGAGATAAGCCAGGTCCTGACCCCTTCTCTTTGCAGTTGGCCGTGGGATCAGCAGGAGGCAGGACAAGAGACACTGGGGGTGTTCTGGTGGTGGGTTTTCTCCTCTCTGCACATTTATTCGTGGAGCAGGGGGTGATGTTTGGTTAAGCCAAAGCCTGACTCCAGCTGTGAAGGCTGTGGCAGATGTGGGAAGTGGATGGAGATGCAGCCCTAGCAGTGTGCTGTGCTTGGGAAAGAAGAGGAATTCCATGAGCATCAGAAGTAATTAAATCTGATTTTTTTCCTAGAATTAGCTTTCTAATGATTTTGGCACCTAAAAGCTTTTTGCTTTGGCTTCAGCACTAAATAGAGCCCTCTATTTGTAGATTCTCCAGTGCTAATGAATAAGAAATGAATGCAAGTGAGAGAATTCCCTCTCCCTTTGGGAGAATCAGACTCAGATACAAACCCAAAGAGTATCATACATCAGAGAAAAACCGTGCTATTTCAGAGTGCCATGATGTCAGAGATTTGGATTTACTTGCTAAATGACTGTTGCAGCATTGGCTGTCCCAATGGAACAGCTCAGATGTGAATCAGTTTGCCAGAGCCTCATTTATTGATGTGTTCCAACAAGATCTCTTAAAAAAATCAAATCACAATTCATTTAACTATTTAACAGCACCAGATGGCAGCAAATCTATATTAATCCCTTTACTTTAAATATTGTAGGAGAGTCTTGGGTGATGCATCAGTATTCATACTGAACAGAAGGGTATAATCAAATTTTAAAGTTTTAAAATGATTGTCACTGTTTGAAATAAACAGCCACTTTCTAAAATTAATTAACTCATGGAATCATAGAACACCTTGGGTTGGAAGGGATGTTGAAGGTCATCTTGTTCTGGCCCCCTGGCTTGGGCAAGGACACCTTCCACTGGTGCCCTAAGGCAGATGTGGATAAACACATTCTGCTGTGAGCTTTGCCATGGGCTGTAGGTTACTGACATTGCTGACGCAACTTGGTTCAGTGGCCTGAAACCCTTTCTGGATGAGCTACAGAACTTGACTCATGTTGAGAGGATGCAGGCATGGATAATGGGGACCAAAACTTGCTTTCCTTGGCAGGGATGGTCCCTGGAAGCCAAGGGCTGGAGGTGGCTGCGGTGTGGGTGCTGAGGAAACCCCTAGGGTCCAAAGGGTCTATGTTTAGATCTCAGACCATCCATGTCTGGCTTGTTTCCTCCTCTGGCAGAGCCTGACTTCTCCTAACTCTTTCTGAGCACTTACTTCATCCTATTTGGCTTAAGGCTTAGCCTGGCTATTTTTAGCTGGGCCGTATTTCTAAATGTGCCTCTTGCCTGTGACCAAATGTCGCGTGTCACAAAATAAACCGGGGCATGTCCAGCGTGGAAGGGGGCAAAGGTGAGCAGTTGGCAAGTGCTGCTGCCTGAGATCTCAGCACAGAACTGAAGCCTCCCCAGGACTGGTTGTGAGTGACACTGAGTGTTCACTTGACCCACCACTGAACTGGTGGCCAACAGTGACCATGGACCTGGATTTAACTTAGAGTTGCCAGGGAAGGTGGTTCATCATTGGGTGCTTGCAGAGAGGTGAGGTCCAAGGATTTATCTCGTAACTTCCTTTAAAATACCCTCCATTTGCTTTAAGACCTTCCTTATGGGATCTCTGTGCTGCTACTGCTTTAAGCCTGGGCAGCATCCCTGCTCCCAGGAGGGAATGAATGGTTATCCTTGGGTCTTGCTGGGCGTAGCTGTTTTCATGGGATTCCAGCAATTCAGAAGGACAGGAATCAGCACTCCTGTTGTTTTATTTGCTACTTTGTGCCAAAATGCCAAGCCTTTATTATAACATGTCTTCATTTCAAATGATGGTAAAGTCTTTAATTCCATGCAAAGCAACTCTGTAAATTGCTGCACAAAAGGAATAATTCAGGAATATTTTAATTATGTCACGTTATGAATGATTTACACTGCTAAAATGTCAAGGATATGCAAATAGAAACAAACGTCATTTCCAGATGCCATTTGAATGCATTCCTTTCATGTTTTCAAAACAAAGTGATTGCTTTTGTGGAAGATCAGCTCTGTCTGCAGGAATCACTGCTCCTGACATCCCTTCCCCTGACAGAATCCAACGAGAAAACCTGTATGGTATTTGCTCTCTGCAATTCCCTGCATTTTTCTTATTAGTCTGATCCCTGGCTGATAGATTGGAAAGGGTTCTGGGTCATTGTAGGAGGATAGCTTGTATCATAAGGTAGAGCTATCCACACCTGGGCCTCAAACTAGGCCTCAGACCAGGCCTCAGGCCTGGTCTAGCAGGCCTCAGTACGTTCAGCATACGTACTGAGAGATAAACTTATCTACTACTAAGGATGTCTTAAGGTGGTAGTGTCACTAACATAGAATAGTTACTGGGATGACACGGTGGCTACCTTAAACTGCAATAGCTTACATACTTCTGTATGTTCACCGCCTATCACAATGCACCTGCTACTGTAAACTATTCGCTCTGTACTTAACCGGCCATCTCACAGAATAAAGCGGATTACGTGCTTAGAACCATATTGGTGTGGACGCACGTTATTCTAGTCCCCGATCTTTAACTGTTCCCAGCTTTCACCTGGCGCCTGAACCTGGGACAGTGTTTTCTCTTAAATGAGGGTTTTTATTTTTCTCTTAAATGAGGTTTTTTTTTTTTTTTTCTCTCTTAAATGAGGTTTTTGTTTTCTCTTAAATGAGGTTTTTTGTCGCTTGAATGCGGAGTTTTTGCTTAGATGCAGGAAAGTCCTTGTGCTTGGAAAGTGATTGTGTGCTTGCATACACCTGTTCCGAGCTGGCAAGGCAGATCGGGGAGCGATTGCTGACTGGGTCGTTTGGAAGGTCCGCGGTGCCCCTCCCACTGCTGACGGAAAGAAGGTAAGCAGCGATCGCAGAAGGAGTCTAAAAGACTTTAAAAAAGAAACGATGGCAAGAGATTACCCTGCTGATTTTCAGCGTGTAGCCATCGGTGCCTCCCAGAGGGGCGATAAGATAAGAACTAATATGGAACAACTAGCCCTATGGGTTCAGAAAGAACGAAAGCGGCCATCATCTCTTTGCAGAGAAGCAGGACGGAAAGAGAAAGGCAGATTGCTATGGGACGTTGTAGTTTTACCGGGAAAAAGAGCAAAGATACGTTCAGAGTTAAGCGTAATTTGGGAAAAAGCAATAAATACCTTGCAAACATTCGCAGAAAAGAGCAAAACCGTAATTTTAGCCGGAGAAAAACAGATTCCCTGTCCCTCTGCTTCCCTCTCCAAGAAAAAGGAACAACAGGAAAAATCTAAGGTAGCCAGACGCTTCAGTGGAGATTCCATGCATTCCACGCATTCCGAGAGTGAGAATGCAGCTTCGCTTTGCCCCCCCCTTTGTTCGTCTCTGGCCGGCTGTGCAGAGAGAGAGAAAGAAAGGCTCTCTGCACCTCTTGGGCCGAATGAAAACAAACTAGAAGTGGCTCAGCTGCGAGACCCGGGAGGCAGTGCGAAAGATGAGAAGGCAGGCGGGGCCGAAGGAAGAAAAGGAGCTAACACAAGCCCTTACAGGCCCCCCCTTCGCTGAGTGCAGAGGCATGTCAGTGTCGTCTTTGAAGATAAGCAAGCATCGTAACTCGACCCTATGTCGTGCTATTACCCAGGAAGCTTTCAAGATTGTTAAACAGAGACAGTGAAAACATGCAACAAGTGGAAATTGCAAGAAAAACACCAGAAAATGAAGGGAAAATAGTCATCTGTCCCTTTGTTGTGAAAGAATCCATCACTGTGTGAGAAATACAATGTGAAAAAGATACATCCTATCATGAAAAAGATAAAGCAAAAAATGAAATAGAAATGAGTTCTTAGCTAGAGTTATTAACTCTGTGTAAGGATGAGTTGTTTCTACATTTTGATGTTGTTAAAATTAATTTTTGTGTGAATTAATTTGAATTTGAGTTAATTATTGTTAAACATATAGTTTTAAAGCTTGTTTTTAGGATTTGGGCCCTGATAAGTTTAAGTTAAGTTTGAGTCTATACTTAAATGTTAAGGAGTTTAATTAGTAATGATTTTTTAGTGAGTTACCACACATATAGAGTTTATAAAGTTAATGAAGGTTGTAGATTTTTGTTGAGACGTACTTATGTTAGATTTAAGAGTTAGTTGATTTAAAGAGTGTTTTATAATTTGTAAAAGGTATAGTTGTTTAATTTGTAAAGTTTAGTTAGACCAAAAAAAAAAAAAAAAAAAAAAAACAAAAACAAAAAAAAACTAGATTTAAAATTACATGAAAATAGTTATTAGTGCCATGCTAGCTGCATTTGAGTAAGTGGTGCTGAGAGGGCTCTAGCTGACATCTCCAGCTGGAGTGGTCCCCTGCTTCACTGCTAGGTCTTCTAGTAGTTGCTTTTGAGAATGATTCTCAGAGCTGAACAAAGTCTCATCTCAGAACTCTCAGCGTTGTTGTCCTGCCTAGAGAGGTGGGTGCAGCTGGCTGAAGCCAGCCCCTGGCACATCTGTTTGGGCAGAGAGGCTGTGCTACTGCTCTTGAGTTTGGTCTTCTGTGCTAGGGAGAGAGATGAGAGAAGGCTGTCTTACACATTAGCTTTTAGTGCTTTGTCACTCCTGAGGCTGGGGAGTGAATGGCCTGAGAGAATCTGTTTTTATGACCCCTCCTTGGCGGGTTGAGGCGGTGACCAGCGGGTCATTTTTCAGGGAGTTTGTGCTGGCTTAGTCCCAGGCGAGCATGTCCTGTGCTGCAGCGATGGGGACGCACAGTAGTGTGCCTCAGGGGATGAGTTTCAGAGCCTGAGGACTGTGGTGGTGTGTTTTGTTCAGTGATGGCACTAGTGAGAGAGCTGAGAGCCGTGATGTCCCCATGCCTGACAGAATGGGACAAGGGTAAGGGACTTTAGCCAGTGAGACTTTTCAGTCAGTGTGAATTTTGAGAGGATCAAGATAAGTTATAATAGAGGTAATTTGAATTCAGGGCCATGACAGCCCAGCCTTCTGCTGAGCAAAGTCATGTGGCACAAATTCTCTCAAGCTGAGTGACCTTCTCCCAGGTTCTCCAAATAGCAAATCTTCCCAGCTTCGACCACAGCCAGTGAGTTGAGAATAATGTTTCCTGAAACAGCTAAGTAATCTACAGGCTGAAATTGTACTTGTAAAGTCCACGTTTGTCGTTTGTCAGCCACATAAGAGCGTTTGGAAACATGATTCACAACATTTTGAACTACCTGACATTCAAGAGGCAGTTAGCAGAGCCAGCAATCTTCCTGGGCAGGAGGATGCCAGGGCAGCAGAAATTCACTGATAATCCTGCCAGCGGTAGCAGTGGAGTCAAGGAATTTTTGAGAGAGGTCTTAGGGCAATGAATAAATAAACAGTTTTGCCCAGTGAAAACAAGTTTGACGTTATAACTGTGCTTAGAACCAAAAAAAAAAAAAAAAAAAAAAAAAAAAAAAAAAAAAAAAAAAAAAAAAAAAAAAAAAGCGAGAAAGAGGGAAGAAACAGGTTTAACTGAAATGATAATAACAGAACATTGATAAAGAAGATTTAAAATGATGCAAATTGTTAGATCCTTAATTGTATTGTTAGTTGTGAGTTGTCTTAGTGTATGAGAGTTTTAAAAGATAAGAGTTTTAAAATATAATTCGATGACATGTTAAGTATATAAATTAGTAGCATTTGTAAGTTGATGTTCAAGTTTTTATGTTGTGTTATTTGTCTATAGGGTTTTCTAACAAGTACTTGTCATTTTAAATGATTCTATTTATCTTTTTAGCCATCTAAATATTTCATGAATGTTGTTAACAGATATGGTTGTATTATTAGGTGCAAGTCAGAATTTTTTCTTAAGTGTCATGTTAAGTATATAGTTTGTCTCTTTTGTAATCAATCTTGTATGTTTTATGCAATGTTTTAGCATGTCCTTTTGAAGCTTCATTTGATTCTTTTAACTGTGTTACGCATTTCGCTTGAAATGAGATTTTAGGCTTGTTTTGGTACCTCTTGTGTGAGTCAAGACATTGCATTTCAGTCTGCTAAATCCTTAAGTATTTTTCAGAAGGTCTTGGAGAGAGAGATACCTGAAGCATCATTGATGATTTTTCTATCAGGTGTTGATCCCGTGATTGCTCCAATTGGTACTCAACTGTTTTCAAGAAGAGTTCCAGAAAAGACGAGTTCCCGAGTGATCGGAACTATTTTTTATCTTAACTTTTAAATGTCTCTTTTATGTAATGATATTATGACAGTTCGTTGTATCTTAGGCATTTTATGTTTATTGTTGTTAGAAATTGTCTTTAAAAGATATGCTAAAGACATCACTCCATTTTGGAGTTTGAGTTCTGGCCAAACTCTAACTCTAACTTGGACGGATGGTGTTTGTTAACGAAGCCCAGAGGTTTCTGCTCCAAAAAATAATATGCAAGTTATCTTAACTTGACAATTTGATCCGATCAGAATGACAGCTGAATCAGCTTGGAGTGAAGATTGCCATCTTTACCCGGGGGAAGATGTCAAGGTTCACTAAAGAAAAGCGTTTCAGCAGTTTGCAGTCTCTGGGGTGATAGCAGAAATAGTTTGATAATCGCTTATCACTTTCATTAGTAAGCAAAATTCCTATTCTATTTCCTTGTCTCTGAGAATGCTAACTCACATACCAGGTCTGTTTTAGTTTCTTTTCTGCAAGCTGTAGACTCGATGAGATACTAACAAAAGCTGAACCAGATGAGAAGACAGCAACACAGACACAGCATTGCAGCTGCGTTGACAGAAGTAACCCTGGCTGCTCAGTGACAGCAGAGAAGTCTTCAGCTGTGAAACATCATCAAGCAGTGCAGAAGAAGAGGAGACAGCAGATGATTTGAAACTTTAATCTAGAACCTGCGTATGAATGAAGAGCAAGGACTGAATATAGTGTGCTCTCATCTTTTTGCTTTTAGCAGCTAAGATCTTTGAGTTTTTCTTAGGTAACTCAAATAGTGCTTTGCTCATAACAGTATATGTAGAAGCAGCCAACCGTGTCACAGACCCAGTTTGGATAGCTCTAAAGAAAAAAGGGGGGATGTGTAGGAGGATAGCTTGTATCATAAGGTAGAGCTATCCACACCTGGGCCTCAAACTAGGCCTCAGACCAGGCCTCAGGCCTGGTCTAGCAGGCCTCAGTACGTTCAGCATACGTACTGAGAGATAAACTTATCTACTACTAAGGATGTCTTAAGGTGGTAGTGTCACTAACATAGAATAGTTACTGGGATGACACGGTGGCTACCTTAAACTGCAATAGCTTACATACTTCTGTATGTTCACCGCCTATCACAATGCACCTGCTACTGTAAACTATTCGCTCTGTACTTAACCGGCCATCTCACAGAATAAAGCGGATTACGTGCTTAGAACCATATTGGTGTGGACGCACGTTATTCTAGTCCCCGATCTTTAACTGTTCCCAGCTTTCAGGTCATCAGAAAACAGTTCCTTGTTTTGGCAGGAAAATATATGGAGCTATTTTTCAGGACCGTCATAATTTCTCTGCATGTCATTGCCTTCATTTTCCATGTCTGTCCATAACAAAAATGCCGATGAAAAATTGAAATGTTTCATTTTAACTTAAAAAAAGGAATTATTACATGAGGTGACATGAATTCACCAAGCCTTTCACCTGAAGTTGGAAGAGGTGGTGGTTTTTGTTTTGATTTGGTTTTTGTTCTTTCACTCACAAAGTGCAAATCCCATAGTTTTGGCCAACTCTGCTCATACCTGGTGTTGGGGTAGACCCCATTTCTCACTTTCACTTTGTTTTCTTCAACTCATAGCCCTTTAATATCCTCATTCCAGTAAACAGCAAAATAGGAATTTCTCTGGACTGGGATGCTGACCATGGAGATGCTCCACAGCATTGCCTGGAATTCTGCAGGCACTGAGCATTAAAGGAAGGAGCTGTGGGATGCATTCTGCTCAGTACAATAATATGTTGGTTTATAGCATTTTCCAGCTTACATTTAAATCCATGAGAGGTTTCTCTGTATTTGGACTGAGGCTGAGGACTGTGCTCATTCAAGCAGTTCAGAATTAAGAGTAATTCTGTCTCACTGTGGTTGGCCATGTGCCCTAGAGTGAGCCTCTTATGGAGTTTAAGATGGGATAGTGCTGAAAGCTGGTTACCAGAGTCTCCACTGAGTTCCCCATGTCCTTTGGCCACCTTACACACACCAAATCTCAGAGGCAAGCTGATTTTCTTTCCTCTCCTAGCTCACCAATGCCTGACTAAGTGGGCAGTTCAGTCTGTGGAGGGTTTTCTGTCCACAGGTGCCTGGTGGGGTTGTTACTCTGGTGTCATATCACTGGCTGTGTGAAAGAACACAATTGGTCTAAAAGATGGGGTGGGAGCTAAGGACGAAGTGGATTTTTTCCTGAGTTCTTGCAGTTCTACATTTAAGATTCTTCTGAAGTTGCAGAGCTGGTGCAGAGTGAGTCACAACCTCCCAGAGCTGCAGGTAGTTACCCCACTGAGCTGCCTAATCCTGGAATCCAGAGTGATACCTATGGAGAATTATTTCTCCACTCACTGCATTGGGCAGGCTCTGGTTTTGCTTTGGAGGGCTGGAAGGGGGCAGGAAATGCCCTTTGGTGCTGTGATCCACCAGGAAAAACCTTTGCAGTTGAGCTGAGGGTATGACCAGATGACACCATGAGTATTTTGAAGGTATGAAATACCTGTAGGGTTTTTGGACTTTGTAAATGAGGAATTTGGGAACCCTGTGATGGCTTTGAGACCCACTGCTGCTAGAGAGGAATTCCCCTTATCACTGGAAACCAGTAGTTGAACATCCTGGTGTACAATAATTTTCTTTAACTATGTTACTTGCTCTTGAGCTGTATTATTTTGGTGATTATCTGTCATGCCCTAATGCATTTCCCCATCTTTTAGCCGTGCTGTAATTATAATTGCTAGTATTACACTTCAATATTTATAACAAAGATTAGCTTAAAATCCCATTCTGAAACAGAATGAAGCCCTTCCATATAATTCTAGCAATCTAGTACAGATCAGCTGCAGAAGAATGGGTTAGGTTGAAATTATTCCCTCCTGTCAAAAAGACATCAAATACTTGCAGGAAACCTGTAAAGCCATTGATTGTGCAGGTGATACTGTTTGTGCAAGGGAGTGGAAGCAGGAATCCAAGGTGTAATTTTGCCCCAAGGTTTCCTGACCACTCAGATCTGTCCTGTTAAAAACATGCTCATCTTCTGGGGGTCTCAGCTGTCCAGAGCAATCTCTCAGGGCCAAAAAATTGGGGATTTTCTCCATCTTTTTATACCTTTATAGGTATACCATCATTTATACCTTTAGTTACATAGCTGTCACCTGCCTAAAACTAGTGCTGTCAGCAGCTACAGAGGGAATTGTCTTGTCCGTGGTACAGTTGGGTTATTATTCTTTCACACTAATACTTGTGCTCACCAAAACATTCCTTTGCAAGAAAACAGTTCTTGCAAAACCAAGCTGAGATTAGATACCTGGATAAGAAGGATTAATTGTAAAGTTAGCATTTAGAGTTCCTTGGAAGCTCCAAAATGGGCCCAGACATGGACATTTTCTGGAGATTTTCCCAGGGATTTGACTCCTTCACTCACCCTTCCCCAGAGCACACAACTCCATCCCAGCAGAGGCAGAGGGAATGGTGTCTTTATATTCTCTTGCAGAGATCCTTATATACAGGTAAGTATTCAAAGGTAGGTTACAAAAGAGTAAAAATCCCATTTTTGAATCAAATCAATGCCAAAATCAAATAAAGAGAGACAGGATTCCTCTCAAGGAATATAAAAGCCCTGTTAAATTAGATACAGGTGTCACTTCCAATAGCCTGGGCACACACTGTCAGCAGATCCAGGATCTGATTTCTAATATATTTCCATTTCCCCCAGATGACCCCAGTTGCTGTGAAGCACCACTCACTGCCCATGCATTCATTTAAAGCACAAATAATGACAGCTTTGGCAGCTCATTGTTCTCAGCTTAATGAAAGCAGCCTGCCAAATTCACAGCTGGGAGCCTGGCAGTGGTTGTTATGTCACCAGCCCCAGTTCTGCCAAAAGTGAGGCTCTTCTGAGAGACCCCATCACTTTTCTTTATTAGAACTTTTCATACACCCCTAATACATCTTCAAAACCCTGTATTTTTTCTTCTGCTGAAATCAAAGTTGAAAGGCAAGGTTTGGACATACAAATCACAGTACCTGAGAGGCTCAGTCCCTCAGCTCTGCTGTTCCCAGGTGCTGACCAATGTCCTTGGAGTTTCCAGGAGAGGAGCTGGATTACAACTGACCACAGTGAGACCTGGCCCCAGATTTACATCCCTCTGGAATGATGACCCTTGCAGAAATAGCTTTGGACAGGTAATAGGATTACCAGGAGGGAATTAGAAAATTCTGTTCATTAGTTTGAGCCAATGAAGCTGCAGACTGGAGAGAGGTTTAAAGGATTTGGTGCATAAATATAATTGGGCAGGGAGAAAAACAACTGTGCCCCAAGAGCCATCACAGATGGCACCTTGCTATTGCAGAGCCAGGTGTATTAAAAATGCTGGAGATGTACTGATGGATTATAGGAACGGTGTAAGAACCCCATTACTGGGTGCAGGAAAGATGCCCTTACAACCCTAATGGCCTTTTCTGTATTTCTGAGCTGTGATGGGACTCTGATTTATAAAAAGGATAAAAGTATTTACAGAAATTATGCTAATATTTAAATAAATCACCCATTCATACCCAGTTACGCATTAAGCACTGACAGTGCACAAAGGAAAAAAGGGTGAGGGAGAATTTTGTTCTATAGAGGACTATAAGTGTCTTCTGTGGCATTAAAGAACATTAAATTCTAAGCAGTTTTGCATTTCAATAGCCACATCTGTGGCTGTGACATGTACCTGGATGCTCTGCAGTCACAGAATCCCAGAATGGTTTGTGTTGGAAGGGATCTTACAGCCCATCCAGTTCCACCCCCTGCCATGCCCAGGGACACCTTCCAGAAGCCCAGGTTGCTCCAAGCCCCATCCTTCAACACTTCCAGGGATCCAGGGGCAGCCACAACTTCTCTGAGCACCCTGTGCCAGGGCCTCCCCACCCTCACAGGGAAGGATTTCTTTCTAACATTTAATCTAAATCTCTCACCTTTTAGTTTAAAGACATTCCCCATGTCCTATCACTCCCTGTCTAACCCAAATCAGCAAAGTTTAACCAGTTAGAAAAACTTATTTAGAGAACATCCTTCACAGGTGCAATCTTGAGGGCTATTGCCCCATGTGAATATTGAGCAAGAGTTGCAGGGTACCCAGAGTTTTTGGAATTGTGTCTCTGGAGGGGTCGCTGGAGTGGCTGGTTTGTGACTTAGGTTATCCAAGCCTTTGTTCCTGATAACTCTCCAGAGGTCTGTGCACTTGGTAAGATCAGTCTTCATTAAGCCTCATCTTCCTGATGTCAGAAAGGCTGACTCAAGGAAAGCCCCTCCTTCTCCAGTGGGGGAGGATGAGGTTAGGGCACATTTTCACAAGTGGATGTTATCAGGTCCACAGGAGATGGGGTGCCCAGGAGGGCTGAGAGGGCTGGCCTGTGTCAGTCAGGGGGCCCCAGTACAGGACTGGTGTGGGCTGGACTCACTGGAGCTAGTCCCAGGAAGGGCTGCAGGGATGATTAAGGGATTGGAGTATCTGTTGTATGAGGAGAGACTGAAAGTGCTGAGTGTGCTCAGCTTGGAGAGCAGAGGGCTCAAGGGGATCTCATCCCTGTCTGTGGATATCCAGCAACTGGGTATGAGGAAAAGAGATAGAAGAAAATGGTTTTTTACCATGAAAGTGGTAAAGGAGGAATTAGGGAGTCTCTGTCTTTGGAGTTTCTCAAACCCAACTGGTGAGTTCTAGGCAACCTGGTCCAGCTGGCCCTGCTTGAGCAGGGCCTTGGACTAGATCCTCAGTTTTTTAAAAAAACCCCATAATTCTGAGGAAGCTAAAATGGCAACACTTTCTTTTAAAATGAGAAATTCCAGTTCAGTGACATTTTATCCCCAGCTTCCAGCATTTTGTGTAGAATTGTATATACAGTTTTTTCTTTGCTTGTTTTTCTGGTTTTGTTCCTTGTTTGGCCTAGTGGAAGATGTCCCCATCCAAGGCAGCGAGTTGGAATGAGATGAGCTTTAAGATCCCTTCCAACCCAATCCACTCTGGGATTTCAGGACTCTGTACCTCTCTTTGCTAAACCTGCCCTGAGTTATTTCCTACCTGACATGCATGAGCTGCCAGAGATTCCAGGTTCTTAATTCCTTTCACTTCCTCATGGACTATCTAAATGTCTTTTATGGGATAGTTGTTAATTTTTAATGGAAGATCTCATTAAATTGAGAAGCTCGCTTAGCTCACTTCCAAAGGGCAAGCTGAGACATTTCATTCCCTGTGAAAACACATAAAATCATAGCATTGTGTAGGCAGGATTCAATTCAGCAGTGAATTAGCTGATGGAGCTTTTCCAGGGCCCCACAGGAGGACACAGACAGGGGAAAGGGGCCAGGCTGGGAATTCCTGAATATAAACTTGTCAACTTCCAGTTCTTGGAAGATTTAAGCTGGCATTCCATTGGAGACTGCTTTGTATTTGAGCAGGATATTGAATATCATTGTTTCTAAATGTTGAACCTTCTATTTTTTACTGTTTATTCATTTTTGCAGTTTCAGGCTGTGAGATGTTCTCTTATTTTGGTGCAAGGCCTGGATATGATTTAACTGCACCACCCTCTAGGTTCTCCCTGCTGCAAGTCACAGGAACTCAAAAAAACATTAAAGATTTCCAGTGTGCCTGTGGAGGAAACCTTTTAAATTAGCATGTCCAAAAAAGTTTTATCAGGCCTAAAAATGATATTTGGAAACAATTTCATCTTCTCCAACTGGTAAGCTTTATTAAGTTTTTAGGGTTTTCCTGTTTTTCTCTCTCTTTTAAAAAAATTATTATTATAATATATTTTTCTTTCCTCCTTGCTTCTGGTGAGATATCACTTCTACAACTTTAAGTTACAACATGCCCTTAATGTTTTTAATTTAGATTACATTTTCACTACTAGCAGTTGCACTGTACACGCCACAATTTCAGACAAAATATCCGTCTAAAAAATTGATTACTGGTGTTCTTTTGTGATGTTTTATATCTAATGATGAAGAATTTGCACTTGCAAGAATATCTGCAAAATTACAGTTGTTCATCACTGGCTCAAAAAGCCCCTTTGTGCAAAATGGTGGATTAAATCTTGACGGGGAAACTGATCCTAAACCAATTAGGAAAACTCCATTTGTTTGCATCCTTGTCATTAAGTTAAGGAAGATTAAAATGCAGAGCAGGAAGAGTAGCAATGTGTTTCCCATGCCCAATTTGTCACAGAGCTGCAGCATCCTGCCCTGTTGCAGGTTTGAGGCAAAACAAGGCTTAAAATTGTGACCCATTTAGTTGCTTTTCCACTGAAGAGGTCACAGCAGCCTCCTGCTGTCAGGGAGAGACTGCTCCCACCTTCCCACGGCCCAGCCATCCCCTGCCCTTCTGTATTTTTGCAGTTTGTGTCTTAATTGGTGTGTTGGTTTTCCTCCCGCTGTGGCCCAGTCTCCATCACCCAGGTCGATGGCTCTGTTCCTGCTGGCAGTGACCTTCCTGCCTCTGAGGAGGGACGAGGAGAAGCCATATTCCCAACTGGTTGTCCTCTGGCACGGGACTTTTTCATGCTGGCTGTCCACCCTGTGTGCCCCGAGCAATGCCAGGCCAGGGCAGCCTTGGCACGGCCACGCTCAGGTGTTGGTGTGTGGCGGAGATGTCTGCGTTCCCTCAGGGCTCAGGAGCTCCTGAGCTGAGCCAGAGGGGCTCAGGCACTCTGAGGTTCCTTTAGGGAGTCACTCCCTAGGTTTTAGGAGTGCTTTGTACATTGACTTGAGTCTGCTTGCCACCAAAATCAGTTCCAGCAAGGGTCCAACACAAAGCTGCTGGAAGCGTTTGGTGAGGGGTGTAATTGCTTCTGGAGCCCATCACTGCATCCAGAGGGATGATCCTTATCCATATCCTACTTCAGTACAATGACTTGGTCTTCCAGACAGGTTCACCAGGCTTTTTGATTTTCCTTTTTTTCTCGAACGTTTGGCCTTTCTTCAGTCCTTTGTTTTGCACCGTTCCGTGTCACCCGTAGAGGTCGGTGTTTGCCTGGGAAAGCAGAGCCAGGCGCCTGCAGCGCCGCAGTCTCTGTCCTCACGTCCTCTTCGCTTCAGAGGTGCCTCCCCCACTTCCCTGTGATAAAAATGTTATATTCATCTCTTCTGAGCTCCTAAAGACGTACCTGAGAAGGAAGGTGCTGGTGTTTATATTGGTACATCATTCGGCTTTGCTACCTTTAACAGGTTTTAGAAGATCAAACATGGTATTTAAAAAAAACTCCCAAGAACTTGACATTTATAAAATATTTGCATATCTTAAAGAGGAGTAGAGGATAATTCAGAGTGATAACTACTGTCTGTAGTTATCATCTTACATATATTTTATGCAGTCATTTGCTGGCTGAGCACACAAAACATTTTCAGTGATGTGCTTGTGGAACGAAGTGCTCCCTCTTTACCCTGACACCCACCCCCCGTGATTTGTCAGGGGTAGTAACAGCATGGGAGCAATTAAATCAACTGTCTGCCAGAGATTATGGAAAATATTTGGGGAAATAAAGTCTGTGGAGTGGTTTTGAGTGAGGAAAGTACAAAAGCTGTCACTCAGCAATTGGGTTGTGTTTTGTAAGGACTGTCTCCTCAGATGTTCTTTACAGGAACCACAGGTAATGTTCCTAAACACATTTAAATATGCTATTTTAAATTGGTTTCTGTGTGCTTTCACATGGATAGGTAGGTGAGAATTAATAGTATTTTAATTAATAGTTTTGTGTGTTCCTGTAATTAAATTTGCCTATCCCTCTTTGAAGAGTGACCATTATTCTACAAAAATCAAACCAATTGATTGGATAGCTCCAAGGACTCCATTCATTGGGAATTTTCTATGGAGGATAGGTTATCAATGAAATGATTGTGGAAAGTGTTGTGCACTCTGTGCTTTTGGAAAGGTATTTGTGGAAATCTTCAGGTAAAAATGCTTATACATAATTTGTAATATTCATTTTCCCTCCTTAAAGGTATTGCCTTCTCCTAAAGCATCTTGGCAGTGGCTGAGGGATTCTGAGTGTTGAAATCCTGTTTGCACCTAGGTGTGATCCCCCTAACTTTTCATTAAATTAACTTCCCAATCCTACTTTTTAAATTTTTTAAATAAGTGCACAGGACAGTATGACATATGGCTTTCTCAATTCACATCTAGGCAAATGAAGATCGCTCCCTTTCAGATTTTCTTTGGAATCTGAAGCTGGAAGGGAGCACTGTTACCTAAGGCACTGGAATATTCCCCTTACACCTCAGTTTCTGCTGGCTCGGTTTGTTTAGGCAGCAAATTCTTTCGCCAGAACAATGGGTAAAGGGTGAGGCTGGGAGCTGTTAAATGATGCAGTTTCTATACTGATTTGTTGCCACGTAATGGGACTTTTGTGCCTCTTTCACTGCTGCCGATAGCCTCTGCTTGCTAACACTGAATGGCAGCTTGGAGTGAAGCAATTCTCCCTTTGTCTTCGTAGGGATTTGCCATGTATGCGTTTCCAGAACAGTGATGTATGACCTTCGTTTTGCCACTCCTCACTATGATCATAGAGTTCTTCATGTTGGAAGAGATCTTAAAACTCATTCAGTCCCACCCCTGCCACGGGCAGGGACAACTTCCACTAGCCCAGGTTGCTCCAAGCCCTGTCCAGCCTGGCCTTGGACACTTCCACAGGTCCAGGGACAGCCACAGCTTCTCTCTCCCAGGGCTTCCTAAACTTCTTATAGAAGTATTTCCTCCTAAAATCTAATCTAAATTTATCCTTTCATCCTAAACCCATTATTCCTTGTCCTGTCACAGTAAAAATCTCTCTCCACCTTTCTTCTAAGCCCCCTTTTGGCACTGAAAGGCTGTAGTAAGGTCTCCCCAGGTCTCTCCATTTTCTTCTCCAGGCTGAACAAACTCAACTCTCTCAACTGTTCTTTAAGGGATGAGCTGCAGCCCTCTGACAATTTTTGTGGTCCCTCTTGATCAGCTGTAAGAGGTCCATGTTCTCCTGTGCTGGCCCCAGGGCTGGGGACAGCTCTGCAGGTGGGGTCTCACCTGAGCAGGGCAGAGGAGCAGAACCCCCCCCACCTTTCCTGCTGCCCACACTCTGGGAATGCAGTCTGGGATTCCACTGTCTTTCTGTGTGCCAGCACTCATAGCCAGGGATGTCCCATGTGCCACCCCACCAATATCCCCAAATCCTTGTGCACAGGGCTGCTCTCAAACCCAGCTCAGTCTGTGCTGGTACCGGGGATTGTCCTGAGCCAGGTGCAGCACCCTGCACTCAGCATTGCTGAACTTCACTGTCTCAGCTTGATGTCATGCAGACAGTGTCACCTAGGGTGTCACCAATGTGGCACCTCACTGCCATGGGTGAGGTGTAAAGGATGCATTGCAGAAATCTGTTGTGAACATGTGTAACAAAATGAAACAGAAAAAACATCAGGTTCAAAACTGAACAGAGTAAACTGACCCATCAGTCATTCCATTATTCAAAAGCTTTCATGTGTTTGTTTTCCTTCCTAGGATTAACCAGAGCTCCGCACAATTCAGTGATGGTTTTAAAAGCAAATTGGGAGTATTCGCCTGACAGGATCCAGGTAATCTCCTGTAGATATTAATTTGTCACGTAGACCTCTGTCAGGACAACAGGTAGCTGCACCCTGCAGTAGGTGGATGTCCTGTTCCTGGTACAGAGAATTTGGAGCTGAACCTGCTGTTTCCTAGAGGCAGGCCACCCAGCTCCCCCTGCTCTGGGTGACGATTCCGAGGACCAGAGTACACATGGGTGACTGGTGGAGAGCCACTCTGTGTGTGGTAAGTCACCTCTGCGCAATCGTGGAATCACAGAATATCCTGAGTGGGATCATGGAGTTCAACCCCTGGCCATGTACAGACCCCTGACAGTCCCACCCTCTGCATCCCTGAAAGTATTGTCCAAATGCTCCTGGAGCTCTGTCAGGCTCTGTCACTGAGAGCCCAGCAAGGGCCTTTTGGATTTCTCTCCTATTTGCCTGTTTTGAAGCAAACCCAAACAAACGATTTCTAACAGAGAGGAGTGCAGGCCTTGCTGGTCCCCTTAAGCTCCATCTCAGATTTCTCTCCAGTGTCCAGCTGCTCCTCCAAAGTTTATTTAAAGTTGAAAGCCATGGGCAGCACTGAAGCTCTAACTGCCTGTGCTAATGTTGTGGGGCTTGCTCAGTTTATCGAGGGCATCTTTTTGGCAGCTCTTCAGAGAATCCACCACGGGAATGTCTGGCTGCTTGTGCTGGTTCTCTGCATGCAGGGTCCAGTGGGAGGTCTGTATGAGGGCTGTGGTTACAAAACAGAGAGAAAATTATTATAAAACCAGGGCATGGACACAAAAAAACCCCCAAACAGGCAGAACTTCCTTGGGCAGACACACAGGGGAGAGGGAGAGTTTTTCATAGGTCCTGATATAACCCTGCACGTCATACAGTGATGCAGGGCCAAGCCTGATGAATTTGGAGCAACATGGGGAAATAAGGCAGCAGTACACGCAGGTATTTAATCAGCACACAGTCACAGAGAGGCCTTTGGAAGGAGCCCTCTGTTGGTCATCGGGCCAGTCCCCTGCGTCATGGAAGAGTTTAACTGTGCCGAGCCGCCCCTCCGGCAAGGGAGGCCCAGGGTCATGAGGGCCAGACAAGAGGTTTTTGGCAGCTCCTGCACTGTCCAGCTCTCACAAACATAAGGACTGTGGCGTAGCGTTGTTGAACTCTGGAAAGTGACAGTAAAAAATGGGATAGCTTGGGCTCCATGGTTACTGCTTCCCAGGAACTTCCAACCCTGGGTTTTCAGTGGAGAAGTAAACTTGTAATTTTGTCTTCTAAGCAAGAATCATGGAACGTGTTCCCTAGGGGCTGAAATTCAGGGCTTTTTCTGTCAGGGTTTTTGCTAAAGAATCTGGGACTCAGATGCATATCCTAGTTCATGTTGTCCTATACACAGAATAACATAAACCATAAATGTATTTTTATATATTTGTGTGTGTCACCTGTATATGTTTGTGTTCCGCACATATTTAGACCTGGCAGAGAGTGACTTCTTGAGTTGCTTCTGCTTCCTTGGAGGAACTGAAAAATTACAGAAGTTTAATTAATTGAAAATTACTTTTACAATCAAGAATTGCCCTTTTAGTGCAGCGAGTTATCCAAGCAGACTGTGTCTTATCCATGTATGATCCTAGATAAAGTTTGTAAAGAATTTTTGAGATTTCAGGTCCTTTGTGAACTCCTGGCCTTGGGTATTTGAGATTCAAATTTCTTTTTCATGCATGTGATTCAGTAATAATCTGGAGTGGGGTGATATGCTAACTCTCTTTTTTAAGGGAAAAGTACAGATCCTTAGGTTCCATGTTATATACTTTTGCTTGAAATGTTTCCTTCATTTATGTTCTCTTGTCCCTTCTTGTAGCACATTGATGTCCAAATTAATTCCCTTTCTTATCCTGCCCAAGGGAGCTCTCTATGAAGTTTTGGTGTGAGGACAGAGCCAGAGATAGAGGAGGGACTGGGCTGACAGCCCTTGCCTGACCACCATGGGCCTGGAGCCTGTTTTGAGGACCCAGTTTGGTGTCACCCTGGTGCAGCTCCAAAATTCTTGGTCTGGTCTCACTCTCTCCCTGGGTTTGGTACCCTGTCGCCCGTTTGTGTCTCCAGCCACTTCATGCTCTCTTTGTTGCAGCACACAAAATCATTTTTATGTTCTGGCTGCTGTGTTGTGACTCTGCTCTTTTCTGACTGAAAACTACTTCCTTGAGGTGAGCTTTTTCTCAGAGAGTGAGAAAAACTGTTTTCTGGGGAGCTTTTACTCTTCACAAGGCTCTTGAATCTTTCTTTACTAATCCATTTCATGGATATTTTTATTTTCATAGTCTTTAGCTCTCTTTCAAGTCTTTGCCTTTCCTCAGGTACCACTACAATAATGGGCTAGTTGCTTCCTTTGGCTCACTGGCATGTCAGATTCCCAAACTCAGAAAGATAGGAACTATAAATAGGCCCTTGGCCTTTTCTGCTTTCCTTGGGCAGTTCTGTTGCCTCATCTGACTTTTCAAAGAGCTGCTTTATGGAACCTGCCAGTCACTACCTGAGGAGGAGGATTCCTGCTTTTCTGGCACAGTGTTAATTCACCGTGCACAACAGCTCTATAATCTGGCAGATCCCAGATTTTAAGGGAAAGAGATTGTTTCCTCTGTTTCCTGGGGCTTTTACTTTCTGTTGTTTAAACTAATGCATTTCTTAAATCATACTTGTGCTGGCTCCCATTCTTCCCTGATTTATGTGTTAACATGTCTGTGCTGAAGGCTCTTTCCTTTTTCCATAAGCCTCCAAGGGTTTGGATCTTTTCTTTACTAGCACTGCAGACTAATCAAAATCATGCCTTTAAATCTTGCAGTTCTAAAGATTTCTGTAAAATAACTCACAAGCAGCTATTTTATTTTCACTGGCTGTGGAAATCTGCGGCAGTTGGTTTTTAGATGTGAGAATTAATGTTTGTGAACATCTTTTGCAAGTTTTATTTCCTGGGCAATGAGAATGCTGGGAGTGGCATGTTCCTCTGCTCAGAAATGTGCAGAATATATCAAAATATGGTGTTTAGATGAATGTTTAAAGGTTAGCTCTGAGGAAAGAGGATGATTTGAAGGTAATTTCTGAACAAAGAATCTTTTACAGATGATTATAAATGGACCTGTCAATATCTAATGGAGGCCTTTTAACTCAGTTCCTGAAGAGGTTGTGGAAATGCACAAATGAATCAGTCTTAGCACTATTTCTTCCTTTACCAACAGCATCATAAAGCATCCAGGGAAATGCTGACAATTGCTTAGTCCTTATCATTTTATCAGTAATGATTGCCTGGCTAATCACTGTAAGTATTTAAACCTCAGTTTTTTTTCCACATAAGAAGATGATCACTATTCAGCAGAAGGAAAAGGTCTGCAGGGCTTTAGTTTTCATATGTGCTTATATTTTTTTTCTTTTCTTGCTGTGGATCTCATATTGCCAGGTTGGATGAGCTCACCAGATCTTTTGCCCGAAGATTTTAATATTAAAATGGAAAGGCAGAAGGACATCCATGGTCAAAACTCTCATTTAGCTTGGACTAGGACTCTCCAGTGTGATGGCATTGTCTATTCTGGCAATCTTTCATCTGACACCAACTCACTCAGGAAAATTTGGAGCCCTGCCCACCTTGAGATTAACAGGAGTGGCCTTTTGAAACTCCTGTGCTGTGTGTGATCCCTGCAGCTGTCCTGTATTGTTTATAACTCAGGAGCCTGTAGCCTATGACATGAACAATAGGAATTCGCTCATAAACCAGCATCTGGTCAGGACATTCCAGAGGATATAGGATGTGTGTGTAATATTGCGGCTGAGTGCCCACTGAAAGCCCCTGCTCTCACCACCTAACCCCCTTAGCCTCCTCTGAGAAATCCCAGGCCATGTAATCTGTGGGGAAATTAAAAGTTCACCGTCATCAGCTGTCGGTCGACAGAGGAGCGTGCTCGATGCATCACATCAGCAACTCTCCTTGTCAGCAGTGACTCATGAAGTGCATGAACCCCAGGGTGTCCTGAATAAAACAAACCCATCCAGGGAAGTCTCAGCAGGACACGCACGTGAATCTTTGTGTGTGAAGAAGAAGCTGAGTATGAGGGTGGGGAGGCCCTGGCACAGGGTGCCCAGAGAAGCTGTGGCTGCCCCTGGATCCCTGGAAGTGTCCAAGGCCAGGTTGGATGGAGCATGGAGCAACCTGGGACAGTGGAAGGTGTCTCTAGCAATGGCAGGGGGTGAAACAATATCAGCTCTGTGGTGCCTTCCAACCCAAACCATTCTGGGATTCCATGTGAAACATTGTACAGCTCTGCCGGGGTGTTGCCAGTGAAGAAATCCATGGAGGTGTGTGTGGGGTTAATGTCATACCTTTCCCCCATTTCACTTTTTCAACTGCCCTTGTAGCAGCAGCAAGAGGAGAGAGGCAAGTGAGATTTCAGCTGTTTTCATAGTTACAATCAAAGGCTTCTGAAGAGCCTGCACAGCAGTGTCAGCACCACTGACTGGAAGTGCTGGGCCAGCAAATGATTTACTGGAGAAACTGCAGAGAGAAATAAAATTGTGTGTGTAAACATCTGGTTTTTACAGCAGAGTTCATTTTTATCTCAAGACAAATATCACTGAATTGTTTTGCAGAAATGTAGCCCTTTACAAGTAATGGAGCTGTAAGTAGCAGTGACAGGCAGATGGTGAGGAGAGAGTGTGAGGATGATGCAAGTACCTGAAAGGAGGATGAAGGAAGTGAAGGCTTAAGGTGAAATGAATGTATCTTGCTCTTTCCAGGTATAGTAAAGAATCACAGTTTTACAAGCAGTTGAAAATAGACTAAACACTTTAAAAAGACATCACATTCTTCCTCCTTTCCCTTCTTGGCAACAGGTGGAGAGTGATCCTGCAAGAAGCACTTGCTGCTCACATGCTGCTCAGCAGCCCCTGGGGTCATGGATAACGGGCTTAAATTCCAGCAGGATGCTGTAATTTATGTTACATGGCTGAGCAGACACATCTGGCCTGGGCTTAGGGGACCACAAAGATGGCTTAAAGCTTCCTTAACATTGTAAGCCCTCTCCAAGTTGAATACATCCCACAGCTGTTGCTGAAGGTTGTGGTTGTTTTTTTCTCCTGTAATTTTTTTTTTTTTTTTTGCCTTTAGGGTTTGTTGTGTAGTTTCATAAACTGAAATAGGTGAAGCAGGAACTGTTGGAAGGAGGCATTTTCTCATTTTTGCTGACTTTCCCCTAATTTATCACTGGGAAGGTTTGAGAATCTTTTCCAAAGTGGTAGATAAGGCTCTATCTAGTAATGGAAAAACCTCATTCCCATGTTCCAGTGGTTTAAGTGTTGACCTCTCCCAGACATGTATTTTGGCTTCTCTCTGCTGCAGCAAGAAAACAAGGAGATGAAGGAGGTAGGACTGGCTGCCTCCTCCTGCTTTGGGGTTCTTTGTGTATACATTTGGATATTTCAGTGGGTTGCTCCAATATAAATATTTAAAGGAAAACAACAAAAACCCCCAACTGAAGTGGAGAACAGCTCCAGAGCCGCTTCAGAGAACATCTGTGTCAGGACAGCTCTTGACTGCGAAGGAGGAAGGGTAGTGGAGCCTGTTACCAAAAGATGGGAGATAATTGCTAGGCAAAATCACAACCCAACCTAGCACTCCCACCCTGGTCTGCAGACAGCAGAAAAACAGGCTTGGTGTCAGACTGCAGGGGGCTGGGAGAAAAGCCACCAAGCCTCCCTCCTTCCTCCCCACTCCTCAAAACACCAGAGTGCTTTTCCCACTGTCCTGAGGCCCCACAGATGTGCCCACACAGAGCGTGTGGGGAGTCCAATGGAGCACAGCACGGGGTGGGAATGGAGCACAGGCAGGGCAGGAGCACCACGGACTCAGCAGCAGCATCTCCCCAGGCCTAAAAGTGTCTGAAAAGTGTCTGAACTATTGCAAACCCTGTGGGGAAGAGCTGCTCTCCAAAGCTGCTTCCCAAAGAAAAATTTAAAAACACTTCTGTAATCCCTGTACACAAACACTGCAGCAGATATTGCCAACGATCAATAAAGGACAGTCACGTAACTTCATTTATTTTAAATGGTCTGGGAAGTCTTTTCTAACCATAAGGATTCTATGATTTAATGCTTACAGCCAAAGAAACTTTCTGCTTTCTTAGCTCAAGAGGCCTCAGTACAGGGGTTTAGGGATCCAGTGCAAGGAAAAATGGATATTTCTGGTTTTGTTTTTCTTCTCATTGACCTGCTATGACTTTAGTCTCTGAAATAAAAGAAACACTTGTGCTCTGAAGACATCTTTTGTTTTTGTTTTCTTTTTGAAGAAAAAGTACTTTATTCTCCGAGGTTACCTGAGTGTAGATAAAATTATCTTCAGAAAATTTACTGTAGCTGTCTCAGCTACAGATCTGTCAGACACATTAGGTGAATTCTTGAAGATATGTTATGTACATAATTTTTTTTAAAATAAGCAGATTTAATTCTCTTTCCTCTCCCTTTTCTATTAGGCCAACTGTGAACTTCTGAACTGGAAAAAACACCTTTTTTTCCTGCTGAGATCCCTGATCTGATCCATTGTGTTGATTTATCACAGCCTGGTTTATGGTAGCGGAGGGGTGGGAGTGAAGAGGCAGCACGGGGGTAGCTTCTGTGAGAAGCTTCCAGAAGCTTCCACTTCCATCAGAGATTGTCCCACAGAGCCAATCTCTAATGATTCTAAAGATGGACACGCTGCTGGCCCAATTACAGAGGCTGCTAACGCCCCTGTGATGACATATTTAAGAAGAAAATCAAACCAGCATGTGCACGGTATTTGTTCCAGGGCTGGCAAAGCGATGCCGCTGGGGCCATCCCCGGTGCAGCGCGTGGCAATGCACCACAGCTGCTGCCAACCCGGCACGGCCATGGTGAGCCCTGCCTGCCTGGCCAGCCCCAGCCCTGGCTCCAGCCCTGCCTGCTTGGCCCTGGCCCAGCCCCAGCCCCAGCCCTGCCTGGCCAGCCCCAGCCCTGGCCCTGCCTGCCCGGCCAGCCCCAGCC
This sequence comes from Prinia subflava, assembly GCF_021018805.1. Lineage (NCBI taxonomy): Eukaryota > Metazoa > Chordata > Aves > Passeriformes > Cisticolidae > Prinia > Prinia subflava. Next base: position 24,565,654 of record NC_086256.1, read on the forward strand.
CTGCCTGCCTGGCCAGCCCCAGCCCCAGCCCCAGCCCTGCCTGCCTGCCTGGCCAGCCCCATCCTCAGCCCTGCCTGCCTGGCCAGCCCCATCCTCAGCCCTGCCTGCCTGGCCAGCCCCGGCCCCAGCCCCAGCCCCGGTCCTGTCGAGGCAGCAGGGCAGGGTTAGCGCCTTCCCCTTCTCAGCCCCGCACTGTGAGAGGCGTTGAACAGCGCCGGGGCTGCTTGGCCGGCAGCGGGAGTGTGACCAGGGATTCCCTGACACGGAACCCGGACGAGGTCAAGCTCTCGGCACTGCGGGATCCTGCAGGGATCTCTGAATTAGTGGAACTCGTTGGCAGTGGTACCTACGGGCAGCAGTTTTTCTTCCAGTCAGAGAAGAGGAGGAGGAGGTGAGGACACGTGAGGGGAATCAACATGGCAGCACCAAGGTGGGTGGAAAAGGAAGATTGAGAGGAGGTGCTTCAGGTGTCCGAGCCGAGATTCCTCTGCAGGCCGTGGTGAGGACTGTGGGGAAACAAACTGTCCCCGTGTCATGCATGAAGTGCGTGGGGCACACAGAGATCCACCTGCAGCACGTGGGAAAAGTGGAGCGGGGGAATGGCAGGGAAAGCTGTGATCCAGTGGAGACCAACCACAGAAAGAGAGGGCCCCTGCCTCCAGAGACAGAGAGAAAAAGCCCCTGCTCCCAAACTAGAGCAGCCTGTCCTTAAAAGACTGCACCCTGTGGACAAATGGCCCACGCCACAGCAGTTTTGGGATGTCTGTTTGCCCATGGAGGGACCCCACGGCACAGCAGAGAAAAGACTCCTCTCCCTGAGTGAGCAGAAGGAAATCTTGGGTGACAAACTGAGCAAAACCCCCACGCCCTGTCTGCCTGCACTGTCGGTGGGAAAGTGGGAGGGGCTGGGGGAAAACAGGTGTTTTAAAGGCTTATTTTACGTCTTGAAATCCTCCTCTGACTCTGTTAATAATAAATTTATTGTATACCTTTAGATTTGCGCCTGTTTTGCCCTTGAAGTTTTTTTCTCCCAATCCTTATCTTAACTCATGACCCCTTGGTTAATTTTGTTCCCTCTTCTCTGCCCAGCTGTAGTGAAGGAGGGTGAATGAATGACTTTCATGGATACCTGGTGTTTGGCCAGTACCAAATCACGACATCCATGCTTGCTGTTATTTGTCCAATTCATGTGCTGAGTAGACTTTACAGATCAGAGTTGGGCAGAAGAGAGATGTGGCTCAGCAAGGTAGACAAAACTTGAAAAAAGAGCTTTTTTTGACTCAAAATAACATCTTCAATGCTTTTTTGTTGAAATGAAAACATTAAAAAGTGATTTCAACTTAACTTTTTATTACTGAATCTTGAAATCACAGATGCCTTTGAGTAACCTTTTGATTTTAACTTTAACCAGTTTTTAAAGATTGTACTGTGTTTAAAATGAAATTTTTCAGTTAAAAATGTGCAGATGGCTTCTAATTCCTTTTCCCCACCAAACAGCAAATAAAACCAAAAGGTTTCCCCTCAGTGGTAAATCAGTGCCCACCTGACCTCTGTTCCAGACTTGAAAGGAAAGGATTCCCCATTTTCAATGCTAACTGGGGCTGGAAATGACTACAGAGCCTGTTATTCACTGAGTTTAACATTCAACATCACCCTGAAGAGCAAAACACGTTGCCCAATGCCTCAGAAGAGATCCCTGTGGTGAAGAGATGACTCCACCAGCTGAGCTCTCTTCCTTTGTCCGCTTATTTTCCGACTGGATTCATCATTCCGGTGTCAAAGCACCTCTTCAGTCGTGGAGCCCTGGAACCTGGGATGTGTCACAGATGGTGCAGATGCTGCCTTGGGTTTCTCCTCCTCCCTCACTGCCCTGCTCCTCCTCCAGCATGTCCCACACCCTGGGTTGAGAGCACGTAGCCCCTTAACAGTGAAAAAAAAAAATGAATCACGACCTATTGTAGTTTTTGTTTTACTCATTTTGTTATTTTTGCAGGTTACTGATTCATTCAAATTTCTGTGCAAATTTCCATGGTAAGATCTAAGGTGTCAAAATATCTCCCCCCAATGCTTGATTATCTTGGCTGCTGTAATTTCCTTTTTGAGATGTTTTGACTGGAAACAATGATGATGGTGGACTCCAAACTAATGACTCACTTTCAGAGAATGTGGACTTATTTAAATTCTTGGAATTAGCAGGGCAATATGCAAAGTACCTCTCCACATTTTCACAAGGGTTCAGTGTGAGCAAGCCAGGTGGTGACCACGGATAGGTTTTAAGAGGATGACTTTGAACTCATTCATTTGAGAGGAGCAGTGTATCCTGGGACAGAAGAGGGTGGAAGTGTGGCCTTTACTTTGGTAGTGATTAATTAAATGGATTGAGGTAATGAGATCATTAGTGTTTATGTAGGGACCACTCAGCCCAGCTTGTTTGTCCTACTGTGGCACAGCAGGTAATCTGTTCACTGCTCAGCAACAATTCTAGTAAATGTTTGGCTGTTGCTCGTTCTGCTTTATAAATCACCTGGCAAGTGATGTAATTACAAAAAAATGTTTCTAAATATGTGGTAGCAGAAGAGTAACTGAGGGAGGGGCAGGGGGAAATCTCTCATGAAATGTTAATGCAACTATTTTTAATATTTTCATGATCAGCTAACTGCCTCAAGAGGTGTTTCACACTTCATCTTAGTTGCACAGGAATGTCTGCTCTCTGGTTGTCTCTAGTGACACAATCCCTTTCTGGCTTTTCAATGTGAAGTGAATCCCTTAGGACTTCCACGTCCAACTTTTGTCTTGGATTTAAGCACAGCTCAGTGAGCTACACCTTAATAAAACTGAATTTATTCGTAAAACTTAAGTTATTTATTTATTTTGATTTTGGACAAGAGGGTCACAGACATAATGCAGGTTCTTTTGCAGCACCATGTTTCTCACCCAAAACCTGACCTTAGTCACTCTTTCAGGAACAACATCAGCAAAAGAAAATATAAACTTGGGGTTCTGGGTTCCCTTTTGTCACCCAGTGCCTGTTCTGTATTGATGCATTTTAGGCATTTTGACTGTAACCTGTTTGAAAAAATTGTCACTAATTCAACAGACTGTTTCCAAACAAATAATTAACTGCCCAAAATAACCTTTGACTACCCTTCATCAAAGGCAACACATCTGAAACCAAACAAAACGGTAATTCTTCATTGCTGCTGGGCTGTCTGTGCCTGACTCAGAAAACATGACAGAGGTGTGGCAATGACCCTCTTTTAGTTGCCAGTTTTCTGTTCTGAGGTTGGAAAATCCCCAAATTACTCGACCTGTCGCTTTGCCTGGGTGTTGGTGTGTGGGTGATGTGTCAACATCCTGCTGCCCCTTCCTGCCTGCAGGGAACCTGCTGGGGGCACCTCCGGGGATCTCCTGCAGGTACCAAGCTCTGCATGGGCTCTCCAGATTGGATTGTCCCTCTGACATTTTGCCCAAGGTGCAAAATGGGAAAGTGCAAAGTGGGAAGCGTTTCTGGGCTGAGTGGGCCATGCCTGGAAATGCTGTGCTGGTGGAGTGGGTCCTACTTGCATGAGAAACCTGGATTTAATCACAGTTTTCCACAGAGTGTCTCAAATTCTTTACAACAGAATAAGGGTTGAATAGTCTGGAACGTCAGCCAAAAGGCTGGTTGCTATTATGACAATAAAATGAAGATAAATTTGCTTCTCCCAACAATTTTAGTCTGCATCAGATTTCGTGTGTTGAGATCCTTCTGATCTCTGCTCAACTTTGCAGAAGGGAGCTTGTAAAAGAGGCTTCTTGCTGGTTGTTAGATTTGTTCTCAGCTCTTCAGCCAGTATAACAAATTTAGCTTTAATTGTTCTTAAAATCCCATAACAGCCTTGGTAATTGGTGAATTTTTGAGATGTCTGCACAGAACCTTTGAATAACACCCACAGAAAGGAAAATTCATGTTCTGACTAACCTATTGCAGCTGAGAAGTAATAAAAAGATATAATCCCATATTCCAGGAATTTGCACGAATTTACTTAATTTTGAACAATCCTTCTAATTTTAATCCTTGTTTAAAGCAGAACACACCCTACCACACCATGCTCTGGTAAGGGTTTTATTTTTCCTTTCCCTTACCCTGTGATTGAATTGTTCCATAATTGCAGCTATTTGAATCTGAAACTCAAATTAGAAGGACTTGAAAGAGGGAATGCAGGAGAAGACATGAATACAGCATCTTAGGAATTCAATGTCCTTCTCTGTGAGTTAAAAGGGCTTATACTCTAATTTCTTCCCTGAAATGTAGCAAATCCCATTTTAGTATCAGACCAAATAACTAATTTTCTTTTATTCTTTCATGAGGAAAAGTTCCAGAGTGCATTTATGCTGCTCTGGCTACAGACTTGCTGTCTCAAATATTTTGATGTCTATCATACTATAGATATTTAATATTGTGGTCACATTTTTTTTTCAAGTGTTAAGAGAAGAGAACTCCTGTCCTGTGTTTGCTGCTCTTTGGAGTAGGTATTTATTTATTTTCTACGTGTTTGAGATACCTGTATGTGGCAGATCCCTCTTGGAAAGCAGCAAATCTGCCATGTCCTAAAGCTCTGATGAACTGTAGGTACCAAATCTCCTGAGCAACGACCTCCTCCTGTCAGAATCCAGATATAATTAATCCTGTCTCAGTTTCCTGGCAATATAACTTAAAATGGATTGGCTGCTCTGTATTCCACCAGTCCTTGCTCCAGGACTTTTTTCCATCCTTATAGCCCCTGTAAAGACCTCCCAGCCCAGAAGCAGCTGCTGCTGAGGCCACCTCAAGCATCTTTACTTTGCCTGGAGACACCACAGAGACAACAACATCCCACGTGTTTTGATAATTTCCCATTTGTTTGGATAATCTCCTGATAAAATTCCAGAGGAGGATTATTCGTGTGCTCCGTAGGACATGCAGAAATTGGTTTTGAAGGCAGTCTGGAGAGCAATGAGATGATTTTCTTCTCAAGCCCCTGCCCCAGGGCTGTCCTTGGGTGCAGACAGCAGCAGTTCCACTGCAGCTGCTTGGGTTCAGTGTGAGCCCTTTCAGGCCATGTGTGCTTCCTTTGGAAAGGAGAGAGAACTGAGTTTTGATTCACCTGCTGCTGATCCAGTTGTGGCTTTCTTAAATTGTGGAACATTTTAAATTTGTAATATTAGATTTTTGTCTTTTTTTTAAATGAGATTCTGCCATCCTTGTAGGGTGTCTGTGTCGGGTATCAATAACATCTTGAGCATTTACCAAGTGGAACTTTCAAATTTGCTTCCTTGGTAGCAGAGTTCTTGTCTTCTTCATTGAGACAGATGGAATTTTGTTGGAAATATGCACTTGAAGGCTGGGTGGTTATTAGTACTTCACTATTAGACTGAGGCTGGAAGGTTTTAGTGGAGGAAATTAAGAATCAACTTCCTTTAGGAGTAATTGTTCTAAAATCGTCTGAAGGGCTCTTGATGTGATTCATCATGACATTTCTTAGCACAATCTGGTGAAAGAAGCCTTTCATTTCATTGTTTTACCCAGAAATAGAAGAGAGTGGTATTTAACTGTGCTAATTGAAAATCTTTCCTCCTGAATCAAGCATCTGGCAAGTTTTCCCTGCTGGGATCCCACTGGGCTGTGTACGTGTGAATTCACGCTCTGAGAATGCATCCACGCACTCGGGGTGGACTGTGCTCATCACTCAGCAGAAACTGATATTATCCCTTCATTTTCGCGTTGTATTCTGCATTTGATTGCTTAAGTATTTTGGATGGACTCGCACTGACCTTACTCATCAGAGGAGGTTAATCCTGACCAAGTGCTGGGGCCATGCTGGCTCTGCTCAGGGATGAGAAAAACTCATTTTTCACTAAGGGAGGGGGACCATTGTGATCAGAATTACAGATTTCTTCTTTCACAGTTTATTCAGTTTGCCACATGTTCAGAGCAAAGCCCGTTTTTCTCTGTTCAGCTTATTAAAAAGAAATTTCCTTGTGAAATTCAGTTCCTGATCTCAGGCCAAGTTTTTTGCAGAGTAATGAAGATACAAATTATCTTTTCTATTAATGGCAATCCTTTCCCTACCTTCAGCTTAAAAACAGATTTAAAATGATGCTTTTCTAGCCATGATTCTTCATAAACCAACAGCTGTTCCCCGTGCTCTGTGAAACTCTCAGAGAACTTACCTTCTTCATGTCCTGTTCCCAGGAAAGGAAGTCTGAACACCAAAGAAATCCAAAGCTGCCTTGGAAGGATGCTGTAAAAGCAGAAAATATGGAAAAATACTTTGTCCTTGTCTATGAGATTGGACACTAAGCTTTTGTGCCTCTAACACAGACAGTAGTATAAACACTGCCTACATATAATCTTTTTTAATACCTTATTGGGTGTTCATTTTGTGTTAAAATGAACTTTAAATTTCTTTATTTGTTTAAAATAAAGAAAATTATGTTATTTACTGGGTTTATTTAGTTTATTTTAGGTTGCTTAGTTTTGGGGTAGGATCTTTCATGCAAAGTTATGGTTTTGGAATATCACGTTTAACTCACTTTCAAAGTAATTTTTACCCAATGTGAGAAGTTTTATATTTGATGACTTTCCCTTTTCATTTGTGCAGAATTACTTTCCTGATGTGCATTCCCAGCTATGTTGGCAGCTGAAAACAGGTTCTTCTTTTTTAACAATATATTGCTATATTAAATCCAAATTGGCTGGAAATATCTTGAAAAGGAAAAGTAAACTAATGCCATTACTGAGAAAGCCTGTCATTTTTAGAAGAATTCCAATAGAAATAAAACAATAAACTGAACATGCAATTTCTGTGTGTAATTGCCATACAGAAAAAGAAATGGAAAAGAAGAAACTTTTCAGGAACAGGAAAATATTAAGACTCTAAGGAAAAGTATTTGTGTGGGCATCTTAATTCTCCACTAATAAAATAACTCTGGTTAGCTTAGAAGTTTGGAGATGGCTGGAAGAGCTAAATGTAGCAAGAAGAATCAAAAGCTGCAGTGATAAATCTTGAACAGTGGTGTTCTTGTGCTAACTCAACATCTAAAAATTATAACATTCATAAAGAGCTTGACTGCACAAATTCCAGGGATTTTAATTACAAATCTATTTTTTTATTGGCTCCTTGCCTGTGAACAGGAGGGAGATGGAGCAGAGGAATTTTTTGTGCTGAATAAAATTCTGGAGCTGTTTATACTTCAGAGGTAATATTGCCCCAAAGGTTTTTTGTGGCTATTTTTAGGTGCCTGCAGTTCATTTTGGGAGACAGACGCTGCATTACAAAAGCAGCATTAATAGAGATATTCCTTCATTTCTTAGTTCGTGTGTGGTTTAAGCTGACACCAATTATAATAATTTTATGAGGGTTTTTTTCCTCATCAAACAGAAGTAATTGTTCAGGGGAAGATTAAATCTTGGGCAGGTCCTTTTGCAAAGGAGAAGTTGCTTTCAGGACTTTCCCCTGAAGAACTTTTAAGTTCCATTGGGATGAAGTTGCAGCTTTGGAAATGCAGCACTAAAGTGGATGGAATTAAGTCAGTAAGTCAAGGGCAGAATTGCTGCTTTCAGGTGGGTGTTTAGAGGATAAATACAATGTCAGACCTTCCACACATTTATTTCAATGGACTTCTACAGTTTCTACTTGTCTTAATTCCTCTGTTTTGTCACTTTTGGACTTCAGGAAAATCTTAAAATGCCTCTTGTGCTTCTGTTCCCTGTTCTTCACCTTTATAAAACAGGAATAAAATATTTGCTCATGAGAAACTTTGAATTTTCATGTGGAAAGGCTGTTGGGGTGCACCTTTTTAAAAAGTTTCCTTTCTATACATTCATTAAAGTTTCTGTTTCACCTAAAAAACCCAACAACAACAAAAAAACCCCAACATCCTCCCCCAAAAAAAGCCCCAAGCCCAAACAAGCAAACAACTCTTGAAGGTAACTCAGTGTTACACTTGGCTTCTTCTAAAAACCTCCACTGAAGCTGCTTCCTGATTTTGTCAGCTGAAGAGCTGTATAGAATTTTTCTGTGTTTCCCCCTAATTTCCTGTGGGAGCCGCTTCTGCTCGGCCCGGTGCCCTTCTCCATCCTGTGGATGTCTCTGGGTCCACTACCCCTCATCTTGCTCCTAAAACAGATGGAGATTTATAATTTGGGACAGGTACTGTCTTGGCAGCACCTTTGGCCATAAAGACCCAACCAAAGGCCTCCTTTCCTCTCTGTTCTCCCCCAAACCACACCACAATTCTTGTGATTTTATTTGATGCCAACATTTGGTCAGTTTGGGGAATTGTAGAGGCCTTTACAGATCTGATCATATATTCCTTTCCAATGAGCTGTTTCATTCTCAGAATTAACTTCTCATATTCATTCATATTCTCAGTATTTTATGCCAGCTCTTTCAGGTCATTTTAAGTCACCTCTCCCACACCAACTGATGGGGCTGGGAGCTCATTGCATTTCACCAAACGCAAATATTTGCCTGGCTATTAATTACAGCCCAATTTGCAATCAGTACAGAAATAAAGGCATGAGATATTTCACAGTAAAATGAGGACTTTAAAGAGGCTGCCACTCCTATGGGATAAGGTATCCCCCTGGAAAGGCTGTAGTGTGGGGAGAATCCCTGGGCACAGCCATGGTGCTAATTAGCAATTTGAGCTCTGACCTGAGGGTGGGAACACTCAGGTTTTGTTCTCTCTGTCAGTTGTGTGTGTTGTATTTCAGATGCAGGATGTGCCTGAGCCTTTATAAATAAAAGTTCATAAAAATACAGCAGGGAGGCTTCCTTGTGCCCAATCTCTTGCAAATTTTTGCATGTGAAAAATGTCATCTTCTGTCTAAGGATGCAAGAAACATTTTGGGGGTTTTCTTGTGTTCTGTAGGTTTGAATGTCAAATCTGTGTCCTAGGCACGGGCTCTAGATTTTGAGTCATTCCTGCTTTTAATGTGGCTCAGCCTGTGCTGGCGGAGAAGGATTAAAGAAAAGCTGGGCGAGTGGTCCTTTGGTTACAGTCCTTACATGGACAATTTATGTCCTTACATTTACAATTTATACAGAAAGTATAAATTCTTGCTTCACAGAATGCTTCATTATTAAAACACTTTGGAACAGCTCCTACAGCAAACTTGGAACAGTCTGCCAGGAGAGGACCTGGAAGCCAGCTGGTGCTAGGAGAAATAACCCTGTGGGGAAGCTATTTTGACCATAAATACTAACTTAGAAGTGTTTGGGTGTTTTTTGTCTCCAAGATTCACACATTTTGGTGAAAAGACTGCTTTTGACAAGTTGCTTTTCTGCTGGGAAACTTTAAATACATCCCAGCTATTTACATGTGCAGACTTATGAATTTTTGTTGAGCCTTCAAATTCGTAGGAAGATTTTGGCTGTGGGATAGGAGAGGTGTTAGATGCTGTAGGAAGTGTTCTCTTCAGTGACCTAAATAAGTGTGATAAGCAGCAGCAATGTAAGGCTGGGCTTCCTGTGTTCCAGCACCCCATATTTATTTAATCACATTTAATATCTCTTTGATCTTCTGTGCTGCTTCAAAAATGCCATTGACACCAGCTGCTCATGGGAGGGGAAAGTTGTAAAAATTTTTCCTTCAGCTGCCTTTTCCATGTCTGGGGACTGAATTTGGTGGTGGGTTTTTTACTTTTTTTTTTTTTTCCTGAAAAGATCTTTTTTTAAGCTTTAAAAGGAAAAAGAAATGTTGGAAAATTCCAAAGCTTTTTATTTTGAGACTTTTCTGCATTGTCAGAAAAGAGGCTGGTGAAGCCTCCAGTGTGAGGAAAGGTTTCCTCATCAAACTGTTAACACTTAATTACAGTGATTTTCTGCCAGAGGCACTAAGGAGCCCAGAAAACAGTGAACCATGGTCAGAAATGGTGAGCTGTGCCTGGAAGTTCTTTTCCTCCCTGGGCCTCCTCTTCCAAAGTACAAGCATCTGATTGATGCTAGGGACTGAAAAAGGCGTCCCAATATTCAGTGAAAAGGGACTCTGAGCAAGGTGAAATGGAAAATGACCCTTGAGGGGCTGGTCACAAGGCCCAGTGTGGGGATGGAGCAGGAAAAGCTCTGCAGGAGCTGGGGAATGTCTGGATAACTTCAGTACAGACAGATTTTGTGGTTTCGGTCCCATAAGAGCTCAGGAACATGAGGCTGATCCATCATGATCCCAACAAAGCTCAGATGTTGCAGGAAGTGAGGTGGGGTCTTATCGCCATTCCTGTCCTCTGGTCCAAGGCCAATTCTCATTTAATATATGGACAGTAAAAAATGCTCTGAGGTAGAACTTCACTTCTACCTCCTCTAAGGCAGAACTTCAGTGGATTGGACCAAAGATTTGAAAGGGGAAAGCACTTTCTGGGCTCTCTGCCTGGAGGGGAACACTATGTCCTAAATTCATGCCTTAACTTGCTGCAGGAGAATAGTGAAGATGACAATGATGAATATTTTGCACAGTGATTAAAGCCTTCAGGAGAATTATCTCCAAAGGGCAAGTTGTATTTTACAAATTGAAAATTTGAATTATTTTAGCAAAATACTGATGCCATTTACACCCCTTAAAATTAATTTTTATTAATTTTTCTATTTTAAATTTTAAGTTTTTCATATATTTTTTCAGCTAGCTGGTGAGGCTGTGCCTGTAGCCTACAATCTGTGTGTTTCCAGCTGTGGTTGTGCAGTGCTGAAATACTGAGGGAAGGTGTTTTCCTCTTGAAGTGGTGCTAGAAAATTCCCTCTTTGTATAGCTTTATTCAGTCACTCCATCACCAGGGCTTCATTTGGCTTTGTTGTGAGGGATTCAGTAGGGTGGCTGGGCTGTAGAGAACATCCCAGGAGGTTTGGATGGCTTCTGCTGAGGTTGCCTGATGGGAGAGGGAGGAACTGCAGAGCTTCAGGGAGGCTCTGTGAGGTGCAGATATGCAGTTCCTGTGCACAGAGCTCAGGGAGTGGATGCACATCCCACGCTGTGCAGGGCTGGGGAGAACCCACTGACCTGTCTGAGGGAAGCTGTAAACACCAGCTCTGGCACACGAGATAGGTGGGCTGGATTTCCAGGGTGATGCTGGGCAAGACTGGGTTTTTCTTTTCCCAAATTAGAGGCTGAACATGTGGCTGGGAACTCAGCAGAGGCAGGGAGAGGCTCCCAGGCACTGCACAGGCAGCACATGGAGAGCAGGACAGGCTCTGCTCCTCACAGATCCTGCACAGAGAGGAAAACCCCTCACCCTGTGCTCGTGGTCTGATTTTGGCACTTGGTGTGGGGGTGCTGGCACTGCCCTGGCACTCGGTGAACTTTGCAAAGAGACCTTCCCTCCTCACACACACTCCCTGCACCAGTTTCAGGAGAGGGGATCCTCTGCAGGGCTTGTTGGGAGGTGTGCAAGCAAAGCACCCTGCTTGGGATTAAAAAGAGGTGCAGTTACTCAATTCTCTGTGAGGAGGAAAGAGAAGGGTGTGAAATGGTGACAATAAATTGGTGTTGCCAGGGCTGTATGTGACTGAGTGTGTGTATGAAATGGCTCTGTTGGTGACACGATCCAGCCATGGCCATTCCTTGGAGCTGCTTTGCAGGCCAGAGTGTCTGTGTCACCATCATCCCTTCTGTGGCTGGAGAGAGTAAATCAACAGGAAATAGGATCATTCTGTTGCTCTTTCAAAGGTTTTCTTTCTAGAGTTTGGCAAGCTGCACAGCAAGGAAGTTTACTCTCTACTCACGCTATCTCTCACTCTGGACTTTCTTAATTTATGCAAGAGATTGTTTTGCCTCATTCAGAGTGATTCATGATTGGCATTCTGGGTGTTTGACAGTCAGAGTGGTGGGAGGCTCTAAGCGAAAGGCTCCCTGCCTTCCAAGGAAATGAATCCCAGGTTCTGCAGAAACACTTTTGAGCAAGGAGGGAAAGCAGAGAAAGCTGCAAACAGAAAGTATTTGTGTGTGTGTTCCTGTTTATTTGGAAACATGAGCAGTGTTGCAGGGAGGAGTCAGCTGGAGTCTGAGGCCCAGTTACCTTCTACACAGGCCTGTGAGGCATGTGGATCTTCTTTAATCCGTGTTTCCTGCCCAGGTGGACTTCCAGCACCCACCTGGAGCTGGTCCTGGAAATCTGTTCCATAGGCACAAAGAGGAGCAAATGCAGAATTAGGTCACCGTAGCAGCAAGGCCCCTCTTTTGCTCCAGATTCCAGAACCATCTAGAAACAGGGATTGCTGAAGCTTCCTGGTCTGTTCCAGGGCTGTTTTTCTTGGTTTCATGGATGTGTGTTCAGGCTGCACAGGGGGAAGACACAAGACAGTTCAAGAGCTGGTGTGTTCCCAGTGAGAGAAAGGTAGGAGATGAGGTGGAGATGATGGTTTCTGAAGTATGGACAAGAAGGAAGAAAAGGGGTCAGGTGGAACACGACAGCCAGATTTGGGTAGTGTCTGTGGGAAAATACACCTTTCCAGTTTATCTCCAAAGCCTTATGGGTCTGGTGCAGTCTGAGGCATTTTTTTTCCCTAAAAAGTTGTCTACACCACTTCTCTTCTGTATCCACTGTATAAAAAGGATCCACCTTCACTTGATTTCTAGGAAACTGGCTTGAAGTTTCTGTCTCCTCTTTTCAGTTTGTGCTTCTTGGCAGAGTGTGAATGGCCCTACAGAGAAGTTAACAAAAAATAAAATACAAAACTTCTCATCCCATTGCCAGCCTCTCCAGGTCTCTAGACTGGTTAATGCATGGCAGCTGCTCGTTTGTCTGCTTGCCTCGGTCCTTCTGTGTCCTGCATGCAACCTGAGGTCAAAACCATCTGGGTGGGATGAGGTAAACCATCCCAGGAATTATCCAGTCTGAGCCTCGAGTGCCAGGGGGAACGGGCTGTTTGGAAAATACAGTTTCCCTGGAAGAATGAGAAAATGTGGTTTTTCCTTAGCCACTCGGTATGCTGTAATGTGGGCTATTCCTGCCTGGGGCAGAGGTGCAGATGACAGAACGTTTTCCCAGCTGTCCCCTCGGAGTCCAGCCTGTGGTTTGGGGGAACAGCCACTGCCCCATGCGTGGAAAACCACGGGCACCCAGCCCAGGGCACGTCTGTCCTGCCCATTCCCACCTTCCCAAAGCGAGGTGTGGGATCCCAGGGAAGGTGCCTTTCCTGGGGGTGATGGGGGGCTGGGCACAGGGGGGGTACCAGTGGTGTCAGCGGGGCACAGCAGTCACAGTGGAGTCTTTATTTCCCATACTGAATTGCCCACACCCTGTGCACATGTGGGCTGGGGCATTAAACCACCCCAACCCTGAAAATAACCACTGAGATGTTTCTTTTTTTCCTTATGGATACCTTCTGCCTCTGTCTCTTTTTCATTGCTGAAAGCATCTCCTCTATGTGTGACTCGTATCTGCTGTACAAATGATTGCACATTACTCGTTGCCAAATTTCTGCACATAAGAGGGAAGAAATGGGGATAGATTTAAATGGCAAACTTCACCCAGAACATGATCTGAAACCAGAATATCTTTCCTGATGGCCTTATTTGCATTTTCCCAGGTCTGTTGTTGCTGGAGCACCTGGATGGGATGATGTTTGTCCACTGAACATGGGAAATGCTGAGCCCTGGCAGGGAATGGGTATTTCTGAACAGGATTTCCTGGTTGGTTCAGGCTGACCAGGAGGAACTGTGTAGGCTCAGAGAAGCACTAGAAATGGGCCAAAATGGGGCAATGCATCAAAGATCTTTGATATGTGGAAGTGAAGAAACTGATACTGTACTTGTTTCCACAAACCTGCTCCACTCCTTAGCCACCCCTTTCCAGAAAAGAGCCATTTATGAGCAAAATGTGGTGACAGATGCCTTTTCCCCCTGCTACTATTTCAGACGAGCTTCAGAAACACCAAAGCCCAGCTCAGAATTCTATTTATATCCTCCAAAGTCTGGCTTTGTCCTTGTGCTGAACATCCAAAGGGCTGCATCCCCCTGCCCTCTCTGGTCCAGGAGGTGTAACAAAAATAGGGGGCCACAAGGAATACGAAGGTAAATAAGGGAAACTTAGTTACAAGTGTGATTAGCCTCACACTCTTCTGCAAAGCTGCCTTGCTTCATTTTTTACATTGCTTTTTTATGTGGGTGTTTTTTTTTTCCCTTCCCCATGAAATTGCATTTTTGTGCCATTTTTCTCTGAGGAAAATATTTGCAAAGGAAAAAGAGGTTTTAGATAACTTGCATGTAAGAGTGAAAAAGTCAAATTCAATTTATTCATTCTTCACATTCATGTTTTATTTTCTGTATGATGAGTGGGTAACAACAATTGAATTTTACTTTTCTCATTATCATGACCATGTATTTTAATAGTCCTCTTTCTCACTGAGGTAGGTTTCACAAAGAAAGGCAGCTGATTTCACAGACTGGAGAATCTTTGCTGCCTGAAGAGCTTCGCCTCTTTGGCTGATCTGGCCTATCACACACTGCTCAGGATGCATCACTGAGGTAAAAATAAGATATTAAAACACAGAGCACATCAAACCACATAATGACTGTATTTATTTGGTCCCTTTGTTATTCTGAATTGGAGAGAGCAAAACAGTGTGTTTTTTTTCTGGAAGAAATGAGTGGTTATCTGTCGCGGTGCTGATTGTGAGGCCCCTCGGCCTCACCCCGTGCCAGCCCAGGCACCGGAGCAAGTGTAGGAAGAGTTGCCCCTCGCAGCGATTGGAGAGGTCAACTCCGCAGGTTCTTTGCCCTGAGCGAAGCCTGAACACCAGCTAGATGTTCCACGCGACGGAGCGGAGTGTAAGAAAGGAGGACTCAGTCAGTCAACAGTTGAGCAGAAGCTTTACTTCATCAGCAGCAACTGAGGGCCAGACTGAGCTGAGCCCAGAACAAAGGAGTGCAACAGCTTATAAACCCTAGGGAAGGGGAGGAGAAATGGGAGTTCCCTCTTTGTGGCATCAAATCAGAACACATCACTAGGGAGACAAAGGGAGGAGTTGCAACCTTCGGGCCAATTGGGAACGAGGGGAGGGATAACACAACGGCGGGGGAAAAAGGGGGTAAAGTTACATGTAACTAAGTGAGCTAAGAATAGGGACTTGTAGGGAGGATGTATCAACTCATGCATAACAATTAGGGGAGGGAGTACAAAGAACATACAATATAGAACCCATCACTTTAAAATCTTTTCCCAACCATTACACTTCTAAATCCACACCACTTAGTAAACCACTCCAAAATCTTTCCTTTTTTCTCTGTCTCAAAACTCTCACTCTTATATCCTTCTTCCAGCACCCTCTCCTTCTTTCTTAAGTCTCTCATCAAATCGTCTCCCTCGTCTGTCCTTCTTTTCCTTGTCACAGTCCCTCGCAGCACTTACTTTTCCCTCTCTCAAAAGTCCAGCTCTCCTCCAGGGGGTTCAAAGGGAAAAACATACAGCAAATGGGGAAAACCTAACAACCCACACCACCACAGTTATCCAGTGATTCCAGCAGAGGACAGCCAGCATGGGATGAGAGGTGTCATAATTCTAACAGGATGAAGAGTAACTCTGCCATCTGACTTTCAGAATTTTAATTCTGCTAATTAAAACCCCTTTTTATATAATGTGTGTTCCCCTGATGACAGGTGTAAGTGATGGAGAGATTAGGCAACATCACAATGGAAGTGCTGACAGGGGACACGAAAAAAATCGGG
The DNA here is from genome assembly GCF_021018805.1 of Prinia subflava. Lineage (NCBI taxonomy): Eukaryota > Metazoa > Chordata > Aves > Passeriformes > Cisticolidae > Prinia > Prinia subflava. The sequence continues at coordinate 24,581,335 of NC_086256.1, forward strand.
TGAAGCTCTGGTTAAAACCAGACTTACATTAAATAAATCTGTGGAACAGACTTAAGTTAAACAAAACTGTGGAATAACTTTCAGACAGAAGGCTGAAAGTACTGTTGAAGGTTATCCCTTCAGCTATAACCTCTGGAGTCTCATATCAAGTGGAATTGCTTTAATCAGAGCAATATCCTGTGCTGTTCCCTCTGGGAGAAGGGACTGACAAAGCAGAATAAAGCTGTGGTAGATCAGCTCTGCTTCAGATGGAGGATTTTGAGGGAAAAAACCCCTGAATTAAGCTCTTCTGAGACAGCTCTGGCTGTGGAAGATACATTGAGCTTCTCTTTGTTTAAACTTTATTTAATCCTAGTATTTTCACAATAGGACAATGACTCCAAAGGAGTTTTGTGTGGAAAACAGATTTTTTTGAGTTTTATCTCCCCTCCTAAGACATCCTAAGTGGTGTAACATTGTCATGGTCCAGAGAAAATGCAAGTGGTATTCCCATCCATCCATCCATCCATCCATCCATCCATCCATCCATCCATCCATCCATCCATCCATCCATCCATCCATCCATCCATCCACCCATCATCCATCCATCATCCATCAATCCATCTTTGTGTGGTGTCCCTGGGAAGTGATCTGGGGAGTTTGCAGAGCAGTTGTAAGGCCAGGAAGGCAGTCCTGGCTTTTGGGGCTTTGGGGAAGTTTGGTACCACACATCTTTTTACATACCCCAGAACACCCTGACTTCTCCAGAAGTCTGAGCTGCTCTGGAAATCTCTCTTGAGAAACCCTTCTCAGAACTTAGGCATTAAGATTTTCCATTGCTCAGGAAACTCACCTTTTCTACACAATCTCTGTGCCATCTCAAGCAGGCTGGAGAGCTTTGTGTTTCTTTGTCTTTTGGCTTTGTCCATGTCCTTGTGAGCTAAGTGGCAGCACTTGGCTCCTCGAGAACAGAAACTGGGGCAAACTCTTTTCAGTGGTGCTCAGCTCTCATTAATGTGTTCTCAAAAACATCCTCAGAAAAGGCCTCAAAAGTTGAAAAACGCTGTGGTCACACCTGAGGAGAGGGAGCAGCGACTGTGCAGGTGAGATCCAGCCCTGCTCCCAGGGAATGTGCACTTTCCTTTCCCGGGAGCAGACAGGAGAGGATGGGGAAGATTTCTCCAAGATGAAATGTGTGCATGGACAGGGAGGAGCCAGCGTGGCTCCTGAGGAATCCTCCCGGCTAGAGTGTGTGCAAAGTTCATGTAGAAATAGAAAAAAACCCCTATTTTTTGGCAATATGCAATTTGCAGCAACTGGAAGGTGCATTTGCCCATAGAAGAGAAGCGACAAAGATTCCTATCCCTGCTGCCAGTGAAAAGGCAGAGTGACCTCCCAGTAAGCCAGTGAAGCATCTCAGCATGGACATGCACACTGCTGGGGGTGCTCCCCTTTTGGGGCAGCTCCCCAGGCCATGGGACTGGACAGGCACCTGGACATGCAGGAATGTCCATGGAGAGCATCCAAACCCTGCATTGTTTCCAGACAAAAACCCCTGTGCTCCAGCTTTGTTCTCCTCCAGCAGCTGATCCTCTGGGGGCAATCAGGGTCCCTGAGCTTACTCTCCTTTGCCTATCTTTAGCACACAGTGCTGGTTTAGATTTTTGACTGACATTGGCTACTTTAATTGGAGGTCAGATTCTCCCTTTCCTTTCTGAAGCCTACCTAGTCCAAATGCTGGATCATGCTGTTTTACAAAGACATATTTTGGGCCAGTTTTTTTCTTGGCCCCCACATAACCAGCTACCCAAATTTTCCAGCATTCTGTTTATTTTTCTGATTTCAGGGGTCATCAGTGCTCCAAAATGTTTGTCTTGAATGTAGCTGAATATAACACTGAAATAAAGAAAATTAAAATATTTACTGAATTTCTAAAGAATCATTTGATATTCCAGGTAGACCTATCTGAATCTCCTTATGAAGCACAGTTTGAATCCATTTTTATAAGTGATTCAAGTATTTAACTAAGTAAGACTGTAAATATTTAAAGATGAGTGTTCTGCACAGTGCTGCCTTGCAGGTTTAAAGATGGAGTTGTTCCCTCAACTGTTTCATGAAGCTAAAAAAGGCTTGAGCTTCCAAGTGGATTTTGCATTTGATTTTTAAAAAATAGCTGCTGAAATAGTGAAAGAATAAGTGAAAGATTATGTTTTGGTTTTTTTTTTGTTGTTGTTGTTCAAAAGAGAATTTATTTTCCTGTTGATGTAGGGTTTTGTTTGTTTGTTTTTCTTGAAATGAATCTTTAAAGAAGACAAACATAGTTGTTGGATTCCAGGCCAAACACTGCTGGGCAAGTACTGCACAGGCACTGGACTATCCTTTACTGCAAATTCAGTCTGCCCAGTCCTGGTCTCTTTGCAGGATGCAACAAAACAAAACAAAACAAAACACAACTTTAAAAACTTGTTGCCAGCTGTACAAGCCAAAATCTCGATTTAGATGGGAGAGACAGACTGTGGAGCCTTCCTTGTGTAGTTGTGCCTTATGGTGAGGCCACACATTTGGACCTGCAATTCTTAGCAAGCTTCTGGATACTTCGGAGAGATTTCCTGGGTAAAGAGCAGAAGAGCCCAAGAAAGGCGAAAAAAAAGGGCAGGGGAAGATGTGGCCAGAATCAGGCATGTGCCCGGAGGCACCAACTCCATGGATCAGATCAGATCACAGAATATTCTGTTGGGCAGAAGAGCAGGAAAATGCCCAGGCTGACCAGAGGAGAAAGATGACACACGGGGGAAAAATCTGGAAAATATTCCTCCTTCGTCTGGGCATGGTAAGAGCTGCCAGTGTCTGTTCCACTGCAGCTCAGCACATTCCTCTTGTCTCGGTCACTTTGCTCCCGGACCTTTGCTGTGGCCTCATCTGTCTGGGAGCAAGAGGAGTCCAGGGGTGCAGGGGGCCATGGCAAAGAGGGTGTTTGGGGAAGCTCCTGGAAAAGTCAGCGGGCACCCAGAGTAACAGGGGAATAGGAATTCATTGGGAAAGCAGTTCAGCACTGGTGACCATGTGCTCTCCTCACAGGGAGGTCAAAGCTTCCTGGAAAGGCTCTCAGCAGCCTGACCCAGCTGTGGGGTGTTCAGAGACATCACACTAGGGCCCACCAAGGCTTCCTGCTCATTCAGGAGTCCCACCAGCCTTAATGCTTCCATGGGTGTCACTTTGTGCCTCTGGAGTCCAGGAGAATGACCCTGATCACGGCTTTGGATGTTTCCTCCAGGAAAAGCTGCTGCACACATGGGATTTAGTGAGGTTCCTGCCACAGCTGCAGCCCTCCATTTATCCCATTTATCAAGAGGAGCTTTTGGAGTACCTGTTCCAGCAACATGCTCAGGATGGCAGCTGCCAGCCTGGGCCATGAGCAAGTGAGGGATGAGGAAGACACGCTCCTGCAGTGCTTCAAAGGCAGTTTGGTTTTTATTGATTATGAACCTGCTGCCTTGAACTTTTATGAGCCCATTAGAAGCACAGGGTGAGTTCAGGCTTCGAAGCCAAGTCATCTGGTAAAACTGCCCATGAGACTAAGGCACAGTAAATAATCCTGCAGCAAAGCATATTATTAACTTTGCTGTTCCTGGTGTTCTCTTTTTAAACATTTCTTAAATGGAAACCTTTTGTCTCCTGGGAGTTTTTTCTCAGCTGAAGTGCAGTTCTTTGCTATTTTATGATTTAGGCATATCAGCATTGACAAATTTTAATAGACCAAATAAAATTAGAAGTATGTTTGTGGGTGCAGCTAATACTTTCAGGAAAAGAAAGATTTTATAGGGTGCTGTGATAAATAATGCAGACACATATTTAAGTTAATAAATCCCAGACACTGAGAGGGATAGAAATACCTTTAAAAAGTGAATTTAAGAACTAATAAATGTGTTCACAAGGAACATGGGGTGGCCTCAGCTGGGGCTTCCTCACCCTTGCCCATGGCCCCAGGCTGCCATTTAGGCTCAGCCATGAAGCTGCACATCCAGTTGCAAATTGATTAAGACCCAATTGATTAAGACTCGAGGGTTTCTGGGAAATGGCTGAGAGAAAGAAGGATTATGAAGCCCAGTTGTGGCACTGTCAAACCCCTTCCCTGGCACTGCTGGCTGCTGTCCCACGTTGCTCCCAAAGCAGCTCCTGGGCAGATTCCTGGTGCTGGGCTGGGGGTTGGCTGCTGGATAAGGCCCTTTGTGTTGGGGTGCTCACAATGAGGTGGCTGAGGGATCCCAAAGAGCTCTGGCTCAGATAAAGTGGAGAGGAAGTTGGCAAGAATGAGCAATGTCTGGAGAACTTTGATCACCAAAGAAAAACGGAAAAACAGATTAGTTTATAGACGCTTTTAAAGTTTTTTGAACCAAGAATGTTTTCAATGGATATGGGAGATCCTGAGTGCTGTAACTACAGTCCTGTTTCTCTACACTATATTTTATAGACTTTGTTCTGTAGCCTTAGTTTGAAGTTGTGTTTTATGGGGGCTGGATCCTGGAGGAGAGAAGCCCATCCTCCAGCTGGGAAAGGTCTCTGGGAGGGATTAAGGGAATGAGCTGTTCCTTCCTGGCCACAGGCAACAGAGCGACAAGCTGCGGGTTTAGTTCCCAATAGGAAACTGCAGTGCCTGTCTCTGATGGAAGCAAAGCATGGCTCTGAGGGTGTGGTATCTCTGAGGTTTTTATGAATAGGTTGGACCAGCATCTCTCCAATTATTTGGGTCAAATTGATCATGGCTTGGGGTCATGCGAGGGAGCACGTCGAGACTCCTTGGAGCTGAGTGTCACTGAGGGAATAAGCACCATTCCCTATCCTTGGGTGTCTTTTCCTCACTTCCAACCAGGGCAGCTCTTGCCAGTTTCTTGCTCTACTCCATGCATAAAAATTTGGCAGATTCCACCCATTTTGGGTATTTTATTTCATCTGTTCTTGCTCATCATCAGAAACCCTTTTATTAACAACCACAATCCCTATGATAGGACATTTCCCTATGATTATGGCTGCAATAGCATAAACCCCCTGGCTTCTAAATGAAATTATTTTTTTATTTTAAAGTGCACAGTGAGTTTTTTAAACACTTGAACCAAATCATTGGAATTGATGGGTATGGAGCTCATGGAGAACTCACACTCCACAATTCCCTGACAGGAGTGTGCAGCCAAATAGGGGTCGGGCTCTGCTCCCAGAGAACAGGGACAGGATGAGAGGAAAGGACCTCAAACTGATCAGGTTGGACATCAGGAGGAAATTCTTCATGGAAAGGGTGGTCAGGCCTTGGAAGGGCGTCTCCAAGGAGGTGTTGGCGTCCCTGTCCCTGGAGGTATCCAAGGAAGGTCTGGATGTGGCAGGTCTCTGGGCTGGTGACGAGGTGGGGATTGGGCCCAGCTTGGACTCAGTGAGTTGGAGGGCTTTTCCAACCTTAGTGATTTTATGGTTCTGTGACTCCCTTGCCCTAGGCAAGCCCTAAAGGTCTTTGTGAGAACAGAAGAGGTGGTGAACTTCAGAGCCCCCATCCTGGGGGCCCCAACTAAGTCGAGGGAATTAGCAAATACCTGGATGCTCAGGCGAGCTTTGTAGATCTGAGCAACCTCAGCTTAGCATAAAAATGTTCTCTTAAGGGGAAATGTACCTAGGAGAAAGTTGTAATCCCTTTGGTTTGGGGAAGGCAGAGAAGGGATGGTTTGGGGAGGGCAGAACAGGAACATCGTACGTGCGCTGCTGCCTGTACAGGAACCCTGTGAGTGCAGCAGCTCTGGCCTGATGGAGGAAGTATCTGGGGCTGGCCACTTCCACCCTACAGCTCACCCATGATGTGTTGGGTTGGTGATGTTGATGGGGGAGGTGATAAAATAGAGGTTCTCCCCTGGATTCCTCTGGCTGAGGGCGCTTCGGTCGTGGAGTGACATGTGAGCATCTGTGGGCAAAATGAGTAGGAGAAACTTCCTCTGAAGCTGGCAGCATCCAGCCCTCAGCAGGGAGGCTGGGCTCTCCAAAACTCGTCCTAGAAAACCCATTTAAAAGTCTGCATGTACTCTTTTAAGGGAAAAAAAAATAAAAAGGAAAGAGAGTGGGGGAAAGCCAGAAACAAAAGTGTGTCTCTTGGAGCTTGAGTCTGTGGAAAAATAAAGGGAAAGGGAGAAGGAAATAAATTCCTCTGAAGAGGTACAGATGGAAGCATTGGCACAAGTGTGCTTTGGTTTCAGCAGGGCTGTAATTTGAGCAAAGAACAGAGCTGGGAAAGTTAGACTAACCCTGAAGTTTGGAAGAGCAGCACCTTCCTGTCACTGCTTATTCTTATTGTCATAATGGACCCAAGACAAGCTGACTTTTCTCAGCTGACTTTTCTCCCAAACAGTGCTGGAATTGAGTTTTTCTGGCCGTGGATAATTTCTCTTTTTTGGCTATTTGTATCATACTTAAATTTCCTTTCTTCCCCTGGAGAGGGAAGCAGTGAAAGGCTGTGAAATATAATACAGCTCTTAGCTGAACTGATGATCCCAACATGGATTGTAATGATTCAAGCACTAGCAATTAATTTTATACAATTAACCCATTTAGTTAATTATTCAGAGCAAAATTAGAACATGATTTTGCTGTCTGTTCACTGACACAATTTCCCAGTTACCAGCCAGAGCTATGTACGTGCTCAGATGTGAAATCTCAGCTTTGGCCACTGGACTGATTTGAGTTGGCATGGGCTGAGCGCCTGAGTCAGCAGCCCTTTGGGGGCTGATGTGCTAAATGCAGATAAAACTGACTGCAATGGGTGTGCTCTCCGTGTGGAGCTGTGTGTTTGCCCCAGCCCAGGGAGGTGGGAGCTGCTGAAGCTCTCTCTGCGATACCCGGCACGATCCGTCCCGGATCCTGCACGCGGCTCTGCCTTTCTGGGTGTCGTGGCCTGGACTCAGCCTCAGCTGGTGCTTCCCAGTGACACAGGTGTCCCCACATCCAGAGAGCCTGCTGGATAGCTCAGGAGGGGAGGGATAGGTGTAAGCCATGCAAGAAGAGCTTTAGTCCTGGTTTTCTGTGTGTGGCACTGCAGTTCACCCCCTCACTGCTGGGATGTGCTGAACTTTTTCCCCTTTAATCCCCTTTTTCCCCTTTAATCCCCCTTTTCCCCTAAAATCACTCTCCTTTTGTGTCAGTGTGCAGGAGCCTCTGCTCAACAGGCCCCCCTCTCCTCAGCAGCATTTCCTACCACAATCACGGAACTTGGCAGTGCGTCCCAAAGGAACTGAAAGAAAGAACTCTGTCACTTCTCACTGGGGACTTCTTTCATCTCCTGGGAGGCCTCCTCTAAAGCAGGCAGTGGATAAACCAAAAAACAAAGCTCTGGTGTCTTCTTGGTGTTCTGTTAAATCCATTGCACTGAAGAAACTCAATTTTGTAATGAAGTGAAGTGATCCCTCACATCCCCTCAAGCAGTGGCTGCATGAGGGGTGCCTGGCTGAGCTGGAGGTCCTCAGGCACCTGCACATCTAAGTGTCCATTTGATTAGAAACTCAGCCATTCTCTCCCATGCAAACCTTGAGCCCTTTGGAAAAGACAGTATTTTCAAATACAGAGTAGGAAATCATAAAACTTCCTCCCACCCCAAGCTGCTCCTCTTCTTTTTTGTTTTGAAGGCGATGCTCAGCTGTGGGGCTTCAGAGCCTTGTGCTGGGCTTTAGAGCAGTTCACTGAAATGAACCATTTACAGTTGGATTCAAAATAGGATACTTTGATTACTGAGATAATGAGAATGCTGAACCCTTATCACTGTTGACTGGACCAGGAATTTAGAGGAAATTATTCAACCAACCTTGGTCTTGAAAAGGATCTGCTCTCCCAGCAGTTTTTTTGATGAGAGGAAGGCAATGGTGGGTCTTGCGTGGCCCAGCTTGTATATTTAGGTGATTTTAACAGATGTGATAATTGCAAAATTAAGTAAATTTTACGCTTCCTAGAGATCCTAATCTGGAGTCATTAAGATGGTCAATATTGCTGGAAACCAACCACAACTCGTGCATGCTGCTGTAGAAAAGAGGAATTTGGTATTTGCCTCAGAAATCTTGAGGATGATTAATCCACCACTGATAACCAGCACGTGGCACAAATGGAATGAACCCTGGGTTTTGAACAGGCTATTCAGCGATGCTGGAATGCCAACATCTGCACATCAGCACATCTGCTGTGGCTTTGAGAGGGGCAAGACTTCACAGGTTTGGGGTGAGGTCATGGTTGGAGAGAACAGATTCAGTCTAAATTTAGCCATCTGAGAGTCTTGTCTGAACGGGGCTGGTACCACACATCACGGGCATCAGTCAGTGTGTGGGGTGACTCACCTGGGAGCACATCCATCCCTTACCTACAGCCCAGGGATGGGGCCTGGCTGGCCAAACTGGTGAACTTTGGCCCTGATAAGGTTTGGGGAGCTGGCTCACACCCACAGCGTTTGCTGAGTACATTTCTTCCACATGTCTGGCATCTCCAGGTGCCACTTCCACTGCCAGGGAGTTGATCTGAGGTCTCTGCAAAGCCTCTCTCAGGCAGGGGTTACAGAGCTGCACTTTCATTGATTTAAGGCAGCCTGGAATACCTAAACTTGGCTCACTGGAACAAAACAGCTGTTTTGACCAGGGCTGGAGCTTCTCCTCTTTCTCCCAGCAGAAATCCCTCTCCCTGTCTGTGGTGCTCCTCCAGGCAAGGAGCTCAGTGCTTTAAATTCCAGACTGGTGGAAACCCTGTGCTTTTGCCTCTCTGGCCAGGGCATGTGCAGGGAAGCAGCTGGCTTGGGATGATTCTGTTTGAAACTGTGTGAAGAAAGGAGAAAGGGACAGTAGGGAAAGTACCTGTTGAATATCCAGGGAGATGCTGGGAATGCACTGCCCATTGTCTGGGAAGCAGGGACACGGACTTTTCTCACTTCACACGCGGGCTGGAATTCGAGTCAGGCTCAACATCTGACTTTGAGCCCTTCCTCTTCTGTGGGCTCAGGGTGACTCTGTGGTGGGTTAAATGAACTCTCTCTTCTCCCTACTGCTTAAGCTGCTTTTTAATTCACTTTCTCAGCAGGAAACACTGCTCGAGGCTCACAGCCAGCCCAAGGTGCTTTGTGTTTAATGGCTTCTTGTGCAGACACATAAATGCATTATTAATTATTAATAATGAATTAATAGCTAATTAATGATTTCCTGCTGCTCTGACCCCTCAGCATGAGGCCAGCTGTGGCCAGTGGGGAGTGTCCCTCCACCCCTCTGGGACGATCCTGTGGGATGCTGTAGAGAAGCCCCACGTGCAGTTCATGCCAGGTCAGTCCCATTCCATGGCTCTGCATCCCCAATGTGTGGATCAAACCTCTGGTAGCTCCTTGGGTGTGTGTTGTAGGTGGAGTCTGCGCTCACAGACTAGAAATAAAAATGGAAATAGATTTTATGGGGAAAATAGGAAGTTTCAGGTACTTTTGGTGGGGCTGTGGGAGTGAGGGAAGGTCCTTTTGCAATCTGACAGGGATGCAGGGACTGTCTGGTGTGACCCTGCAAAACAAACCTTGTGTTCCCCTGGTAGCTGGGAAGCAAAGCCATTGAATTACCATCAAGTCAGTAAATCAGAACTTTGTGAGGTTGGTACAGCTTGGGTTTCTATAGTGATTGTATTTTTTACAGGGTTTGGACAGGTTATCCTGTGTTCTCAGACCCCAAAGCCTCTGCACCCACATAAGGAAAACAGCTTGTTTCTATAGCCCTGCTCTAGATCACATTGAGGCAGCCTCAACAGTTTGAAGCTTCTTGGGGGTTTTGTTTTCCTTTTTGTGCTTTTTTAAGTCAGGTTGAGTGGGCTGGATTCCTCTGTCCTGGTAGAAAATAAAAGCAAAATCTATTTCTGAATCTACCCAAATCCAGTCTTTTTGCACCAGCTTGTTTTGGTCCATAATTATATTTAAGTACTCACTTTAAAATTAACCCAAAACCACAAATAAAGCAGACTCCATAACTTCTACCTTCAGCTGGGGGGGGGTGTAGAATCCCCCAAGTAAAACAGAAAGTTAAAGTATAACAGTTTCAAACACTCAAGTGCATTTCCAGCTCCCAAATTTCCTCATTTGTGTATGTTATTAAGGTACTTAATTTGATGAGCATTGAAAAATAGCTTCCTCCTTCTGTGTGCTGCCTATTTCACGAACTTTTACGTTTCTTTTGTCTGAACTCTTCTGTGTAAAGTTAGGGATGTCAGGGAGACATAAAATGGCAACTGGTGCTTGACCTCAGATTTTTCTCAGAGAGGAAGTTGATTTATTTGTCTGAAGTTATTATTAGGCTAACTGGAAGTATTTAAGGAGAAATTGTAGATTTTTTTTAAAAAAAATTCTCTTCCAATTACAAGAAATAATTGGAAATTTCTCATGTTCCTTGTGCTTGTTTCAGCATCTGTCTTGCTCCTCTATCCCCCATCATTTCACCCCTTGGTTTAATTGGCAAAATCACTCTCAGGAAACAGAACTTGTCAGCACTATGGTAGAAAAAGGTGGCTTCCTTAAGAAAAAACCCCAAACTTCTATTTTGCAACAAGATAATCCTAAAACTGTTGCAGTGGAAAATTTCTAGAAGGAGTTTACCCGTAATTCTCTTCCCCGCTGTATTTTTATTATCACTTTGAAGTTTAATGAGACCTTAAATAATTTGTACATAATTTTACAACTACTTGTTTCCAGAGCTCTCTAAAATCCCAGGAAGAGGAAAGTAGAGATACAGCACTGCTGCAAAACTGGGTTTTGATGTTGGCTTTTGGCATGATTTAGCTGTACTGGATTGAAGTCACGCTTGTGGGTGTAAACTGTGAAATCATCTATCAGTACAAATATTTTTTGACCTGGGTTACATCAATTCTTGGTCAAATTTGCATCCATCCAGCTTGTTAAATAAATACAGGTGAGAAACTTAACCCTGCCCTGAGTTACAAAAGGGAAGGTGATAGGTAAATAAAGGAGGTTATAGTTCACATTGGTTTGCTGCTTTCCCATGACAGATTCAAGAGCATTTTAGCAGCTGCTGGCACCTAGGGTTATTCCACTTTGGGTTTTATTCAAATACACGATGAACAGTGAAGCAAACCTCTCTCACTTTTCTGAGGGCAGGCAGATCTTAATGCTCCATAAATTTCAGTGCCTGTGAGTCAGGCATAGTCAGATACAGCAGGAATGTTACACACAACTTGTTAATCAGTTGTTTCATTAAGAAAAAGTTAATATTTTGTCTGTTTCCTTGGGGTTTTCTTTAGATTTCCTGGGGCTTTTCCATGTTTTCCTTAGTGTTAGAGTTCTGGGTTATGTTTTAAAAAGTTTGTATCTTCTGAGAGTATTTGAAAAGAGACCACATCCTGGTTTCTCTTCTTTCTTATCCATCAGAAATACAAGTTGGGCTGTTCCCAGCTGCTTTTTGGGTTCTGCAGAGCTGTTCAACACAGATTTCCCATGGCAGGGCATGCAGCTCCCTCCTCTCTGATTTTGGTTTTCACTCAGCACAAGGCAGTTGTGGAAACAAACTCTTCAATCTGGATCTTCAGAAGTGTTCACTTTCAGATTTGGAAGAAAAGCTAGAAAAAGTTTGAAGACTGCAGTTTAAAGAAAGAAGGGAGGCATCAAGGAAGGGAGACATGATGTTGAGCTCCCCACACCCAAAAGAATTCAGGAAATCTCAAGGGTGAGTGTGGTCCCTGCACCTGATCATTCTACCCCCAAACCAACACTGTGGAAGGGAGTTCAGGACTTCAGCTGCTCAGTCTCATTGAGAAAAATTATTGTCCATTAATTCCACTCTGAGCAGTCTGGGTCTGCAAATACCTTTACTATAAATACTGAGTTTTTTCCATATGTCTCCGTGCTTTCATGTTTGACCTTTAAAATGAAAAGAATTGAACAGATTCTTTTAAAATAATTGCTAACAATTAACTAGAGCTATGTTCATAAAAATCTTAGCTCTACAAATAATTGCAATGAAAGATAAATTAATTGGTAGCTGCTGGTTGTAGAAGCACCAAAAAAAGAAGTTTTTTCTCTTCTCTGAGAGGGTAAAAATGAGTAGAAACAGGTTTGACCTGTAAAAGCACCTGCTTGAGGAGCTGAGGCTGTTTCAGATATACAGTGATAAAAGCAGACAACCCAGATTACTGGTGGGTTTGGAAAGTAAAAGTCATGACAAGGTGACTTTCCTTCTGCCATGCTTCCAGTCCTGAAAGGAAGGTGAAGGAAGAGGTCCAAGAGGTGCAAAGACCTGTGCTGCACTTGTCATGGAGACTGGCAGTGCAATGGTCCCATTCCAGAGCTGGAAGTACAAATTTGTTTCCATATTGTGTGTAATAAATATGTAAATGCTCATTTGCTTTGGTTGGTTCATATTCTCTAACTTTGCTTTCCAGCTTCCTATTTCAAACTCTTTCAAACTGAAGAGGGAACCCAAAGATCATTTGCATAATAACTTCCTTCCCCAGCCACTGCAGTGTCAGAAAAGGGAGCTGCTGATGGTTGAAATTCATATGTGGCTGTTCATTTTTGATCCAAACTCTTCACTGATGTGTTTAATAAGTTGTCACTTGTCAATATGTGTGTGTATTTGAGTGCACTCCATGCTTGTCAGAGATCATAGCCAAAATACCTCTAAAAATCCACAATGATTCAACATACCCAGACTAGTTTGAGTTGGAGAGGATCTTAAAAATTCAGCCAGTGCCACCCCCTGCCATGGGCAGGGACAGTTTCCACTAGCCCAGGTTGCTCCAAGCCCCATCCAGCCTGGCCTTGGACACTTCCAGGGATCCAGGGGCAGCCACAGCTTCTCTGGGCACCCTGTGCCAGGGCCTCCCCACCCTCACAGGGAAGAATTCCTTCCCAATATCCCATCTAACCCTGCCCTCTGGCATTCGGAAGCCATTCCCTGTGTCCTGTCATGAAGGTCTCCTTGGAGTCTTCTCCAAACTGGACACCCCCAGTTCTCCAGCCTGCTCCAGAGCAGAGGGGCTCCAGCCCTAAGATCCTATCTTGATTTTGAAAAGTTCTCACTCCAGTTTTCAATCTGAGTGTTACCTGGAGGGCAGCAGCCCAAACACCACAGCATAACTTCTGTTTCAGAGTTCAGCTCAGTGAAGGTTTCTAAAGGCCTTTCTTATAAAGGGACCTTCTCCTTATTGGAAAAGATTTGCATGAACTGTGGCAATTCCCAACAATTATCCTCCACTTGCAGACAGTGGTTTTCCCCTTCTCCTTGGCAACATGTCAGCCAAGGTGTATCCATGTCCTCACCATGGTATTTACAGAAAACTTCCAGGAGTTTGGGCTTAAATCGAGGATTGTTACATCTTACATGAAGTTTTGTGGTGACAGTCATGCACAAGAATTTTTTCTCCTGTCAAAAGTGTTTGCAAATTAGGGAGAAAAGGGTGGAACTTCATGTTCCCAGCGAGGACTGCTCTTGTGCTGCCTGTACAAGGAGATGAGCAGCTTGGAGATTCCTGTTCCCAGGGGGAGAGGAAGGGGATCAGCACGTCTCCTCTTGGTAGCTTCCACTGAGCCAGTGCCAAAGGCTTCATGCTGATTGATGCACGAAAAGCACCACTTCCTCTGCATCAGCCTTCAGGGCATGATTCTCTGAAGCATGGAAAATTTCCAGGGTGCATCCAGGTCGCAGCACAGCAGCTCCTGCTGTGCCCAGCTGGGCCATAGGGTGACTGCCTGGGAGACAAGCTCAGCCTTGCCAGAGTTGTCCAGCAGGCTTGTCCCTGGGCCATGCTTTACCTTGGTGATCTCTCAAACACAAGGTAAAGGAGATTTTTCTGGAAAGTCTCACCCACCAGATAACCTTTGTAACATGTCTTAGTGTTCATTTTTCCAGGAAATATGTGATAATTTCAACTTTAAGGGTCCTGTAGGAGGTTAATCTGAAGGTTGGTGTCAAAAACAGCCTCTCTGGGTGAGTCTCCCAATGCTCCATGTTAGCCTGTAGCTTTTTCTGCCAGGATCCATCCAGGATGCCCTCCTGGAGGCCTCTCTGTTTGTTAAACAAGGATGCTGGGACATGGACCATAGGTAAGTTCGATTCACAGAGTCATGGAATAATAGACTATCCTGAGTGGGAAGGGACCCACTAGGATTGTGGATCCAGCTCCTGCCCCTGCACAGACACCCCAGCAATCCCACCCTGTGCATCCCTGGGAGCGCTGTCCAAATGCTCCTGGAGCTCTGGCAGCCCTGGGGCTGTGCCCATTCCCTGGGCAGTGCCCAGCACCCTCTGGGGAAGAAGCACACAGCAGATTAAAGGGTGGATGCAAACAGCTGCTTTCTCTCCTCACTGGGAGTCAGGAAGGCTTTGGAACACCCAGGCATTCCGGGAAGTGCCCCTGTGGGTGTGCAGACACAGGGCAGTGCTTGGCACAGCAGTGATCGTGCACCGGCAGTGTGTGCAAGGTTCAGGCATCTTGCATCAGCCCCTTGGCTGGCAAAAAAACACCCTCTCCAGGAAATTCAGGGGTTCCCCTTTTCCTAGTCACTGCTGTCACGCAGCCAGTATGTTCAGGAACTCTGTATATTTCCCCGAATAATAAAAACACTACTTCTAACTCCCATCTGAAGAGAGCAGGGATGATGAATGGAGCTTCCGCTCTTCTTCTAAAATCCCACTGAAATCTGCATCAGCTGGGTGATTTTGGGAAGCCTTCCCTCACCTCTCCCACGGTCCCAGACACAAGAAAGGGGCAGGTATTTGCTGTTGCTTCCCATAACCTGCTGGATGAAGAGAATAAGTTAACTCTGTGCAATGGCAAACCATGATATATAACAGAGTGGGAGGGCTGGGGGACTTTAAACACTGTTGGTCATCCAGCAGTTTCCTTTCAGAGGGCTGGTTGGCCCCTTTATATCCAGATTCACAGTGGGGGATATTTAAAAACCAGTCCTAACCTGCATTAAGAAACACGGACGATTTTCATAATAAAACCAGCCTATTCTGATTCTTTTTATAGAAAGCATTAGAAAAATTGAAGTGGCACAGCCTTGGTCAAACATTAATGTATTTGTCAAGCACCAGTGAACAGATAGGTACAAAAACTGCTCAAAAGGTCCAAATCACTTGCATTTCCCTACCCTGACTCTGGTTAATGACATGTTTTATTGCACTTTTACTGGTGTGTAGAACTTGCTGTGCAAGTTCAACACTTGATGATATGAATAACTTGATTGAAATGTAGATATTAGGGAAGGAGAGCCTTTAATGCCTCTAGGAACAACCTTATCCACCGACCTTTCTGAGTCATATGAAGGGAGAGATTTGGGGTTTATGAAACCCTTCCATGTATCTTATCAAAGTCTCAGAAAAGCCAAATAAGTGCAATCGCTGGGTTCAGAACAACGAGTTCATCAACAAGGAAGCACTTCCAGCACTTTATAGAAAGGATCTGAGAGGCAAGGCAGAGTGAGGGGTGTGATTCAAACCAGGTCAGTGAATTGCTTGTTCTCCTGAGTAACTTGAGCTTGATAACAACCACATGTGGGGTTGATATGAGGGCTCGTGAACCGTGGTGGGGCTGGAATCAAGTTTCATCAAGTTCTTCTGGTCTGCCTGTTCTGAGCTTACAGCCTCAGTCAAGGGAGCTTTTCCTGGCAAAGAAAAAGGATGCAGGAGTTTCTGAATCCCCATGATACTTGTGGGTGTAGTGTGGGCAGCTCCTCACAGAATGTGTCTGCAGTGAGTGATGGAGCTCAGGGAGCGCAAACGCTTCTCCACCACCTGCTGGAGCCAACCTGATATCTCAGACACCCATGTCACTCTTTGGGACAGCTTCCTCCAGGCTTTTGCTTCTGTTAGTCAAAAATGCCTCTGCTGTTGGCTGCTGAGGTGAATTGCATGAACTTTCCATACAGGTATTGCTGCAGGAATCCAGTGACACCAATTCCTTCCCTCTCATGCTGCTGTCAGTGATCCACATACAGGTGCCAGAGTTTAGCATGGTGTGCAGAAAACCCAGATTCCTCAAGCATTGAACCAAAATATTTACTGTTCTCTCCATGGATTTAGCTATTGCAAAACCCATGTCTATCAGAAAATTAGGAGGGCTAAAGGAGCAGAGCACCCTGGAAGTTATCATTGGACATGGTGAGACCAGGTAATGTCCCTGCCGGGGGACCTTTGGAAATGGTCAACATGGGGCTGCTCCTTCTGCTCTTAGAGACCAGAAGAATTTTTGGATTGCAATTTCAGCATTTCTCTTTCTCTGTGGGCTGTAAGGGTTTCCCAGATCCTGCTCATGTACAAAGCTAGTTACAGCAATGGAATAGGTCACTGTTTAGATCAGAGCTGAAGAGCAGGATCTGCCCTTTATACAGCTATTTTTTCCCCTCAATTACACAGAAAATGGATGCACAATTAACAGACCACTAATAAATAATAGTGTGTAAAAATAATAGTGTGTGATCAGCACTGGGTATTGCAGCATAGGTTAACACGTCTAACCAGTGACTACGTTTGGTCATGGGAAAGGGCTGTACATCCATGAAAAGTGGTGTTTGATTCGTGGAACCTGAAAGGATGGACAGTGCGTAACTCCTTGTAAGTCACTGGTTGTGTAAGTGTGAGGAAGCTGCTGACGTGGTCAGCCCGAGGATCCTGCTCCTGGATCATATATCCTGCAGGGAAATGGCTTTGCACTAGTGCAGGAAGTCAGCTGTGTCAAAGATTGGTGACACACTGAGAGGGCTGGGTGATGGATGCATGGGGCACCCTGTCCGTGCAAGGAGTCACAGGATCACTCAGCCTGGAGGTGACCTGGGGAGGTCCCTGTCCAACCACCCCAAAGCAGGTCAGCTCTGGGTCAGACCAGGTCACCCAGGGCTGGCAGCAGATGGGTCTTCAGAGCCTCCATGGATGGAGCCAGCCCTGGGAGCACATTGTACCTTCCTCCTGCCTGGAATGAGCAGAGAGGGTCAGCCCTCCTGTCCGGATGGCCACTGTAATGCCAATCCTAATCAATTCCTGAGCTGATAATCCTGCTCAGCCTGGGACACCTCAAACCCATCTGAGGTCTGGGCCTCAAATGCACTGTTGGTACTCTGCTTGTCTCTTAGGCAGAGTGAATAGATTCTCACAAAACTAAAACTGCTCTAAAATGTTCTGTGTTTGAGCAGCAATAGCAAGAAACCCTCCCCAAGATAATTCCAGAGAGGCCCTGGTGAGCTCACAGATGCTTGGGAGTTGAGGTGAGAAGAGTGCCAGGACCTGCCTTGTGGATGTGGCTTCCCTCTCTGGGCCAGGCAATAGAAACTGCAGGAACTTTTCCTTCTCAAGGCAACACTCCTTTTTCCCCTTGCACTTCTCTTCAAGACTATGCACAGTTTGTTTTAAGGAGGCTGCAAATTCAGAGGCTGCATTGCATAATTCCTCTCGTCCTTGCTAAAGCCTTAAAAGAAAATCACTTGAATTAAATATTTTTTCCCCTTGCCCCAGGCAGGATGTAAAAGAAAACAGATTCCTTAAACCATGGATGGCCAAAGTATTTTTATTTACTTTTTTTATGGCCGGTTTAATTGTCGTCAGTGACTGGTCAAAGGATTAAATGAAATCCACCTGTTTTCAATGCTGCTTGTGGCATTATTATGTACAAAGAATGTTTTTATGCACATTATAAACAAAATGGGGGTGATTTACACCAGCTACTGTAACAGGAAGCATTACAGAGTGAAATGAATTGCAACATAAGACGCAATAGCTGAAGGCAACAAAATAAAGTAAAATTCATTCCTCTCATTGCAACTTTTTATAGTGCTGTCATTGCTTAAGAAAATTGTGAAATAGTGGGAGAAGTTTCAGGTCTGTTGGAGTCCTTTGAATGTGTCCAAACTGAGTGAGGTGAAATTTAGGTTCAACATGTGTAAGGAATTGTTCCCTGTAAGGGTGGGGAGGCCCTGGCACAGGGTGCCCAGAGGAGCTGTGGCTGCCCCTGAATCCCTGGCAGTGTCCAAGGCCAGGCTGGACAGGGCTTGGAGCAACCTGAGCTAGTGGAAGGTGTCCCTGCCCATGGCAGGGGGTGGAATTGTGTGAGTTTTTTAAGGTCCCTTCCAACCCAAACCATTCTGGGACTCCATGATATGATTTACTTTCCCCACCCTTCTTTATCTTTTTGCAGGGAACAGACCCCAGGAATGACATTTGCCTTGTCCATCCCCTGGGCCCTTCCCTGATCTCCACGACCTTTCAGAGATGATGGACAGGTCTTGCAAGGACAGCAGCGAGCACTCTGGGCACCAGTGGATGCCACCCATCAGATCCCATGGATTTTAAGGGAGAAAGTTTCTTGAGACACCCTGAGTAAATTCCCTTCCACCACTGATGGATCCTCTCCTCCTTGAGCCCCATTTCTAAGCTCTGAAGCCTGGAACCTTCCTGGTGAACAGTGATGCAAAGTAGACAGAGTCCCTCATTCCCACCTGCATCAACAGTCACTAAATCCTCTGCCCGACTCAGACACATTTTCCTTGTCCAGCTGTATTGCCCACGTAGGTTTAGAAACTCTTCTTGCTGTCCTTGACCCCGTCCTCTGAGCTGTGGCTTTCCTGGTGGCCCCCCTGCATGTCTGGGCCAGGAGTCCCGGTCACTTCCTTTGGAGACTGTCCCTGCTCTCAGCTCTGTGTGCTCCCTCCTCAGTCTGGACCTCAGGGTAGACCAGGCTGCCATCAACTTCCACATCCCCAGACCAGACTTCCTATTTTTGGGAGAACTTGCTTTCAGTTTTAAGCAGAGAAAATATCTCAAGACAAAGATTTCCTTCTCTGTTTAGACCTAAAAGCACATTGTGATACTTGAATTTCTACTTTCTCATTGTACTGGGGGAGCACTGTGTCTTCAGCTTCTCAGCCAGCTGTTAACCCTGTCAAATAATTAAGATGGTATTTGGGTGAATGTTCTCTTGTAAGTGGTGCTACTGAATCAGAAATTGCCAGGTGAGAGTATTTAGAGCTGCCATGAATGTTTATAGAAGTGAATGAGCCTAAGAAACTTTGCTTACACATGAAAAAAAATTTAAAAGCGTTTATTCTAGAAGGCAGAGTTTAACTCTGATCTGATTACATGAGCTGTTGATATTCTGCAGGCCTAGGCAGATCCCTGGACATTTTTGCTGTGACCATGGTGACATTTACATGCCAGGTTTAAGGGGAAATTAGTAACACAGACTCCTTTATTTGTATATGCTCTCATCTAATGGATTAATCCATGTTTACATACCTACTGTGTGAGCTAAGTGGTAAACACCGAAACCTGAGCAGAGCAAGACACTGGTCCATGGCTTTGCAAAGTTCCTTCTCAAAGTAAACAGGCCTGTGTTGCTGCTTGGTGCCCAACAGCTCGATTTCCATGGTATGGAAATGAAGCCTGGCTGAGGAGGAGGTGCTCAAGCACTTAACAAATTAAAGAATTAAATAATTAAAGAATTTTTGGTGCTTTGTTGCAAAAGAGGGAGGCACTTCCTATAAATATTTGGTTCCAGTTCCTACAGTTTTTGAGTACGTGGCACTTGAACAGATGGTTCACATATTTTCATATACTTCTAGGCAAGTATTTATTAACTTCTCAGATACAGAGAATTGAATTAGTTAATTAATTAATTAAGAAGCTGTGGCTGCTCCATCCCTGGAAGTGTTCAGGGCTGGGTTGAACAAGGTTTGGAGCAACCTGGAATCCCTGCCCATGGCAGAGGATGGAACTAGAAGAGCTTTAAGGTAATTCCAACTCAAACCAGTCTGGGATTCTGTGATTTGTGAGTGAGCACAAGAGTGAAAATAGGAATTTAAATTCAGTCTTTTTTTTTTTTTTTTTGTAACAAGTCTTGTTATGAGAGAATGTAGAGCTGCATCACTGCTACATGATCAAAGCAAGAAGATGATGAAATCCACCAACAGCTGCTGCAATCCATCTCAGCCTCCCTTATTTCATTATTCCTGATGTTGGCATTTGTGAAATCTCTTTTTGGAGAATTTCTATTCTGTGAAAATTCTTCAAAGCATATTTTTCTTTGAATTGCAACAAACTTAAGCTGAAAATGTTGGAATTCTCTGCAAGTTGGAAGAGCTGTTGTTGACGTGCCATGTGTGACAGGTTTTTTTCTCAGCCATGCAACAGGAATGAGTCAGTAGTGTGGACAGCAATAGAGAAACAAAAGCAAGTGATGTGAAAGACCTTACTTCACTGGTGTGTGTGTGTGTGTGTGTGTGTGTGTGGTGGGGTGTTGGTCATTTTTCCAACTCAGAAACCAATAATTTGTTTCAAAGCTTTTCTGTTTCATGCCATGATGGAGATGATTCAGATGAGAAATTTTCTGAAATTTCCCTTGGCAGGTTATTGCACGGTTTTATAGCCTGCCAGCATGAACAATGCTTTTGTGAACATGTTAAGCCCTTAAAAATACAGATTTGTGAAAGTTTTGTTTGAGCTAATGTGGGTTCCATAATAAAGTGGTGGCATAAATGGAATTTCCTTGGAATATATTGTGGGGCTGCTCTCATCCAAGGAGGGGCTGTTTGGACAGAAGCAGATGAGTGTCCTTGCAGAAGGAAAGCCCTGCACGGCGCTGCTGTGGGGACAGTGTCAGTGCTCACATCCCTGCCTTGGAAAAAGCTTGTAGGAAACCAGAGTGGCTGAGGGTGCAGACAAATTTGTTGGTCCTCTACTGATGGCAGCAATTCCCATTTGCAGGATTTTGCTTGTGCTCCCAGCCCAGGCCTGTAGCATAAGGGTGACCATACTGACTTACATTTATTTATTGTTACTAATCAATGAATGGCCTTTCTTCCATTAATCCAACCAGTTATTACATCTGTTTATACTCTGGGCTTCTCCATTACACCAAAATGTCTTGCAGCTTTACAAGTCGTGTGGAAAATGTCAGCCTTTTGTTTTAGAATTGCATCAGGTGAGCTGAATAGGCCTCAGGATGGGTCAGGAGAAGCAGTGACTACTCCAGTGCCAGTCACCTTCCAAATGCCACCTGCTCACAGCTGCGTCACGGGTGAAGCTCTGGGCTGACCCCACAGGTGACCTGCTTTGAGCTGCACATTGGACCAGGGACTTCCTGAGGTCCCTTCCAGACAGGGTTTTCCTAGAAGCCAGTTTCTCCCACCAGCTCTCTTCAAAAAAATATAAAATGTAATATATAATATAATCGCAGAATGATGCATTTCCCACTAACTTTATTATCACAAATATTCTTGTGATAATATTCTTGTGTATTCTTGAATATTCTTGTGAGTTGGAAGGGACACACAAGGATCATGAAGTCCAACTCTTCAGTAAATGGCCCTACACAGATCTACCTCAAAACCTTGGTGTTACCAGCACCATGCTCTGACTAACTGAGAGAATCGAATCGAATCGAATCGAATCGAATCGAATCGAATCGAATCGAATCGAATCTAATCGAATCGAATCGAATCGAATCGAATCTAATCTAATCTAATCTAATCTAATCTAATCTAATCTAATCTAATCTAATCTAATCTAATCTAATCTAATCTAATCTAATCTAATCTAATCTAATCTAATCTAATCTAATCTAATCTAATCTAACCTATACATCTCCAAGTGTCTCAGGTCCTGGCATGACTTTGTCCATGGCACTTGTCTTCCACACAGATCTTTATCTACATCTGCAGGCTGGCGAGCAGCCAACATTGATATTGGGTCTCTTCAGGTGACAACCTGAGTTTTTGTCTTGTTTGTGCCAGGCATACAAGGCAAAACTGATTAGGAAAATTAATTCTGTTTCCAAACCTTTGCCCTGAAGGATTTTTCTGTCCTGAGAGCATTTCACATAGACAGTGCTCATGAAGACAAGGAACCTGGAGAATGCACACGTGTCCTGGTGCCTGGGAGTAAATTACCTCAACTCTCTAATGGCTTCTCCTGATGATCCTGAAAAGCATTTTTCTCCTCTATCATCAGTTTAAAAAGTTAGCCAGTCCTTGGTATTTCCATTAGGGATTTAAGCTCATGGAGAAGCAGTTATAGATTATTTCTTTTCAGCCTGTGGGTTGAACACACAGATGCTGCACTAATCCAGTGAAATAAGGTTTTCCATCAGGAATGAGAGCAGGAATATTTGAACAGGTTTCAGGTTTTGGATCCAGATGTGCTAAACGTGCTTACACACACCTAAGCTGTCTGCTGGACAGCCCTGCTGTCTGCTTCTGGTCAAAGAAAGATTTGGGGTTGGTGACTCACAGCAGGCAGAGAAATCAGTCGTGAAGGTGAAGCTTCTCTTAATTCAGGGAATTGATGTATGCAATCCATTGAATCAAAACAGGTCAGGAGCAATGGATTACGTTTACATGTGTAATTACATTGTACACGTAATCCACTGCTCTCAGAAACCTTTCAGGTGGCATTGTTACCAGTCTTTTGTGTGGATTTAAACAGAGTTTATAATATGTCCATAGTCTCCATGATATATAGGGTTACTGCGCTCCTCACTTGGAGTAGTTCAGGGGGGTGGTAATGGGTACAAGAAAAGCAGATAAATCGCATTTTGCCAGGCAGCTACGATCAGTTGGGGTCACTAAAGGCTTTTTCTGGGATGGAAGGAAAAAGCCTTGTGTGGAGTCCCAGCCAGGTCTGGGTGTGCTGCGCTGGCACCACGTCACCGTGAGCAGAGCAGCACATGGAAAACCCATCTGTCTGCATCCCTGCCTTTCCCAGGAACTCACACGTTCCTCACCAACCAGCACCAGGCGATGTCAGAGTCCAGGAATCAGAAAAACAAAAAAGCAACAAAAGAAATCATTGGTGCTGTTCCAAAGTGCTGGAACAAGAGTGGTGTTACGCCACTCTTCCGGATGCTGGACAAAGAGGGATGGGCTGCGAGAAGCTTTCCAAGCACTGTGATACAACTCCTGGCTCTCTAAGCCTTTCACAAGGTCTTCCTAACCTCCATCTCACAGAGTTTTGGCTGCAAACTGGAGCGATTTCGCTTTATTGGGATTCTCTCAGCAGGTCTGGCTTGCAATGAGATGATTATGGTCTTCTTTATTCTCCCCATAAAATATTTCACTCTAGGTACTTTCTTCCTGCATGAGTGACAGCATGAGCAGACATAAACAGTTTCTGCCTTCATAATTTTTATCTTTTTTTTTTTGTTATTCTATACATTCAAATCTCTCTAAAAGCCAGGAAAGTTACAATTCCACATTATGTAGAATCATAGAATCACAGAATATCCTGAGTTGGAAGGGACCCAAAAGGCTCATAGACATCCAACTTTGTTGTAATTCGATGTAATGTAAGGAGAAACCATGAAATTTTCATTGTATGCTGTCACTACCAAGTGCCCCAGTCCATATTTCTCCCTCCTCTGCCTTATGTAAGTCACACATGGTTTAGGCAGCCATAGGGAGCTTTATGATTTCAGATGATTTTGGAAAATTTTCCAAAAATTGGAGGTTTTACACATCCAAGTTGGTCTGAGTCATCCCCTGTAGGTGCACAACTCTGTCCACTGACTACACTGAGGAGAAAAGGCTCTTTTTTTGTCTTCTGAGTCACAGCTCAGTTGCATTCACAAAGCAACCGGAGAAGGATCAGACAGGAGGTGGGCCGTGGATTTGCCTCTTTCCTCGGGGGGAAAGAATGCCTGGAATTTGTCAAAAGGAGCCATGCTGGCCCTGACAGACAAATCTCTTTGGGAGAGCCACCAGAACCAAGGGCTGTTCTGTGAAAGGGAAAGGAAAAGAAAATAAAGGGCAGGGAAGAGCTGGAAAGCAGAGGTGGTGAAGGGAGGGCGGGCAGCTCCATGGTGGCCCTGCAGATGTGCTGGGTGAGCTGGCCTGAGGGGGCTGTCCTTGGAGGCAGCTGGAGCTCTGTGTGGGCAGCTGAAGCTCCTGGGCGACAGCTGAATGTCCATGTCATATCTGCCAGTCCTTGCTGCCCCCATCCTTGATGACCTTGCCCAGCTGGGAGTGTGGACATGGTGTGATATCCACTGCTGACTTCCCCACCCTCCACTGCCCTCCTTCCTTTGCTCACACCATCTCCTTTTTCTTCCTATGCTTTCTCTTCATCACTCCTGTTCCTCTTCCTCCTTTGCTCCATCTTCGACTCTGTCTCCTTGTGATATTTTTTTTCCTACACAAGGAAAGCCACCACACTTTGGATGCTTTGTTTCTCTGCTGAGTTGTGTCTTTCTGAAAAGGAAGCCCTTCACATGAAGGTCTGGGCTTCTACTTTTTGTTTCTGGACCACCAAGAGCTGCTGACCATGGAGGCCTCTGGACACGAGGAGAATATAAATAATGATAATTAATGGAGCACTGCATGCGTGGAAGAGGTGGAAGAACTGATGACACGGGGCTGATGTTTGAGACCCTTAGGGAAAGGCTGCTGAGATGTTCCTCCTGCAGTTGTGGAGCAGTTTCCAATGCAATGCCCTTTCCCACATCCTTCTTCTGAACATCCTCACCCCAGGGGTTTTGGGGTTCATCCCCACACTGTGGTGATGGGTCTTGAGCTCAACCGAGGGAGCTCGAGGAGCTCTTCCAAAGGCACTGAGCCAAGCAGTGAATGCTGGCCACTAAAATGTCTGTCTGCTCTGCACAGCCTTTCCAGGAAACTTCTCCAGGGTTGTGTGCCTGCAGAGAGCTCTGCTAGAGGAGAGGGGAGTGAGGAAACACTGGAAATGGCAGGAGGGAGCAGGGAGCTCTTCTGCCCTCACCCAGGAGGTGCCTCCTTTTCCCAGGCTCTTGGAGCAGTAGTCAAACTCCAAATAATTCCACAGCCCTGTGGTGGAACCCAAAGGACCATGGCATCACACAAAGGGCTGGGCTTTGTGATCAGTGTCTCATAACTCTGAGATCTTTTCTGACCCCACAGGCAGCCCAAGCCTCTCTTTCCTTTCAGACTGCCCCGTTCCCTTTGCAGGGACCACTTTGTGACTGGGCTCTGCTCGGTGACTCCAGGGTTGGATCCATGACTGGCTGCATCTCCCCAGCATTCCAGGGCTCTGTTCTGCCCCAGGCTCTGGGCAGGAGGGGAAGAGGGAGCCGTGGTGTCATAGCAGAGCCTGCACCCCTCACGTCCTGCCCTCCTGGAGTGCGTCAGATGCGCCACGTAGGGCTCGAAAGTATGAACGGGTTGGTGTCTCTATCTTCACACGCCTTCAGAGGCTGACATCAAACAGAGTCAGAAAAAACAAATAGCTAGGGTTTTCCCTACCCAATTTAAATAAATTTGGGTTGCTTCCCAGAGGCAGTTTTGCTGTGCTCTAGCATGACTTTTTGTGCTTGACAATAGCTCCACTTTACATATAGGGGGAATTTTAAAACCTTTCTCCTTGTCCCAGTTCATTTGAGGGCAGCATTAAATATCTTAATTTTTCTAATGATTTCAAACACCAAACAGCTTACACATACGATGTTAAACATCTTTTTTTTTTCCCTCTGATAATTGAAGAAATATAATCCCGGTGATGCAACCATATTTTGGCCTTTTGTTTCTTTTTAGAGTATTGTGGCCCTGGGAATACACTGTCCAGGTGATGCCCTCTCTGCCAGCTGGGCCAAAGAACTCTACTCCAGGACTAGTGGTATGCAGGAGAACGGTCATCCTACAAAAATTGCTGTTTGCTGTGGCAGGGGCAGAAGGGGATTCCAGCTCGGGGTGAATGCGGCTCCACACGTCCGCTCCTTACTCACCCTGAGTCCGCTCGAGATGCGCAATGCTAGGGAGCAAAATAAACTTCCCCTTAGAGGTGCTTTTGTTGGAGATCAGGAAAAGTCCAGGGCCCAGCTTGAGTCCAAAGGAGTTTCCTGAGCACTGGCCGTGGCCCATGACGTCTGAACAGAGCAATTCTATCCTTGTGTCCGCAAATAGTGCAGGGGGGTGGAACAAGGAGACCCAATTAATTCCATGATCCTATGACTTTATGTTTGGGGATGGGGAGGTTAAGAATTTGGCTAGCCATGCAGGGACATTGTAAGCAGATAGTAAATATTTTTTTTTTACAAAAATGAAAAACATAATCTGAGAGTAAAATCCCACATTGCTTTTCTCAATGCTGCACTCAGCCAGAGGAACTTCATCACTGTCCTCCCACCGATTTTGCCTATTGTGTTCCCCTGTTATCATTTGTGTATTCATTTATTTTAATTTTGGTTTCACTGCACCTCTTCTGATTTCTGATATCATTGTGAAGAAGGGCTGAAGCTGTTTATTGCCTGACATACAGTTCTTTATCTCAGTAGGTCTGTATTTCCTTCAAACTTTACTTCTGTTCATTGCAACATCTCCGTGTTATAGTCTATTCTAAATAAAAAATGTTCTTTTTCTTATAATATATTCTTAAATTAATATATGATTAAACTCTTATTATTAAATTGTTTATTATTTAAACATATACTCTTGTTTAAATACTAAACAAAAAACCTAAAAGAGGTTTTATTATAGTCTGCAGAGGAGTATTTGACATTATGAAGATCAAAACTTAGAAGATGTTTATTATAACTTTTAATACTGGATTTGGAGACACATTCCACTTCTTACCTAAAAAGCAATAAACACAAAGCAGCTCTCCCTTTCCCCTGGGAATGATCCCCATATTCCACCTTTAAAAATAGGTCTGAGGATAGAACTGGAAAAGTGTTGTCTGGAAAAAAAAGAGGAGGTCCAAATTTTCACATTTTCAAGCTTTTAGATAGATTTTAAATGGGTGAAAACCAGCTCAATATAATTACAAAGTAAAATTTGCAGAAAATTTGGCTTGTATTAACTTGTTTTACAAGTAAGTGCACTTTACTTCTTATTACTTTGGACACTGTGCCCTGTCAGGGTTATGAGAAGCAGGGAGGGGAAATGAGGAGGGGGCTTGTTAGGGGACTCAAAATGTGCAGTCATTAAATTATTTTTGATTCAACATCACCAGTGGAGTAAGAAGAACTTGATTTGGGGAGACTTGAGCCTGGCTGTGAACTGGAAGGTGGGGCTGGCTTTGTGCAAGTCAGGCAATGATGGATTGCTCTGTCAAAGTGTGTGCATTTATGGCCCTTTAATATAATAAAGAATCTTAATCATAACCTCCCATGTTGCCTACCCATTCAGGTGCTGATTCATGAGTAATGTAGCTTCTTTTTTAAAGGAAGGATCTTCCTGTGAAAATGGAGCTAGAGGCAAATAAATAAAAATTTTATTAGTCACTCAAGATGTTTTACTTGACTTCCAGTTACCCCAGTAAATTTTGTAGTTACTGAGAATGAGCAAACAGATTTAATGTGATGGGGAACAGCACATCCTTCTCTCAATGTATTTTTTTCTCAGACAAACTATTATGAAATCATTCCTCTGTCTGTCTTCTGGCTCCTGGTCTCTAAGTGAAGAGGACAAAAAAATTTAAAAATAATTAAAATTCTATTTTGGAGTTTGGTCTTGTGGTATCTGTCTGAAATCAGAAGTGACAGAAATCTCATGGGAACCTTTTCTAGGGAGCTTCCCTGTCCATTTCTGTCATGTCAGGAGATGAGTTTTTCAGAAGTCAGCTCTAAATCTGATACACAGCTGCAAGAAGAGCTTTTCAGCTGGTTCAGAGCATGGAGCATCCCACGGTGCTGGTTTGTGTCGAATCACACCGGCACGTTTTCCGTCTACAACAAATTCCACAGGGAAGGGGCTTTGCATCTCTCTTGCCATTGCATTCGTTGAAGGAGGAGGGTGGGAAGTGCAAATGATGTTTACAACAGCTCAGTGTCATGCAAATCACGTGCAATTTCACCAATGCCACCTCGAGCAGTGCCAGCTGAAGGCACCGGAGACCTGGCTGTAAATAAACAAATATTAAGGGAAATGGTGGTAAATGTTCACTTATTTGCAAAGAAGCTTTAAAGGATTTACGAGAAATATTTGCAACAAAGGGTGAATGAGGAAGTGATTTCAAAGAGGAAATCAACTTCCTAAAAAACCAGGAACCCTGGGGATTTTTATTCTCAATTCACATGAGAAATGGTGTTATTTTTGCTGCTGCTTATAAAAACATGGCTGTGAAATGCTGTTGGTCTTTGCTTGCTGTGAACCATTGCCTGCCCTATTTTTTCTTCTATTTAAAGGGATGTTTTAACTGAAAAGCCATTCAAATTTGGCACCTCCTTCATTCCTAAGTGATCCAGAAAACCTGCCTGCACTCTGGGGACAGTGTGGACTTCACTGTCAGACAGAAAATTTCCAGAGGTGCTTTCAGGAGTGCCCAGGAGCTGCAGAAACCAAACACGTGGGCTCTGCTGAAACAGAGTCACTTTTCAAAGTCTCATCCCTCCTTGAGTGTTCTGCTATTTGTTCTGCAGTTATGAGAGACATTGACTTCATGGAAGGTGTTCATATGCCCCTCAAATTTTCCTCAAAATGAGATAAGCATCCTTTTTCTTTCTTCAGACTGAGGAAAAACACATGGAAACTTCAGTGTTTTATCCATGTTCACCTACTGAGCTGGAGATTCAATCTACAGTAGAATGAAAAACATTCCTGATACAGAGTGAAGACTATGTAGAGCATCTAAGGTTTCTTACTATACAATAATGCCATCTTCCCTTTGGAATGCTGCTAAATCCTTTTCTTGATTTATAAAAAGGTCTTCCTCTTAATGGTCAGGTTGGCCAATCTTATTTCCCCCATCCAGCCTGGGTCAGTTATGATGACAAATACTGAAACACTTGACCTAGCAAGCAGTGAAAAGATGATTCTCCATCCCACTGCCAGAAACACATCCTGAGTTTGCCTGAAATTCTACCAATTCATTGGACACTCAGAAAATTTAGTCCATTCCTAATTTTAAAATGTTTTCTTTTTTCCTGCCTTCAGAGAAATTCTCCACACTGTAAAAACCCCAGC
Organism: Prinia subflava; assembly: GCF_021018805.1. Lineage (NCBI taxonomy): Eukaryota > Metazoa > Chordata > Aves > Passeriformes > Cisticolidae > Prinia > Prinia subflava. The sequence goes on from NC_086256.1 coordinate 24,610,211, forward strand.
CCTGATTTATTTGGAATGGTCTCTCCCTCCCTGCCCCTCTGGACGTAATAGCTCTGGATGGGATGGCATCACCAGGTGGAACATCCCTGCCTTGTGTAAGAGCTGCTATTCCACCTCTGCGCCAGCTCAGCCAGGATTTGCTTTAATGAGCACCTAGCACTGCTACCTAGAAACTCTATTATTTGTTAGGCAGGAGGAATTAATCTTGTCTAGGCAACAGGCTGGAAAGCCACAACTGCAAGGACACTGAACTGTGTCAGTTCTCAGGGCAGGGTTTTGGAGCTGCTGGAGAACAGCTGCATTTTGTTGCTCTGTCACGGTTCACTGCAGAGTTTCAGTGCTTAAAATCATATGAAAAGATCCTTTTGCTGGGTTCTTACCCCAAAGTCCTGGTACTCTTCATGGTCTTGGTTTCACCTCCCACTCTAAGGACCTGCCAGCATAAATTTGGGGATATCCCTCTTAGCCAGAGCCTGTGTGGCTTGCACAGTGTTCCCTCCATGAATCCCAATGGAACAATTTCTTTGGGTAGATCTTCTAAAGGGGAAAGGAAGATGAGACCATTTGGGGAAAGGGCCTCCCCACAGCTGTTCAGTGTTCTGGGCATTCCTTTCACTCTTTTAGCACGTCTGGGGTGTGTGTGTGCGTGTTTCAAATGCTTCAGGTGCTCCCAGAGGAAAGCCAACCGCAAACGCGGCGCTTTTGGGGCAGACGGATGGGTGTTAAAGTTCCCTGTCAGCAGGGCAGGTTTGGACAGGGATGCTCGCACACACCTACATCCACCATGGAGAGAGCCTGCGCTACACCTGGTTACTGTGAGAAAATAAAATACAGAGAGAGGAATGCAGCTCCCACAGTGCCTTGGAAGGATTTGGGGGCTTGTCCTGAGACAGGAGCACGAGCTGCTACTTTGGTCTTGGAGTGTTCTCCAACCTTACTGATTCTGTAATTCTAGTAAGCAAAGATCTGAGGCATCTGCAAGCAGGATGCTCCTGGTTGTGTGATACTTTGTGTTTTGCCAGTGCCTTTCTGGTAAGTGTTAAGTAATTTAACATTAAAAAATTATATATATATATATAATATATATTGGTTAGAAGATGCAAAGTATTTTCAAGTTTTTGTAGATGTGCCCTGCTGTGGGCTAGACAGAATCACAGAAACCCAGACTGGCTGGGGTTGGAAGGGACCTTAAAGATCATCTCTACCCCTCACCACTTCCAGGTGTCCAGGTTGCTCCAAGCCCCATCCAGCCTGGCCTTGGACACTTCCAGGGATGGGGCATTGATCCAGAGAGCCTCAGTGGGTATGCAGTGGGTTGGTTTGAAAGCAGATGCTTTGAACATTATTTGCCTTTTTCCCCAAGCTTTAGGGTTTCCCTGCCTTGCTTTCTCTCTGATGGGGAATGCCCGTTGGATGAAAAGTAAGCAGCATGGGTCAAATTTGGATGGTCTGCACCCTGCCCTCTCCCAATGGCTGAGATCTAACCAGCTTTAACAGGTTCCCTCTCCCAAAGGTCCTCAGCTCCCAACTTGCCCAGGCTACCTCTGGCTCTGCTTCCTTGAGCTTTGGCTGGATGTGAACACTGAGATTTTCAGTGCAGACTCAGGATTTTCAGACTAGAAAATCACGGAATGGAAAATCTGGTTGGGTTTGATTTTGATTGTGATCAGTGTCTTCCAATATTAATGAAAATACCTGGACTTACTCTGTAAGTAAGCACAGAAGTCCCAGATTTTACGCTAACAGGAAAAAAACGAGGACCAGAGGAAAGAATTACAAATTGATTCCAACCCTGTTGCTTCTCAGTATGTTACTTGCAAACTGAAGTTCCGGATTAAAGGAAGACAAGCACTCAGCTCTTCCCAAGGGGAGTTTTTTCCCTATGATACTCCTTTGGGGATATCAGTGCATTTCTACCTTGTGTGGCTCTTTTCATGCATTTTAGCAAAGGGGGTAGGAGGTCTCAGTTCACTTCCTTTCCCATATTTAGACCATAGAGCTACAGCCTGCTCTTTTCTGTCCTAGATGTACATTCCTACAACATTTAGGTGTTTTCCTTCCTGGTCTTCCAGAGGGAACAGCACAGATTTGCAATAAGCTTTCCAGAGCTGTTCACCCATTTCATTGGCTGTGGACAGCCAAGGCACCAGTTGACTTTTCTGGATTGATGCTGAAAACCAAAGGATTATTTTCTTGTGGCCACTTGTTACTCGAAGGTCTCCTGGAATCTCGAAAAGCAGCTGCCTTGGGAGCTCAGTGTAAAGGTCAGCTCAGCTCAGCTCAGCTCAGGTGCAGAACCCAGTCTGGTCAGGTGCCTGCAGGGCTCTGACTCAGCGTGTGTGAGGAATTCCTACGAGTGATGCTGGGGAAAGCCTTTGGCAGGGATGGGAGGTGACCTGCTCCCAAAATACGGAGCTCTCGTGAGCCTGGATGGACTTCCTGCTGAGCCCCCCTCCTTCTTCACACTGCCTAGGGTGAAACAGTTCCCTCAACCCAAGCTGGGGAGCAAGAATTTGGCAGGGCAGGTTTCCTCTGGGGAACATTCTTGTCTTTTGTGTCATTGGGACGTGCCCCTGCTCAGAGGGAAGGAGGAGCTCCTCCTCGATCAAACTATCTCAGCCATCATGCTTGAATCCATTTAGGCTGGCCCTTCCCTAATTAGGGCAGCAGTCACCCAAAACACCTTCTCCATGGATGATCCTGCAGCTGCCTGATTGCTGCCCGTCATCTCCCACTGAAACCACTGGCCTTGTCTTCGCCCCTCCCTTGCTCAGCTTCCCCCCAAAGAGGGGAGTGGCAATTCACCCTGGGGACAATGAGCTGACTGGGTGCCAAAGGAAAAAAGCCCCACATGTGGTCTGCACCTGCCCCACAGCCTGGAGAGGCACTGAAGTGATGCTTTTGCAAGGGTCCTCAGGACATTGCATTTTTGGGACTGAAGATGGTCACTGAAGTGAGGACTGAGTGGTGGGGGGAATTGCTGGAGGTGTTTAGGTGCCTGGGAACAGGAGGAATGCAAAGGAACTGCACGTCTGTGGAGATGGAAATGAGCTCCAAAGCAGAGGCAGAGCTGCCACACTCCCAGGGCTGGAGAGCTGTTGGGAATATTGACCTGTGGGACACTGGGATGAGCTTGGACCAAAGAGGACTTTGGGTGGCTTTGGGAAAGGAAGGAAGGTGAGTCTTGGGTGAAGTACTGTGGGTCTGGGGGTGATCTCTAGGCAAAGGCTGTGAGAGGACAGGGCACCAATACTGGGATGGGGGAGTACTGGAGACAGCAGTGGGATGATTGAGAGGGACTGAGGTGACTTTTGGTCAGAGGCTGGGGCAGGTGATGAGTGACAGGCAGTACAGTGAACCCTGGGATGTCTCCTTCCCAGCTTCCCCTCGTTTCTCACCAAAGGTGAAAATGTAGGGAAGAGGCTGGGTGGCCTCAAAGATGCTCACTGCAAGAGTGTGAACAACGCTCACAATTGTTCAAGCTCCTGCTCCAGCTTGAAGGAAGCACAGCCCTGCTCTGGTCTAGTGGTCACTTGCATCCCAAAGCAGTTTCCCCTTCTGCCAAGCATGAAAGGAAACAGCTCTGGGCTGTTCTAGCCTGGGAAAAGGGAAGAGAGGAAGGGAAGTCAGTTACACCACAGCAGTGTTGTGCAACTCCAGTATTGTACTTTCCCTTTGAAGCTGCCAGGGCAGTGCTGGCATCTCTGCTGTAGGTAAGAGGAGCTGGCTCCTCCAGGGATGGAACAGTGAAATCCCTTTTCACTTAAAAGGCCAAAGGGGAAAAAAAAATATTCCATCTGGGAAATTTAAACTACAGGCATCTTGGGCTTGACACATGAGAGGATTTAGTGCTGCTGGTAATGCCCTGTAATTCCCCATGTAATCAATTAAAGAACAGTTCCATCCTAAATACTGCTGAGGGAAAACACAAACAAAGGAGCCCATAAAGGTAATGTTTTCAATTTATTTACATAAACAGTTGCATTTTAACAACATTGTTGTCCTACAAAAATAAAGTGAAAAACAATTCACAGAATTTTAAATAAATAATCTCAAACTTCCACATTTAGTGGCCGCAGAGTACAAAATGCAGAGTGCACAGGAATCCTTGCTGAAGCAGCCTGTACCTTAACTCAAGTGAGATGGTCTGAGGGATTCCTCTGTACCTACCCTAAAATAACTCCATCTGTCCAGACTTGCCTCCCTTTGACTCTCTGCCAAACCCTGTTCTGGGTTAATGGCAGAAGAGTGCTCTGAGGGGTGCCCAGCGCTGGATCTGATGGACAATTTGCATGAGGAACAAGTGTCTGAGCAGTGTTTGCTCATTAGCACATACAGTACTGACCACCTTCGGATACAAGGGGAGAGAAGGTTTTCCCTTCTTTGTGCTTCAAGCAGAGAAAGGAAAACAAATGCCCTTGTGCTCCCATAGCACCCATACCAAGGACCACTCACTGGTATGGATGGCTGCAGGAGAACGTTCTTCTGCTGTTCATGGCCACCATTACAGACCTACCCAGCACGAGGCACGTCTGCCTCTACTCAAATCCATGGAAACAGAAGCCACAGACAAACTACACTGCTGCCAGAGCTGGTACAATGCACAAGCCTCTACAAGTGCTTGAGAGTTCAGATGAAATAGAAAACTCAAGTCCTTTTCCACAAGTAGTCAAGGAATTTTGGGCAGGGGCACAGAATAACCGGTTGCTGCTCTATTCCAGTCTGAAGTGACATTTTCTTTTTCCCTATAGTTCCCCAGCTGCTTTTATGGGAAGATCATCTTCTACATTTCCTCTCTAGAAATTAAAAAAAGATACCCTTACATGCAAAGTCTGAAGTCCTACACAAGATCCTGTGCAACCTGTGTGCCCAGATGAGACTAGATATTTTACTGCTGGATTAGGACAAACATGACTAGGAGATTTTGTGCTGGCCAGTTTTAAAGAAGCTTAAGCCACTTACTTAAAATACCTCTGTTTACAAGTTATAAATTATAAATAAAACAATATAAATAAAACATTATAAATAAAACATTACCCCTCCTCCCCCCCTCCCCCCCCCCCCAATAAATAGAAGTACAAACTACATGTACAGCTTGTGCACACAGGCAGAGCTACCTCCTGGAAGTGCTGCTGAATCTCTTGTGTTCAGCTCTCTGTGTATTTACAGAGCTGCTCAGTTTACAGCCCCCCTATTTTAGGGAGCACAAAGCCACGACCCACCCTAACTCCAGCGATACTGTCCTTCTGTCCTTAGAGTTAACAGACATTAAAATTACATTATCAAGTAGACCAGAGAACTACAGCTATGAAAAGAATCCCAGTGCCTTGGGCTAAGTTTAAGACCTCCCCAGAGTTACATAATAAAAACATCCCTATCCAAGTGCAAGCAGCCTTGTACTGCAGCCTGAGAGTCAGTTACTGCTAAGCTCAGTATCTCATTCTTACCCCTTACACAACTAATACATCTGTCACACTTCCTTCAAAAAGAAGTAGAATCCAGCAAAAGCACTATTTTCTTTAAATATTTAAAACATTAAAAGCATTTTTTAAAGGCTGTTAAAAGATTACTTTAAACATTTAAAACATGAAAAACATATTTCTAAAAAAAAGTTGTAAAAAAATTTACTTTCATCTAAATCCAGAAGTGCATTTGCACATAAGAGACATGAAGTTATGATACAAAGTGCCCTATCTGCAGTGAGGGAGAGGTAGTATCAACAACAAATGCAATGCATTTTCTGACCTTACATAAAGAAATGAGTCTCAAGTATTTTTTTTTGTTAATTTTTGAGTGCTTATATGAAAGCCATAATCTCTTCTGGCAGTTTTCATTAAGTCAGACTTTTTCTTGTACTTTTAGGTCAATAGCTGCTTTCAAGTTGCTGAGGAAAAAAAAGTTGCTTTTGTAGTGTTACGTGACCTATGAAAACTGCCAGACAGAATCACCACCACTCCCCTTCATCAAGTATTAAAACAATAGTAAAAAGAAGGTGGAAGCTTTATCCATTTTGGAATACATCGTTCTGTTACAGAAGATTCTCAATAAGGGATTCACCAGTGTTAAGCTGAAACACAGAAATCCCTTTTGTAAATGGATGCCTTACCTCAGTAAGGAATTTTAGGCAACCCCCACAATGAAGATGCTCAAGTTGTTTTTTTTTAAATACTAAGCCATAAATAGAATAAATAACACAGTTAAATAAATAAATAGACAGATAGCTGGATTTCTATAGCTCAGCAGAGCGCTCTTTCAGCAGGAGCGTGGGGTTGATATCTTCCATGGCAGTTTTTGAGGTACTAACGTTAATGGTGGCCTCGGTGGGCTCGGGAGGCAGGATGTGGAAGGCAGTGAAGGGACAGCCCTTCACGTTGTTGCAGATGAGCTTCTGCAGGGAGGCCGTGTTGACGATGTCGAAGCCCACCTTGCCCCCGAAGGTGCTGGGCTTCCAGTACTCGGGGGAGCAGATGGCGTTGCCCATCAGCCCCTTCAGGGAGAACGGTGCCCCCATCTCCACCATGGTCTCGCCAAAGATGGCCCCGGGCCGGGGCTTCTCCACCAGCAGCCCTGGGTACAGCTCCATGGCATCGATGTCCCCGTACAGCTCCTCCAGCTCCGCTGCCATCTCTTTTTCTCCTGCAACGAGGGAAAACTGTCAGTGGGAAAATCCCATTTTCTGTGCAAGCCTGTCCTGCTGAAGCCCAGTCATGACACTGCAGGACTCTGTGGGCATGTGAAGACAATGTCTCTCATTTGCTGGGAAGGGTGAGGAGGACTGTTACCTGTAAGCTCTTCGAAGGATCGGAAGGGTTTCAGCATGAAGCGTTTCCTGTACTCGTTCAAGGACTGGTACCTCATCTGCCTGCTTTGGTCAATGGAGGCCTTTGCCACTTTCTGTACTGCAGCAGGAACGTTCTTCCCACCAGCAACCTGTTCATGAAAGGGGAAAAGCTGTAAGATCTCCTGATGTGAGTCACGAGGAAGTTGTGCCTTTCCAGTGATTAGTTTTAAATAGCTTCATCCCATTCCCTCACCCCACCCCCAGCTCATGCCTCTGTCAATTCACCATCAACTAGAGGAAGGACCTACCCTGCCAGCGCTTTGCTTGGAGAAAGATTTGACCATATGGGAGAGTCCGTGCTCCAGCATGATGGAGTTGTTGTAGAGGAACTGCTGGAAGGTGTACTCCTGGTCGTGGATGTGGAAGGTGTCGGGCAGCAGCGGGTGCCAGTGGTACAGGGTGTTGAACTCGGCTGCGATGCGGTTCTGGTACTGGAACCTCTGGTTGAACAGCAGCTCAGGGTCAAACTTCAGCTTGAAGTGGTACCCGCTCAGGTGCTGCACGTAGTCCTCTATGACAATCTTGATTGTCTCTCCTGGTGGAGAAAGGAGAGAATGTTGGCACTGTCCTCAGTGGCACGGAAAACAGCATTCCTGAGCTGTTCTAAAATATGCTACAGTGATCAGGGCAAGAAACACTTTTCTGTAATCTCTCCTAGAAAGGAATTCATGTATTTTATGAGACTAAGGGGTGGAACAGTTCTTCAGATCCAAAGAGTTCTGGGTTGTGGGTAGTGAGGTGTTTTCTACAGCCTGTTTTCCCCCTCCCGAGACACCATTCCTTGCACTCTCCACAGAATAGTGCACACTAGTATTTACACTGTGTTCAGTTATACAATGATAGAGGGAGGGGATAATGAACAAAGTTCATGTCTGAAAGCAAACCTCAGCTTCTGAACTATATAATACAATTGTCTTGGTTTAAAGTTTCAGTTGGCACAACATTTTCCAGCTTAGAGTACATCACCATTTACTTAAGCTGAAATACCATTGGGCACACAATTAGACAGGAGAACTATGCAGAGTTACATTTTACATAACCTTCTGAACTTTAGACTTAATCATAGCCTTTCTTTTAAAGCATACCTGGACTGACCCAACCCTAGGGAAAAAAAACCCAAAACCCCAGATCAGGGAGCCTGAGGTCATCCAGCCTCACAGGCTTTCTCTGAGAAAGGAACCTGAGCTTCCTGTCTTTTCACTGCTTTCAGTTCTGCTTCCCTCAGATAAGGGAATTGAGTGTCCCTGAGCCATCTTCAGCTCCATCCTTAGCAGAGGTGGGGGGAAGCTGCACCTCAACACACCCCCAGGGACAGGCCATGAAGGAGCCGCTCCCAGCCCAATTTACAGGACAGCTTCCCCCTGACTCCAGCCACGCAGGCTGGAGCTGCAGCTGCACACAGCAGCAGGGGCTCTCACCTATCAGTATGAGCCGGGCAGTCTGGAAGAGCTGCTCGTCGTCCCAGTCGGGGTGCTGGCGCTTGAGCACGTCGCAGACGCGGTTGTGCTCGCGCAGCCAGATCGTGGCGTACATCATGAGCCCGGGCACCAGCCCGAACACCTCCTGCCCCACGGAGAACTGCAGGTGCTCGGGCACGTGGGGCGGGTACAGCATCTCGGCCTGCGTGTCCCGCACCGTGGGCGGGTACATCTCTCCATCGATCATCTGTGCAGGGGGAAGCAACGGGACGTGTGAGCGGCGATACGCCGGTTAAGCTCTGTCGACTCTCAGCTCTGACTCACACTTTGGATCACCTACACCATTCACACAGCACTAATTTAGGTAATCTGTGCCAGCCACTGAGAAGGTAGGAATTCTGAGCTAAGACATACCTGGTATTTTAACTTTCCATCCTTTCGAAGCCTCAGTTTAAGTTGTCTCTCCAGAGTCTCTCCATAAATGTGGTTCAAGTCAACCTATAAAACAAAAGCATTTGGGACATGAAGTCATCCTGCATTTTTTGCTATTTTAGGATGAGTCCCACTTCTATGGATACCAGTAGGAGTTCACCCCCTAGATGTTTACCTTTTAATTATATTACCGCTACCTTATAAGTATCATGCACCGATATTTAAGATGAAGCCAAATTATTTCCTGGCAACTGGAACCATCTCTGCGTAAGAGGAGCTTGTTACGTTGGCAATTTAAAAGGACTCTGTTTAAAGTGTCAGCAACTTTTTATTATGCAGACAGCTTTCTATATATACACACACACTTTATAGCTTTGGCTTGGACATATGAGTGACACTTATGGTGAAGAAAACTCTTTGTCCAAAGGATGCCTATCTTGTAGGTAAAGATCTTAAATCCAGTCTGCTTTTGAAGTTCTTTTTAAACTAAGGCTATTAGCAGTACGTAAGCCATACATAAGGATACAGCTCTTAGGAGCTGACAGAGTGCAGAGAAGTTTTGGATACTCACTACATCTAACATGCTTTAGGTGAAAGCAGATTTTTGGGAACAATAAGAGGTCACTGGGCAGGTATTTTAAACAGAACCACTTGTGCAGAGCACACGATTCTGACCCAGGAAGAGAGGCTGCTGAACACTGGAATTTCGCCTGAGGAGCAGCGACAGAATGGGTAATCCCATGGGATTGTGGCACAGTGTGTGCACAGGTGTTTGTGTCACCTGGCAACCCGCAGGGTGCCATTCCAGCCTCTCTGCAGATCCCAAAGAGCACCAGCCATGTCCCCAACTGTGACCATACCCCGTGTCCCCAGCTGTGACCGTACCCCGTGTCCGAGCGCTCTGGTGAAGGCAGGGCCCCGCTTGTGGTCTGTCTTGAAGAACTGGTGGGTGAAGTGCTGGGCAAAGAAGGTGAACATCACGTTGGTGCCCTGCGGGTCGGGAATAAACTTTCTCCTCAGCAAAAACTTCTCCACGATCAGCTTTGAATCCGGGAGCTCTTTTTTACCTGTGGGAGAAACAGACAGTTGATACTCAAGATAACCCTTTATGCAATACTGAAGTTTATTCCTAACAAAAAGGCTTAAGACATTCAACGGAATATAATAACAGCAGCATATAAACAGGGGGATTACCTACTTTTCTATGCTCACTTTCTTGATTTTATTAGAAACTTATAAATTCTCTGCTTTTAGCATATAACTCAATAGCAAAAACCAGAATAATAGCTGTTAGATCTTTAAACAATATATCCAAAACATGGTTATTCCTAAAGCTGACTACACTGAAAAAAGGCTACTGTCAAGCAGGTCTCATAGGAACTACTACTTATTTTTTCCTCTTAGAAAAGACCAAGCAACCATTACATGTCTGGTTTATTCCTCACCTTTAACACCCATTGGTGTTGGGCAGTCAAGTCCTACTGGTGGAAGGCTTCTCGTGTAGTAGGAAAGATTGGAATAAGCTTCCCAGCTTTTGTAACTGTAGTCACTATTGTAAGTTGGTGGGCTGTCAATCAAGTGTGATCTTGCTAAAAGACAAGTAAATATTTGGTTATTTTTAAGTGCACATTTTAGTCTCAAAAAGTGAAGCACAAAGCCAGATCTTTTGCATATATTTGGCAGCAGTTGTAAATTCCACACGTATCAGTTTCTGATTTTAAATATGATTACAGTTACTGAGTAACAGGACTGGATCCTGGCTGATCAGCTAGATCTCACTATTAACACCAGCAATGGGGTGCCAAGTTCATGTCAGCAAAATCCTGGACTCTTGCAGAAAGCAGAATCAAGCTGCACTTCACTTCAAACCTGCATCATGCAGAAATCTTGAATTTTGGCGTTTCAACTTCAGTGCAGCTTAGGCTGCTTAGTTTGTAGACAGATCAGTTCAGTGCAATATTCTGGAGTAATCTTTAAGAGGACTGGAAGAGACAATTCACACTTACACGTTAGCACATATCTCATAATAGCATCCCGTAAGAAGGGAATGTTGTTGACGATATTCCAGGCTCCTTGGAAGTGGGTGAGGATGTAGTGGACAGTGTTTGGCGACGGTTTCAGTGCTAGCCTCAGCCACGTGAAGAATTCCGCTGTGAGCAACAATGGGAAGGTTATTATTAATTAGCTTGTGGAGGATAACCTGCAATGCTGGAATTGGATTACGCGTTTCATTTCCACGGAGAGGGGCGTGGGTACTCACGTGTGGTGCAGTTCTGCCCGTAGTAGCCCGTCCTGGTGCAGTCGCACTCGTAGCGATCCGGCCCAGCGGTCATGCAGACGCCTCTGTTCTGGCAGGGGTTCGAGCAGCAAGGGTTGGCTGCGGGGGAACCAGAGATCGGGTTAGCATCTCTGCAATACACTCCCACCTTCCTGCACTTCATGCAACCAACGAGAATGCCCTGGAGTTTAACGCTGACGAGGAAGGCATCACAGCGCACATCCATCCACGGTAACCTCTGGGCCACCGGGGAGCAGCTTTCAAAAGCGCAGGAATTCGCCTCTTTGCTGCCAGCAATGACCCCCCTCAGCAGGGGAGATCATCCCTCAGGGGCACCCACACGCAGCAGCGAAGTGGCAGGAGAGCGAGGAGCACGAACAGCAGCAAGGCAAAGCGTGCACCGGGAGCGCGGACTCACCGGCGCGGCCGGCGGCCAGGAGCGCGGCCAGCAGGGCCAGGGGCAGCAGCGGCATGGCGGGGCTGGGCTGGCGGGGCTGGCTCGGCAGCTCGGAGTGCCGGCCTTCGCTGCACATCTCGTATTTATAGCAGCGAGGGTTGAGTCAGGCGCCGGAAGCAACGGGGGCGGTTTCTCTTCCCGCCCCGGCCCGCCCCGGCGCCGCTGGGGGCAGGTGTGAGGCCGGCCCGTGACGGGCCGAGGGGCGGGCGGCGCCGAGGGACGGCTCGCTCTGCTCTGAGGGCCTCGGGCAGGAGGCCGGGACCGCACTCGGGCTGCGGGGCACTCCGCTGCGAGCACAGCGGGAAGGAAGGAGTGCTGCGGGGAGTTCAGTTTTAGTTTAGTTTTAGGGAATGTCTGACAAGACCAAATCCTGGTATTGAGCATTTTTGGAACCGACAGTGGCTTTTCCCCAGCACTTTTCCTTTAAGGCCCGTCCCGTCCCCCCTTTAGTTGCACTGCAAACAGACTTTCCCTCATTTCTTTGAGAATACTTTATCTTTCGGTCATAGATTATTTTTTATTAATCAGAGCACTTTGCTACTATTTTTAGTCCCTGTTGCGTGAGGAATGACAATGAAAGCAGGAGGTTGGAAACAACGGTTGTGCAACCGTGCAGTGTGAGCTGCACTTTCCCCTCGAGGTCAGCATTAAACACGAAAAACCCATAGTGGCTGCAACAAAGATAGCTTGTGAGGCTGAGGGTGTTTGAATTGCAAATCCGTGACTTGACAGAAAGTGGACTCAGGCCGATTTAAACATCATCTTATTTTTGGCCCCAAAGAGTATTGTGGTCAGTGAGTAATTTGTGTATATCAGTAGTGAATGTTTTAGGACTGGTACACGAAGAGATGCATAATCAAGAGAAGGCAGATAATATTTCTTTATACATTTGCATGCAGAAACCACAGGCTGGGTCATACACTTATGCAGAGGATGTCTATCAGCCCAGCTGAACCGGGGGCCACTGGAGCCTGTGGCCACAGCCACGTCTTGCTCAGTCTTATCAAAAGGTGATATTTTGTTCTTGCATAAGCCAATCAATTAATTAGGGAACGCTGATTATCCAGTGGATCTGGCTATGGCATGCACAGCATCACAGATCAAGGGTCTACACACATTTCCATACATTTCATATGTCCATCTCACACTGGTTTTGTTCCATCTCACAAAGCTTTTGTGGATGCTGTCACATGATAAGACAAACAGCAGGCAAGCGAGACATTTTGTTTAAATAATGTGCATAGGAAAATGCTTCTAGAATGTAGAACCAGGAACTTTAGGGGGAAGCCGAAGTAATCGTGTGCAGCGAGACAATTGCCCCTAAAATGATAATACAAACTACAAATAAAATGATAATACAAAATACAAATAACTGTGCTATGATTTAGAGGACCCTGGAGATACACATAACTGATGATGCTTAAATTAATTAATCAATATGTAAACCAAGAAAGAGGGCAGAAATCCAGGCTTTGGAGAGGATGTTTCCCCTTGGGAAGCAGTACTTCTGCAGCTGGAAGACCAGCCAGTGCCCCCCACCTTACACTCAATGCTGCATTCAGTGTGATGTGAGCTCTCTCGAGTCTGATTTTGGCTGGGGAAGGTCACTTGTGTGACTGTCAGCTGCAGTAGACTCAAAGGGATTCTTCAGCTTTCCAAAAGAATGAAAAATCAGCGAGATACAATAGTGCTGCTTCTCTGAAGGCTGCCCTTCCCCACTTGTTGCTTTGGGATTATCTCAGGTACAGAACTGGTTGTATGTTGGAATTTTTCTTAAAAGTGGAAGTTTGCTGTGGCAGGATTCACCACCAGGTGGAGATTTTATGCACCAACTAAATGCTCTTTTCGTTTGTAGCACATAAACCATTTTTGCTAAGATGCTGTTATTTTCCTTTCTGTTACTTGAAGTACCTTTTTGTCCAGGTGAGAGCAGCCTGTGGAACAGAGAACCTTCGTCAACTTCAGCCTTTTTGCATTCCCTGACATTTCTGGAGGCAATTCCCTGAAGCTGTTCCTGTTTCTATTTTAGGCTTAACTGCATAAATTCACACCTTTCCAAGGCAAGGGTTCAGGACAGAGGATGCAGTGACCTGTAAGGACTGACATGCTTCAGTAATGCCACCAAAAGAAGGGGAGATTGAGTGGCAACAGGGAAAACATTATCTCTCGGCACTGGTGCTGCTCCATTTTGCGATGGGTCAAATGAACCTGGCTGAATTAGCTCTGAATTTGTCCTTGTGCCTTTTTAATGTGTTTGAAATAATCCCCCCCACCCCTTTGTGACTGTGGCAATCTGATGTTTATGGCAAAAGGAGCTCAATCTGAAGTTTGCTGTCAGTTTGGTTTCTGCTCCCACAGCAAGCACACTTCGAGGCTGATCGGATGCGGATATGATAACAATCCTGGATGTTCTGAAAATGAGAACTTCTGGGGGAAGTTGGAGTCTTTAAGCTCCTGTTTTGTGCCTTTTGCATTACTAGAACTCTCTTAACAGAAGGGTTTGATTATGAAATTGCTTTGTGCTTTCATGGGATCACCCTGGCCAGGCAACTGGGCTCTACTTCTCTGTCTCTTCCTGCTGTGTTCTCATGGAGCACTCTGATCACTTGGGTCCCAGTTTCATTGGCACCCTGGGTTGTGCTGGAAAACAAAAGTACTCATTAACTGGTTTGGAGACAAGGGACGTTTGCTTATTTTCCCCAGGAAAATCGCAGTAAAAAGGAGCCTCGTTTATGGGGTTTCCAGGCTACCGCAATTTTGGAATTATTCGGAACACAAATCAATTCCAGGCAAAACTATGTATGAATATAGAGGGTGTGAGAGCTGGGAGCTGGACTACCTTGCCCTCAGGAGAAAGCCCATGGACAGTGATTGGCAAAGAATGTTTGTGCCTGGGCTGGGGCTGCTGGCACACATCTGTTCCAGGACCACCAGGAGCGGGAGGGTGAGCAGGGAGCTCACCTCAGGGGGGTACCTGCAGACATCAGTCGTTGTGTAGGGAAATGGAGCATATCTTGTTATCCAAATCAGCTTCAGTTGGGGTTGCTTTTACTCCTGGGATTATATTGAAAAAAAAAAAAATAGGTGAGTGGCACAAAAATCTACATCTGACTTAGGCAAGACCTAAGCAAGTTTGATCCCTCCCTTTTTTTTTTTTTAGAGCAGCTTCCCTTTGGACTTCAGCTGCTGGAAAACAAAAGAAATCCACAGCTTGTGTATTATTTGTAAGCCAGTAAAAGTTTTGAGAAATGCTTTCCAATACGATATATTTTACTTTATTCTTAACATATGCATAGAGTAAACCCTGCTTAACAAACCCTTTCCAAGCCTCTGTTTTTAATAACGTCTCTGAATTCTTGTTTTAATTCCCTGGCATTCTTGACAGACTCAGTTACAAGTCAAAAGCTGTAATGAAACAGGTGAGAAGATTGACTTTACATCAGATTTACCTGCAGAGATGAGATGTGAAATGAGACACCTGTACAGGGCTGTGTGGTGCCCAAGTTTCTCCCAGGCGTGTTTGCTTTGCACGTTCTTTGCCAGATACCTGTATGATATCATGACTCCAGGGCATCTGCATACTGCTCGGGACATGATACACATCAGTTTGTTACCAAAACAGAGAGGAAAAGAACAAAAGAATTGCTCCCTTTTGCTCAGCTTAAGTGTGGATCTCCACCTTAAGATCCAAAGCCAGTCCGAGCTCTTTCCTTGGGAGATATCCAGACACTGAATCCCCATGATTTTAAATGAAAGGGAACGAATGAAGCCCCTGCTGAAATGGCTTTCAGAACTGTGTTTTGTTTATTCAAATGAAGTGGATTAGATGATTCCTTTCCTCATTGGCACTCTTGGTAGTCACAACTTCAGTCCTGCCTGACTAGTTCCTGACAAACAAGACCTAAATGACTTAAACTCAGCTCAAAGCTCTGTAGGACGACCTTTTTCCAAGGAGTGTAGATGAATGGAGGATGAAGCACAACATTTTTATCCTATATGGTAGATTGAGGCAGAGCCTGACTGAAAATTTCATTCTAGCTACAATCTGTCAATCTGTCCCTTTTTTTTTTTTTTTTTTTTTTTTTTTTATTTTTTTTTTTAATTTAATTTTATTTTATTTTATTTTTGGGTCACAAGACTTTAAATTCCTTTTTAGGGTGAATTTAAAGGAGAAGGCCATAAACATAAACATGAGCTATTAGATAAACATAAGATTTTGGCAGCCACACTCTGGATTACACTTGTGGATTTTTTTAAACATTATTTTCAAATGTTTCAATAAATTTCAAATAATTTCTCAGAGACTTTGTTTGGATACACTAATCTATTTTTCCCCTATATAAGCTGTAAATATTAAAATGGAAAATATTTTTCGTTTTTCCTTGACTGAAGAAAAGGATGTTTTCTTTATTGGCAATTGTTATTGGCAGTTGTTGCCAAAGTTAAGGCGTGAACTTCCCTGCTCCCGGGATCCTGGGATTTTTGCAGAGCTCCTGTTTTTCCCCACGCAGCCTCCATGTGTTTCTGATGTGGACATTTGATCACAGGGAGCTCTGAAATACGTCATGAGATTTTGTAACTGCCTTACATAAAGAAATGTCAGCTGACATTTTATCTGCTTTTGGTCACCGATTGCAACTCACATTAAGGTAATTGCTTCTGCTGTGCCATTTTTAGTAAGCATTGTATATTGAAATGCTATCTTTCTGTGGGAAACCTGCACAGAAAACCCTCCTTAGAGAGATTTCCACATACTTCCCTCCTCAATGCAGATGATGGAATTTTCTTTTAGCAACTTTCTGCTTAGATTTTAGTGAAATTTGTCATCCAGCCTTATGCTCTTTTGTTGTGCAAATACAATCGTGGAATTTTCCTTTGCTTCAAGCACATGGACATTAAACTGGATCAGGAAAACTGAAGTAGATTTTGCTGAGTGGAAAATTGTTTCAGTGTAATGCTTTCTTACATAAAACATGCCTTTGGGTATTGAAGTTTATTTAACTTTATTCATTAGCCCGATTTTTCATTCAGTTTAAAGAAAGGAAAGATTACTTCTGCAAATAAGATTTTTTTTTCTACAAGAGCATTTACCAGATCAATTTACAACAGTGCAAAACCTGTTGTTCCACCCAGTAAGGTCTTCTCTGCAGGGTTTTGTAAGGTTGTCTGTGAATTCATGGTTTCATGGAATCACAAAATACTAGAATGGTTTAGGATGGAAGAGACCTTAAAGCCCATCCACTGCCATAGGCAGGGACACCTTCCACTAGCCCAGGTTGCTCCAAGCCCTGTCCAGCCTGGCCTTGGACACTTCCAGGGATGCAGGGGCAGCCACAGCTTCTCTGGGCACCCTGTGCCAGGGCCTGCCCACCCTCCCAGGGAGCAATTCCTTCCCAATATCCCATGTAACCCTGCCCTCTGGCAGTGGGAAGCCATTCCCTGTGTCCTGTTGCTCCATCCCTTGTCACAAGTCCCCCTCCAGCTCTCTTGAGCCCCTTCCCTTTAGGCACTGGCAGGGGCTCCAGGGTCTCCCCAGAGCAAAGACATCCAGTGCTTTGAGAAGGGGGAAGCTCCACCCTGCAGCTCCTTGATGTGACCCTTCCCTCGGTGCCCACACAGAAGGTACCACCAAGGTATCCCCGGGCTCTTCTCTGGAGCCTAGAAGGGATTCAAATATTGATACTGAGACACTGAGTTCCTTAAAACTGACTCTAGCTGTTCCCAGCTGGAGGCTGGAGGAGTCATCTGCTGTCAGCCAGAGAAGAATGTTCCATGACACAGCTCCCGTGGCAGCCCTTGGGATGGACAGTGCCCGCACAAATTACGGCTGTGGCTTGCGCCAGGGCGGGGAGGCTCCTGGAGCAGGCTCTGCCCACTGCAACATACCCAAACTCCCAAGGCTCCTCTCTACTCATCTTCACTTCCTGAATTAAATCAGGACTGTTTTTTCAATGGCATGTCACTTTGCCACACTGCCAACATATCCTTACAATTAAAAAAAAAATAGGAAGAAATTAAGAAATAAAAGGGATGAAATGATATTGAATGAGCTGCTTAATGGTGAGGGAAAAGGACTCAGCAACCACATTAAAACTGTGCCTCATGATCTTTTTCTATAACAGGCCTCCAGAAACTCAGATTATTTGTAGTTACCAGTGGGAATTGGAAGCACTTGAAGAAATACTGTGAGTTAAACTACTCAGGTCAGAACAAGACCAAGACAATGTACATCTCAGGAGAGACAAACTGGAGAAATTCCTGCTTTATTCAAAGTGAAATTAGATGATGGGGAAGGAGACATCACATCATATTGTGTCTTGCCAAGACATATGACTCTAAGCAAAAGCAAATCATCTGGAAATTGTTGAAATGCTTTTCTACTTTTTGAGATGGTCCATTATGCAATGGCATAAAAACCTGGCTGGGCTTAAAATCCAGCCTCCAGTGGAAACTGTGCCCTGGAGATAATCATCAGGAGATAAAGCCTCACTGCTTTATCTCTGTCCCTAGAATATGCAATTAGGAAAAATGTATAATGACCAAAATCACAGAAACAGAAAATAATTAAGGATCTACAAGCCCTGCAGTATCTGCAAGAGCTCAGACCCACAGCCCAGAGAGTTTATATCTGCCAGGAAAAACATCCCTTGTCTCTTTTGGGTGCTGGAGCTTTGTCAATCATCCCTCCTCAGGCACGCCATCCGTTTATCATTGCCATTTGGATGTCTTGGGGAACCTGAAGCCAGCCAGGTGCGCTGTGTGCCTGCAGAAACAGCCCTTTGCAAACAGCAGAACTGGGGATCACAGGATCCTCAAGGCTGGAGAAGACCTCGGAGACCATCAACTCCAATCATCCAAGGGGATGTGTTTTCACACAAGATTGTTTGTTCCAGGAACTGAAGTGTCCAGGTTAGGGACTAACTCATGTCTAGATGAATTACTGTTTTTACAAGTGAAATGTGTGAATTTATGGTTCCTATTATTGTACTTCACACAGCTCATCCTGTATCATGAATTTTGATGGTGTTTCTTTGTGGAGCAGTTATAAATTTGGTTTAATATTGACATGTCTCTCTTCTACTATTTTTTCTGTTTATCCAGAGGCAGTCCTGACTATACTTTGACATTTATTTCTCATCCTGACCCCCGGTGTAGAGAAGATAAATCATACAAACCCAACAGAAAGCCATCAGCTTGTCTGGTTCAGTGGTTTCCAGCCGCTGTGGAAACTCTGTGCTGGTTGTCTCTCTGCGCTGCTTGGAGGGAGTTCACCAAGTAAATGAGGGCTTTGCAGTGTTCTGGCTCTGTGTGTTATTTTGGGGTTTCGTTTCACATGCCATTCTTCCAGGGATTGTTTTGGAGAGAGTTGCCAGCAACCTAGGGCCAGAGGCGGGTTAGGTGGAAATAGCAGGGTTTATGTCACCCAGCTCAGAGCTCTGTCTGGGCAGCTAATTTTGGGCTGGTGCTTCTTTGAGGCACCGGCAGTTCCTTCGTGTGACTGGTTCCAGCCATCACAAAGGCTGTCACAGCCTTGGGACAGCTCATCAGTGGTGCCCAGGCCAGCAGCTGGTGGCAGAGCTGGTGGGAATCACGATTCCCTGCTGCTCCAGGGAACTTTTCTGTGCTTGCAGCTCCGTAAGTGGTCCAGCTCTTCCTGGGGAAGGAACACCTGGCTCTGTGCAACGCCTGTGCTTCCTCTTGACTCGATTTCTGTGGGAAGGGCCAAAGCTGCCGTGCAAACCACTCCCCATGGCTCCTCTCACCACAAATACACTCCTCCACCCTCTCTCCTGGACTCCATGAACTGGGATCATCTGGGGTTGGTGCCATGTAGGGTGGCTGGGAATGGAAGTGTGGATGTGGCAAGAGAGACCTCATGAACTTCCACTGTCTGAACTTGTGTGAAAGGCTGGAGCTCCTTCCCACGTCCATCAAATATGGATTGTTCCACACAGAATAATTCTGAAGTGTTGCAACTAAGCTCCTGGGGATTTTACATGTTTATAGACTTTCCAGAGGGTAGAAAAGAGGGGAAATATTTATATGTAGATAATTTCTGTTATACTTCAGCAGTAGGAATGCTGGGCCCCTTGCCCAAGGCTCCTTGCTCCCTGCTCTGCAGCACTAATGAATGTAAATGAGTGAAGGCAGGCCTGTGAACAATGCTGAGTGGGGAAAAAGCCCCCAACAAATGCAAAACACAGCAGGAATCACTGGGTGACCATGTTACATCCTTTTCTGTATGCTGCACTCACTGGGCATGCAATATTTTCATATCAGGTGATTTGTTACCTGCTCCAAAACAAGTCTCTGCAGCACCATGGAGATTTACATTACAACGATTTGGATGCTCTACTTATCCTCGGGCTGGAATATTTTAGTGATAGCCTAGAAGTCCTCCTCAGCACAAGGCAGTGCAAGATCCGTGTGAAATAAAGAACTTACGCACAGCATCAGAATCTGGACTGTTAAAATGTTCATGGTGGACAGGAGTGAGACAAGCCTGTCTGCAGAACTCCTCAGATCCAATGGTTTCATACACCGCTGGATAACACGTATCTAACTAACTTGGAACCACTTCCTATGCAAAAAACCCTACATGATTTCAGGCTTGCAGTCATCAAAAATTGTGTCGATTGAGGTTACGTGTTTCATTCCATACCCTACGGCTGTTAGGATTTCATCCAGGTGAACATTTCAAAACATCCCCTTCCCAGGTGTTCTGGTTTCAACTTAATTAGGAGGGTGATTTTAATTTTACTCTTTCTCAGCTGTTCCGTTTTGCTCTGATGCTTAACCAAGATATGAATAAAGTCTTTATCTCCTGTGCGTTAAAAACTGGCTTTTCCACCTGATACAGCTCTGTCCTTATGTTAAGGTGAACCTTTTTTCCTCACTTTGAATTTCACGTTCGATATAGCCATTTTTAACCTTCTTTTTAAAGAACCAGTATCTGGAATCAGTCCTGATTTTGGGATGGAGTGCTTGTCCCTGAGCTCTAACACCTGTTGTGCCTGGGATCAAGAATTCATGAACAGGAGCAATGCCAGAGAATACGTCTTTAAATACAGTCACCCCAGGCATATCCATATCCATATCCATATCCATATCCATATCCATATCCATATCCATATCCATATCCATATCCATATCCATATCCATATCCATATCCATATCCATATCCAGGTGTGGAGTAGTATATTTGATGCTCGTGGCAAACAGTGTATTCCACAGTTGCAGAATTTTTGTTTAAAAGACAATGTTTTTTTCCTGAGGACATGCAAAGTGCTTTGTTTTGACAAGAGCTGAAATTATTTTGGTCCAGCCTGGTGAAGGGACTCATCCCTCTGCCCTTTCCATGCACGTGGAGTTAGAAGGGTGGCTTCCTAGAGAGGTTTTAGAATCACAGAATCATTCAAGTGGGAAAAGACCTCTAGGATTATCCAGGCTGTGACTGATCACCAGAGCACTCAGCCCAATGAGCTCTTGTCAGCCAGACTAGAGCCCTGAGTGCCACATCCAGTCATTCCTTGAACACCTCCAGGGATGGGGACTGGGCAGCCCCTTCCAGTGTCTGCCCATCCACAATTTTGAGTTTGCAAACCTGCTGGGTACTGTGGCTAGGGGGAGATGCATACAAAAACCCCTGAGGAAAAAAAAAGGGAAAAACCTTTGTTTTGCTACCCTCAAAACTGAAAGGTAATAATTAACATGGAGGTAACCAATGCTAACAGAAATAAATAGTTTGTTCAGTTACTGAGTAAAGTGCCATTAGGCAAATGAGATGACAAATTTGAATTGACGTGCATCCTAAAA
This sequence comes from Prinia subflava, assembly GCF_021018805.1. NCBI lineage: Eukaryota > Metazoa > Chordata > Aves > Passeriformes > Cisticolidae > Prinia > Prinia subflava. The sequence goes on from NC_086256.1 coordinate 24,631,453, forward strand.
TAATCCATACAAATTTTGCAGGAGTGATAGCCACTGCTGTCGTTCTTTGAGGTCACACCTCCTTCTTTTATCCATATGATGTAATGTGGGCTGGGAGCTGTGTGAGCCTTGTTTGCCTTCCTGTTACAGGTGCTGTTCAGCTCCCTGAGCTTGTCAGAAACCCCTGAAACCTCCTGAAAAGTTTACAGGGGATTATGAAGAGCTGCAAGCTCTGGAACTAGGACTACTACTCTGGACCAGGCTATCCCTGTGTCACTGGGATCGTGTTTTCAGCTCAGAGACTGGATTTAGGGACTAATGGGCATGGCTAGGTGATCAATTTTGGCTTCATGTTGTTCTTTCATTTGACCAGAGAATAAAGGGGAAAGCATAGCAAGACCAAAAATAATGGTCTGTCTTTAGGTTCTCACTCCCATTGTCTTCCCACTTTGTTATCATAAAGGAAAAATGTTGGTTTTCAAAATATTTACCAACTGAAAATGCCCAGCAAGTTGCTCTCAGCTGGGTGTGGACACACATATGATTCAGTCCATTTTTAGAACCCCAGAATCCCAGAATGGTTTAGGTTGGGAAGGACCTTAAAGCCCATCCAGTTCCACCCCCTGCCCCATTCACTATCCCAGGTTGCTCCAAGCCCCATTCAGCCTGGCTTTGGGCACTGCCAGGGATGGGGGGTCCACAACCTTTTCCTGATGGTGGTGAGTGTGTGCAAGTGTGGATAGTGATGTACGTTATGTGCCCTGTTCTATTTCCTCTCCCTGACTCTGACCTCAGCATTCTCCCAGCCAGGTTTCCAGTGTTTATGTTTTATGAAATTTACTAGATAAATATGTGTAAAGCATAGTAAAGTTAATTTAAACAGGAAATTGTAAATAAGAAAAAAATCAGAAAGAAATTATATGAAACAGATCAACATTTTGGGGAGAGAATACAAAATTTATCCACACATCTGGCAAAACAGTGACTCTTTTTGGGCTGTCTCCTTACAACCTTAAAAACTGGAAAGGTGGAGCCAAAATAAGGTTAGGCTTACGAAGGGTTTTGATTTAATCCTGTCTGGTGAATATCTACATTACAAGTGGCACAACCTTGTGCCCATCCTTTAATACACAGAACTATGATGAGAAAAATTGGACTCTGATGTACTCGGCTCTGAAGAGCCATGCATATTTGTAAGGGTGAAAAAATAGGAATGAATACAAGTGGGACCCTACTGGAAAAGCTTTAGGAACAGCTGAACCTGTAGAGAATTGAATGAGAGGGGTTGTTGGCAGTTTGAGCTGACACGAGCCCCAGAACAAAGATCATTCAGGTGTGTGTACTGTGTTACAGATTTTCCTGTGATGCTTCTGCTGCTGCTCCAACACGTGACCCGCCTCGTTCAGAGAAGGGTGAGGACCCATCTCTGTATTTCCAGACACCAGCCATAGATATTTATGTGCTCCCTTATGCTCAGAGATAATTACTTAAGGAGATGTGTATTCTTAAGAGCAAACCCACTGCTGTCTTTGCTATTAATGGCATCATGGATCATATGAATGTTCTTAAATTTTCACCTAATCCCAGTCTCAAAGCTTCTGTATTTGTGACCAAGTTTCTCACATCTTCTGACAGAACATGGGGCCAATATAGAGTTTTATTTAAAAGAAAGCATAATACTAGAAAGTGAATAATTATTTGTTTTGCATGTTTCTAGTTCATCACAAATTTCCATGCTTAGCCTTTTATATGAGGCACTGCAATATCACCTTGAGCTATATCCAAAATATCCCTGGAAAAATAAATAAATGAACTAGGTCTTCAAAAGCTAGAAGAGGAACGGTGACTTTGAGATTAAAATTAGGCTTTGCCATTAGCTTCTCGTGCAGCCTGGGGAGAATTGTTCAGGTTCCTGCGCCAAACCCCCAAGAGTAAGAGCAGAGAACAGGACTGGTTTGTCACGCCTGCCTTGTCCCCTGGGCAGGGGCACACTTTGGAGTTCCTCCTGAATTCACCGTACCTGGGATGCAGGGCCAGTGTGAGCCTGTGTCACAAAGCACAAATAATCTCATCACCAAGACAGATTGAGGGTTGTGACTGCAAACTCTGGTCACAAGGTGTGATCTGTGCTCATTGGATTGGCCCTCCTTATGCATTTCAATTATGAGAAATTTCCAGGTCACTCCATGCATGCTGAGGAGGGGTCTGCAAGTGAATTCTCTTTTACTTGTGGAAATGTTATACTAATGTTTGTTCAGGTCCATCCATGCTCAGGCCCAGTTTATTGGGTTTCCAGACAGGAATCTATGACCATGTCCTGCCAGGATGACTCTTGCCATGTGCTCTCAGTTGCTTGGCATGTTGTTGGCTGAGTGACTTCAGTTTTCTTCAATTTTCTTCAATTTTCTTCAATTTTCAAAGCCAGCCTATTTGCAGCTGAAGTTTTAGGATCCTGATCCTAAAATTTATTGATCCCTAACCATCCACCAAATGTCTCACTTCCAGCACATGTTTTAACTGTATCTTGTACCTCTTTTAGCAAAAACCACCACACATTTGTGTCTTAGGTTTGTTCCTGTCACTATCCAAAAGATCAAATTTCCCAATCCTTCCAGCAACCAGAGACAGGATTGGCTGAGCAGAATCACAGCTGTGAGTTGTCAAAATAAATCAGCAGATAAATCATCTGAAAAGAGCAGAGAATTTGAGCAGAGAATTCAGTCAAGTTGTGTATTCCACAGATGGAAGAGTTGGGCAGGTCCTGTGAAAATACCCAAGAATTGAAGCTTTTGGTTAACATTACCATGGTGAGATTAAATCTCACATTACAACGATGAGATTACAACGATGCAGGGACATCTCTGCTGCACAGAAGAGCATCTGGCTGCCAGAGAGTGATGAGCATCCTGGTGGAAAGCATGATTCCTAATCTTCCAGCCTTTTGGCAGCAATTTTTACCTCAAGAATAGAGAGACCCTGGCACAGGGCACCCAGAGGAGCTGTGGCTGCCCCTGGATCCCTGGCAGTGTCCAGGGCCAGGCTGGACAGGGCTTGGAGCAGCCTGGAACAGTGGAAGGTGTCCCTGCCCAGGGCAGAGGTGGCCCTGTATGGGCTTTAAGGTCCCTTCCAACCCAAACCATTGCAGGATTCTGTGAATTTGTTAAACCTGAGCATGTCCAGTTGTACAGAGGAAACCTCAGCTGGTTAGTATTTCCCCTTTGGTTTCTTTTGCCTTTCTTGGTTGGCAGTAATGGATATTACTCCAGTGTGATGCAGGTTGTGTTTGCCTTGCTTTTTGTGCCTCTTTGTGGCTCATGGTATTTTGGACAGATACATTTATATAGATTCAGAGTTTGTGGAGGTATGTTTGCATATGTGGCACATCCAACCACATAAACCTTTATTTACAGGGTTTTCTGAGAGCCCGCTGTGAACAGTTTATTTGGCATGTTTGAAGCTCTAGACTTCATTCCAATCTGGTGAAGAAATCTATAGATGTGCATTTAGAGAGGTCTGGCTGTAGATAAAATTTTAGATAAAATATAGACAATCTTAACCACTATAGGAACTTGCAGTCAACTTGACTTAGATGTAGATTATCTGAAGCCCCTAACCCAAGTGGATGACATGGATGCAGAGGCTTTGTGTCATGCTGATGGGTCCAGAATTTCATCATGCTCTGTGCACCCCCTTTACACCAGGGGCCTGTTGCATTCAAAGAAGGTAAAATTAACAATGGCAGATGGAATTCCTGGTCTTCCTTCTCACTCTTTGCTCCTGCATTCCCATCCAATCACTTGAGGACTGGGAAAAGACAAGGATATTTTTCTAATTTGGGAAGAGAGTTGAAAGTCTTAAACTTTGGTGCCAGGCGCAATCCTAGGGATTGCATAACTGCAGTAAAAACAGAGCTGTTCTGGCACTGTCAGAGTTGGCATGGAAGAGGAGCAGAGTCCTTTGCTAGAACAAACAGTTCCCAAACCAGCCTCAGTGCAGAGATCTCCTCCTTGGGATCCTTTCAGTTTTGTGGAGCTTTTACCTCAGTGCTGAGTTTAAACTGTAAATACTTTTAATCAGGGAAGGAGCAGTTAGTGTTTTCTACCTAATCTCTCCTTCCTAATGGTCCTCTGTGTCTGCTGAACTACTTGGGATTTTCTGAGCACTCTTAACCTGGATTTATGACCTGAGCTTAGTTAGAACAGCAAGCATTGGGACCTTCAGGAATGTTAGAATTACTGCTCAGTTCTTGGAAACAATAAAGAATCTGGATGTTTTACACTGAAGGATAAAAATTTCAAAAAGAAAAGGTCTGGATCCAAGATATGTTTTCAGGATTTCAAAACTCAATCAAACTTTCAAAACTGCAGGTGTTTTGTTGAAGCTTGGGCTAAAAATGACTCTTTATACCCAGGAATAGTAATGTGCTTCAAAATTCCAACATCCATTCCTAGGCTGAAAAACTACTGGCTGAAGGAATGACAGCTTATTATGAAACACAGTTTGAGTGAAGCATTGTCAAAAGGGAGAAAAATGAAACTGCCATCTCAACTGCAAACCTCCTTGAAATTTCTAGCAGGATGATAATGGGTTGATCATCAAAGATGCTCAGTAATTATGCTTTCCTTACAGAAATAATTTCCCAGTTATTAGGAAGTTAACCCAGTATGATTTTGAGGTTGGACCTATTCCATACCAGAGTGGGATGTAATGGTTTTTAGTGCAATTCCACCTAGATACTGTCATTCCCTTCTGAGTAGAGAAGAGCTGGAAGAAGTTCAGACCCAGAAATAAACCAGGTAAGTGCCTGGAAGGCTGGAGTTCTGAGAGGGTAATAAAGTAGGTAAATATACAGCACAACTTGGCTCCATGACAGTTCACCTTCTATGGACATACTGGTTGGGGAAAGAAGAGTTTCAGGTGTCTTCAAAAATAGCAGACGAAGTAATGGAAGAAATATTCATCTGGATACGGGGGGCAGTCCTTGGAAAATAATGTCTTGCAGATCATCCCATTCTCTCTCTAAGAAGTGATGGAAACATTGGAGGCTGAGCAGCATATGAGAAATAGGGAAAGGGGTAATAGTGGGATTAATAAGGGGTAATAGGGAACTAGGGAAAGGCCTGGTAGCAAGAAGCAAAGCAGGCACAAACTGTTCTGTGAGAGGCTGAGAGGGGAAAAACCCCTGTCCTGTTCTCTGCTCCTCCCCGCAGTGCTGTGCTGGGAGAGTGGCTGGAGGACAGCATCCTGCCGAGCAGCCAGGATTCCTGTTCCCTGTGCCAGAGCCTCTCCAAGCACAGCTGCTCTGAGGGTTTTATCTCAGCGCCTGAGAATCCCTCCAGCCCTGCCTGGAACGCACATTCCATCCCAATGACAGTGGAATTTTAGGTAGCAGGACACACTTTAATTTCCTTTTTTCACGTGGTTGGTAGCAGAGAGCTGTGATATGAGAGCTTGAGTTCAGGGTGGCCTGGGAGCAGAGGGGGACATGTCCATCCAGAGGAGCCAGAGCAAGGAATGCCCATTGCCTACAGTGACACCAGCTAACTGGGGAGTCATGCCCTGGTAGGAGCCAGCCTGGGAGAGCTGGGGGTGTTCACCTGGAGAGGAGAAGGCTCTGGGGAGACCTCAGAGCCCCTTCCACCCTCAAAAGGGGCTCCAGGAGAGCTAGAGAGGGACTTGGGACAAGGGATGGAGGCACAGGACAAGAGGCTTCCTGCTGTGAGGGGGTAGGGTTAGATGGAATACTGGGGAGAAATCCTTCCCTGTGAGGGTGGGGAGGCCCTGGCACAGGGTGCCCAGAGAAGCTGTGGCTGCCCCTGGATCCCTGGAAGTGTCCAAGGCCAGGCTGGATGGGGCTTGGAGCACCCTGGGCTAGTGGAAGGTGTCCCTGGCCACAGCATGGTAACAGGATGAGCTTTTAGATCCCTTCCAACCCAAACCATTCCATGATACTGTATATTCCATAAATTATAACATTCCATGTCTGTTCTTTACTGATCAGTGTTGGTGTTCTTTCCTTTTGTTTCTTTTTACTTAGGGAATTTTATCCTGTAAGTTGCTAGGAAACAGTAAGGACTGGGTACTTAAGAAAGACAAAAGAAGTGGCCGAGCTCAGGGGAGAAGGGTGTGTGGTTGCACTTCTCTTATCTGAGGTTGGGCTGATAAAAGATGGATCTGGGGTAGCTTCTCTGTCTGTCTCTCTCAGCTCCCGAGGAGGACAGGGCAAGCTGCTGCTTGGTGGAGGGAATTCGCTGCCACCGCCACAGTTTAGCTGGGTCCTGCTTCTTTTGCTGTGGGGTGAGCCTCTGCTCATGAGATCAGCCACTGAACTGGGACCCTATTTACACCACCTCGCTAAAATAAAGGGACCTATCCCCATCTGCTCGGGTGCCCGGGATCCTGAGCTCGCCTCCCAGCCCTGCTCAGAGCCGGGCCGCCGATGTCCTGCCCCCGCTGCTTCTTCAGCACTGCTCTGAGCTTTCCCTGCACCATAGCCCCGCATTCCCTGCCTGCTGAGACGCCCTGCTGTCCCAGCTTGCTGTTTCGAGAGTCCTGCAGGGGAGGGGATCAGGGGATGGGCTGCCCCAGGTTTGTAACCAAAGCCTCTCCTCCCTCCCTCCCCTCTCCCTCAGGCCGCCATTGCCACAGCGCCCCCTGCAGGTGCGGGGGAATCGCCGCCCTGCCCTGCCCGGCCGGGAGCCAGCAGCGCCCCTGGCGGCCGCGCCCGGAACTGCGCCACAGGGGAATTGGGTCACGGGGTTCCTGGTTCTGTTTGTTGTTCATGCCAGAGCTGTTGTTGTTTGTTTGCTTTATTATACATACTCGTAAAGGACTGTGATTCCTATCCCCATACCTTTGCCTGAAAACCCCTTATTTTAAAAGTTACAGTAATTTGGAGAGAAGGTGGTTATATTTTTCCATTCCAAGGGAGCCTCCTGCCTTCCTTACCGACACCTGTCCTTCAAACCAAGACAATGGGTGATATTCCCAAAGGGACAACAGAAATCAGAGGCCTCGAGAACCACACTGGAGAGGTGGAGTATGGGTGGAAAAGGCTTCTGGCAGAAGGATTTGTTTGGTGACCTTTACCCCTCAGTAGTGTTATAATAAATTCTTAGGAGACACATAGGAAATTGGACATTTGTGGCAAGTGGCCTGGAAGAACAACCTGCAGCCTTAGGCAAAGCTGAAAACCAAAGACGTAGCAAATTAATCATTAAGTGCAGTAATCGTTTGTTTTCAACTGTTTATTATGATAAATTAGTTTTTTATTGTCAGGTACTCATGCTGTAGGATTTTCTCCTGGTTAGGCTGAGGATGGTTTACATAGAGAATGCAGAAAGGATTTGGTCATGCAAAAATGAATGTGTTAATGAGAATTAATTCCCCTGACGGAAATGATCCCATAGGATTCAAAACAAATAGAGAAGGTGGCCATTTGTGACCCATTTCAGACCAGCCTTTAAGCAAACAATCAAAATTAAGCATATGTTTATATTTCTTTGACGTCAGTGGGACTTCAGCAGGGCTTAAGTGATGTCCTGACTGGAGAAGCTTCCATCACCTCATAGTTCCACTGATGTAAATCTGGACTGAAACAGATACCCTTAAAGTCTCCATGCATTTTTATGTGATGTTCAATCCCATTGGCAAATGTGTGCACAATAGAATAAAAATGTAGTCCCAAGTCGTATTCAGAACCAGAGCTGGCTGCAGGATTGATGGCAAGATTTTATACAAGATTTGTCACAATTTGTGTCCACAGGAAGCTTTGTTTGGGGGGTGCACAGGGAGAGGTCTCATTAGGGAAAAGGCAGCAGGGAATATTTTTACATTCCTTGAATGAGATGCCATCCTCCCATGTGGAAAGGGAAGAGGTGGCCAGCAAGGAAACAAGAGTTTGTTCTAATAAGCAAAGTGCTGAAACAAGCTGTGTGTGCTTGGCATCAAATGAGGGGGGATGCTGATGTAAACTGTGCTGAACCTGCTCTCAGGGATGGTTTGCTGCACCTGCTTGGTGAGGTCTGGGTATTGACAACGATTGGTGAACACTGGTAATGGTTTATGCTACTTCTGTGTTAAAAAAAAAAGGCAAGCGGAGCAAAAGGAGAAAGGTTGGGGTGTGCAGGCCCAGGAGTGGAGGGTGCAGCTGCAGGTGAGGGTCTGCTCTGCAGTCAGCACTGTTTCACCAGGGCAGCTGGGTGGAATTCCCCCCAAACTAAAGGTGGAACAAAGAAAAAAGAAATTCTGCAAACGTCTCAAGCATAAGAACTGCTTTGTTTTCCTTATTTTCTGCATCCTATTTCTAACAATTTGCATACCTGAGTACCTTGTTACCATGATGATTCTTCACCAGGGTCTTTATGGAATTACCAGTATTGTCTATGAGCTGTTTTTCTCATGTGTTTCATTCACTTGCCTGCTCCTGCAAGTGGCACAGGACTGTGTCCTTCTGCCACTAGCAGGCTGGTTTGTCATACTGAAACATTCCCGTGTCACATACTAACAAAAATATAGTTTATGCTTCAATCTGTGGGCATTTTTTCTTCAGCTGTTTTACTTGGCACCTCCACAGGAGTAAGCCCTGTTGGACTTATGGTAAATACAGAGTTATGCCCCTTCACAGAATTTATTTTAGGAATATCCAGGAATGTAAAGAAGCATAATCATTGAGGACTAAGCTGTTTCACCCATTTAGTCATTAATAAAAAGGATTATGCTCCATCAAATAATAACATCCTCTACTAATTCCTGTATAAGGTTTGTGTTCTTTGGCAAATTGCTGTGTGTTCTTTTCCAGTAGATAGTGATACTTGTAAGGGGTGAGTAGATAAGGTGTGAATCATTGGGTCAGAGAATATCATGACCGGGCCTACAGTAATCATGGAGTCCTGCCCCTGGCCCTGCACAGACACCTCAACAATCCCACCCTTTGCAGCCCTGAGAGCACTGTCCAAATGCTCCTGGAGCTCTGGCAGCCTTGGGGCTGTGCCCATTCCCTGGGGAGCCTGGGCAGTGCCCAGCACCCTCTGGGGAAGAACTTTTCCCTGAGCTCCAGCCTGACCCTCCTGTTCTGGTGTTCTGCACTCTGATTTTATCCACTCCCCCAAGGCAGTGGATAAGTGAAACAGGGATAGAGTTTAATCACAGAATTGTGGAGAGAGGCTCTCCCACAAGAGACACTGCTGGTGGGGAAGAAGCCCCCTTTTTCACAGAATCATAGGGATCTCCTCAATTTCTTATGTAATCTAAAACTACCTTATCGTGGGAGGGATTAGTTAATTACTGTGAGAGGTAAAGAGTAAAAATCCCAAGGCACAGCTCATGCTTAGGAATCGTCCATCACAGAGATGTTAATTCCTTAGGAATTTACCTGCCTTAGGACCACTCCTCTACCTCCCAGACCCCTCTGTCTCAGTGCAGAGCATGAATCCAGAGAGCTGCAGAACAGGAATCACAGGGCTGGAAGCCTTTCCCTCCCTCATACTGCCTTGAGCGGCAGCACCAGGGATGCCAGGCTGGGGCCAGCAGACCCCAAAGTTTAAGAGAATGAGGGAAGATATAGGAAAATTACCCAGAGTATTTCTGTAACTCAACATTATGCAAAAAGGCTAATTGGGATAGTCAGGTCCTGAGACACAAAATGCACTTTTTTCCTTGCTGTATTGGAATGCCCAGGTTTGTCTGTAGAACTGTAAAAAAATCCCTCTGCATGCCCCATGTATTTATCAGCTGTTGTGTGTTGATCTCTGTGGGATGGTGGCTTTGGCTATTTCCAGGTTTTACTTCTCTTTCTTAACTTCTACTTGCAAAATGATCTGTCAGTTTGTTATTCTGGGGAGAGTGATGGCTTGCTGCCGGGCAGGGTGGTGTGGGTGATGTTTGCTTCATCCTGATGTTTTCCAGCTATTTCTGGCAGCAGATGTCTTTAATCACAAGGAACCTCCACTGCAGAAATAAATAATGGAAATGTTCATCACTGCATACAATTGACTGCCAAGGATCAATCTGATAAGGAACAGCAACTCACAAATTCAGCTCTCAGTGAGAAATCTTTTGGCTTGCTCTTACTGCAGAGTACCTTAGACCTTTTATAAGATAGAGAAAAGATTTTTTAGTTTCTCACAGAGAGATGTGCAACTCTGTACAATACCTAAGAAACATCTGGCTCCTGATTCCCTTGTTTTTATTTGTATATTCAGGCAAACATGTTTAGCTTCCAGCTGATCTATTCCTCATTGTCAAACAAAAGCCAAGTTAGAAAAAAAATACAATTTCTTCATTCTGCAGATGTAAAAAATTGCTCACTTTTCTGTGCATTCTGATTTTGGACTGAATTCTTCCTGAAACAGCAGGTTGGGAGATTGTTCCATATAAAATTCATTTTTGATTATTTGATGCTTGGTACCGGATTGAATCAGTACATTCAGGTTCTGCTGCTCTAGAAGTATTTTGAAAATTCAAATTCAGCCTCAGCACACAAAAATGTAATTTTTTTCCTGTGATGGAAAAGGACTGAGGGTCTGTAACTCCTAGTGGTTAAAAAAATGTCCTATTTGAGTTTAACTTGTTTTACAGAGTGTTTCTCTGTGATTAGGGAATGTTTCCATGTGCTTTGCCTTTGTCATAACAATATAATAGATTTAGGGCATTAGGGAATAAGGTTTCCTAACAGTCAAAAATTTTGATGGTATCTAGGAACTTTCCTGAATATTAGGACGTGTTTAAAATAAACCCAGCCCTCTGCCTGGTGTAGTGTCTCATATCAGTTTTTGATGTGGGGTTTTCATGTCTAACTTAATTTATGGGTGTTAGACAAACAAAGTAACAGTCAGGAGAATGAGGACAAAATCAAAGAGATTAAGGCAGTGTTTGTCAACAGAAGGTGCAAAACTCAGCAAATACATTTCTCCAGAGCTTCTCATTGGTCTGTCACACCTGGAGTTTTGCACTGCTCCTGGACTGCCATTATAATTTCTGACGTGGAACTGAGTCTCTTGTGGTCACAGCAGAGCTCACATTGAATTTAGTCAACAGAGAAGCCGAAGAGTAATGGCTGCATGGAAAGAAAAGGAAGGCATTTGAACAGAAATTGCCTCATTTGGGAGAGGAAATGTGCAAGTTACCCTTTAAGTAGAGTGTTGTCTTTGAAGAGCCTGAATGAACCATAAAACCAGTGACCCATGATGTTAATAACAGAGTGCAAAGTGAATGTTGATGGTGCCATTACTCTCAAAAGGGCAAACAAGGTTGTCCAAACACCTTCAGCTATTTAATGAAAATATATCTCCTCAAAAGTATATCTCCAATATATTCTCTTGCTTCCTCTCACATTTCTTGGGATACTTGGGGGACTTCTTTGCACTTCTTAGGAGTGGGGTTGACTTAATTTCTTTTCATTTCTGTATTGATCACAAGGTCTTCATTAGTTACTGATTTTTAGTTTGAATTTCAAACGGAATTCTATTTCTTATAGCTTTTTGTTTGCACTGACTTTTTCTCTAATAATGATTATAGGACAGAGCTGAGACTTCTGGATCTGTGAGTCCTCACTTCTTCCCAAGGAACATTAAATTGTATCTATAAATATATGATATCCACATGATTTTTTTCAAGGGGAAATCAAGGGGAAACTGCTGGGCACAGTTGTTTTAAGGTACTGGGCAAGAAGGCAGGTCAGAAATGACAGTGAGGACAGCAGATCTTCAGAATAATGAGCTTCATGCCACTCATGTTCTTAAAATGTTTGGGTTTTTTTTGTCTGTGGCCTCTTTTAGTGACTGATTTTTGTTTAGACTGAGGCAACTTTATTTACATCCATAATGTAAATGGTACTCCCAGATATAATTTTAAAAAAATATTTGATCCTGTACTGATCTCATTTAAAATGTCCTAGTATAAACAGGATCAGTCTCGGTATAAAATTATTCTAATTTGTTGAAAAGTCACAAGTCAAAGTCCCAGAAAAAGCTAGTTTCCTGTCCAGGAAAGTTGGGAATATCAAGTCCTGGGCACCCTGGTCTGACCACAGAGCTGCCTCTGCTTTGGGCTGGAGGTTGGATGGGAGCCTCCTGAGGTCCCTTCCAGTCAGTTCTCCTGTGATCCCATCATTTTATGAGGCCAGACACCATAGATACAATAGCAGGAAATTACAGGGACTGACTTCTCCCTTAATATGAAGGTTTCCCCCGACCTGCTGCACTTCAAGCGCTCAGGGGGTATTTCAGGATCACAGAATTGTGACTGAAACCTGCTGTTATTTTAGCCCTTCGTGTTTGTTTCCATAAGCGCCATGGGTAACTCGGCCACAGCCCCAGAAAACCACCTTGTAGGTGGAAGCAGGGAGAGAAAGGAGGAGAGAAATATCAAGGAATCAGACACCTGATTGAGAACTCCCTTGAGAAGACCCTTCTAGTGCAAAGTTTTCTCATTCCCAGTGGAAAGTCCCCCAGAATTATTACTTATTTGTTATGTCATAGGGGACATATTTCCATGTGGGAGTGAGGAAGTAAGGGCAGAGGCAAATTGGCTTGGAGGAAAAGTCATTTTTCTGCAGCCCTGATATATCTGATAAATGGTCTTAAGGAGTAAAGTGGAAAAAAGGAATGCATTTACTCTGCCAGATGTCACTGATAGGAGGCTACAGCTTGAAAATCCTGCTTTAGGCAGAGCCCCAGCTAAACCATGTCAGGATATGCAATGGATAAGCAAATGGCTATTTTTCACTAGGAGAAATCTCAATAGCAAGTTTACAATCCCCCCCCTCACCTCATGGTGCTGTAGATAATGACTTTTACCACAGGAGGAGAGATATTTTATCTCGACAAGAGCAGATGTCAGCCTTCCATGGAACACCTCATGTTTGTGAGCCTGATCAAAGAGTGATTTTTCTCTGATACATGGTGAAATGTCTGGACGAAAATAGTGGGTTTGTGTGAAGCATCTGACAAAATACCCCTTTTAGTTTACTTAATTGTGTGTTTGTCCTGCTATTCCCACTCTCCCTTTTCCATGGTTTGCCTGAAGCTGTGCCCTGGAGGACACACCATGAGGGCCCCTGTAATTTGGCATGGCTTCCCTTAAAGTTCTGCTTGAGGAGAGACCTCTGTGTGCTTGGTGCCTCTCAAGGCCCTTTTCCACACCCTGTCATTGCCTCACCACAGTCCAGGGCTCGTTTCCACTGCGGAGCAGCCGCAGGAAGGGAGGGAAGCCAAGCAGGCAGCTCAAGGTCTGCGGGCTCCAGCAGCTCTGGACACACACACACAGCACGTGGAGTTAGGGACACTGCAGCAGGCAGCTCTTAGTGGGCTGAAATAGCCTGAAATTGGAAAAACAAACTTCACATAAAAGCCAAGGGAAAGAGGTTTCTTTACCCATCTCAAGGTTAGTTGGTGAGGCACCCCACAACACAGGAACATGCAGTGTGTGGGGAAGAATGAGGAATGGGGGAAGGCAACTGCTAAACTTCCTTTGTCACAGGGAAAAAAATTGTGAAACCCTACCCATAATTTTCTTGAAGAAACAGGATTAGGACCAAAAATAATTACACGAAATAACAAGAACACTCATAATGTATAAAAAAAGCTTTCTATTTGTCCTTGCGTCAACAAGAAGGGAAGAGGAATTTTTGACTTTTAGTTACTCAGCTCCTTATCAGGAGTCTGAGTTGTTTCCTTGACCAGGGACAAATTGGAGTTTTGATAATCAGAACTAACTCCGGGAGTTCTAATGGAAATACTGGAGTTCCCCTGTTTGCTGGGGGTTGTGTTTATTCCAGCATTTGCTATCTGTAAAACCACAAAAACTATAACCAGAGCCGTCCCCTTGGAACCACGCTTTGGAGAGATTTAAAAATGCTGAGAAAGAGAGTCAGAGATAAACCCTGGGTTTGCAGATGCCCCCTCCTTGGCAGAGTTCAGGGGCAGCTGATCAGGCCTGTGAGCAGCACGTGGCTCCACACAGGTCTGTGGCTGGAGCAGGGCTGTGCCAGGGAGAAGGTGGAGCAGGAGGACCCCCAGGAATGTGGCTCACACCTGCCCGGGGCACTCTCGGTCACCTCTGAGTACTGGGAACTCTGCTTCTCTTGTGCTCAGCAGGGCATCTCTTGGGCACTTCAGATAAATACATTTGGAGGATTTAGAGCACAGACAAGGGGGTCAGACCCTCAGGCTTCCTGGTCAATCCCCACTCAAAGGGGAGAGGGTAACTAACTCGATGAGAACAATTTTATTCATGCTTCTGTTATCTCTATGTGTCTCCAGACCAATACTGAGCTCCTCTGACACATTTCAGAGTCCTTTCCTACTAAGAGACAAGGTGGTCTTCAGACAGTGGTTGACGTGGAAGACAAAAGGACCCAAATAATGGCACCATCGTGGATTCACTGCATTTTTCTGGTCAATGTTCCCTCAAATGGCACATTGAGGATGTGGAGGAGGAGGCTGCCACATCAAACAGGCATTTTCTGAGCTGGCAGTCCTAGGCTGGCTTTCTAAACATACACTTGCCCTTCTTTGTGACAGCACTTACAGGCAGCTCTTCCCTACCCTGCTTTTTTCCCTCACAAATGAGACAGACCACTAAGTCAGTCTGTAGTGGCCAGAGTGGCTCAGCCCCTCAGTGCATCACAGCAGGGGTCCAGTAAGATAATGGAGAAAATGAGGTTTCTGTCTTGCTTTGTGCCGAGGAGTGGCTCGCTGTCCTCTAATTGTGGCTACGGCTTTGCCAGACGCTTAACTTTGTTAATACAATGTGAATGCCACCTACGTGCCCCTCACTTGTAGAACAGTATCCTTTGGTTTGCTGCACTTTGAGGAGGTCTCGGTTGAGTCATTTAAGCCTTTTCTTCCCCCCTTTATCTTTGTTTTTTTATGACCACATTTTTCAAAGGAGTGAGTTCCAATTTAGGCACTGAGTTTGTGCAAAGCCCCAGCGTAAAAATGGGTCTTTGGAAAGAGCTTGACGTCAACGTTGAAGTGAAACTCAGTCTCGTCTTTTGGTGTGTCTGGGGAAGAACTAACATCTTTGAGAGGTGTCGTGTTAGGAGTGCAGGTTATGGGTGAGCAGCAGCTGAGGTTTGAGCCTGTCAGTCTCTCCCACTGACTCACTGTGGACTCCAAAAGCCCTGGTGAGAAATACTTTTTTGGGTGTTAATCAAAAGATCATAGACTCATGGAATAGTTTGGGTTGGAAGGGACCCTTAAGCCCATCCAGTGCCACCCCTGCTGTGGGCAGGGACATCCTCCACTAGCCCAGGTTGCTCCAAGCCCCATCCAGCCTGGCCTGGGACACTTCCAGGGATCCAGGGGCAGCCACAGCTTCTCTGGGCACCCTGTGCCAGGGCCTCAGCACCCTCACAGGGAACAATTCTTTCTTAATCTAAACCTGCCCTCCTTCAGCTTAAGGCCACTCTGTTTAGTGGGAAATGATGCAGCAAATAATACAATACAATTTAGAAATAAATTTTCCAATTTCAGCACATTTCAAGACACCTCAATTTTAAATCTATTAAAGCAGAACAGAAAAAATGTGAATGAATGGATGAGAATTCTACAGTATTCTTTAATAATCACAAAGGGCAAAATTCTTTATTTATTAAAGAATTAATATTGACTTAAAATTCCATTTTTTAAATGGAAGTGTAAAGTGGACCAGAGGGGACTGAGTGATCAAGCAACACCTTGGTGGACCTGGCCAAGGTTCACAGGGCACAGTCACCACTGTTTCAACACCCATCCTTTCAAACCCAAGAGTCTGTAAGTAAAAGTGTTACACGTGCAAATGTTCACGGGGTATTTGCAGAGAACGAAAGTGTTTTGTGGTCACACTTGCTGAATCAAACACCTTGAGGAAGGAATATTCCCACTGTAACATCCACCGCTGCCGCGACGGCAAGGGGTTTTTAAACCAAGGGATATTTTAATGCAAATTCCGTTTATTTGATTACTGTTTTCGCCGCATCAGTCGCTCGCTCCGGCTCTGGCCAAGCGCTGCCCGGCCGCCCCTCTCCTCACGGCAGCGCCCGGGGCTCCTCCGTCTCCTCGGCCCGGCCACCGCAGCGCCCAGAGGGACGGAGCCCCGCGGCCCCGCCGCTGTCCCCTCTCACAGCCGCTGTCCCCTCTCACAGCCGCTGTCCCCTCACACGGCCGCTGTCCCCTCACACAGCCGCTGTCCCCTCACACAGCCGCTGTCTCCCTCATGGCCCCTGTCCCCCGCACATCCCCTGTCCCTCACAGCCCCGACCGGCGCCTGGATCCTCCTTAAGAGGCGGCGGCGGCGCGGGCCCCTCCCCGCCCGGAGCGCGGAGTCGCCCGCGGAGGGAGCGGGAGCGCCCAGCGGAGCCCGGCAGCCGTAAGCGCGGGGTGGGAGCGGGGCTCACCGGGGCTGGGCTCGCCTGGAGCGTCCGGAGGGCGGGCGAGGAGCGGCGCCGGGGCCGGTGCGGAGCCGCCCCCGCGGCGGGACGGTCCGGTCCGGCCCGGGGCTGGCGGAGCCCCGGGGGAGCGGTCCCTGCGCGGACACCCCCGGTGCGAGGGCTCCGAGAGGTACGCGGGAAGCAGCGCGGGGGCGCGGGGTGGGAGCGGCACCGCGGGGTCCCTGCACAGGTCCCGCAGCTCCATCCCCAGCCGGGCAGGGGTGCGTGCCCGGCCCCTGTCCCCGCAGCTGGCATGGCACCGGCACCGGCACCGGCGGTGAGGCCGTGGGAGCTGTGGGGAAGTGCGGCAGGGCGGCTGCAGAGGGAACATTTCGCAAAATGCCGACGAGAGCAGCTCTTCTGGGTGTGATGTGAGAGAAATACCTGTAAAGAGTTCCTGATCACGGCCTTTAGCAGGTTTCTGTTCACTTGCGTTGGTGTGATCATGGACTAAAACAACGGAATGGTTTGGGTTGGAAAAGACCCTAAAGCCCATCCAGTCCCACCCACTGCCATGCGTAGGGACATCTTCCACTATCCTAGGTTGCTCCAAGCCCCAGATCTGGTGTGGAACACCCTGGCTTTGATGGGACAAGGCTCTTTGGGACCAGGCTCCCACACTTACAGGTTCAGGGTGATTTTCTCTGTCCTGCCTCTGGCCAGTCCTGCTGCACCAGTGCAGAAGCTGCTGCCTCAGTGGTGGCACCAGTTCCTGTGCTGGTGGCCGTGCTCCCCCCAGCAGCTCAGGGATTTGCACTGGGTTTTGTCCTTGTCCCTGCAGAGCTGGTGTGAGCTGCAGCTGCTGGAGTTGTGTGACCCCTGCCCAGAGCTTGTCCACCTTGTGCTTTCCCTTAGGGGAAAATCCCTTGGGCCGCCTGAACTGCTGAGTGTGGAGTTTCCCATGTGGATAATGGGATGCAGACTCCAATTAAAGCTCCATCCCCAAGGGAGGAGCAGTGGTGTGGGTAGGAGCTGTAACTGCAGAGGATGTTCCTGGCAGAAGATGCTGTCCTGCACCTCAGTAAGGTGCAATGCACGTGAAGCTGTTGATGCATGGGATCAGCAGCTTTGTGGTTACCAAGAGTTGTTCAGCCTGCTAAGGATTCCAGACAGAAAGAATAAATCTGACGTGCTTCTTTTATTTTCTTTTTATTAGAGAGAGGTTTTCAATATACGGTGTAGAGATAAATGCTCTTCTAGCACTGTTGTCTCTCCAAATCTTCATGTTGGCCCTGTCCACCTTTCTGCACACTCTTGGCAGGGATCCATAACAGAAGAGAATTGCAAATATTGATTTATGCTTGAATCACATAAATTAATTTCTTCCTGCATGGCTAGTCAGTCTGCACTGGAAAAACACCAGTTTGACTCTTGACACCAAGCACTGTTTATGACTTACTTTTGTTAAAAAATTAGGAAAAAAGCCAGAAAAAAAAAAAAAAAAAAAAAAAAAAAAAAAAAAGGGGGAAAAAAGAAAAGTTATCCAATACTGCTGCGCACTAGGGTTGCATACCAGCTAGAATGGGAAATATTTCAGGTTTTGCCATAATTTTGCCCTCCAGTTTGTGAATTTTCATCATACAAACAGGAAAAATCTCGAGCATGGGATGAGCACTGAGTGTTTCCCTCAGAGGTATTCCTGCAAAGCCACCGAGCAAACTTGACTGACATTTTGGATAACCTCAGTTCTTCCTGACAATGCCAAGGGCTGACCCAGTGCAATGCAGAAATGACCTTATGAGTGCACGTTGCTGCAGGAAAAAATGGGAATGGCCCTGTTGGAGTGTTTGAATTGATGTGCAGTACTCAGGGATGTGGCAATCTCAGTGAGTTCCATGTAGGTTGGAACAGGACAGTGTTGGCAGTGGAACTGGAGACTTGGGAATTGTGAATTCAGATCACAAGAAGTTAATTGAATAGCTTGGGATGGAAAATACATCAGAGCAGCAAGCAGCATCCAGAGAAGGAGGTGTCTCCCCCCTGTACCCAGAAGTTCAAGTATATGAAAACTTACTACAAAATATGAGAAAATACTTAGTTTTCCATGGAAAATTTCTAGCTCAAGAGGTAAAAGCTCAGAGTATGGTATGGCCTGTGGTGAATATGGAGTTGAGATTAAATTCCAATTTACTTTTTACCTGACACATAACACTGCTGTGGAGCAAAGTCTCCCTACCCTTCAGGGCACGTATCCTCTGTATCTGAGGAAGGGGAGTGGTCTTAAGGGAGCAAAACTGAATTCTTAACTAATTGTTTAGTTGGCATTGATAGGCAAGTACAAAAATATTGGTGCCTTAAAATCTGGACATGATTTAAAGCAATAAAAGCAGGTGCTTCCCTACAGCTCTGGTTCAGCTGGAAATTCAGCTTTCAGTTAAAGTCTGGGGGCCACTCACAAGACACACTTTTAAACTGAGGTTTCAACTGGTCTGGTTTTATTTCATTTGTCCCTTTCTAAACAGATGCTTCACATAATTTGTGGGAGAATTTGTCTTTGATTTGATGGGCAGGGACAGCAGGATCTTGCTGCGAGGTGATGAACTCTTGTCTGGGTTTGCTGTGGCACTGTGATATAACTGTGTCTTTCTCAGCAGTCTGAAAAACAAATCCCAGAACCTGCCTTGGTAATGGAAATTACCTCATCACTGCCCTAGGTTATAATAACGTGATGTAGTAATAGAATACTTTCAAAAGAATTCTTCCTTTTTTAAAAAGAAAGAAAAAAAGCAGCCCCTCACTACCTTGGTATTCAGACTTTCCTGAGGGTTTTCATTTACTATTTACCTCAGAGAGATGACCCAAATTTCCTGACTGTACCAGTTCCCAGTAGCCTGTGTGTCAGTGTCTGGAGCAGAGTTACTCAGCCCATGAGGCAGGGATGGGAGGTGGGCTCTAGGACAGGGGAAAGTGGTCCCCAAAGCAGAACCAAACTAAGCACCAAAAGCTTCCAATATTTCCTTTTATTTTTAAAACAGATTATGGGGAAAGTAAAAGGAACCAGTGAATATTTAAACTTTAATTTTTTTAAATGAAAAATATTTTTATGAATACTGCAAGTGAGAATTCATGGGTATTTTAGAAATATTGATTAGTTCTCCAGCTTGAACACATTGTGGAGGTGTCCAAGGCCAGGCTAGATGGGGCTTGGAGCAACCTGGGCTGGTGGGAGGTGTCCCTGCCCATGGCAGGGGTGCCACTGGATGGGCTTTAAGGTCCCTCCAACCCAAATCACTCTGGGCTTCTGTGGTATTTTACAGAATGACACAGTTCCTGTAAGAAATAAGCCCACAGTGTTAGTGAGGGGAAAATATCAGCCATGGATTGCTAGATGTACAGATTTGATTCATTTTCTCATGGGTTCATTATGGGCTGTCAGCAGTGGTGCCTCCTCAGCCTGTGCTGGTCCTGTCTCAGCTGGCAGCCGTGCCAGGGGACACAGACACTGCAGCTTTTCTCCTAGAATGTTTTCCTTTCCCAGAGAGTGGGTTGTGGGGATGACACTTCCATCTCAGCTCACGCTTCTGCTGCCTGCTGGTAATTCCAAGACTCTCAGCACGTGTAGGGAAGGACGTATTTGACATCTGGACTGACAAACAGCCGGAGTAGGAGTCAGTGTGGGAGTGTCCTAGACACTTTAAGTGGTCCCTGGAGGAAAACCAGGTGCTTCCATGATAAAGTCCATGTGGTTCCAAATAGATATCCCTCAGAGCACTGAGATGATGTGCTGGGAGTGCCCTTTGCTCTGGCGTTGGTGTTGGAGCTGGAGTGAGTGGTGCCTGTGGTGTCTCTGAGCACTGGGCTGCTGTCCAGGCTGCTCAGCCCTGCTAGCAAGCCCTCTTTAATTGTGATGTTTAATCTCCTTCCAGATGAATGGCAGCACTGCTAACTTGGAGAGGATACAGAGCTGCTTTTTCTCCTGATAACATCATTACTTCAGCTTAGGATGCTGAAAGTGTATTTTTAAAAATACAGCTAAGCCTGCAAACAAAAATCTTTGTATTTCCGTCCTTCCACCTTCCCTAAATACGCAAGTTTAGAAAGAAGATGCAAAATACAGGGTCAGGAGCTTCCACATACACAAGTTCTGAACTATTTGAGATGTATCAGTCGCATCTGTGGGTTTTTTTGTGGTTACCTGATAGTAAAGATGTTGAAGTTACTTCATCTTTGATATTCATCTGGTATTTTCCTTAGAATGATTTCAGCATAAATCAGTAAGACTCTAATTTCTTTTCCTACTAGTATTATCACTGCTCATATCCTTTGCCAAGGAATGTGCACTTCTGTAATAAATTATCCTTTCATATTTACTGGGATTATAAAGGTCCTTATTTATGCACACTTATTGTAAGATCTGTACAAGTGTGTGTTTCTTGCAGTAAGTGGCAGTCCCAGCCCTCAAGGGATTGAATTTTATTAAACATACATAAAGGGTAGGACTGAAAAGTGAAATGTTGGGATAGATGGAGCTAATGGAGTAAGAATTGGATGCACATGTCCAGGCTGTCTCATCTGATCTGCTCCATGGCCTTGGCCAGACCATTAAATAGAAAGATTTGGCCTTACAGGTTTGGTGTGAAGTTACTTTTGATTTGGTGGTACTCCCCCCACCCCCTGCATTACCATGTCTGTTTCTCAAGGGCAGAGGTTATAAGTAGGGTTTAATTACTAAAACTGTGTTTCTCATGCATTTAACTTACTTTGTCAAGTGGATGCTGCAAACCCCGAGCAGAGGTTTCATTCTGTCCCATCTCAGGGAAAGCAAACAGCACCGGTGGATGATTGCACTGACCAGGGAGCAGCCCTGGCTCTGGCACGCACCATCGCTTTGCATGCTCCACCCCAAAAACTGTGCCTTTGGGACTCACATGCAAAACTGGAGCTCTATGCAAAGCCAGCAGCTGCTGGCAGTCCTGGAAGAAACAACATAGAAACTATGTTTTGGGGAGAGGGTGGTTGTAGACCTGTGGAATGTGACTAAATAGAAACTTCCTGGTTGATGCTCTTGTGTTCTGCTTTTCAAAACTAGCCTATAATGGAGAATTTGAAAAGACTTTTGAGGCACATCTGTTCTTCAATTTATGGGTGTGTGTGTTTAAGTGAACATTGCAATAGTGGCCATCTCTTGTCCTAGACAACTTCTCTGAAATACAGAACTAACTATTCATGTGCTGCTGTTGTGTTTGAATCCTTTTGCTCCCTAATCCAAGTAGAATGGATAATGAGTTTCTAACCACAGACTGAGTGTAACACCCCTTTATCTCCTCATAAAGGCAGGATTCTGTAATTTTCACAAACCTGGTAGTTCTGGACTGTTGTATTGTGAAGAAAAAGTTGTTTTCCCCATGGAATCAAAGCCCTCCAGTTGTGATTTAAGGACAGTGCTGCTGAAAAACCTGACACAAATGGGAACTGGAGCTTGTACAGCATCTAAGAGGAGGGTGCTGGGAAGCAGGTCCTGGCTTTCCTTAAATCCAGAGTATTTTTATGGGTGTGTGTTTGTTTCACAGATGACACTCTCACTCTCCCTGCTTTTCCCAGCTCTGTAAGGTTCCCGTAGGCAGCTGCTGTGAATTCTGTGCTGATGGCAATGAGAAACAGCTCTTTGCTAATGGCAAGGCCTGCCAACATCTTGCATTTCTCTGGCATTTTCCACTTGGAATAGCACATGTCCACACAAGCTTTCTTGCTGAGTGATTCCATTCAGTTGGGACATGCTTCCAAGTGTTATTTTGCTTTTTATACTTAAATTCCTTTTTCCAAGAATCCCAAATTCATTAACTCAGTGTGCTATTCAATGAGCTCTTCAACTCCCCTGTGGCCTGTAAAATGCAGGTTACATTTTTATAAGGGTGTTTTTGATATAGAGAAAATTATATTGGATATTAGGAAGAAATCCTTCCCTGTGGCGGTGGGAAGGCCCTGGCACAGGGTGCCCAGAGAAGCTGTGGCTGCCCCTGGATCCCTGGAATTGTCCAAGGCCAGGCTGGACAGGGCTTGGAGCCACCTGGGATAGTGGAAGATGTCCCTGCCCATGGCACAGGGTGGCACTGGATGGGCTTTAAGGTTGCTTCAGTGATTCTGTGAAATTAAATAGCTTCTTCTGAGGCATTAAGTCAAATCTGAGTCAAAATCACCATCTGAAAGGAGTGTTGTGGGCAGGGCCAGGTTGTTCTCCCTCAGCTGAGAGTGACCTTTCCTGGCCACTTAGTGGCTGTTTTCATTTAATTGGATATTTTCATTTAAGTTTTGAGTATAGGTGGGGTTAAACTCTCCCCCAAAGAGTTTTATTTAAACTGATGTAGTTCTCTTCTGGCAACTTTGTGCTTTAACAAATTGACATTTTCTTTATAAAAAGGCTTCTTGAAAAGTGCTCCAACACCTGCTTCATGTAATCTCTGCGCTGTAACGTGTCAGTCATTTCCCTTTCACCACAGAGCCAACTCATCCGTGCTGAGAGAGAGTTTGAGTTGGCAGGGAGGTAGTAAGCCCTCGGTGTCTTAAGAAATAGTTGAATTAGAAGCTTAGGTTGTTTGGTAAGAGAGTAGTCATAGTTCATTTAAGTTTCCTGAACCAATCCTCTGTGCCTCAGAGAGGAGCATGAAAGTCCCCCTTTTGTCCCAGATTTTGCAAAGCTCTTTTAACAAGGCGGTATGTAAATCTGGGGTTTCTCCCTCTCTTTTGTCCTTTTACTTTTGAAGTCATTGTTTGTGAATCTGTAGTGACTGAGAGTTATTGTATCCCACTCCAGAAGGCCATGTTTAAGTTGCTGTGTTTTTGTGGGTTTTGTTACTTCTTTGGGTTTTTTCTGCTTTGTGTAACCACTGATGGAATTAACCTCCTGATAGTGGTAGAATCACATTACAGTAAAGAGAATTTTTTGTTGTTGTTTTTGTTTTTGTTGTTGTTGTTGTTGTTTTTTCGCTTATGAAGGAGAAAACTTTCCAAGAATTGTATGAAGATGTTACTTTCAGTTTTAGTCCATCTCCAAAGCCTTAGTTGGGAATGTTGGGCATTCGTTTGTAGTGGCTTCAGTCCTCCCCTTCATCTTCTCAGGGCTTGACTATGTGTCTGTGTGGATAACAGTTATTGAAAAATGAAGTGGCACCTGATTCAAAGCTTTCTTCCTAAATCAGCAGGGTTGGCACTGCAGCTCATGCCACAGCTCGGTGTTTTTGCTGTTGGCACTCTGAATCTGCCCAAAATGGTGGGGCAGGAAACTGAAGCCCTTGGGAAAAAGCAGGAGCAGAGCCTTGTCAGCAGGGCAGGGCTGGCAGAGGTGCCCAGGGGGCAGAGAACTTGGGGAAGTTGTGAAAGCCACGGCACAGGAAGAGGAAGGAGCTCAGGCAGGGGCAGTGAGGTGCCTGTCCCAGTGTGGTCTTTGAGCAGGAAGGTGCCACTGCTCACCCTCTCCAATAGGACAGGAGGGTGGAGGATACCCCAGCCAAGTCTTGTGGAGAAAATCAAACCCCCTGTGCAAACGCTTTGCCAAGATGAAGTTGCCTTCAAACATAAGCTGGCAGCTCAGGAGCTGCTTGCTCCTGAGAGGTTGTGACTGCTGCATCCCTGGAAGTGTCCAAGACCAGCGTGGATGGGGCTTGGAGCAAGCTGGGATAGCGAGTGGCATCCCTGTGGGTGGCACGAGATGGTCTTTAAGGCCCATTCCAACCCAGACCAGTCTGGGATTCTGTGTAACAGCTCAGACCCAGGGCTGAAGGTCTGCTTGGCCAGGCTTGGCTGTGTGGAGCCAGGTGGGGTTTGTTCCAGGTCTGGCTTTGTTCAGCAGCCAAGGGTTGGACACAAGACAAAGATCACTGCTATGGAAGTACTTAATCTCTCCTCTCAAAAAATAATATATGTGTTGGGCATGTCTGTGTTTGTGTCTGTGTGTAAAACATATAGTTATTTTACTTACTCAGACTCCAGCTTGTCAATAGCCATGAAATATTTCCATATAAATTTTACTCTCAGCATAAAGAATGGGCTGAAAAATGTTAGCGTCAGAAGTTTGCTCATTACTACTTTTACTAGAAAGTCCAGACAGATTTCCTTGAGTCACTCCAACTTTGTCATGCTTTAAGCGCTGTGACCAGAGACCAAAGGAAGTGCAGCACAATTGTCCCCTTGGCTGCAGACGGTGACCAGAGCTCGTGTTTGGAGTGAGGATCCCAAAACCAGAGTTGAGTCACATTGTGCAGACATGACGAGTGGCAGATGACAAAACACACCTTGTATGTGCAGCCCTTCCTCCAGCCTGGCAGTGCCAGCAGCCTGGCTGCAGCCTGTGCCAAAATGCTGGAAAATCCCCAAAACTGATACCAATTGAACTGAAAAAGAATGAAGGATATATTGAAAGGAAATATTGACCTTATGTTCAGCTAAGTATGTTTTACATGCATTAGCTGACCAGGAGCTAGCTGTTAAATTTTACCAGCTTGTTCCATTTTTAGCTGTTTTTGTTGGGTTTTGTGTGAAACCGCTGTGTAGTGCAGAAGGACTGCCAGCTGCAGTTGAAGCCTGAGTGCATCAGGCACCTTTGCATGTTGGCTTCTTCCCCCAAAACCCCATCAATACTTAAATACAAGCTTATTCTAGTGTTTTCCCTAGAGTTTTTGTTTGTAAACTATTCTTTACAGCAGGGAAGCAAAAGAAAGGGGAATGAAGGTGTGGATATTAGTTAAAGATAGGTAAGAACCAAACCCTCCTGATTTTAATAGAATCTTCAAAAGGCATTGGCCCAGAAATACTTAGAAGCTGGCTGAGCTTGTCCCCAGGGGACAGGGATGGATTTGGAATGAGATTTTTGGAGGCTGATTCCAGAGTTCTAAATCATCCAGCAACAGTTCTTTCCACGGTACCAGTGAGGCTTCTGGAAGGAGGATCCTGAGGTTTTGGCAGGCAGCAGCTCTTGACCACAGTGCAGCAAGTGGAAAGTTTTGCCAACGTTCTAGGTAAGAAAGAAATGCAGGGGAGGTTTTTTCCTTCCTTTCCCCCCTTCACATGAGCTTTAAAGGAATATAGTCAACAAAAAGGTCTGCTCAGTCAGGTGTTGCAGTTGAGATGTCTATCATTTAATTTTAGGAGTTCTTGCATAAGTGTTTGCATTCCTGGCAAGACTTTGGAAGCTGCCACTGGCAGTGAGTTTTTCCATTTCAGAGAGCCTGGCTCTGGGTACTTGGGGAACCCAGCATCTCAAAATTCAAAAGTGAGCCTTAAGCTGGGCTTCCAATAGTGGAAATACCCTTAAACAAATAACTGTCAAACATCCCTGGAAGTGTCCAAGGCCAAGTTGAGGCTTGGAGCAACCTGGGCTAGTGGAAGGTGTCCCTGCCCATGGCAGGGGGTGGCACTGAATGAGCTTTAAGGTCCCTTCCAACCCACATCTTTCCAGGATTATATGATGGAAAGTTTGTGGAATAAATAGGTTCCAAATTCCTACTATTTAGATATGTTGGCCATTTTTCCATCTGCTTTCCCTAATTTTACTGTGCTCATAGTAAACTACCTGCAGAGATGATCTTGAAATGACACAAATAATAGGTGGACTTGAGTAGTGCATTCTAATTGTTTTAGGTCTACATCCTAATTCTTTTTCATGGAAATCCCATCAGATTTTTCACATTCCTCTTTGTTGGCTTTCTTGCTGGAAACAAGTGAGCTGCTTCCCACATAAGCCTGACCCACACTGTGGGGATTACTTGTCAGCTGCCTGAGGTTTTTTGACCAATTTTGAGATTTAGCCATCTAAACTCTCTGCCTTGTGGCTTTGATTTCTGTAGCAAAGGATAGTGATTGTGCCATTTTTAAAGAGTATTCTTGGCATCTCTCAGCTGAGTTTGGTGTTCTCTCTCAAGGCTGTTTTTTATTTCCAGTGCAATTTCAGCTGATGTAAAATACGATGTTGAAGGGCAGTTATTTAAAGGTATTAACTCAAGGAGCTCTTTTGTTCCTTGAATGAATTAACTCCTTACTTCGAATTTACTCGGTTCCACTTTGAAATCCTTCTGTGAATTTGCCATACAGTGAGCTCACATATGGTGACATGGGTTTTTCTCATAACCTCACAGGCTGTTCAGCAAGTGGTTCTTGTTAAGTCTCCTTTGCGTAAGCAGGATAATTTTAACATAAATCAGTGTGCCCTGAATCAGTTGCCTCTTCCTCAGACCTGCAGATGCTGTCTCTGGGGAAACTACAGCACGTGGCTGTGTTTTCAGTCCAGGGAACTTCCATGGCCAGCGTGACACAGGTGTGGGTGAGCCTCCTGAATATTCCTGTTGGGGAAGCCATTCCTTGCAGAATGTAAGATAGGGAGGGTGTTTTGAATCCAGCCTAATTCAAGTTTATTAAAGGACCATGTCTGATGCCTCTGACTCACCAAGCCTTGCCTCCTCTAACATGCACTGTATCTGTGGCCTGATAATTTTGCAACTTTTGTCTTCCTCACTTTTGGCCTCTAAAGTAGCCTTCAGCACTAGAAAAGGTGAAACTACACTGGTGGTGATTGTTGGGACTTTTCCAGAGTTTCAGCCCTCCTTCCAAGGGTTGCTGTGTCACTATACTTTCAGTAATTGCTTATAGGCTGACAGGTCATCTTCAAAAAAAGATTCACTATCTTTTCATCTATTACCTCCCCTACAGCAGGAAGTCAAATCTTAAAATCTCCCGTCTAACTATGCTGTGTCAACTTCCTTGACAAGCTTCACTTCACAGTGTCCTCCAAAAATGTGGCACAGAGGTTGAACTTTCTGCCCTTCTGCTCAGAATCCTTCCTCCCACCCATGCTTCCTCAGCAAGGCATGGGGAACTGCAGAATCACTGGGTTGGAAAAAGGTCTGTGACTGATCCCCACCTTGTCACTTCCTTGGACTCCTCCAGGGATGGGGACTCCACTATGGCAGTCCATTCCAATGCCTGACAACCTTTTCATGAAGAAGTTCCTCCTGATGTCCAACCTCACAGCTTGAGGCCATTCTTTCCCTGTTCAGAGCCCAAGGCTCCTGGCTGCCCCCTCCTGTCAGGGCGTTGTGCAGAGCCAAAACTGAGCCTCCTTTTCTCCAGGCTGAGCCCCTTTCCCAGCTCCCTCAGCCATTCCTGGTGCTCCAGACCCTTCCCCAGCTCTGTTCCCTTCCCTGGACCTGCTCCAGTCCCTCAAGGTCTGTCTGGCCATGAGGGCCCAGAATTGGACACTGGACACTCAAGGTCCCTCAGCAGTGCCAGCACAGGGGACAGTCACTGCCCTGGGCCTGTGGCCACACCAGGGCTGGCACAGCCCAGGGGCCAGTGGCCTGGGAACACCTGGGCTCATTTTTAAGTTCTGTCCCCAACAGCCCCAGGGTTTTTTCCAGATTTCCAGCCACTCTTCCCCTCAGCCTGCAGGGGGTTGGGGTGACCCAAGGCCAGGACTCAGCACTTGTTCTTGTTGACCCCGATCCTTTGGCCTTGGCCATGGGTCTACTTGGCACATCAGCAGAGCATCTGCTTTTCCATTTGTGGTGGAAGTGGGGTGATGGGTGCTGTAAATGGAGTCAGAGGTAATCCTTCCTCCTTGTGTGGGAAGCCCTAAATTAAGAAATAACATTACAGTGATTTTCCAGGATGCTAGGCAAAGTCATGTAGAAACAGAGTATTTGTTATTTCTGTTATACAATCACAGGATCAATCTAACCAAATAAAATGCTGTAATCTGATTTGATAGAAATGGAGGGTGACATTCATACAAAAAGCCTGAGTCATTACTTAGCTTATTCTCTACCCCTTACATTTCTCCTGATAGATTGGAAGTTAATGACTGTGCTGGTGAGTCACACTTATTATTTTTAAAATTTTTTTTGTCTTTGATTATTTAAGAAGAATTGGACAGCTTGATATAAACAACCTCTCTCTAATGATTTTTCTTACACTTGTGACGATGTATTCTGGTGATGATATTTATATTGTGCTGTGTTTAGTCATTTTCAGAGCTTTTCCACTTGGTAAGACTAACTCCAGAGTAAGCTTGTGCTCAGCATGAGAAAAATCTCATTATTCTTCTTATCTTTTGACATATCCTGTACAATGGAATTATCTGTAGAAATGTACTGAGAATGAAAACGTCAGTAATAATCTCTGTCCGTGTATGTCTGTGTGTAGCTTCTTTTTTGAGTTACTGTGTTATAGTTGGTCTTCCAAGACAATAATCCCTTCTCCATTCAGTCTGTCACCTCAAGTATGAGCTGAGATCACTGAGGACTCTTGACTCAAGGAGTGATCGAGTTATCCACCGATAGCTTGGTACTGATGGTGTCTGAAACCGTGCCATGAAACACCCTTGTCCTGACAGAAGCAGAGTTCACTTTTAGGTGAAAGAGAGATTTAGGTACATAGGCTCTCCATGGCAAGGCTGAGATTTATGGCACTTGGGGAAAGGGAAAGGATGGCTCTCCATAACAGGGCCAGGCTAAACTGTGGTGTGCTTGCTGTGTAATTTGTAAACTTGGACATTGACCAATAAAACAATGAGAATCAGAGGGTCATGGAATGATTTGGGTTGGAGGGGACCTTAATGCCCATCCAGTGCCACCCCCTGCCATGGGCAGGGACACCTCCCACTAGCCCAGGTTCCAACCTGGCCCTTGGGACACTTCCAGGGATCCAGGGGCAGCCACAGCTTCTCTGGGCACCCTGTGCCAGGCCCCCCCACCCAGAGGAAATCAGGAATATCTCCTGTATGTCATACCCAGATTTCCCCTCAAGTCAGTTTGAAGTCGTTCTTCCTTGTCATGTCACTACAATTCCTGATGCAGAGTCTCCCTCTGGCTTCTTTGCAGGCCCCTTCACATCCTGAAAGGCTGCTGGAAGGTCTCCACACAACCCTCTGTTCTTCAGTTTACTTAATCTCTTCTTTGATTACCTATAATAGACAGCTAAAGAGTCTGGCCAGCTTAGTTAATGTTGGTGGTGCTGCCTGTGAGGTGGTTCTCCTTTAGGAAGGAATGCAGTCAGCTCTGGCAACAGCACAGTCACAGATTGTGTGATACCAGCAGATATCAGAGAAACAAAACAATCTGTCTTGGTACTATCAGAGTGTCCTTGAAGATGTGTTTAGAGACACTGCTTCCCCTGCCAAGGGCAGGGCTCACCAGTTCCAGCTCAAGTGCAGGACTTTGTGTGCGCCTGCGATACAGCCCTGAATTAGTTATGATCAGCCTGGGGCAGAGGAGGCTGGGGGCAGAGCTCACCGGGAGCTTCAGCTCCTCCTGAGGGACAGCTCCAGTCTCTGCTCCCTGTGACCAGGGACAGGATCCATGGAAAGGCTGCAGCTGTGCCAGGGCTGAGTCAGGTTGGATCTCAGGGAAAGGTTCTTCCCTAGAGGGTGGTGGGCACTGCCCAGGCTCCCCAGGGAATGGGCACAGCCCCAAGGCTGCCAGAGCTCCAGGAGTGTTTGGACAGTGCTCTCAGGGATGCACAGGGTGGGATTGTTGGGGTGTCTGTGCAGGGACAGGGGTCAAACTAGATGATCCTTGGGGATTCCTTCCCACTCAGGACATCCTGCGATTCCATTAAAACTTTTCCATTAGGCCCTGTGGAATGGACAGTGTGTAGCAAGTGTTAAGCAAGATAATTTTGGGATCACAGCTCTATTTGCTGCAGATGTTTGCAGTAAACATTCTTCAAGACTTTCTTCATGGCTCTTGATGAGTGTAATCAAGATTTCCTGCTAGTGCTATATTTGGCTTCTCTGCCACACTACGATTTTTAGATCTAGAAATCTCTTTGTGTGCTTTACCCAAACTCCACGATAATGTAGCGCAAGCTTCCAGAGGGTGTGGTGTAATTAACTGATTTGAATTAAATCCACTGTAAGGTGTTAAGTATTCAAGTCACTTAAATGTCTTCTTTCTCTTGGGATGTCCTGCTGGCTCTGGGAAGAGCATGGATAGCTGTTCCTCTGGCAACCCTGGGCCCCTGAAATGGCCCTGGGGCCTGTGCTTGGGCACCTGCCTGTGTTTATCACATCCTGAGGGACTCTGATGAACAAGCAAGCCAGGAGCTCCCATTTGGAGTCGCATGGCGTGGGCAGGGCTGCGGTGTGCAGTGCTGGTGGTTGGGGCCATGTGGGAACCCAGGATCCCAGGATTAGTGTAAAAGGTTTCCTTGCTCTCTGACCTTGCTGAGAGCCCTCCCGTCGCCTGTGCGCTGCGTGGGTGTTGGATGCAGTTGTTGATGACGTGGTTGCATTTTTGTCCATCTGCACGATGCTTGCCTCATCCGGCGCGGAGGGCAGATGGCGCTTGGGGACTTGTCCTGGCCCTGCAGCCAAAGAGGCTGTTGTGTGCAGCGCCACGGACGCGCTTCCTGCAGATGTTGGAACAGATGAGGCGGGGGGTCGTAGGGAGAGAGAGCATGATCTCATGTCTCAACCAGTTAAGGGATCATCTGGGGAACTGGAACTCTGCCTTTAGGATGCAGCACATTAACTCGAACCAGGCTTTTTGTCCTGTGTCTAACCTGTTCTCTTATTTCCCCAGACAGAGCAGTATTCTTGGCTTGGTTTTGTATATCCTTTCAAAATGAGCATGGTAGTTGGCTGTGCACTTAGAGGAAATGAATATTTACTGGTTTAACAAATTTCCTCTCCATTATGGTGATTGGGTAGCTCCTGCTGTTCCCTTTCCTGGATTGCCTTCCAAGATGGCAGCAGTTCCTCCAGAAACCATTCTCCAATGCTGAAGTCTTTCTTATTCACACTTCCTCAGATAAAAATCAATAAATAAACCCAGGGTGATTCCTAGCCTCAAACTATTGTTAGCGCTGACAGGAAGGGGTGGTCAGGCGTGACCAGGGAAGTGATGGAATTGCTGTCTCTGGAAGCATTCCGAAAATATGTGGGATATGGTGCTTTGGGATGTGGTTTATTGACAGACCTGGCAGTGCTGGATTAATGGTTGGACTTGATGATCTTGGAGGGCTTATCCAGCCTTAATGATTCAGTGATTAAAGAAAGGACATTGTAACATTCTAGTGATCATAATTAAAGTAAGTTTTTATTGTCATGCCTTCATGTAGTTGCTCAAGAGCAAAGGTTTGGGAGTGACATAATTCATCATTTAGGGCTTATCCTGCCATTTCAGAATTGAGCATTAGGAATGATTCCCTTGAGACCAAATCCCACATGGTGCTTCACTTGTTTTCACTTTGAAATTTCTGCTGATGGTTCAGGTCTGACCATGGTCCAGATGGATGTGAGAACTGATCCTGTCCAGCAGTTCCCAGGGTTTTTTAGAGGTGCAGAAAGGAATAACCTCTGTTACTTTGATGGTTGAAAACAGTTCTGACTTTGAAGGCCTCTGGTGGCCCCTGATCTTCTAGAGTGCTCACAAAACCATGGCTTATGGAGAGCCTGTTGAAGAACCATGAAGACCTGGTTTGCAATTTGCCCCTCCAAACCGTTGGAACATCTCCAGATAGCTGGGGTAGGCTGGGAAGTTCCATACAGCTCCAGCTGGAATTCCCTTCCTGGATTTACAGAGGGCAGTATTGCTGCTCCTGCGGAGCTCACAATCTTAACCAGGAGTGTAATGCGTGGAAGTGTAAATACTGCAATATATTTATGGGATAAATATAATTCCTCTCTTCTTTTGTTTATCTGCAGAGCTGCTAGAAACACTGGGATGATTGGAATTTAAGATATTTGACTCCTGCTCTTACCCTGAGGTAGAGGAAATAAGCACGAGAAATTTCTCCAGCTCAGGCAGGTAAATACCTGTATCTCCATAGCTTATGTGAAATTAAGTTATTGGTAAACAAATGAATTGTGGAAACCTTCCTTAAGAGTAGGAACTGATGTGCTCTGTAAAATATAGTTTAAAAGGAACAGATGTATTTTAATTATATCTTCTTTTTTATTTATTAGTTAAAGGACCTTTCATACTGAACTCTGCTCTGAAAAAAGGGGAAGTCTCTCCTGTGTGGGATTGAAGTAGATACTTGGCAGTTGCCTTGAGTAAACGAAGGCAAAAATGTCTATCATAGATCCTTATCAACACATTGTGGTAAGTAGCACTGAATCTTATATATACCATCTTCTCTGATATACACTGTCTAGTATAGTGACTGTTGGAAGTTACTCTAAAGAAGCACATAATATTGGAGTTGTTACTATTTCCTTCAAGAAATGGTAGGTGTGTCTAGCTTTCTTACTTAGAGTGCAGTTTGGGGTGGGGAGGGTTCACTCTCTTCCTTTTCATTAGTATGAATGGAGGGATAAGTTGACAATTTGGGATATTTAGATCTTAAACTGGTGTATATCACTGATGTTGGTTCAAAGAGAATCCTCAAAATATATTGTGCAAACTCTGAGTGAGATGATCTGCGCCACTGAGCAGCACACTGTGTCTCTGCTCCCTTCCTCCTGCTTTATTCCTGGTGCATCCTTGTCCCAGCTGTCACTCTCTTGGGATGGCAGTGAGCCAGTGGATCCTGCTGAATGAGCAAAAAACCAGTTCAATACAAAAAAAGACAAAAATTTCCTAGGGAGACATCCTTCCTGTGAGGGTAGGGAGGCCCTGGCCCAGGGTGCCCAGAGAAGCTGTGGCTGCCCCTGGATCCCTGGAAGTGTCCAAGGCCAGGGTGGATGAGACTTGGAGCACCCTGGGCTAGTGGGAGGTGTCCCTGCCCATGGCAGGGGGTGGCACCGGATGGGCTTTAGGGTTCCTCCCAACCCAAACCATTCTGGGATTCCATGGAAGGATTAGAAAATCTCTTCTGTGCTGTTGGAGCTGGCCCAAGGGGAGGGTCAGCTCAGCCTGTGGAAGTGCAGAAGTAGGAACAAGGGAAGGGGGAGGGAAATGGGAGCAGAACTGCCCTTTGTGGGGTGAACCCGTGGCTCAGCAGCCTCTGAATGCAGCTGTGCTGGAAGTGAGTTTCCAAAGCAAACAGTGGAATGGCAATTCCTGCCCAAGCCAGAATCTGGAGCCACATTGGGCGTGTTCTTATCAGGTGTTCTCGTAACAGTGCCAGGCTGACAGCAGCAGCAGTGAGGTGTCCCCAGTGATAGCTGCCACACAGATGTCAGAGTGTTTTACTCTGGAATGGCTAAAAATACTCCCTGTGCTTCCTAGAAGTGATCTCTTATCAAGCCTGTGGTTTGTGCCCCATGCGCTCACATCCTCCACACCAGTGTGCAGCCAGCAGATGTCAAACTGGCTTTTACTCCCTCCCCAGTGAACTGCTGGCAGGGAGGACAAACCTCAGGGTGACGTCTGTGTTCAAACAATACTGACTTAATTCCTTTCAGCATCAGTGCCCTCTCCTGGATGGATTGCTTGGAATGATCTGTACCTTTATGGGAGAGGTCTCTGAGGCACTCGGTTATTTGTTATTAAACCACCTACATAAGAGGACTTTTTGATACCAATAGTCAACAAAATGGAGCTGTCCTACACATATAATGAATAAAAAGTGTGTATAGTAAATGTAGTTACAGCTCCCTGGGAATGCTGAACTGTTGCTATGGGAATGTTGCTTCTTCCAGAATCAACAGAGCTGATCCTTTAATTGCTTGGAAATCTTTGAAGTTTTTTAATTTGGAAACTGAAATCCTGTTGAAATTTTGAACAATCATGGCCAGCAGGGTCACAACAATGCAATAATCTTGGATTTAAATTATATTTAGCATTAAATTACTCAAAAGGATTCTGCATTTTCCAGAATTCCTTGTGCTAAGTGTTGTGTGTTTTCTGATTTTTTTTCTTATTTTATGAATGACTCTGAGGTATAAATTAAGATGTTTGGAAAGCTGCTGCAGGTGCAGACAGAACTGACTATTCCAAAAATGCAAAGAATTAAAGTGTGTAATACATCTTCATTTACTTTGATATGGAGGATAAATATTACAACAATGGAAAAAAAGCACTTCAAGATAAAATTTGTGTGTGGGCACAAAGGTTTCTCTTAATTGTAATACCCTGTGAAAGAAGAGCATAGACTCCATGAAAATCAATTACTTAAGTAAACAGGCAAATATTTTCATTTGGCCAGCCCCATTGTTAGTTCAAGTGTCCTTAACATGAAGGAAGTAAACCCAGTTGATACTTGTGCAGTTTGCCTGTGCCAGAGCTTCCTGATTGCCTGGCATACGGCATGCCAATGTCCTGGTGACTCAGCATTGGGAAATCTGACAAATGTCATATTGAACAGATGCAAATCCCTGCCTCTCTGGGCACGTCCGGAAGGGCGGCAGGCAAAACCCGCCCGCCGTACGGGAGATCAGCCCCTGGTGGGAAGAGGGTGGTGTCTGTGTGCTCACAATCCAGGGACATCCAAAAGAGAGCAAAGCAAACGATCAGGGAAATTGTAC
Source organism: Prinia subflava (assembly GCF_021018805.1). NCBI lineage: Eukaryota > Metazoa > Chordata > Aves > Passeriformes > Cisticolidae > Prinia > Prinia subflava. The sequence continues at coordinate 24,666,180 of NC_086256.1, forward strand.
TGAGGGGAAGAAAGTGCTCAAAGGTGAGAGAGGAACAAAGGAGGCAGGGAGAGCTGAGGTGAGGTGTGCAAACTGGAGATGCTGAACCATGGCTGTGCAGTCATGGAAAACCTTGTGGATTGAAGAGTGAACACTGTCCACCCGAGTTTCCATAACTCAGAAAACCCACACTCAGACAGGGCATGGTGAAAACTTTTTGGTTTTTTCTCCTTCCCTCTCTAAATTTGTGGAGAAAGAGGAAGTGAAAGGAAACACAAGTGTAAAGTGAGGTCACTTTGGACAGTGTATTTTAGTTTTTTAAATCCATAGAATCCCAGAGTGGATTGAGTTGGATGTGCCCTGAAAGCCCATCCCACCTCACTGCCATGAGCAGGGACACTTTGCACTGGGTATAATTGTGAGCTTTTGAAACTTGTAACCTGTCCTAGATTTTTAAAGGAATGTAAATGTTGCTCCTCTCAGTGTTGCAATGTTTAAGTGATTTATTTACCATAATCTGTTTTTCAGAAGTACTTGAGGGGTTTGTACAGATTTTTATCAAGACTTGAGGTGAACATAAGTCACTTGAGAAAATGCAGCTTAGTCATCTAAACTAGCAAGGGCTGGATTTTCAAAGACATTCAGAGTCAATGCTCATGGTGTTTCTAGGGGCCTTCTTCAGAACTCTTGAAAAACTAATTTAAAAAATGCTTCTAAAATATGGACATTTAGGCCTTTTGATCTCCATAGAAGCTGGACCATAAGTGGAAAATTGCCCTAATTTCCGCTTGCACTTAATTTGCATGAAGAACATTTATTTTGGTGTAAGAAGAGATCTAGACTTTCGAGCTTCCTGTGTGTAGCTGTGTATTTATTTTTTTTTTACTAAGAAGGAGATTGTTTATTTCGGTAGTGGCAAATTTCCTCCAAGTGTATGGCTGTGGCCAAATATTAATAACTGTGTATAATTGTAATCCTCAGTGTGTTGTTTTGGGTGAGGCACAGGGAAAGAAGATACTGCTTTTCTGTTTTTCCAGGCCTCTGTGTTCTCATAGGCCTTTCAGAGGATTCCAGTCTTAAACCAGACTTAATTTTCTTGGCAGTACAACAGCTGGAATGATGGGGGTTGCTGCTTAAGTCAATAAAAATCAATTATTGTGATGGCATTAGTAAAACAGTTATTAACTTGTAATAGAAATGGTGGTGATCTCTGTGCTGCTGGGAAGAGAGCAAACTGATAAAGTGGTGGCTTGGCCTTGCTTTGATGGTAGGCATATGAGTTTAGGTGTATGGGAGATGGAAATTACTTTACAGAGTGCTTGTTGTCAGGAAGTGTCATGTGGTATTCCCCTTTTCCAGCCAGAGCTGTGGGACATCATAATTGCACATGAATTTCACCTATCAGCTGAGAACTAAACCCAGCACGCCCATGTCCCATCCTTGTCATTTAATGATAACTCCACTGTTAAATGCTCAGTGATCTCTGATTTGTGGCCTCCAGCGAGGACAAGCTCTTTCTTGACAGCTGAGAAAAAGGAGGAGGGTGGTGTGTTTGTACTTTGGGCTGTTTCTTTTAATTACAAGGTTGGATATGACAAAGGAAATGCTTCAGTCTGTATGAAGAAACAGGCCAGTTGTGAAACCAACTTCATCAATCTGACAGACTTGGGAGATAATATAATAAGGAGATAATAAAGCAGCTTTGAGCATTTTCAGACAGAAAACTGAAAACTGGGGGCAGCGAGAGCCAGTGGTTTTTGGAGAGTCACAGCTTGTAAAAGTTCTTGGGGCAGGGTAAATGACAGAGCTAGGGTGACTTCACACAGTTGTGTTCCCAGCCCTTCCCAGATACCCATGAAAATCCCATTTACCCCACTGTGGAGGAAAACTCTGGATTTCTTTCTGCCCTGGGGCAGAGGCAGAAGTTTGCTCAGGGAGAAGTCACATCCTCCTTCCCGTTCATCCATCTCGGAAGCTGCAGTGCAGGTGATGGATGTCACTCAGTCATTGGGATGTCTTCATGTCAGTCTGTGGAAGGCTGTTAAATAGGTGTTGCTTCTTAGGAACTCTGGGTTCCCCCAGCTGAACCCTCTCTGCTGGGTTTTGAGGTGAGCAACATCCCACTGGGAGTATTGGGAAGAGTCTGAATTCCCCTTTTCCTGTGGTTGCTGAACCACTTTTTGTGCCATGACTGTTTCAGTGCAGCACAGTTGGCATTGCCACAGTTTCCTCCTGCCTGCTCACTTACCTTGGATCCAGATAACTCCTGTGGCTGCCAGAGGAAAACTCCAGAGCCAGGCAGACAGTCCTGGCCGGAATCTCCAGCAGCTGACACAGTGTGGGGGTCATTACAGCCAGATAAAGCTGATAAACTCAGTGTCTGGGTCAGGCAGTGGCTGAAGTGGAGTCACTCCTGTATTCCTGTGGGCATTTTCTCCTGGAATGTTGCACACACCTCAGGCTTCTGCACGAGTTGTGTTGGTATCACTGGAGGTGCTTTTTAGTGAGTCCTGACTCAAATGTCACTTAAGCACTCACAGGTCACTTTCGCTGTCTTTAAAAGATTAGTTTTGGCTTTCCTTTTTTTTTTTTTTGAGAAAATGGTACGTAACCTGTAAGATAATAGCTTTTTTGTTTAGTTCTATGAGAGGGATACAGTTTGGCTGAGTTCTCCAGGTGTGAGCTATAGCAGGAAAGCACCAGGCAGAGCCTGAATAAGCATATCCCATAGCAAAGGTATTGTCTATGATTTTAAATGAGTTCCAGTGAATTTCCCAACTCTGGCCTTCTGGTTGTTTTGGTCCCAGTGACTGACAGGTTGTGTTTATTTTAATGTACTTCACAAGGTTGGTGGGTGGTTAGGAAACGACAGAAAATATACAGTTCTGAGACCTGATCCTGGCTTTAGTACCTCACATTTCCTCCCAATCTTTGTGTCCCTGTAAAGCCAGAATTGGCTGCCCTGCAGTCTGCACTAGTGATTCTCAGTGGTATCCAGCAGGTTGGTCAAGCTCAGGGCTATGTAGATAAAGCTGAGTTGGTGACCTCTTTTTATTTAAGGCTTTTACTTTTTGTTTCTTAATTTCACATCTTTTCCTACTTCCCTGGTTTGTTGAGGACACACTTGTTCCTAGGCAGGCAGCTCCTGCTGTGTATTTGGGATTTGCAGGAAACGGGAAACTCTAGAAAGTGCATGAAATGTGCTGGTGACTGTTTTAACAGCTTGCTTTGCACCTTCCTTACATTGTCTTGAGGCTGCTTTCACACTGAATATTGATGTGTACTAGAAGGTACAGCACTAACTCTACCCCTTGTGTGTACAGTGTGCATTTATCTGCTCCAGAACACAGACTTTGAAGTAATTCCTGCCATTCTTTTTAGCAGGGGAAGGCAAATTACCAAGACAAGCTGTAAAATAGCCCGTTTTTATTTTTCCCTTGCTGTAGTCAGTGGTTCCTGCCTGACTAAATGCCTCAGAGCAGGTTCTGTGGTGAGGGGGAGTGTTGTTGGTTGAGATTAGTAGGTGTGGCTGCAGGAAAATCCAGCAGCCCCAGTGCAGGTACCTCTTGGTAAAGCTCCAGGGTGCAGTTCAGCTTTAGGATGCTCTACCCAGTATGAGTTTCCCTTACGTTTTGACTGGGTGATTTCTCTCTCTCTGTTTTTGGGCAAAATGAAACCTTATTTTGATAGATGGGATTTTTTTTTTTTTTTGGTTCTGGAGCTTAATCACCTCTCACTCTCTGACTTTCAGGTGGAACACCAGTACTCACACGTATTTACTGTGACAGTAAGGAAAGCCACAAATGTCACCAAAGGAGCCATTGGTGACATGCGTGAGTATCTCTCTATTTTGCCTTTCTTCTCTGAGCCTCTTGCTGTGGGCAGGGGGAGATGGTGGCTCATTGTGCATTAAATGGCTGTTAGTGGGCTGGTGGTGGGTTTCTGTCTGTCTTGTTAAAGCCAGGGCAGTGTCCCTGTGTCACTGCTCACTCTCACTCAGAGAGCAGATCTGCCGCTCCTTCTTTCCATTGATCCAGAGCGGCTGAGTGAGTTGTAAACGATTTGCCTACAAGCCAGCAACACCTACAATTAGCTTTTTGGCTCAGTCAGAAGTGCTGTGTGAGTGCAGTGAAACTAGAAATTGCTGCCACCTCACAGGGCTGTGGTTTGGTGGGGAGAAGAAAGAGCCCAGAGCTCTGCTGAGTCAGTGCAGAAAGCAGAAAAAATGTAAGGCCATTAAAAAAAAAAACCACCCAAATGGGTCGGCAGATCTTGTGGTGGGGAGATGGATGACACCAGCACTTCTTCCTCTTTCTGGGAGGCTGCTGAGCCTCTGGACTTCACAGCTGAATAGGAAACCACTAGGAAGAACAACTCTGCTCTGCTCTTAAGGAGGGAAGAGGGAGAAAATATTGGCTGAATCTGCAAAAAGAATATTCCTGCTTCCTTGGGTCTGTCTGCTTTGCTGCCAGGCCATGTCCCCCTTTTCCCAGTTCTCCCCAAGGTCTGCAGGCTGGGGCAGGGAGGGTGAGCATGATCCTTGGCTCCTGCTCTCCCATCAAGCTGATTGGTCATACAAGTGCCTCCCAACTCCTAGACACTCCTTTTGGATCAAGCTACAGCAGCTGCTCTGACCCACAGCTTTGCTTCAGGGGATTTTCATAACTGAAGTCCACTGTTGATGCTAAAATTGCAGGAAGGTTACTTGAGATGGGAATATTCAACAGCCACAAGTACAAGGGAAGAAAGGGGAGTCCTGGCAAAGGGGAAAAGAGGGAATTGGGAGTCTGTCATCTCCTGTGGGGTAAGGGGAAGGAGCTCACAGAGAGGATGCAGCGGTGGGTGTGTGCGGTTATACAGATATATATAATTTCATATATATGGTGGTCTTTAGATAAGAAGACCTCAGGAAAAGTGCTAGAAAAGTGGAACAAGGAACCCATGAGTTTGTGTGTGTAAGGAGATGAATTAAATGGCAAGATACAGGTTCTTGGATACAGGTGTCTGTTTTGAGAGAGTGTGGGCAACATGTGCAGGGGAAAAAGGGAGGTTGAAGTGGGGACATCATGATATGATATTAAAGGGAGTATGGAAAGGGTGACAAAAGCCAGAACAACTTTGGCAACTTTGTGCACCAGAGCAATTATGGCCCTGTAGTATACATCAATATAATTGTAATTTTTTTGTAAAACAAAGTCCTCTTATCTTAGCAAGTCATCAAAATCAAAAAGCTGCTCAGGAAGAACATTTTATTTTGATAAAACCTGCCAGAGTGATGCTGTGGGGCCACTGAAACCTGCTTGGCTTCTTGTCTGAGGTGCCTGCCAGAGCTCAGCAGCCTGAGGCACCTGCAGTCTGGGGCATCTCTGGGTGAGCTTCCAAGAACCCAGGGCTGGTCCTTGGGGTCCTGGCAAATCCCCCAAAGTGAAAAAAACAGATCATTGCTTCTTTTTTTTTTTTTAATATTGGGAAAATTAAAAGTGTTTTATTCCCTGTCATGGGAATCTGGCAGCTACTTGATCAGATAAATCATTATGTTAATTACTGTGAGAAACAATGCTCACTTTTAAAAATTTCAGAGGTTTATTAAACCTTAACAAAATACAACAAAGGACTGGATGACGAAAAATTGCAGCACTGCAAGCACGGAACTGAACCACCATGTGCTCACCTACAAAATGGCTGCTCTGCCTTTTATACCCCTGGGGGTTGCCTCAGCCAACCCTGGCCCCTCCCAATGTCTGTCAGTCAACTCTTCTCCACCGTCCATTGGTGGAGGCTGCTTTCTTTGCAATCTGATTGGAGGCCAGGTGCAGCCATGCCCCGCCCCCTGGTAGCCTGTGCCAGGGCACAGGCACAGCCCTCCCTCCACATGTCCCAACTCCAAGGCCGTCCCTGGGCAGCCTTCCGGGGGAAAGGGGACTGTGGGGAGAGCAGAGGATGTCCAAATCACAGTAACATAACTGTACATCAATAGAACTTCACATAATATTCATCCCTTAATTGTGAGAGCCAACCATCGTGTTACCTGTCTGTGACATTTCTCTGGGGAGGTGCTTGAAGCTGTGAGTGGGGAAGGGCCTTTACAGTTGATTGTGCCAAGATATATATATATATATTTGTTTTATTTGATTTACCAAAAATGAAAGTTGTTGAGAGAATTGCTGAACTTTCCCGTCAAGTTTTTTGTCTTAAGGACAGGAATATGGCTGTGACAAACCATGTGTAAGCCGTGTTTGGGGTGGGTGCCTGAATGTCACTTCCCTCATGGACACTCCCAAGCTGTTGACTCTTCTGGGAGATTGCCCTTAATTTTTTCTGTTGATGTTGCTCTGGGTTAACCAGAGGTGCTCTGGGAACAAGAGAGTTAATTTTGTGGGGTGATGGAGGCCTGGGGACCTCCATGAGGGATTTTGTTTGTTTTGCTGTTCTTCTTCCATATCAGCCTTTCCAAGACTTTCTGGAACACCTCTGAGACATCTGAGTAAATCTAAGTTTATGAAATATGCTGAAGTGCTTTGTGTGGTATTTTTCATCCGGAGGCTCTGAACTCTACCTGTGCTCAAGGAGTTTTAGCTGGCAGGACTGGTGTGTGTGGTGCCCCACACAGTGGGTGGCATGGAGACACTGACTCCTCTGGCATGGCCATCCACATCTCTGTCACCTCAAGCCCAGGAAGTTTTCCAAGATTTCTTGAGCTCTTCATGAATGGGCAGTGTAAACACTTGTGTCATCCTTAGGCCATTTTGTCATTCTGTGAATCCATATGTAGAGGTGATAAATGAGATTTCCTGTAAGAACTCACTACCCAGGATGGTGGGGAGGGGCAAAAGAAGTTGAGGACAGACCCTTTCTTTCCCAGAAGTCCCCCTGAAGGGACTTTCAAGTCCCTTATTTCAGGTGTTTGCCTCTGTGGAAGTCCTTCCTTTACTGGTGTCACTTGTTTTAGTGCTCTGTCTAGGTGACTCCCACACCCTGGATACCATCCTGTCACCATCCAGGTGATGCAGGTGTAGCTTTACAAAGGTTTAAATCCTGGTTTGGAGGCTGCTGCTCTGGTAGGTGTGCTCAGCTCCTTTGCAGGCTGGAAGGTTTCTGAGCTGAGTAAGTGCAGCAGATGGGTGCTGGGTGACCTTGGCTGGCCGCTCTGTCACTCCCTCTGTCAACAGGACAGGGAGAGAACATGACCAAAAGGGTCAGCATGAGGACAGGCACAACTCTCACCTCTTAGCCACACAGGCAAACGGGCTCAGTTTGAGGAAGTGACTGTAATTTATTGCCAGTCAATTGTAGCACAGTAGGATAGTCATAAATAAAGCTAAACCCACCTTCTGCTGTACACATTTCCTTCTTTCCTGCTGCATCCCTCTACTAGCTATCAATGGGATTGGAGTCAGCCAATGGACCCTGCTGAATTGGCAGAAACACAGTTCAATGAAAAAGAAGAAAATTTATTAGGAAGAAATTGTTCGTTGTGAGGATGGGAAGGCCCTGTGAGAGGAGCTGTGGGTATCCCTTCGAAGCATCCAAAGCCAGGTTGGATGGGCCTTGGAGCAACCTGGGATAGTGGAAGATGTTCCTGCCCATGGCAGGGAAAGATTTACTGTCCCTTTCAACCCAAACCATTCTAGCATTCTATGCTCCTGCTGCCCAAAACCTGCTACATAAAGCTATTATAAGGTGAAAAATCAGAAAACCTGCATGGCTTTGGTGAGGATTTCATTATCTTAATTGATTAGCTTACTGCTAATTGGAGACCTTGTAAAATCACTTCTCTGACTGAACCTCTTGAAAAAGACCTTGCCTTTGTCCCAGTGAGTTCTTATATAGTAGATGTGTAGTTTTGAGTCTACTCAGATGGCACCCAAACTTCCGTGACAGTACAAGAACTTGTAGGAAAAAAGACCAGAGTCCCAAAGTGCAGCATTGTGGAAGAGAAATGTTTGCAGGCTGGGTCTCCTTTCCATAGCATCTCTCTGCTTCTGGACTTTCAGAGATCTTGGCGGAAAACTGTGTCAGAGGAAGCATTGTAAAATCTGTCTTCTATCTTTAAACATGTATTTAAGCGTGCTGGCTTTCACAACGAATTGTGGCATCTACAGAGGAAACCAGTTGTGTGACTCTGCTCTTAACGATCACTCATCTTGCTTAATCCTGTTTGGGATTTGCAGCTTTTCCTTGCTTCATCTTCTTTTGATGCTGTGGTAGTGAACAGTGTCATTCTGGGTATTTTAGGAAAAAATTCCCTTCTTAAAAATGTTTGATAGCTTGCAGCACTGGTACTCAGCTCCTCTCCCAGTTGCTGTCCACCCTGTTGGAATCAAGGATGCATTTCCACTGCAGTTAAGCTGCTCAGATAAACAAGTGCTGGGAGCAGTGCAGTCACCAGAGCTCAACTCTGGTTGCAAAACTTGCCCAAATAGAGCTGGGAAGCAGCTCCTGGGTGACTCTTGGCATGGTCAGCCCATGTCCCTGCAGCCAGCTGTGGAAATCCCCCCAGTTCAGGAGGTGCCCTTCCTCATCGCCTCCTGCATCTCCAAAGGAAACTGGGACAGGAGCACACCTTTACCTGTCTGGCCCTGGCTCTGGGACCTGGGAATGAGGAAGGGATGTCCAGCATGCACTGTCTGTCCCTCACACTCCTGTGCCCTGGGGCTGTTCCCTGTGAGCCAGAGCTCCTGGGGTTGAAGCTGGTTTGGTTAAACCCAAGTCGTGGCAGTCCAGGCAGGTATGAGCAGGGTTTTAAACCTGGCCTAGCTGAAAGGAAAGAACTAGAGATTTGCCTGCTTGTATTATGGTTTGTGTTACAGCAGCTCATTCAGGACTCATCCAGGTGTTCTCTGGACTACAGCTGGCCAGTCCTGCACCCTGAATTAGCTACAGTGCACTTACCTGTTCGAGTGCCATCAGATAAGGCTCTTCCTGCAGGGCCCTGGGGCAGATCCTGATTTTTGCAAGGGGAAAACAAGCTAAACTGCTCCCCTTTTCCAGCCTAACAGCCTGGGAAAAGTAGGTCAGAGTTGGCCAATCCTCCACATCCTACAAGCTGTATGTGCAGGTCTTCTTGTGGCTGAAATATGGATCCATAAAAGATGGATAAAAAAAAATATCTTAAATTAATTGTGCTGCTAACAACTGCTCAAGATATCTACTGCAGAGCTCAGTCTAACGCTGAAGCAACCAAGTGCTAGGATCAATTCCTTGGCACACCCAGTATCCTTTCCCTTTTGTAGGGATATCCAGGGCGGGGAGGTGGAAGTTGTGGGAAATGGATTTGTAGAGAATTCTCAAAGCCTGAAAGAAGGCTCACATAGTATGCATCTTTATGGAAACTTGGAGATAAGAAATGCTGACTTAGAAATGCCATGGAATAGGACGGACATTGTTAAGAGAGAAATAGAACTAGAAACAAGTTTCAAATCATGACCTTGCAAATAATCCAAAGGAAGGGACTGGAGCTAGGGAAGGGTCTGGAGCCCCAGGAGTGGCTGAGGGAGCTGGGAAAGGGGCTCAGCCTGGAGAAGAGGAGGCTCAGGGGGGACCTTCTGGCTCTGCACAGCTCCTGACAGGAGAGGGCTGTCGAGGGGTTGGACTCTGCTCCCAGGAACAGGGACAGGAGGAGAGGGAATGGCCTCAGGCTGTAAAGGAGGAGGAGGTTCAGGTTGGATATCAGGAGGAATTTCTTCCTGGAAAGGGTGAAGAAATTTTTGGCAGGGGCTTCCCAGGGCAGTGGTGGAGTCCACATCCCTGGAGGTGTTCGAAAACCACGTGTGTGGCACCTGGAGACAAGGTTTAGTGATGAACACTGTGGTGATGCTGGGCTGATGGTTGAGCTGAGTGGTCTTGGGAGATCTTTTCCAATCTCACCCATTTTGTGATTCATCATCTGGGTACTGCCTTGTATTCTGTAGGATTCCAGCAGTCCCAGATATCCATCTGTACCAAAGAAAAGCTCTTACAACTCAAGAATGTTCATTTATCTATTTCTGACAGCATGTGTTCTGAAAGGGAGGGAGAAAATGATCAGCCTTCCTCACGTTTGCCACCACATGAAGGAACACTTTTGTAAAGGATGGTTTTTAGTGACAGGCTTTATCAAAGTGTCCAGCCAAGAGTGTTACAGGGCAGTTGAAATCCAGGGAATGTGTGCTCAGTGCTGGGTTTTTGAAACATTTGTGATAGTTGTCTGAATTAAAAAGTCAGGGGAAGAGACTCTTCTCCCTCACAGGCCCTGAGGCTGCAATATGGGAAATGAAGCTCTAGGGCTGCTGGGAGAGTCCCAAAACCTCTAAGGCCTCCTGATACCAAACACAGACCCAGTGTAAACTTGTCCTGGTGATTCAGGAAACGCTGCCAGTGTAAATCTGTATTAGCAGAGTTCATGCCAGACTGGGAGTAATCTGTACTCCATCAGATAGCATAAATGTGGACTAAAAATCATACTGTGGGTTTGGAGTAATTCAGCAGGAATGTGATGATTTACCTGTACTTACTGAAGACAAAATTACCCTGTCCAGGTCTGGCATTTCCATGGACCCACAGTCAGAGCTGAGCCAGTCCTGACTCCTGTCCTGCTCATGTCTTTGGTGGTGGAGTGTCAAGTGCCAAACACCAGGCACCCACCAAAGTCACTCACTCATCCTCAGCTGCCACAGGTGGGCAGAGGAAAGAAAAATTTAATGCAGGGTCCATGAGCTGAGATAAGGACTGGAAGAAAACATTCCAAGGTCAAAAAAGACTCAGCTTAGAAGTACAAAGTGAATTTATTACTAACGAATCCGAGGAAGATAATGAGAAGTAAAGGAAGCCCTTAAAACACCTCTTTCCCCCAGCCCCTCCCTCCTTCCCACTGACAGGGCAGGGAGACAGAGCATGGGGGTTTGGGCCAGTTCAGCACCTGAGGTTGTCTTGTGCTGCTCAGGGAGAGGAGTCCTTCCCCTGGGAGACCCTGGGGTCCCTCCACAGGAGACAGCTCTCTGTGAACCTCTCTGCCCTGGGTCCACTCTCACAAGCAGCAGCCCCACCACACCTGCCACAGCCTGAGTCCCTCCCAGGGGCACACAGCCCTCCCAAAACTGCTGCAGTTTGGGTCTCTCTTCCCAGGGGTGCAGCCCTCCAAGGACAGGCTGCTCCAGCCTGGGAGCAGGGCCCCTCTGCCCACTGGGTGTCCCCTGGATCACAGCCTGCTCCAGGCATCACCTGCTCCAGCGTGGGCACCTCCCCAGGGGCTGTGGGGGGATCTCTGCATCCCTGTGGATCCCCAGGGGCTGTGGGGGGATCTCTGCATCCCTGTGGATCCCCAGGGGCTGTGGGGGGATCTCTGCATCCCCGGGGATCCCCAGGGGCTGTGGGGGGATCTCTGCATCCCTGTGGATCCCCAGGGGCTGTGGGGGGATTGCTGCATCCCTGGGGATCCCCAGGGGCTGCAGGGGCACAGCTGCTCCACCATGGTCTCACCACAGCCTGCAGAGGAATCTCAGCTCCAGCACCTGGAGTCCCTCCTCCCCTCCTTCACTGACCTTGATGTCTCCACATTGTTTCCCTCTCATGTTCTCACCTCCTCCTCTTCCCTGACTAGAAGGAAAACGGTGTCCACATTGTTTTGATTTTCTTCCTAAATCTGTTATCCCAGAGGTGTTACCATCCTCTCTCATTATCCCAGCCCTGGCCAGCAGCAGGTCCATTTCAGAGCCATCAGGGACGGGCTCTGCCAGACGTGGTGGAGGCTTCCAGCAGCTTCTCACAGCAGCACCTCTGTACAGGGGCCTGTACAGATAACCTGGAGAAGGCAGTGTTTCTTTGCTGTTGGCATGTCTACAAATGTGGTTTGACCAAAAGCTGACTTGTTTGAGGTTTTTTTGCCCTTTCAAAGCTGGATCAGTGGAAGCAGTGGTGTCCTGTACCAGTGAACTGGGTGATAGTGCAGTGCCTGTGCTGGGAGGTTCTTCCTTCCACTGAAGTAATGCCAGAGATGAAAAGCACTGTCATAAAAGGCACAAATAATTTTTAATGAAGGTGTTACCTAATCCCAGGATTTCTCAAAGCATAGCTGCTGCTTCAGAGCTGCCGTACTTCCCTTGGAGTCACCTTCCGCTCACGAAATCTGGCTCTGCATCACCCTTTGCAAAATCCCCAGAGCCTGCAGCCCTGGCATTCCCTGTGGTGCCTTAAACACAAGCAGCCGTGAGTACTCCTGGGGTTTTTAGGTTGCTGTGACCTTCTGGCAGATCTCCTGGTATCTGCATTACTGCTAGACTATGGATTTGTCTGCAGCATCTCCAGTATCTATTCCAGGGTTGGAGGGACAGTTATTGATAAGTACAGTTTTTAATAATTTTTATGAAAGTGGGAAACCCCATGGATTTAAAATTCATTACTTTTTCTCCTGACCATGGCAGACACCAGCTCTCATTTCCATGACACTGTGAGGTCCCATAAAATTCACAATTTTAGAATAGAAAGTCACAATTTTAGAAAAGATATTCTGTTGTTATTTGGCTTCCTTCCCCTTCAGGGAAAGAGAAGTCATCCAGCAATTCCCATTATTGCCTTGACCTCAGCCAGGCTGCTCAGCTGCATGTGCTAAACAAGTTGTACTGTGTTGCAGCAAGCCAAAAAAAATGGTGGGAAATACACAAAAATGGTCATTTGGGACCTAGTAAGTTTTAATGGGATTGCACTTAATGGTGGATAAATTAGGGGTTATTACCACTTCTTATTTTGAGATAGATAGGCATCTATCTCAGTATTATACTGGAACAGGCTTTCTATAGTTTCTTTATGGTAATTATGCTGTTGAAGTAATTGAAATTGGAATGACTGAAATATAAACCATATATCTGAAATATTTATCATATTAATATGGAGGCCTGATGACAGCCATCTCACCAGACTACTAACATAAGATCAAATGGTTTTCAGTCATTACAGAAAACTTTACAGGTTTTCCTAACAGCCAGGTTGCTTAAAGCATTACTCATTTTTCACTGTGAAAATGCTTGACCCTAATTACTGTCCACTGTGTGTTTCACTTGGTGATTCATAATGTAATTTAAAGGGCGAATCCTGTAGCCAAAACTTAAGCAGGAGATAAATCAAACGAGGAAAAGTCAGCGAATCCTTACTTTCTACCTCTCAGCCATTCCTAAGGCAGCAGTTTAAAAACGGCAGTGGGGATGCTGACTCTGCTCTTGTTTTTGGATGTGTGTCTTCAACCCCTGGAGCTTTGGGTGGGGGGCTGTAAATCTGAATTATCACCAACATTTTGGTAATTACGTGAGACTTTATCTGCCTCCAAGCTGCTAATTGCAGGACCCTCGTTGGTGCTGAAAGCCTTGATTGTGTTTTTGAGTGTGAAGGTGGGGTTAGAGATACTTGTGCTTGATTGTTGGTTCAGCCTGCCTTGTTTCTGAGAAATGGTGATGGAGTGGGAGCATTGCGTCAGGAACAGCCCGAGGAGGGCTGAGCTGCACAGAAACTCTGCTTTCCTCAGAAGTGTCCTGGGAACAAGTGCAAACTCCCCCAGGTGGCTGCTGCTGAGGACGCTGCGCTTGGTATCTCAGGGAGCTGCTCTGACCAGTTCCCCACATAGTGCTGCCCCTACACAAAATCCTTAAGGCTGGGAAAGACCTTTAGGGTCATCAGGTCCACAGAGGTAATTCTCAGACATAGAAATTCTCTTGTCATGATTGAACATCAGCTTTTGACCCATACACCATAACAATTCTTCCTTTTAAAGTCAAAATGTAGATGGCAGCCTTCCAGTGCCTAAAGGGGCTCCAGGAGAGCTGGAGAGGAACTTGGGACAAGGGCCTGGAGGGACAGGACAGTGGCTTCCCCCTGCCAGAGGGCACAGTTAGATGGGATATTGGGGAGAAATCCTTCCCTGTGAGGGTGGGGAGGCCCTGGCACAGGGTGCCCAGAGAAGCTGTGGCTGCCCCTGGATCCCTGGAAGTGTCCAAGGCCAGGCTGGACAGGGCTGGGAGCACCCTGGGACAATGGAAGGTGTCCCTGCCATGGCAGAGGTGGGACTGCATGAATTTTGAGGTCCCTTCAACCCAAACCATTCTGGAGTTCTGTGATAACAGTGGTGATCAAGCTATTTTTAGTTATGTTTTCAGCTTAGTTTTTTTTTAACATTACCTGGCAAATCAATTAGCAGAAGCCCAGGCAGGAATAAAAACACCCATGCTGAGAGTGCACGCTGACTGTTTATTGTACATTTGATAACTCCAGTGTTTTGAAATACATTAAGTGAATACTTCTGTGTTATTTGCCAGGTTGCTGGTAGTTTTTGGTCCCTATCCAAGGAGTGAGATTTTGATTCATATAATGTATCTTAAAGAAGTATTTAGCATTGCTTATAGCAATATCTTAATCAGAGCAAGCAGTCTTCCTGTATATTTTCTCTTCATCTACAGAAGGAAGTTAAAAAATAATAGATTTTCATTTTCTTAGCTGAAAATAGCTCCAAATAAACTTTCAAACATGAAAGGGCAAGTGATTAAATCTTTGCCTTGGGTTAAAAAGCTAATAAAGAGATGGAGTGAGGTGACTTGGCAATACTCAACTACCAAGACTGATTTTTCCAAGTTTAGTTGATCCATGTCTTGGTTTTAGTTTCTGTTTCAACACTTACCAGGGTTTGCCTGATAGGAACTTGGTAATGGATCTGCATGTCAGAAGTCTGGGGTTTTTACATGCTTTGGGTAGGAAACCATTTGCTGTTTGTGTTGATAAGAAAAATTAGATTTTTCTGACAGAGTTGGGGCTGATCGCAACATGATCTGAATGGAGAGGGAGGCAGTGATGTTTTGCCCAGAACTCTGTTCAGCCATCAGGATTTTGTCTAAAATCCAGGTTTTTGTGGGCAACTTCAGTCTCTTGGCAGAGCAAGCCTGGGTGTTTATTGCCAAAGTCGTGTGGGATATCAACACTTGGCAAATGAGACCTTGTTACTTCATGGATTTTTACTTTCAAAGAGCCTTGTTTCTCTTGATTCTTTTCTTTGTGGCAGAGCTTTGTGTATTAGTTGAAAGGAACTAATGGAAAAGTTGGCAAGTTGGAGCATCTGCTGGTGAGGAAAGACTTGGGGCTTGATCCCCCAGTTCCCCTGCCCACAACGAAGAGACAAGATCAGACATAATTCATCAGGAGCTAATAAAGGTTGCTATTTAAAGGCTTTCCACACTGATCCCCAGCTTTAAATAGCTGCTTGTTCATTACTCAAGGAGCACTGAGACCACCTCAATATAGCAATTAGCTGAGCCCCACAGGTATGGAGCACAGTGGAAAACTCCTTCAGAAGTTGGATTAGGGTAATACTGAATAGGATTTGCCTGGGGACACATTCAGAACCTCCTGAGTGGTTTCCAAGAGCAGGTTTTTTTTTTGGTTGTTTGGTCAGTGTTTTTTCCCCAAAAGACATTTGATTTGATTTGAAATTATCCAACTACTTTGTCTTCCTCTTTTTCTTCTTCTCCCTGCAGGAGAGGGAGAAGTGGTTCTGGGCCTCAGGAATCTCACAGATAAGGTCTTATTGAACTGCCAGACTTTCTAAAATTTGCCTTTACTGAAAAAAAAGTATTTTTAGACTTAAAATGTGGCCAAGGAGGAATGTTTGCACTTGGTTTTCCTTGTGATAGGATTTAATCTCTTTCCGAAAGAGGCCTTTCAGGAATTGTTTGTAGTGGGTATTGGTTTGCTTGATAACGTTCCACTAAAGCAGAGGACAAACTTGGAGGAGAGGATTCAGTTTCCTCCTGAGGGACAGCTCCAGTCTCTGCTCCCTCTGGCCAGGGCCAGGACCCAGGGAATGGCTGGAGCTGTGCCAGGGCAGGCTCAGGCTGGAGCTCAGGGAAAGGTTCTTCCCCAGAGGGTGCTGGGCACTGCCCAGGGAATGGGCACAGCCCCAAGGCTGCCAGAGCTCCAGGAGCGTTTGGACAATGCTCCCAGGAATGCACAGGGTGGGATTGTTGGGGTGTGTGGGCAGGGACAGGGGCAGGACTGATGATCCTTGTGAGTCCCTTCAGTTCAGGATATTCTGTGATTTCATGTTTCAGTGTTGGAAAGACGTGGGTGTTTTACCACAGCAGAGCAGGAGGCTTTTCATGATCCACCACAATCACAGACATAACTTCCCTTGCTCTCCTGGGAAGCATCTGAGCCCTGGTCCCATTTGGCACCACTCCTCATTGCACAGAAAACCCCTGGTGCTTTAATTTGTTAGAAAGTGCATTTTTAGGGCTGCATTCTGTGCTCTCAGGAATGGCTATTTTTAGACACAGTGTTACCAGTGTTTCCTTTTCTCCCCCTGGTAATTCCTGTCAGCTGCAGTTGCCATATCTGTGTTTCCATTCAGGGTTCTGCTGTGTAAATAAGGTCCTGATCCTGTGGTGACTCCCCAGAGCTGTGGTGGTGGTAGTGTTTCAGAGCTGAGTGCCTCTTATGCTGTGTGCAGCACTGCAGTGCTGTGACTGATTTCCTCCATCACTCCCAAACCAGCAAAGGTGAAAGAGGATCCAAAACCCACAGCAAACTGCTTGTTTTCATTGTTTTGTGGGATGCTTGCTGCTGCGACACGAGCCAAAGCCATTAAAGGCTAGAAAGAGAGGAAGAAGTAAAAGCTTTTGAAAACACCAATGGCTGGCAGGTGTTTGTATATTCCCAATAAACTTGACTCAGTCCCTGTGCCATTCTGTTTGCTCAAGGCTTTTCCCCATCCCTCCTAAAACCCTAATGTTTCTTTTGGGGAGATTGTTGGTATCATTGCATCATTCCTCTCTTTACATTTATGTAACTTACAGAGTTGCATATCTTTCTGTCCTTGACCATCAGGGAATTTGTGGTTTCACACAATTGTATCAACTATTTCATGCTGGAGTTTTCCCTTGCCTGACCTGTGTTCTGCTCCACAGTTGACACTCCAGATCCCTACGTGGAGCTGTTCATCCCCACTGCCCCCGACTGCAGGAAGAGAACCAAGCATTTCAACAACAACATCAACCCCGTGTGGAACGAGACCTTTGAGTTCATTCTGGACCCCAACCTGGAGAATGTTCTGGAGGTAAATCCCCTGGCTGGGCTGGGGAGATGGAGGGTAAAATAACAGTGGCTAACACATGTACGGTGTATGATGTCTCAAGATCACAATCGCTTTGTTTAAAATGTTAAACCTGGGTTCAGCTGTGCTGCTAAGCAAGAGGTGTTGGATAAACTGAATTATTCAAGGAGTAGTCTGAAGAGTCTTTACAGGATATGCCTGTGAGTCATCTCTTGGACAGCTCCTGAGGGACAGTGGCTTGTTATTTCTCACATCAGCTGTAGAGTACTCTCTGCTTCCTACCCTGATTCAGCTCTTACAGACAGGGAATAAGTGGGGCTTAGGTCAGGTGTCTGCCCGTGGAGACAAAGTAAAAGGCTGATTCTGCTGTGTCCTCCTTGCCTGGAGCCCACCCAGGGCTCTTCTGGGGCCATTCCATGTGCAGCCTTGCTGGCCAAGCCACTGTTTGCTCTCAGTGCGTTAAACCTCTCCAGGCTGCGCACAAGAGCTGAATGTTAGGTGTAAGTGTTTTCTGAGTGGGCAAGGATTTAAGGCTAGCTCTGGTCCTTCGTGGGCTCTGTTCTTCATAGAGGATGGCCCTGCTATCTGCCCTCTTCTGACCCAAGCATACAGAGCTCAGTTTAAATTGGCCAACTGGGACAGAGGCTGCAGCCTGTGAAGGTTTTCCTTGAGCTTGTGACCATCAGACCTTTGGTCTGAAAGGAAACTGTGCTTCCTACAAGTTCCCTTTGTTCCTGGGGAAGGCTCTACAGTTTGAGCATTAACCAATGGTCAGCTTGTTGGATCATGAAGAACTATCCCATGCATCCTGCGCTATTGACAAAGGATACTAGGGATTTCCCAAGGATTTCCTGGGCATCAGTTCCTGCCTGTTCCTCTGGTGCCATTGCTGGGGCTCCTGGAGCAGAGCCTGGGCCCTGCCTGAGCTCCCTTACACTTAGGCAGCTTCCCTAGGAATGTTTGAATTTGTTGAGGACAAAATTTGGTTCAAGGGTTTCGAAAAGAATAAAACTACAACAGTCTGTGCCACAGTTTGTGACTACAGTCACAAACACAGCAGGATGGATTATAGGTAGAAATGTGTTTTTACAATAACTAAAGGCTGTTGCTGGTTCTGAGATAGTGCAATAAAATTCCCTGAAAATTGCCTGCAAAGAGTAGATGATAACATTTAATAATGGTTAATTGTGGATCTGGTAGTGTGGGCAATAGCCTTTGGATTCTGCAATGGAGTGCAGTGTCAGAAATATGTAAAGTCACGATCCCACCCAAACCGTCTGTGAATTCTGAAGCTCAGACTCCACGATCCTTGTGACTCCTTGGATTGTTTTAATCTGCATCTTTAACTCTATCCCAAGTGCAATTTTCCCTTTGAAGTGTAAGCAGCTCTTCAAAATCCCACTAAGAAGTTTTTGCTTTTGGTTTGAGACAGTGCTCAGAAATTGCAGGAATGGACATAAAGTCCTGCAAGGAAACAGAAGTGTAAATATCATTAAAATAATGAGCTCTGTCCTAAAATAAAGAGAATTCATAGTTTCAAAGGGTTGCTTGTGGCACAGGATGAAGAAGATTCTTTATAGCTGAGAAGAGGCTGATCCCAGATGTAGCAACTAATTATTCAAGTGATCGTATCTTGATTCTTTTTGTTTTCTGCAAAAAATGCAGTCCAAGCCATGAACATGTGATATTTTAGAAGATATAATGCCACAAAATGGAAACAAAACCTATAAGTCAAATGAGTTTGGAGATCTCATTTAATAAAATGCGTGTAAGTGATAATTTGAAATTCTTTCTGAATATCTTACTTGAGGACTTGGAAAGCAGCCACTGGGGAAAAAGGTTTGCTAAACGTAGATGCACATGGATTAGAACAAAAGCGTGGAATGGTGTTCTGCCATATCCACATCCATCTTTGGATATTATCCCATTTTGGAAAGGTCTCTGCTCCAACATGGAGGGTATGAGAAGAGACATGAAGTTCTGGCTGGATAGAGAGAGCAGCTTTGTGTAAATTGGAATGCTGCACACTTTGCCAAAACGCTGCTGTAACAATCTTGATCTGTAGAGTCAAGGCTGGGGTATGTGGATTCCATCTTCTCTGAAAAGTTGCTGGATTTTTTTGGACCTATCACAGATAGATTTATACAAGTTTCTCCATAGGGAAGTTTCACTGACTGGAAATTTGAAAGTACTGTGCTTTATATGTAGAATTTGAAGGTAATAGAAAGATTTTGAGATTTGCTGCCAGACAGGTGCTGGGATGAAAATCCTGTTGTGAATAATCCTGGTGTACTCCTGCAGTTCCGTTCCTTGAAGTGCCACCTCCACTGTCCATGTACTTATCCTGGTTTAAAAGAAATGTCAGTTTGCAATGGGCATTGACTGCGATGGGTTAGGCCCATTCTTTTTCCATATAGTTTTTTTTTTTTTTTACTTCAGGTGTAGGCTTGATGGAATTAAAAAGGGATTTCTTGCAGTAGAACTGAATATCCAGATATCTCTTCCAGGTTACTCTCATGGACGCCAACTATGTTATGGACGAGACTCTTGGCACATCCACGTTTCCCATCTCTTCTTTGAAACTGGGAGAGAAGAAGGAGGTCCAGTTAACTTTCAATGATGTAAGTTGGCCATTCATGACTTTGCCCTGGTCAGAAGTTTCCTGAGCATTCACTGTTGCCCATGGATAAACACAGATCCTATAGACACTTTTAAGCTTTAATTATTTATTTTCTTACAGCTGTGATGAGAGGAGAATTAAGCAAAACAGTGCCACTGAATGCCTTGATGTCCCTGCTGGAAGCAGGGACATCTAGTCTAGTTTGGAACTTTCTCTGCCTAAAGCAGTTCCTTCTGCACTTGATGTGGTTTAGTTTCATAGCCTGAGTTAGTGTGAGCTTACTCAGAGTTTGCTGGTCAGTGCATTGCCCCTCCTGCTGCTGCCTGTGACTTCCAGAAAGCTGAAGGAATTCTTTTATTATTACATGTTTCACTTTCTGTAAGAGGCTTGTTGTAACACAGCCCTGGTTAACGTGCAATGATGCAGTAATTGAATTATTCCTTTTAAACACGTCTGCAAATCAGATGGAGTCACTTGAACAGGACTTGTCTGCCTGCACTGTAACCCCTGGAAACTGTTGTTAAATCTGGGTGGAATTGAGCTTGTTCTGCACATACTAAAATCTGTAAATATCATCTGCATTTCTGGTTTGGGCTGTAGTCTATTGTATAATCAGAGATCTTGATGTGTGACCATTCTGCTGTTTTCCATGTGATACAACTTCAAAAGCCTAGTTACAGCAAGTAACTGGTTAAAGGCCTATTTATTGGAAACCAGAGAGTTTCAGATGTGAGCTTTAGCATTTAATTTGGCATAGCCTTAGGGCAATTTGGAATTTTGGTACATTCCGTTATTTTTCCTTTTTAAAATAGCAGCATTTTTTGAAGTTTCTGCATATTTATTTCACTAAGTGTTTCAGTAACTCTTGGGTTTCCAGAGCATGGGCTGAGAGCAGGTGCTGGTTCTTCCAGGCATGAGGTGGGGCAGTGAGAAAGAGCTGATGAATACATTTTGCAAACATAGTTCACAAAGGTCATTCCATTAATACAAGGCCTTGCCTTGCTTGAACTTCTCATCAGTGTTCAGCAAAGCTTGGTAGGGAGTCATAGGAGAAAAAAACAGTGCAAAAAAGGCAAATACACTCTGAAGTTCATAAGCAATTAGTTAAGGGGAGATGAAGTCAGATTGAGCACAGTGTAGACATAACATGTATTCCTGAAATGTCAGTGGCAGTCTGTATAAGGTATAGAAAATGCCATGATATCTCCCCATTGGAATGCTTCCCTCCAAGGGTTTATTTCATGTGCATACATTTTTATAAGCATTGGATCACTGCATGGTTTCAGGATCTCTTTCTAAATTAGTAATACCAGGTGGGGAATAATGTAATTGCTTCCCTGCCTTTGAAGTGCTTCCTCAGTGACTCTTCACTGTGTTTGTTCATGTCCTCCCTTTGTTGTTTCTCTGCCTGTTCTTTCCCCCCCCCACCCCCACCTTGCTCATGCCCTGCCTCATTTGCAATTCCCATCAATTCCCATTTCAGGAATTGGGTCTGCATGTGGGAGGCAGAGGCAGCTTTGCCTCCCAGATCCTTCGGTGCTGTCTGAGGGTCAAGCAGACGGTCAGTCTGGGGTGTTGTGGCTCCATCCCTGGTGTTCACATGCCCCAAGTGAGGAGGAGAGTCTGGTTTCTTGTAGAGGACAGTCTGAGTCTGTCACTCCTCCAGGGTTGCTCCAACAAGGCCATTGCACAGAGAGGGTGAAAATACCTCTTCGTTCTTAGTTCCACAGCCAGTACTCCTGCATTGTGCCTGACAGGGAATTGGTGCTTTAATCATGATTTTTTAACTTCTTGCCTGCAGCAACCCTTTCAGTGCTCTGTGAAAGGCAGAGGAGGCGCCAACCCATTGCTCTTGGCCAGGGAGTTCAGTGTGGCTGGCAAATGAAGCCGTTGTGCAGTGACATTTATTGCATTTTCCAGCAAGCTGTAAGCAATCACCCTTCCTGATTGCTAGTTAAGGCATGTTTAGCTGTGGAGAGACACATGGTAGCTCCTGTGGAGCACAGAGCAGTCATTCTCCCACACAGGTGGCACTTAGATGTGATCCCCTGGTTCTCCTGCCAGCCATGAGTGGGTGAAGACAATCAGATCCCCTCAGGACAGAAATGAGTTGCACTGTCAGAAGGGATTAGCAGTACAAGACAGTGGGATCTGAGGGATGAAAGTCAGCACTTACCAACATTTTCCACTGCATTCAGTGCTAGTGGTGTATTTTGGAATCACACTGTGTGCTTTAAAAAAAAATCCATAGAAAAGAATCTCATTCATATGTGCCAAAAATATCCTCCTTTAAAAAAAAAATGAAGAGGAAAGAAAGATTGGAACTATTGGACTACTTCTGCCAGTAGTCAATGTTCCAGGTGTGTTTGTGAGTTTTCCCTCTCTAAGTGCTGTAACCATATTTAAATATTTCTTGTTTAGGTCACAGAAATGACTTTGGAATTGTTTCTGGAAGTATGGTGAGTATCTCATATTTTTTTTTTGAAAGGTGAAAATATACCAGCAGCAAAGGATTTTTTTAAACTGTTCATTAAAATATTCATGGAATCAGAATATGCTGAATTGGAAGGGACCCACAAGGATCATCAAAATCCAGCTCCTGGCCCTGCACAGGACATCCCATGAGTCCCACCTTGGTGGGATTTTCTTAGAAACGTGTGAGCAAGAGTGCAAAAATTCCTTGTTGTAGCATAGAAATACCAGGTACTGTAGAAGTGAGGAAACTTTACAATTTTGGTTTATTTTCATGTTGTAATTCTGTTATTGACTAAGCACCCTTACTGGGACTAAGAGTTGTGACCCTTCCAAATGCCTGCAGGAACGAGGCCATTGCCTGTAGATCTCTCAGCCTGGTTAATGTGAAGACCTTTCCTTCTCAAGGGCTTTGTTTCTGAAAAACCCATGAACCTCACTTAGGTGCAGCTTTAATCCTCACTGTTTTACCTTCTCTGGGAACTTGGCCCCAGAGAACTTTCAGCTGCTGTCACAGAGCTGCCCCTAAAATGTATTTAAATGTAAATACCACACAGTGAAGATTTAGGTGAAGATTTAGGGCCAGGAGTCCTCCATGTAAAAGCTAAGCAGATGCCTACCTTTTTTTGTCCCTTTTTTCTGCCTCTCTAGCTTTCTCCCTCATTCTTCACCTGTCCTGGCGAAAGACCAAAAATCACATTGAGGCATAATCAGAACAATGCATTTCACATCTAAAAATGATTTTCTGAGAGCGAGGCATTTAAGGAGCCATTTTTTGTCTGTAACTATAAATAGAAGCACTGTAAAAGTCAAATTATTTCCTGATTACTCTGGAGACTGACAAACCTCCCCCAGGGATCATTTCTGCTCAACATGTTGTACTAGGAAAATACATTTGTGGGTGGTCCTTGAGACCACCCTGAACCAGCCAGGCTTTGTACATTACAAAGCATTTTGTATCTCTGACATTAAACAAACAGAAGACGCTTGGCTGTGTCTTCTTCTTAGGCTTTGAAATGTAAAAGATCTTATCAAATTCTGCTGCTGTTCCCTGATATCCATGCAGGTTGTGGATATCTTCATGGAACATTGCTTCTAGGGAGTCTTTTCCCCTCTTTTCCTAATCCTGTTATTTTATTACATAACAGGTTGTTTTAAGAATCTGGGGAATTATTATCTGAGCCTAAATGGATCCATTTCACCATTGTGTGCTTTTCAGTGGGTGCCAGGGTGGATTTGTCCACTCCTCCTCTCTGCTGTCCATGAGAAGTGGCAGCTGAAGTTGTACCTTTATTAAAGTACAGCACTGAGATCCTTACGCAGCCTTGTGTACGCTTTTTATCCCACAATGTGGAGAAAATACAGAGAAAAGGGCTTAGTTTTTCCTGTGGTGTGCCAGTATCATCTGTGCTGCAGATTTGCAATTATATGTGAGTGGAGAACCTGCTTGCTGTATTTACTTATTTGCTTTTAATGAGTTCTGTATAAAATGCATGTCTTAAAGGCGTGTTGTACTTTGCCTCCATCACTCCAGAGCTGACAGATGGTGTCATGTGAAAAACACAATTTCATTACATCTCGTGTGAGTGGGTGAGGATTTTCTGCTCATGTCTGCTCGCTCCCCACGGCGATGTTTGTGGTGCTGTTCGGAGCTGAGCCTCCTGTGACAGCCTGTCCCTTTCCCAAACAGCTCCTCGACGGACCTGCGGTTCAGCATGGCCCTGTGCGACGAGGAGAAGAGGTTCCGGCAGCAGCGCAGGGACAACATCATGCACAGCATCCGATCATTCCTGGGAGAGGGCAGCCACAACCTCACCTCTTCCCGAGATGTGAGTTTGGAGAGTTCCCAGCGGGATTAGCACCCCCTTTGAATCCTTCATTTGCCTGGGAGAAGAAAGAATGAGGCTTGCAAGGTGGAAGGGTTTGATGTAGAAAGATTATGGAATATAAAAATTCTTTTCTCCTCTGAACGTACAATATTTAGCCTGGAGAGTAATTTTTCTTGGCTCTAAATTTATAAATAAAAGTTTATGACTGGGGGAAGCTATAAAATGAGAGATTTAGATTAGATATTAGGAAGAAATTCTTCCCTGTGAGGGCGGTGAGGCCCTGGCACAGGTTGCCCAGAGAAGCTGTGGCTGCCCCACCCTTGGAAGTGTCCAAGACCAGTTTGAACGGGGCTTGGAGCAGCCTGGGCTAGTGGAAGGTGTCCCTGAGGTGGCAATGGATGAGTCTTAATGCCCCTTCCCACCAAATCATTCTGGGGTTCTGTGATTCATTGGCCCCTTAAACAAACTGCTCCAATTTTTCCCTGTTTTAATCCCAGGCTTTGTTAAGGTGTTGGCTCTGAGGGGAGATTGCCATCTGAAAAGTGCCTCAGGGTGTGTGAAATACCTGCTGAATCCTGCAGTGGCTCTGGGCACTCACCCAGCACAGAATGTGCCCCTGCATGCCCGGTACCCATCTCATGCTCTGTGACCTTCATCTCTGAAAGACTAGGCAGGAAATGAGCCGGTTTAAATTTAGAGTCAGCTTGGAAATTAGTTTATTTCTTTCCTTCCTTCTTTTCCTTGAGTCAGTTTTACTGGATTAGGATTATGAAGTTTTATTTCTTTGAAACATGAGGAACTGCAGCTTTCCTTGACTTGCTGGTGCTTTGAACCAAGCCAAGAGGAATGGAAGCCAGCAGATCTCAGTGGGAGAATCAGGGAATGGTTTAGGTGGGAAGGGGCTGTAAGGATCATCCAGTGCCACCCTCTGCCGTGGGCAGGGACTCCTTCCACTGTCCCAGGTTGCTCCACACCCCATCCAGCCTGGCCTTGGACACTGCCAGGGGCAGCCACAGCTTCTCTGGGCACCCTGTGCCAGGGCCTCACACCACAGTGAGGAAGGGGCCCAGATCCTACTGAGCTCTTCAGTGATTTCATAAAACGCTGCATTATTTAGAGTTGATTAAGAATCCACTCGGTACAGATCTACTTATTTTGCTGTAGCTTTTCCATCCTCTTCCTTCCTTGCCCATTCCCTCTCCTGTGCTGCTTCCAGAACTGTGACAGGAAACTTCGTGCCTGTGGGGGTGTCAAGCATGAACATAGTCTATGAATTAATCTGGGTTGATTCCTTCATTGGCATTGGTTCCTTTTGTACACTTTTAATGTAAGGAGAATGTGACAGTCTTTTGCAACCAGCACTGAAGAATATCTTTTACATTTCCATGAAGTTTGGAGCAGGTGGTAAATGTTACATTGTTGTGTACTTTGGAACTCTGTCTTACTTTGTGAATGT
Organism: Prinia subflava; assembly: GCF_021018805.1. Lineage (NCBI taxonomy): Eukaryota > Metazoa > Chordata > Aves > Passeriformes > Cisticolidae > Prinia > Prinia subflava. The sequence goes on from NC_086256.1 coordinate 24,691,598, forward strand.
TCTTCTGTGAACTTTCTGAGGAACATCAATGAATTTAATAAGTATTGTACATATATTAATTGGACTGAGATAAATTGTGTGTATTTCGAAGGAACGTTTTCAAGGTTTTTTAATTTTCAGTTCAGTTATTTTAATCAACATATGCAGATTTTATCAGAGTAGGAGTCTGTCAGTGTGACATTGGTGTGACCTAGAGCAGAACAGGACCTTCCTCAGAAAGGATGTGGATATTCTGCCAAGCTCCAGTTGGAACTGGAGTGATATTCAGTGCCTCAGGTTTGAGTTCCATGCAGGTGGCATGAATTATTACAAAGCATAGCTAAGATCTCTTATTCTTTGTCATCATCTTCCCTTGCCATCCCTCACTGACTCCAATACTGAAGTTTTATCAGTAAAATTGTATCTTCCCAGACAGTAACTGTAGGTAGGTATCCTCCCATTTTTCATACGCCAAATGTGTATTTCTAAGCAGACTCGTCAGAATTTTTGTCTTTTTCTAGCAATGAAAAAACCCTTTTTGTTCAAATCAAACTGTAGTTTTAGTACTACAGAAGCAAGATAGCAAGAAGGAAGAGAGCAGGAGGATTTATGGGATGTTTGAAGTCTTAACATGAAACTGGGAGACATTGAGTAGTCTTAGCTGCCTGTGGGCCTTGTTTAATCTTAGACAAGTCACATACTCAAAGTTCACCCAAGTTGCTTCATCTGTGAGTAGCTTGTGCTTTGCAGGGATGCTAAGAGATTTTAATACCTGAATTCATTATACATGTCTGGATGGGAAGTCAGTAGTTCCAAATTTCCTAACTTAATCCTGAGGCACATTCTGGAAACACAGAGGTAGAGGTTTCTCATGCTTCCGTTCTTGCTCAATTTATTTTTAAAATTTTTGCTGCTTCAAGCAATTTTCTAAAAATACCATAATCTTCTAAAGAATGCATACAGTTCTCTATGACTGGATTTGCAGAACAATTTTTTAATAATAATTTGTGTGCCCTTTGGCATTCTCTTTCCACCACAGGTATGCAGATTTTGTGCACTGTTTTTCCAGGGCATTAGGATAAAGACATCTGCACTATTCATTCCCGAAACAAGATTTAGTATGGTTTAGCTTTTTCTTGCCTGATTACTGGAAGATATGATTAGGAACCTTTTGGCTTGAGTGAACTCATGTGCTGGTGGTTCTGTACAGAGGATTTGGGGTTCAGTAGAAGAGTGTGCAGCCCTTGGTATCCTCTTTTCTCTGTTTTTCATCAGGGCATGGTTTCTTGGTTCTTGGCTCTGGATGCTCTGGCTGCAGCTCCTTCCCCCCCTCCCTACCTCTGCCCTATTTATCAGATAAGGCAACTTGCAGGATGGGTGTATTTATTTCAAAGTTTACTGTTGTGTGCCCCTAAACACGTCAGAAATGGAATGGGAGCTAAAAAGCTGGTGTAACCAACCTGCCTGCTTCCTCTGTAGAGCAGGAGAGGACTCTGAACGTGCCTCACTTGATTTATGCTGCAGCTCAACTTCTACTGAAATAAATGAGCAGAAATACACAGTAGGTGCTTCTCTTCGGTTTATTTTTTGTCATCATTTTAAAGTTTTATTTATTTACTGTGCAATGCTGACAGGTGCTGGGGAGGCTCAGCCTGGAGAAAAGGAGGCTCAGGGGGGACCTTGTGGCTCTGCACAACTCCTGACAGGAGGGGACAGCCAGGGGGGTTCGGGCTCTGCTCCCAGGAACAGGGACAGGAGGAGAGGGAACAGCCTCAGGCTGTGCCAGGGGAGGGTCAGGTTGGATATTAGGGAAAGTTTCTTCATGGAACCAGGCTGTAAAGCATTGTCAGGGGCTGCCCAGGGCAGTGGTGGAATTATCATCCCTGGAAATGTTCAAGAAATGTGTGGATGTGGCACTTGGGGACAAGGTTTAGTGGTGAACATGGTGGTGGTGCTGTGCTGATGGTTGGACTTGATGATCTTGGAGGTCTTTTCCAACTGGAACGATTTTGTGATTCCAGAACCCACCTTCCCCTCGCTGTATCCACCCTTCCCTGTGCAGGAATCTGGCATGCCCAGAGTGCCTGTGGATCCAGGAAGCATTTGCAGTCAGGATGTTGGTGACTCTCCTGGACATTCCCAGCCTGTCTCCATAGCAGGTTCCTGTGCCTCCTGAGGGACACTCCCATTTTCCCTGGTGCCAGTGCCCTGATGAGTGGAGCAGGGGTGCTCTGGACGTGTTCTCACATTCCTTGTCCAGGCTTGCACCTGCAGGTGACATCTCCGTCCTGCTGGGATGTGTCTGCTCAGGCTGAGTGGGCAGTGCTCCCGAGGAGCTTTCAAAGCCTCCCCACATTATTAAAGGATTACTGACATGGCTCTTCCTTCAAAGCAGCTGCTCCGTTATTGGGGTGTTGGCTTAACAAAACATATCCCAAACCCTTCCCTGGGCTGTGTCATTTTTGGGATAGATCCCTATCTCTGGAGCTGCACAATGAATGCGGGGCCAGGGAATACCTGTGGTTTCTGTTACTAAAGCTGAGAGGTAACAAAATAATTTCACTGCATCAAGAGTAAGCAGTTTTGGGGAGTGGAAGCCTCGAGAAACGTCTTGAGTGCCTTGGTCATTGATCACGGGCATTTCCTTGTGACAGTGAGTCCTCAGGGGAGTTTCATGGCTTGGAGCATGGAGTCTGCAGAAAGAGCAGGACTCTGTCGTCACATGGATCCACTTCTTGTCACTAATCCCATCTATTGGCACCTGAAATTGCCTTTCAGGGAGATTTTTGACAGATTAGCAGTTTGATCAGATAGGGGCTTTCTGCACAGCTGTGTGATTCTTCTTATGCTCAGTAACAATCAAGAGGTGGTTCCTTTGTCACCACTGAACAGTGGAAAATCCTCTTGGGTTTTGGAAACTGGGAACCAGATGAGCCCTCTACTTAGGCCAAAACATATGATGGTGGGAGCAAATGAGTTTTTATTTTATTTTGTCTTCTTTTTAGATACCTGGGGAAGCCGTGGAGTTGGGGGGAACAGCCTGGATGTCAGGGCTGGGCAGTAAGAAGGAGAAAAGTGTAGAATAAACCGCTGTGGACACAATTTTAACCTGGTGCCACGATAAACATGTCTGGTTCTGCTCACTCCTCTCTTGGTGGCTGAGTAGTTGTCCAGATCCCCATGAATTCCCATTACCTCTCTGGTATTTTTTGCAAAGTGGTAAAATTGAGACTGTGCTGTGTAGTAATTCATTCATGCTATGTAGTAATACAGGATGTTTTTGTTATAAAACTTGTTTTTAAACTCCCAGTCAAAATATTGTTTGTCTCTGTTCTGTTTCTCATTAGTACATTTTACTGCCTTTGGCTCTGTCACAATGATATGAATTGGATTAAAGCTGGTGTTTACGTTGCTTGAAAAATATCTGTGGTCTTGTAAGCGAATAGTTCGTTTAATAACTAAATTTAATATCTCCTCTATTTCAGATTGTGGATAAGAGGGTCAGAAATTCTAAAGAAATTCTGAATATATTTTTGTTTAGAAATTTTGCTACAAGTGGTGACTTCTTCAAATAAGTTCTAATTGTTCTTGGGGTGCTCCCAGGGTGCTCCCTTGTCTCTGACATGGTGGTTGTGTTGCCCTCATCCCTGCAGGTGCCAGTGATCGCCGTACTGGGCTCTGGAGGAGGTTTCCGGGCCATGGTGGGCTTTGCTGGAGTCATGAAAGCACTTTATGAGTCAGGAGTCCTGGACTGTGCCACGTACATCGCTGGGCTCTCGGGATCCACCTGGTAAGGCCTTCCTCTTGGTTATTCTCAGCTTCCCTGCAGCAAGTTCTGAAGGAATTGTCAGAGAGCTGACTTATTTCTGTGGTTGTAATTCACAGAACATTTTACACATCCAGGTCAGCTTGGGGAGGTGTTTTGGCTGCCCCGAAGGGCAAGGACAGCTCAGGCTCCAGGTGTTTTTCCAGGAGCTTTGAGAGCAGGAATGGATGGAAAGAGGTGCCAACATATGCACCCATATTTCTATATCAACACTTAATGTGTGTTGTTTTATTTTCCCAATGAAATGTGAAAAACCAAAAAAAATCCCTTGTGATTTGAAGCTGATGACTCAGTCAACCCAAATTGTGTTGTATGCTTTGGGAGGACTGTTAGAGCTCCTCAAAATCACAGAATGATCTTTTGCTAATTTTACACCCAGTGTAAAATCCTGGTGGATTCACTGGGAAAGTCTCGGGCCTGGCTGCCACCCTGCAGGGCATCCCACTGTGGATTACCCACTGCCTCAGTCCCACTGGCACTGTTTAATTTAGACAATACATCAGGTTTTTAAATAGTTCATTTAGCCTTGAGGAGCAGGCACTGGTATTGATGGGGGAGATCTTATTGTTAACCTCAGTTCCTCATAAGCAGCTGTGAAGAAAACGGATTCTTTTTGGAGATACCCAGAGAAAGGACAAGGAGTAATTGGATTAATTCTTAGGGAAACTATGTTGCAGTGAGAGTGCCCAGGCACTGGAATGTGTTGAGCCATCCTCACCTGAGCAGGCTGGGGACGGTGTCATCCTCTCAGTCTGACTCAGGCAGTGCTCATGTGAAGGCTGGACTGGACTGAGCACAGCCCTGAGCAGACTCATCTGACTTAGGCTGGCTCTGCATTGAGCAGGAGACCTCGAGGGTCTCAGGGATGAGATTATACAGATGTCTCAATTCTTTGAGAGAAAAAGACTTGCAATATAAACAAGAAGGGAATCTGCCTGCGATTAGTTTTATCACCTGGTTTAGCTCTAAGGAAGCACATGAATTTTAATTCCACACTCCAACCCAAAGTTGACTCTTGAAGGACATAATGATTGGTTCTGTTCCTTATATGGGTTTTTTGTCAATTATTTTTCATTGTGTGATGCTTGCTTCCCTCCTCCCAGACTAGGGGGAAGTTTTCAGAATGCCAGGAGGTTTTGAAATGCCAGAAGTGTCTGTAAACTAGAGTAAATTTCTCCTTTAGATTGGACTATAAAAGGTTGGAACATGTGTTTCCTGTTGCTGGTGGTGGGGGCAGATTCATCACTGTCCATTGAGAGAGATGGATGCACTTCTGTCACAGCTGTCAAAGGCAGAAGGTGGATGAAGAGCAGTGGAATAGTGCAACGTGATGTTAAAACATTCCCTGTGTTTCTAGGGAAGGGTTTGCAATCCCTGCTCAGAACAAACGTCACTCTGCTGGCTGTGAGGTCTACTTTGGGGAAAACCCAAGGGTGAATATGTAGTTGATCTAATGTAAACCTATAAAATCTGAGTTAAAATAGCAAGATTATCTAAATGCTCGAGTCAGAAACAGATTGGAGACAGTTGTGTTTGAACAAATTTACTTTTGCTCTCTGATGTCACCCTTCAGTCTTTCCTTGCTTGATTAATAAATAAATTGACACTTTGGCACTCCCTTTCTTTTCTTCCTTTTCCATGAAGTGTGTCACTTGGGAATAATTCTCTTTTCTTTTTTTCCTGAAGGGTGCATAATACCTTTCCTGGCAGGAGAGGCAGGTTTTTGCTTGTCCCCTCAGCTGCATGCCTAACCTCGGAGCAATGCTCTTCTGCCACCTTGCTTCAACCTAGTGCTGACTTCTCCAGCTGCACTCCCCTTTCCCTGCACCCAGGAGCTGATGTGGAGCCCGTGGATGGAGTCCTGGCAGCCCACGTGGGACAGGGTTGGTTGTGCTGTCACAGAAGTGGCTGGGCATGACCTCTGGGCCAGGCTGACCCTGTGTGTGTCCCAGAGCTGTGCCTGGAGTAAGGGATGTGTACCTGAGCCAGGTCACTGGGTAAATAAGAGTAAATGAGCCTCTCGTAGATTAGAAGGGCCTGTCTTGAGTCTTGGTGTAGCCAAACCCAACCAGGTGGAAGCCAGGGCTGCCTGCACGTGTGTCTGAGCCTTGTGTGCAGTAATACTAAACTTGTTTCTCAGTGGCAAACTCATGATTTCCCTCTTCCACATCCTCACAGTCAACTAACTCTCTGCACAGGTTGTAGTTACTGTGCTTCAGTTTATTGTGGAAGCATCATATCCTGGAAAGTGGGGCCATATCCAGGCCAGAACCCCCCCGTGCCCAGAGCTGAGCCCCAGCATGGGCGGTAGGAAAGGGATTGGGGTTCCACCCCCCTGCCCTGTGCTCAGGTGAGAGCCCACCTGCAGAGCTGCCCAGCCCTGGCCCCAGCACTGGGGGGACCTGGAGCTGCTGAGAGAGCCCAGGGGAGGCACCAGGATGAGCAGAGGGATGGAGCAGCTCTGCTGGGAGGAAAGGCTGGGAGAGCTGGGATTGTTCACCTGGAGAAGCTTTGGGGTGACCTCACTGTGGCCTTCCAGCACCTGAAGGGGCTGACAGGAAACATGGAGAGAGAATTTCCAAGGGATGGGGGGACAGGACAAGGGGATGTAGCTTCCCACTGCCAGAGGGCACAGTTAGATGGGATATTGGGAAGAAATCCTTTCCTGTGAGGGTGGGCAGGCCCTGGCACAGGGTGCCCAGAGAAGCTGTGGCTGCTCCTGGATCCCTGGAAGTGTCCAAGGCCAGGCTGGACAGGGCTGGGAACAACCTGGGCTGGTGGAAGGTGTCCCTGCCTATGGCAGGGGTTGCTTCTAGAGAGGCTTTAAGGTGCCTTCCAGCCCGAACCATTCTGGGGTTCCGTGATACACTGAGATATTTTAGGAATTTTTCAGTAGTGATAATGAGGGCAGAGAGGTGCCTCTTACAGGGGGAGAACTGCATGTGTCCTTCTAGGACCTCCAGTCTGCCCAACAGCTGTGCTAGCTGGAGGAGCTCCTTTCAGCTTAGGGTGTTCTATCTGTTATCCCTAAACAGAAAAATGAGGACTCTAATCATTCACTTCATACACATTATGGAAAATGCATGTTGAGTGCTTGATCCTATGCTTACATTTAGAGCAAATTGCTCAGCTTTCTGTGCTTTGATAAAAAGGAAATGACAATTTCCTGTATAAATGGAGAATTAATTAAGCTGATTTAATCAGTAAGTGTATCAACTCATTTATGAGCTGTTTGTAGCTTTCACTGCAGCAGGTTTGATGCTCACAGAGCCTGTTTGCCCTTGCAGGTATATGTCCACTCTGTATTCCCACCCGGATTTCCCAGCCAAGGGCCCCAAGGAGATCAATGAGGAGCTGATGCACTCCGTGAGCCACAACCCCCTGCTGCTGCTCACCCCTCAGAAGGTCAAGCGCTACATCGATGCTCTGTGGAACAAGAAGAGCTCAGGGCAGCCTGTCACCTTCACAGACATCTTTGGCATGCTCATAGGGGAAACCCTCATCCATGATGTGAGTGCTGCCTGCTGATGCTCTTAAAGCTGTCAAACTCTTTATATAATTCCCACTGTTACCATTTTTTTGAAATTACCTTAGTGACATTTATGCAAATAGCATTTGCTTAAAAAAGTACTAATTGCAACCTGAAAGTTCCCCTTGTTTTTTTGTTTTTTTTTTTTAAAAAAAAAGGCAACAGGAGAGCTTCATACTGTTGTATTCTATAATTGAAAATTCCTGATTGGCTAAATCAGGCACAAAGACTTCCAGTTCAGATGAGTCAGGTGAGCAGCAGCTGGATTTGATCTTGTGGGAAGATTGAAATGTGTCAGTAGATTTGCAGATGTGTTTTATACACTTCTATCCCTCATGAGTTTACACTGATAGTGGGTTTTAAACAATTTAAAACACTGAAGAAGAGGCAACACAGCTTTTAGTGACAGATATATGGAATTCTGATGCTGAAAGGCTGTTAATGATTGTGTGAGGTTGGTTAGAAGTCCCTGTTTACCAAGGGATCAAAAATATGCACAGATGTTTAATTTAAATGAGAACCTGACACATCAGTGAAAAACTTTTCTTCTCAAATTTCATCGACGGAGGAGTCTCCCAGATCTTTTTATATATAAAAAGTTGTGATATTTATATGTATGTATGTGTGTATATATATCAGCAGGCCTTTACAGGATGTGTTTGGGACTGATGTCTTTCTTTCCCTGCAGAGGATGGACACCACTCTGAGCAACATGAAGGAGAAGGTCAATAATGCCCAGTGTGCTCTGCCACTCTTCACCTGCCTGCACGTCAAGCCAGATGTCTCAGAGCTGATGTTTGCAGGTGTGTTCCTAATCTGTGTTGAGTCACTTGTGGCAAGGAGGGAGGTGTGTGGCTGGTTAAAAAACCCTTTTTTTTTTTTTTTAATGCACCTGAGACTACTTGGATCTGACTTCTGGGAATGTGACAGAGTGATAAGAAGTTATTCAGGGATAGGTGATCACATATGCAGGTAGGAGTGCCAAACCAAAGAGAAACCTGGTGACTCCAACAGGGAAAAGATGTTTAAATTAGTGTATCAAACAGGGAAAAGATTTCTAAATTAGTGTATCAAACAGAGAAAGCAAAATGTCCTCACTCACCTTCTCTTTCAGAGAAGGGTGAAATCATCAGTTAGACTTGATGATCTCAGAGGTCTTTACCAACTTTAATGATTCCATGATTAAAATTGGACATACAGATTAGATATAATGCCTCTTTTTCACTTCTTGCCCAGTGTGAAGTGCCGTTGGTAGCACAAAAAAATCCTTTCACTTGTATTTATTCCATAGGTTTTAATCCCGTTTGGTAGCTTCAGATGAGAGTGGGTCCAGTTGTGGAGGATTCTACACAAAGATAAGAATGTCTACATATATATATTTATATATATATATATATATAGTTATATGAAAGACTGGAAAGGGAAGTGCCAGGTGATTGCTTCAGGTTTATATGGCACTGTAATTCCTAAAATAGTTACTTGGAGAAGTTGACGTCACAGCTTTGGTTGGAAATGAACATGAGAAATTGGAAATTAGGTTAAATATTTCATGGAAAAATGTGTCTTCTTACTTAGGAAACTGATACCTTTTTGCTGGAAAATAGGAGTATTTTGTGTTTTAGATGGACCTCTGTTTTTCAATAAATTTTATTTGGGTTACTCTTTTAACCCCAAATAATCTTCTGTTGATAATGTCTTTTTCTAAGTAAGATCAGAAGCGCCTGGAGGCTTTACTTTGTTCTAAAAAAAGGAATTCCCTGTGCCGGTGGATCTTGGGTTTGCCTTTTGAGGCTGACATCTCTGTCATTATAGAGGGTGCTAGATTTTGATTGCTTCTTATTTTAAGCTCTATTCACCCTTTTAGCTGTTCCTGATGTGAGAGCTATAGCAAATTTTGAACAGAAATATTTACACTGCCTAATTTACATTGATTTTAAGGCAGAAATTTTATTTCCCTGAGCAGGCTTTATGATTTGAGGACTCTCCTTCAGTGCAAATGCAAGCTGGAGGTGGACTAACTCAAATTAATTCTAATTCTCAGTTCAGCTTTGCTGTCACTCTGGTTCTGAATACATATCTGCCAATTCATGTTTATATAGCTAAAAGGAAATATGAAATTCCTGGACTGGGTCTTCAAATGAATTTCCTTCTGCTCCGGTGAATGTGAAGATTTGTGAGTGATTTATTTGGAAAATAGGATGTTGTATTTAACTTAGCTCAGATAAGCATTACCCTGTGAAATGAAACTCCCAGAAGTCATGATTAAATCTTTCCTTTTCAGGACAGGTGTTCACCTTCTGCTCCATGTGTCAGCAGGAATATCCTGAGGGTGGATGGCATTCCATGACACATGGGGATATTTCAAAGCTGTCTCTCTTGCCTTTCTTTTTCAGAATTACTTCTGGTTTATTTTGAATCAAATCAATCCCTGCTAAAAATAGGGAAGGTGAAATAGATGAATGGGTGAAATGCTAAAAAGAGAAGATAATGTTATGTTTGTTGTTTACTCCCTTTTTGAACTGAATTCTCTGATGGAAGCAATTCCACTGGTATGAAAAAAAGTGGTTCCAAGTCAGCTAAGATGCATTTTCAAAGGCCTAGATCAATAGAATGCAAATCACTTCTGATATTTTCTGCTAAGATCAGAAAGTGCATTTGAACATTTTATTCCATATTTTTCTTGAGCTCTCTGTTCAATAAAATGGACTTTTAAAGATATCTTTGGCAGTGGTTGAATTGATAAGTTTATCAGCTGCCTCTCAGCTTTGCCTTTTGATACTGGATTTCCCTCAAAACTTTAGGTTTGGGTAGAATCCAAATGCCTCTGCTAGAATATTTCACAACCCTTGGGATATTCAATGATTGGGTTTGTGCCACCTCTGTCACTGCTCTCCATATTTTTGGTGGAATTGCAGTGAAGGAAAAAGATCTTGGACCTGAGACCCACATGTGGCAGGGAATCATGCTGAAGCAGGGAATGAAAACCAGATGCCACTGTGTGTTCCTCATTTGTGATCTCTCCTCTTACACCTCTGGTTTTCCAATCTCATTCTGTTCACCAAAGTTTATTGTGGTAAGAGGGAATGAGGATTCTTCCCCTGTTGAGACAATCACTGACCTTGATTTGATTTTCCTAATGGTTATCTGGCTTCCCATTTCACTAAGATTTCTTTGCTTGGTTCATTTCTGTGTTTTCCTCCTCTGTTTCTATTCAGGCTGAGATTTGTGAGTGAGCACAGTTTTGTTTCTGACTTTGCAGACTGGGTGGAATTCAGTCCATATGAAATTGGAATGGCCAAGTATGGCACTTTCATGTCTCCTGATTTGTTTGGAAGCAAGTTTTTTATGGGGACAGTGGTGAAGAAATATGCCGAAAATCCCTTGCATTTCCTGATGGGTGAGTATGTGACAGAAAGATATTTAAAAATAAAGCAATTTCAGTAGTTCATGGACTTGTAAATGCAGTCACACAAAGTGTGAGACAGGAAGTGGAGCTCTCAGTTTGTTGGAAGACATTCATTTGAAAGATTTCACAGATACGGATTGGCATTTATTTATTTGTTTCTTGCTTCTTGTTTCAATCTTGTTCTGATTTGGACATCTGAGCTTATGACTTGGCCTGCTCCAAACTCGGAGGTGTGTTCAGAGAGCAACCAACTGCTTAAACAGTGCTTATTAAGATACGTGGAGTTTATTTTCCATCTGTCAAGCACCACTCATTGTTTATTTTTTCTCTTTCAGGTGTCTGGGGCAGTGCATTTTCAATATTATTTAACAGAGTCCTTGGTGTCTCCAATTCTCAGAATGAAGGGCCCACCATGGAAGAAGAATTAGGTACTACTAGTAAATAATTCCACTGTGCAGAGCAATTAATAGCAAGATTCTCCCTCTGGAAGGATGGCACTGCTGGTAGTCATTTAAGAATGTAGAATTAATTACCTTTAGTTGCTGGCACTGCTGGCTTGGGGAAGGAGTGTTGGGAATGTTCTTTCCTTTCTTTCTGGTCAGTCAGAGCTGCTGAAAGTCATATGCAGCTATCCAGCTCTCTTCTGGTAGTTAGTAGAATCCTCTCTTTATGTTGTTGTGTGATTTATGGAGAGCAGAAGCTATGAAGTATTTGATAGTTACTTGTGTAGTCTCTTGACACTGGGCTGTGTTATTAAAGGGATTAGCAAAATGCACCTAAGCTTTCTCATCTCTGGGTTGTTAAATTGCTCCATTCTAATCACAGCCTGTTGGTATCTGGTCCTTTGCTTGCAAATTGAGTGGTTTTGGTTTCATTTCTGGCACACAAGTGGCAAGGTGAGTGTAAAGAAAGAGTTGTGGCTTGGTTTGGATGGACTTTATCAAGTTTTATCTGAGAGTGTAGTTAGTGATAAAAGATTTTTTACCCTTTTGTTTCCTATTGAGAAGGCTTACAGGGGAAGATCTGACCAATAAATAAATTGTCCTAGACAGGCAGATCTTTCTGAAGAGCAAGAAGAGTAAATGTAGATTGAGATAGGTTTTAAATAATAACCTCTGTCTACCTCCTAATGGATGGAATTCAGCTGTTTGATAATCTCTTCTTTATGGATGAGAATGAGACCTCCAGGTTCCTATTTCTGATACAACTCATGAGTGTTAAAACCTCCTCATGGAGGATCCCTGTCAATAAATGTGATCATGGAAAAGTCTGCTTTTGAAAGATGGTGAGACACAGAATGTTATCTGTCATCTGTGACTCATTTCACATATCATTTAAAAAATATTCTTTGAAGTGAGATCAGATGTGAGGTCAGAAAATATTCATGTGACCTGAACCACAGTCTGGACCAGAGCTGGAGATGTCCCAATTCCACCTTGGCACCACAGTAACATTTTCCTAGTTCAGTAGGAGCTACTGAGAGGACAGAAGCGAATCATTTACATTTTAATGAAGGTGAATAAAGTGTGTCAGGTGTGTGGTGCAGAGGGGAGTGGGAGGTATTGCTTGAGGGTATTTTCTTTTCCAGCCCAAAAATTGCACGCTAAATCCAGTACCTGCTGCTCACGTTCTAATGTCCACAGCAGACCCAGTCTCTTCAGCTGTATTTTCTATTACAAAGACTATGAGAATTTTATGACTCAGATTGTTTTGAAATTCTTAACTTTTCTGCCAGTTAAACCCAGCAGTTAAAAGAAATTTACATTTCTTTCAACAGAAAATATTAGGCTAAAGCACCTTGTGGGCAACGACAGCTCAGACAGTGAAGATGAATCACAGCATCCAAAAGGTAAGGAAATGCTCAGATTCCATTTCATGGTTTCCATTTTCCATCAGCTTTTGTGTGGCTCAGCAAAATAGAGAGCAAGAGACTCCAGAAGGTTCTGGGCTTCACTTCAAGTCTCCTGCTCAAGCTGATCATCAAGTGATTCTCTCACACATGTCTGGAATTCCACATACACCCAAAAATGTGGTTAACTGAGCTGGAGCTCTCCAGAAGTCTGTTTCCGGCAAGCTGCTGAGCTCAGAGGCACCTTGGAATTGCTGCCAGCCCCGTAAACCAACGCTATCCATTGTTTTCAAGGGTTTCCCAATCAAATATTTGCCAAAGAATAGTTTAATGCATGTTTCCAGCATTCACAAGTGTCTTCTAGCACCTTTACAAATAACATCTGATACAGGAAATTCCTCGTGCATGGCACAGTGTTTGTAACAATGCCCAAATCCAGGTGCCCAGAAGAGGCACAGCCACAAAGGGAATTTGGGCAGTGGGAAGAAACTATTCTATTGGCAGTTATCTCTAAGTACCTAAAGCACCTGGAGATTTCTGGTGTCTTAGTCAGCTTTCTGTACTTGATATTTTTAGGGGTGATTTTCACCTGCAACAATCTGGTTTTATTTTTGCAAGTGGAGCAAAGATGGGCATGCAGCTGTTTGTGGTTTCAGGATCTACAGAAAAAAAAAGAAAATCCTATATGGTGAGACAGGGAATTATGTCATTAGCTCAGCTCAGTGATTACTTCCTCAACTCCCCTTATGTGTAAAACTGTAGGTGGTACCAGATTTTGTGTTTATTTGTGGATTTCCTGTTTAAACCCTACAGCCAGCACCAAACACATTTCTCTCTTAGTTTGTAGCCATGGTGAAAAACCAACAAATCTGGGATTGTAAACACTTGGAAATCCTTCCCACTTCCATAGAATGTTATAGGACAGATGTTGGACTTCTCTTGATGCTTGTTTTCTCTCTACTTATATAAAACTCAGTTCCTTTAAAGCCTGGGTTGAAGAGGCAAGTTTAAAAGCTGGATTTAAACTACCAAGCTTGAGCCTGAATTATTTTCTTATCCAAAACACCCCAAAAAGTCAAGTTTTGACAGGTGAATGAATGCAGAGTGGTGCCAGTCCAGGTCATTTTTATTGCGAGCTCCAACTGCAGACATCTAAGTCTGGATCTTTCATGGTGCTCTTTAGTTAATTAAAGCCAGATATTAATTGTAGTTTACAGTTCACTGTAATGATAATTCCAGGTATTTTAGAATTCCCATGCTATAGCATTATCCTTTATGCAGACTAACTCTGCTTTCCTGAGGAAAGCTGGATTTCTAACAGGCAGAAAGATGAAGAAGGTTGTCAGTGCAGATCCAGATGAATTTATGTCTACATCAAATATGGATCTTATCAGCTCAGGTCTATCCCTGAGCGCAGCAGAGCTTACAGAGAAAGCCCTCAGACTAATTAAGTCTTGCTCAGGTCGTCTCACATTCCCAGTCTATTTTCCTGATGGACACACCCACATTACTGTGGTGCAGATGAAAGGTTTCACTGGGCTGTGAAGCTGAAAGGATGAATTGTCTGCACTCCTCTGAAACCACTGTGCCAAAGCTCCATCACCCAGCCCCTGGCTTGTTGAAAGGATGTTTTTATTTTTGTAGGTTCTATATTTTATAGCCCCTGCAATGCCGGGGTGCACTTGCTATGTTCAAATACCACTGCTGGGTGTTCTCATTTTTGTGTGCAGGCTCTGGGGGCGCCGAGGCCAAGCGGGAGAGCCGGGAGAGGCTGCAGGAGAGCAGCCAGGAGAGCTGGGTGCAGCGCATGCTGATGGCCCTGGTGGGGGACAGCGCCCTGTTCAACACGCGCGAGGGCCGCGCCGGAAAGGTGCACAACTTCATGCTGGGGCTGAACCTCAACAGCTGCTACCCCCTGTCCCCTCTGGCTGAGCTGCACACCCAGGAGTCCCTGGAGGAGGACGAGCCAGCAGCAGTGGCAGGTCAGTTCCCAGAACACTGGTGCTGTGGGTGGTGACTAATGAAGCCAGAGGCATTGAGTTCCCGACGCGGTAACATCACACCAGGAGGGTCACTGCAGCACCGTGGGGATTGACCCTCAGTAGAGCTTGTGAGGGGACTGGGAGGCTCAAAGGGCACCACACAGTGACTTTTGTCTGCTCCCTGCCCCGTCCTTTGGCACAGCGTGTGGCACAGCCACTGGAGGGACGGTGGCTCTTCATTTAGCAGAAGGGGTCCAAACTGCTTTTGTGTATGCTGCCCTTTGTTACATCCACTTTCTCACTGTCTTGGCCTTCTCCAAAGGGTATCCAGGTTATTCTTGGCTCTTACTGATACTAAGCCTGCTGGTGGAAATTAAACCTTTCCGTGTTCTGCAGGGCTTCCCTGTTGCAAAACCTTTGTAGCTCATCTGCTGTCTTTGTCTTCTGAAAAACCCTTGGAGGCAACACACTTGTAGGATCACAGAATCAGTGAATTTTGGAAGGGACCCGCCAGGATCATGGAGTCCAAGCCCTTCCCCTGCCCAGACACCCCAACAATCCCACCCTGTGCATCCCTGGGAGCATTGTCCAAATGCTCCTGGAGCTCTGGCAGCCTTGGGGCTGTGCCCATTCCCTGGGGAGCCTGGGCAGTGCCTGACCACCTTCTGGGGGAAGAACCTTTCCCTGATCTCCAGCCTGACCCTGCCCTGGCCCAGCTGATAGAGTCTTACATTGCTGACACCATGTTCTTCCCTGTGCAAATCCACCTGACAGGCCATTCCAGGGTCCCTGATGTGCAAGTGCATCCACATTTCACATTGGCTTAAGCAAGAATGCAGATAGAGGATAAGAATTTCAGAAAAGTAAGAATTTGCAAAAGAAGTTCAAAGTCTTCCCCCACTCCATGAGGGATGTGGTGTGTGGGACAGTAGCTGTGAAGAATAATTGTGTTTGGTTAGAATTTTGGTACCTTTGTCTTAGTGTTCACTGCAGTCTGCTCAGTGAAAGGCAGTTAATTTCTTGGTGTTCTTCTGGCACTGGAAGTGTCCAAGGCCAGGCTGGATAGGGCTTGGAGCAAGCTGAGATAGTGGAAGGTGTCCCTGCCCATGGCAGGGGGTGGCATTGAGAAATATTCAAGGTCCCTTCCAACCCAACCCATCCCATGATTCTGTGATCCATCAAGCAAAGGACAACTGCACCTCTCTGAAGGGGGTGTTCCTTCCAGGCTGTTCCTCCCACCACAGCCCTACCAACCATCCCTGGTGACAGCAACATTCTCCTCAGCCCTCATTTTCTATTCAGAGGAAGGAGATTGTCCCAACCTCTCATTAAGCAACAGTAAATACCAGATGTCATTTAAAAGCTTAAGTAGCAGCCGGGCTCTAATGTGTCTTTGTTGATGTAACAAATCCCTTGCAAGGCTTGAAGAGTAATTTCCATCTGGACTCCACTTTCTAAATATTTCTGTCATCTCAGAGGTGTTTACAACTGGGTAGTCTTAATATTTATAGTACTTGGAAAAGAGGCAGGAAAGCAGATAGGAAATTTATGGTTGGAAAATATGACAATTAATGAGACTTTGGCATAATTAAGACACGTGGATAGTCTTCAGAATCAACTATCAACTTCCTGGGATTTGATTTTGATGGAAATAAAATGCTGGTTTGACAGAACTGCACCTCTGACACAATTACTTCGGAGTGCCTGAAACTTCTGTGGGTTAAAATGGGAAAAGTTTGACAGGACTGCACTTTTTTGCTGTTAGCCAAAGCCACATTCATAAACCTGCAGTAACAACTCAGATCTGACAGCTGTGAGTGGCTGCAATATTATAGTCAAGAATAGTTAAAAACCCCTTGAAATGTCAGTAGTTAAAATAAAATGTAATCATTCAGCAGTGTGATGAGTGTATCCACATTTTAATGCTGTGAATTTTCCTAATATATGGAATAGCAGAGGAGCCCAGAGGTGGAGATAGAAAGGAGACTGTGGTGTAAAATTTAAATCCTTAGATTACTGTGGCACTGGATGCATTTAAGCTGTGCATATTTATTCCTAGCACTGGCAGTTTACCTGTCAGCTTGAGTGCAGAGAGGAGTTTGTATTGCTTTAAGACTTACTCTCCTTTATTGCCAGACACTCCAAAGGAGAAGTAAGTGAATAAAAAAGGATATCAATAATACTTTCCATCTCCAGTTGTCCCAAACCCTCTGCAGAGGATAAACTGTGGCTGACCTAAGGCAATCTTACAGTCATTACTGAGGACTGAATTTAGGGTCTGCAGTGCCTGCAGCAGAGATCCCAGCTGCTTGGTCTGGAAGTAAAACCCTTGGCTTTGCTTTTCCACAGATTCTATTTGTGGAGATAATGCTAAGCATTTTCTTATTTCATCAGGAATGATTTCATTGTGAACTCAGAGTTGTTGTGTTTCTTTTCTTGATGTTACAACACACCAGAACAATTTGAGAAAATGCCAAGTGCATAACAATGGGGAAAAATAGCCCCTAATCTCTGCTTCCTTATTTCAGTATTTATGGAAACGGCTGCAGTAGATGGACGTCAGTAGCAAATGCCCTTCTCATCTCCCCTCCCTCCACTGGAGCTGCCATCTGTGGCAGATTTGCTCTCTAGGACGTGCCCTCTTTGTGATTTCCTAACAAATATCTGTATGTGTATCCCATTGCTGGGAAATTACCAGGACTGAGCTGGCTAAACGTGGAGCTGGGCTGGTAAACACAGACCCACAGAGCTGTTAAGGCTGGAAAAGACCTTTAATCATCAAGTCCAACCATCAACCCAGCAGCGCCACTAAACCCTGTCCCCAAGTGCCAGTCCTCCCATTTTCTCCCAGTTTGCTGTTTGGTGGACTGGAAGATGCTGGTAATAGGAATACATCTTTCCTGAAAGGCTGAAAATTCATGACCTAGGCTCTGGGATTCTATGACAACTGTGATTACTGAAACCCATTTATATGGCTGTTATAAATCTATTGATGACATTAAGATGTTTTCTCCTTTAAAATATACTGAGATTATTTTGATAAATTTTATTTTAGGATCATGAGGGCTGTAAGCAACTTGTTTTTCAGTGTTGGGAGGAAGTTTGTGTGGCAATAAAAACACTCTCATCATGAACACTGTTATAGCTGATGCTTGATTCAGTTCTTGATTAAAGGATCTTTCAAATTCAGTTTTTGTAACATAAGAAAAGACAAAACTTGAACAAAAATATTTTTGTAATTCCTTAGAAGTTCTAGTGAGAACAAGAGTTAAATTATATTTGATGTGTTGTCTTTAAACAAGAAGAGGAAAACAAAATTGGACTACTTGTGCTAAAGGGAACTGTAGTCAGTGTGGGTTTTTACAGGTTTTTTTAAATTGTGATGAATTTGATAAATACTGAGATATTTTCATTCATTCATGTTCATTCATGATAATAAAATAAATCTGTTTCTAAAATAGGTTTATAAACACACATCACCCTTTAGCAACAGGGAATGATTTAAAAGTGTTCTCTCCTTTAGAAATCACGGCAAATAGTGGAAAAATGGTGCCTCATTACTTAGAAAAGGGTCCTCTTACAAATAACAACAGAAATAAAAAAGAAATTATCTGTTTTAAGATTTTGTTTGGTGTTCACAACATGCTGCTCCTGAAATGAGAGGGACAAGAGTTAGAATTATTTTGTTTGCTTCAAAAATAGCCCTTTTTTTCCTTTCTTTTTCTTTCTTTTTCTTTCTTTTTCTTTCTTTTCTTTTTTTTTTTCTTTCTTTTTCTTTCTTTTCTTTTTTTTTTCTTTTTTTCTGATTACTGTCATTGTCAATAGGTAGGTGCCAGGAAATTCATTTGCCAGCTGATGCCAGGTGATTTGCCAAGTGCCAGGAAAAATAATTATGTGTTTCTATACAACATTCCTTACATTGCACTGCCCTCTACAGATATGAGCATTAGATTTTTCTTAAAAAGCAAAACCATGCACTGCAAATATTTGTAAGGTCTGGAACAAGAAAAGACTGTCAGGAGAAAAGTTTTAAGTACAGTAGGGATAGTTTAGTAGTGTCCAGAGTGTTCAGAGACTTTCATTTTCTGGTATCCAGAGACCTGAATTAAGTGTGAAGACACCCAGGGAAAATGGTTTGGTTTTTCCTGAGCTGCACCTGAGGGAATGTTGGGGCTAGAGGGAAACATCATCAGGCTGGGCTTAGAGAAAAGAGTGGTGGATACCACACTGGGACAGCACCAGCAGCAGGTGGCTGACAGGGAATTCTCTCCAGTGCCTAAATTACACACATGGACATGGGTCACTGCTTCTTTTTGTTCCTGGTGGAGGGGTGAGTGTGAGGTCATTAGGTCTGGTGCAGGTTTGGAAACAAGACCTGACAGTCCCAATTTAATGAGCAGAAGCAGACACAGACAAGTGTCACAGGAGGGCAGAGCCACAGGATTTCTGAGCAAATTTGGGAGAGCTGGGAGGGACGTGGGGTTGGGAGGGAACCTGGCGGAGTAGGTTTGGGCAGGGGTTGTAGGACACTGAGGGGATCACAGAATGTTAGGGTTGGAAGATCTCTGGAGATCACCCAGCCCCTGCCCAGGCAGGGTCACCCAGAGCAGGTGACACAGGGGCACGTCCAGGGGCTTTGGGATGCCTCCAGAGAGGGAGATCTCTCCTTCCTTGGGCAGCTGTTCCAGGGCTCTGCACCCTCCAAGGAAGGAAGTTCTTCCTCGTGGTGAGATGGAACTTGTTGTGTTTTAGTTTATGGCCATTGCTCCTCATCCTGTCACTGGCACCACTGAACACAGTGTGGGACCATCTTGTGACACCCCCAGATATCTCTTAACATCCCATAAACTTTTCCCTTTGTTTATGGATTGTTTGGGATGAAAGTGAAGGTGGGAGGGGTGGGATCAAACCCTGGGGTTTTGTCCCTGGGGCTGGGTGTTTGTCCCTTTTGGTTTGCCTCAAGCCACCTTTGGGTCTGCCTCTTGCACTTGGCCTCATGAGGGCCCTTCCAGTTCTGGCTTTTCACCTCATTCTCCAGTTTTTAAGAGTTTTAGTTACACTTGAATTCATGGTGTATTTACCTGGGATACACTGTGCAGTTCAAATTCCATACTCTCTCCAGAACAGAGGGAGACACTGGCAAGCTCATCAGAACCTCAGTTCTTAACTCAGATGTCCCTGCTTGGTTTGGTTTTCCCGTGTTCCACGCAGATCCTGACGAGTTTGAGAGGATCTATGAGCCCCTGGATGTGAAGAGCAAGAAGATCCACATCGTGGACAGTGGGCTGACCTTCAACCTGCCCTACCCGCTCATCCTAAGGCCCCAAAGAGGTGTGGATCTCATCATCTCCTTTGATTTCTCAGCCAGGCCAAGTGATTCCAGCCCTCCTTTCAAAGTAAGTGACGCTGGCCCTTCCTTTCCTGGGTTCAGGAGTTTAAGGTGACTTCAGTCCTGTTCCACATGGTCCCAGAAAGGCCTTGGTGCTGGTGTATCTACAGCTTTGGAATATTTCTTTCCACGTCAAGGCAGAATATTGCCCTGTGCCTCAGTTCCTGTTTACATGCCTTCCATGAGGCAACTGGCACAAAGAGGGATAATGAAATTCCTTTGAAGCAGGAGCTCAGTTGTTTTTATGGAAATTTTGCTTTGGCACTGATTTCAGAGTTTTATTTTCTGTCAGGATTAAACAATTAAGTCATTTTCCCTGCCATACTCTCCCTCTGCCCAGCTGCTCTCCTGTGTGTGCTGTGATGTAAATGGATGATTTCATGTCATCATCTTGCAGAAATGCATCATCTCAGGATTGCTAAATAACCTTTGGAATCAGGGTTAACTGTTCATTTACATCTCCAGGATAATCCCAGGACTGGCTTAAGTGGGACTCCTAAATCCATCCAGACCTGAGCAAAACAAACTGGAAAATGGGGACTAAGTGCCATGGCTGTTTTCTGCAGCAGGTGTGGAAGGCACAGCTGTCAGTCTGTACAGCCTGCACGTCCACACAGCTCCAGCTGATCCCAAAGCCTTTTCATGGATCATTTTGGGAACTGCTACAGAAAAGCCAGCACTTCAGAGACTGCTGTGAGCTTCTCACTTTGTGCAGTGGCTTAGTGGGCAGGGCAGGATTTGTTTGATCCAGAGGTCTTTTCCAATGTTAATGATTCAACCATCTCAAATAAGAGTCATTATTTATTTCAAACCCAAATGGATTTTTAAAATAATCTTTAAGGGAACTCAGAAAGCATTCCTGATTGAGAAACAACTGGCATTCCTTGTTGCTTTACAGACGAATTTCAGCTAGAACAGACAGAGAATTATTTTCCTTCAGCTGCTATGGAGTGACAAAACCCCCAAAACAACATTAGAAAATAACAGCAGTAGCAAAATGAGCTTGAGATCAGTGCTGCCAACTACAAAGCGAAATTACAGGAGAATAAAAAGGAGAAATTCCTGTGTTCTCTAGGTCTTGGGGCTACTGAGGAGAACAGAGCACTGAAAAGACTTCCTAGTGCTTGAGGTCCTTTGTTTTTCCTTAATTGACTGAATCCCAGAGTTTGTTTTTGCCTTTAATATTCTATTTGCATTAGAATGTATCTCCTTTTTTTTGTCAAGAGTATTTGCCCCAGCAGCTAAATTTGCTGACACAGCACTGCCATTGCCTCTGAAACATTTTTTTCTCCCTTTTTTAAACATTCCACTGATGGAGTCCATGCAAAAGGGCTGTATGTGGTCACCCCCGCTATCCTTAGCATTCTGTCTTTGCCAGCTGCAATTTTCTGGGTTGTTTTGGGGAACATGGAGAGATTAATTAGCGCTCAAGTGGTTAATTATTTTCTCTTAAACTGTCATTTTCAAAAGGCAAAAGTTTCCTTAACATGGTAAAAAATGCTGGGGAAACTAGATGGTGCCTCAGGTTTTCCAGAAGCCTCTGCTGAAGGGAATGGTCCATTGTTTCTGAAGCACAAGTAGGTGTGTGCTGAGGCAGGGGACAGGAACAGGAACCAGTTCTGTCCCATTGGTGCATTGCAAAGAGCAAATGCCACTTCAGAAGTGGGCTGTACCTATGGTAGCACTCTAATATTTTACTGCAGTGGGGAAATCAGCCAGCTGAACTCAATGACTCGAGCCTTGGTTTACCATTTTACACCCACTATCTCCTAATCTCTTGCGTATCCAAAACAGTCGTCCAAAGAAGGGTCCTATTTCATTGAAAACCACGATTAAAGATGTTTGACCTTCCCTCTCCTCCCTCTCACACGCCCTGATTACATGCTTTTGAGTCATTGTTTACAAATTACCTTGTTTACTGGGTTGTCATGAGGAAAAAGAAGCCTGTTTTGCAGAGCTCTTCACTCGGTGTGCTTTGAGAGGCCGCTGTGTGCAGGGGTTGACTCTTGAGTACAACAATGCGTGGCCCCGTGTTTAGGACCTTTCAGGGGTTGCCACAGCACTGCTCCTGCTTTGCAAAGTAAAATTAGGGATGGCTTTTCCCTCGTTGTCAGCTCTGTAAATTCACTCCCCCAGGTTTCTGGGGCAGACCACATTCCTTCCTGTGACTCACGTGGCAGGTGGTGGGGCCTGGGCAGGGTGAGTGAGGTGCTCAGTTGGTCCTGCTGGGTCATCTGTGCTGAGATGGACTTGATTAGTCCTGAGAACCACAGGGTGGTTTGGGCTGGAAGGGACATTAACCTCATCCCACCCCTGCCATGGGCAGGGACACCTTCCACTGTCCCAGGCTGCTCCCAGCCCTGTCCAACCTGGCCTTGGACACTGCCAGGGATCCAGGGGCAGCCACAGCTTCTCTGGGCACCCTGTGCCAGGGCCTCCCCACCCTCACAGGGAAGGATTTCTTCCCAGTATTCCATCTAAACCCACTCTCTGGCAGTGGGAAGCCATTCCCCCTTGTCCTGTCATTCCATCCCTTGGAACTTGTCTCTCTCTGTGTCTCCTGTCAGCTCCTTCAGATGCTGGAAGGCCACAGTGAGGTCATCACAAAGCTTCTCATCTCAAGGCTGAACAATCTCAACTCTCCCAGCTTTTCCTCCCAACAGAGCTGCTCCATCCCTCTGCT
This sequence comes from Prinia subflava, assembly GCF_021018805.1. NCBI lineage: Eukaryota > Metazoa > Chordata > Aves > Passeriformes > Cisticolidae > Prinia > Prinia subflava. Next base: position 24,714,241 of record NC_086256.1, read on the forward strand.
CATCCTGGTGCCTCCCCTGGACTCCCTCCATATCCTTCTTGTGTTAGGGACTTAATAATTTATTATGTTATTTAACATTACATTACAGTACCCCACATGATCTCTGTCTCTGCAAACCTCCTGACTTTGCAGTGGAAGCTTTTATGCACGTGAGTCTTTCTCCTCTTTCCAGGAAATCCTGCTGGCTGAAAAATGGGCCAAAATGAACAAGCTTCCTTTCCCCAAGATAGACCCCAACGTGTTTGACCGGGAGGGCATGAAGGAGTGCTATGTGTTCAAACCAAAGGACACCTCCTCGGAGAAGGACTGTCCAACCATCATCCACTTCGTGCTGGCCAACATTGACTTCAGGAAGTACAAAGCTCCAGGTGAGCTCACAATTCCTGCTGCTGAATCCACCTATTCCACTGGAATCACTTGGTGGTTCTGTACTAGGAATGTTTTGCCTCTGAAACAACTCAAGCTTTGTCTGCAGTCCTTAGGGAATTAATTCAAAGGAGTCATTAAAAATAAGGTAATAAATCCTCAGCCATGACATTTGGATGGAATTTTTGTGTTTGTCCTGTGCAGGTGTTCCCAGAGAAACACAAGAAGAGAAGGATTTTGCAGACTTTGATATTTTTGATGATCCAGATACACCTTTCTCTACCTTCAACTTCCAGTATTCCAATGAGGCTTTCAAGAGGCTCCATGACCTCATGGAGTTCAACACCCTCAATAACATGAATGTAAGTATGGGGGGTTAAAGGGATTGGATTGTTACAGGGGGAAGTGGGTGATGTGAGTAAAGCCCTAAATCTGCCCTACAGAAGGTTCAGGGCTTTGCCTCAGTGTTTGTGTGATTTTCTTATTCGGTTCTTGCCTTGGTTTTGCCATTTTACCATCCCAAGCCATTCAGCTGAGCAAAGGGGACTCTTAAAGATGTAAATATGATGTGCAGGATTTTATTCTCAGGGTTTTTTGTCTAATTGGACAAAAAGGGCACTGGAAGCTTTCTCTGAAGGAAATCTCTTTTTTAGCTAACTCAGTAATAATTCTTTATAATTGATAGTTGGCAAAACATGACATCATGATCCCAAATCAGTGGAGTGACAAGTGTAATGATCATCCCAGATAAAGATACAGGGGTTTTAATCAATATAGTGTTGAAAACTTGTTACATCAGCACAAAAGAAATAAAAGTGAAGATTTAGTCTTTCTCAACATAATAATTACTTTTTACATCCTTGAAATATGGATTTTCTCAGTGTTTGAATTTACCCTTCTGAGTTTCACTGGGGCTTTTTAAATTCTGTGTATTTTTGTGTGACTTCTTTGGTGCTGGTGGTCTCACTCTTGTTTGTACTAAACACATTAAAATCAGTTTTTTACCCTCAAGAAATACCATTTGTACTAAAACTCATTGATCCCTTTGCTCAGTGATGGAGCACAGCTAAAAGTGGGAGCAGCAGCTGTCAAGGGGAGAAGGGGCTGTTTCTGTCCGTTTCAGAGAGGTTCAGATGTGAGATTTCCTGCTGGCTGTGCTGTTCCCTGCAGGTGATCAAGGAGGCGATGATGGAGAGCATCGAGTACAGGAAGCAGAACCCCTCGCGCTGCTCCGTGTCCCTCAGCAGTGTGGAGGCCAGGAGGTTCTTCAACAAGAGCAACCTCAACAACAACCACACGTAGAGGCTGTGGCTGGCCCTGCCCAGCCCAGAAACTGCTCCTGCCTTTGGAACTGGGGCCAAAAGGACTCGAGTGGGGCATCCCTGCTCCGCACAGGGCTGTGCGACACTCCTGTGAACACAACTTCTTGTGAATGTTCACGTTCCAATAGCATTTTGTACTGCTTTTTTAAGAATAAAAACATTTCAGTAGGCTGAGATCCTAATTTTTAAAACTGTGGACTTAGCTGGAGGTCATTTGGTTCAGTGTCTTTTTGTTTTCTTATAAAATTGTAAACACTGGTTTCTTTTGGGGGGGGTAATTGATTTTTAATTGATGTAAACTGGGCATAGCTTGAAAGGGAAGATGGAATTAGAAAAAAAAATTGAAATCCACTTCACTGCTATATGAGAATGGCTGTACAACTCACCAAAAAACTAAACCTCTGAGATTTTCTTATTTAATCCTCAAAATTACATTGCTTGAACTCTTGAGCTACTGGCAACCATGTGTTAAATTATTGTCAATTTGTGTACTTCTGACCTGAATGTTTCTTCATAAATTGACAGTGATTTTGCATTTGAGCATGATTAAAACAACACATTTCTGCAAAGGTATAGTGGCAATGTTTACTGGGGATTGGTAAAACGTGCCCAGGTGTGAATGTGAAGCCTTACTGGCTATTTTAAAAATAAATTCTTAGGGCTTTGAATAATGAAAGACTGTGCATAGATAGAGATTATTTTAGTACCATCTGAACCAATATTGCTGTAACTTTGCAAATGCACAGAAAATGCAACTGCACCTCTGAAAACTTTAATTACTAAAATCAGTAAATCCCTGGGAAGGGAAATAATTACAATGCATTTCTTTTAACAGCCTCTGCACCAAAGAATCATGGAATGGTTGCAGGTGGAAGGTGCCTTAAAGTTGATTTCATTCCACCCCCTGCCTTGGGTAGAGATGCCTCCCACTAGCCTAGGTTGGTCCAAGTATACATGCAAAGTTCTGTGGTTAAATAACATTTCCTGTATTGATCAATAGGTTTTATTTCTGTTTGAGTTAGTGCATGTTTAAAATCAAGAGAGAAAATAAAAGTAACTTAGTGCTGCATAATTTAAACATTTTCCTTAAATTCTGGAATACAGAAAGGAACTGGTACCATTATATTATTGTAATATTTTCTTTTAAATGTTGTCTTTTCTTTTGTTAATGTAATATGTGTATTTTTTATTTTATAATATGTACCTACTCTGTTTCATGGAAGAGTTTTATCATGCTTTATACAGTTTATATTATCACAGTGTTACCAGATGATAAAAAATAAAACTATATTTGTCACCTGCTGTTTTCAGACAGTTTTATTTTGATAATTTATGGTCTATTTTCAGGATTTTTGTGAAGAGTTGTGGAGCAGCTCGATGGTGTGGAGCAGCTCACAAGACTGACAGTACACAGGATGAGTCTTTGCTGTCTTTAATCTTGGATTCCTTATAAAGCAGGGAAGTTCCTTAGACATTATTAAAAATAATGTGGAAGGAGTATAATAATGCAGGAAAACCCCTCTTGTGACAGCAACCACACAGTTTTCCTGTACCTAGAAATATCATCCTTTGTTTCTTATTTTCCCTCCCTTTAACCCAGATTCTTCTGCTTTGTGTGTCCAGTATTGTTTTCCAACCCAGCGTGTGATCTCTAGGAGGCAGAAAAAGGTGGATTTAGAGAATGAATTATTTTGGGCTTCAAACATTACTGTAGGGGCAGCACATGGAAGATCCTTCACGCCTGAAGGACATGGAAACGCCAGCCTGCACTGGGGAAGGTGGTGAAGCCTTAGGGGTGAGCTCAGTTCCTGGAAAACAGTTCTGATACGGTCTGGAAAACAGCTCTGGTGGGTCCTGGAAAATAGCTGTGGTGGGCTCTGGGAAACAGCTCTGGTGGGCTCTGGAAAATAGCACTGGTGGGCTGTGGAGAGCAGCTCTGGTGTGCTCTGGAGAGCAGCTCTGGTGGGCCCTGGAGTTCAGCTGTGGAGAGCAGCTCTGGTGGGCCCTGGAGAGCTCTGGAGAGCAGCTCTGGTGAGCTCTGGAGAGCAGCTGTGGAGAGCAGCTCTGGTGAGCTCTGGAGAGCAGCTCTGGAGGGCCCTGGAGAGCAGCTCTGGTGGGCTCTGGAGAGCAGCTCTGGTGTGCTCTGGAGGGCAGCTCTGGTGGGCTCTGGAGAGCAGCTCTGGAGGGCCCTGGAGAGCTCTGGAGAGCAGCTCTGGTGGGCCCTGGAGAGCAGCTCTGGTGTGCTCTGGAGGGCAGCTCTGGTGGGCTCTGGAGAGCAGCTCTGGTGGGCCCTGGAGAGCTCTGGAGAGCAGCTCTGGTGTGCTCTGGAGAGCAGCTCTGGTGGGCCCTGGAGAGCAGCTCTGGTGGGCCCTGGAGAGCAGCTCTGGTGGGCTCTGGAGGGCAGTGCCAGGATGGGCATTGGAAATCTCTGCTTGCCTTTTCCTTTACCAGCAGAAGGGAAGGCTCAGAATGAACCCCACTGACCTGGGGGCTTTGGAGCTCCTCTCTGTGCTTGTGTTGGTGAGAAGGAAATCCATTTTGGCAGGGAATGGGGCTGCAGCCAATGCCCTTTTCCAGTTCCCCTGGGCATGTTTTGTCTGTGGCATGAAACCTGAGCAAGGAGTGTGAGTGATCACCTGCAGAGCTGTTTCTACAGAGCACACAGAGCTGGTTTTCCAGGAGATCTGCTTGTGCACAGGAGTGGATGTGGATCAAACGCTGGGAGCCGGTTGTGCAACCACTTGTGTTGACATAACAGGTTTTGCTCTGGTGCTCACTGGAGGCAAAGCCGAGCAGACGTTTCCTGGAGCTGTAAATTCACCCCTCACTGGCTGCTGGCAGCTGGGATGGACAGGTTTGTGTAGGGGTGACTCACCCAGGAGGTTACATGGGGCCCTTCTCACGAGAGGTGGAAGGCAGGGGCCGTGAGGGTTCCCAGGAATTCCCCATGGCAACACAAACACAGCACTGCAGCGCACGCGAGCAGCAGGCACCAGGGCAGAGCAAGGACTCCCAGCTCCTTGACCTTCAGACAAACCAAACCCCACAGGACTGGGCCCAACAGGAATTCTGTGGTGGCTGTGAACCCATGAGCACCAAGCCCCACAAACCCGAAATCAGAGAACAAAGGCCAAGCCAAAAGACTCCTGGTTTCATTAGGTTTTGTCAGGAGATGTTTGGGAAGAGAACTCCCAAGGCTTGGAGAGACCCATGTGGTGGGATGGAGCTGGATCTCAGGGCTGCCAGAAGCACAGACAGGCCTGAGAAAGGCATGGGGGTGAATGGGCACTGAGAGGGGAGCCCCAGCTGTGACGGGGTCCCTGGTGCTGGGCCTGATGTCTGCAGAGGGAACTGTTCTGCAGCACCTGGGGCTTCCCTGCCACTCCATATTCACCTGCAGCCAGCCCATTGTGAGGGCATCCCAAAACCTGTCAGAAGAACCTCAGGGAATGTAATATCAAACCAACTTTATATTTAAATATTTTATCTTTTATCCACTCTTCCAGTGTGTCCTCCTCAAAGACTGTGACCAAGCTGGCTGCAGAAACCTGGGAACCTTGAGGTGGTTTTGGCCTTTGTGTCTCTCTCAAATTCTCACACAGGTACATTGTTTTAGGCAAGTCTAAATTGAGCAGGAACAAATAGGCAGCTCTAGGCTTATTTGGGTGTGAAACTGTAACTTCTGTCATCGAAGAATAAACTGCACTGGCAAAGCTACACCTCCCATCCTGGAAGTGTCCAAGGCCAGGCTGGACAGGGCTTGGAGCAAGCTGGGAGAGTGGAAGGTGTCCCTGCCCATGGCTGGGGATGGCACTGGATGGGCTTTAAGGTTTCTCCCAACACAAACCGTTCCATGAATTTGTGATTCTATCATTTGTTTGGAACCATTTTGTAATTTAGCTGCATTTCTGCCCCTCACCCAACTTTTTGTATGGATTGTGGGGATGGATGGCTGGGCCAGCACTGACAGCACAGGACACGGGGCTTGTGCCAGGCAGTCCGTAAGTTCTGGGATGAGGAGAACAGGAGACACCCTCCACATCCCGCTGGTGCTGAACTCCTTCCAGACGTTTTCTCACAGCTCGTTTAGGGCGTGTGCTGGAAAACACAAACCAGAATTAACGCCACGGCTTTAAAAGAGACTGAGAGAAGTGTTTCACCAGTGTGTTTGGGAAGCAGAGACACTGATGCTTTGCAGCTGTGGATTCAATGCAAATCCTTCTGATCTGGTTTTACCCAGCCCCAGGGATCTGCCTGGGGTTGTTTCTGTGTGAGGTCAGCCCCTGCTGCTGGCACTGATCAGTCCCGGGATGCTGCCGGCACAGACAGAGCCAGCCTGGGGGCTGGGCTCGGGTCTGTGATGGGAAGATCCCTCTGCTCCTCCGTGGGGCTCTGATGTTGGCCCAGGACTGTGGGCTGGGAGCAGAGGCTGAAAGGAGGGAGGTTTGCATCCAGTGTGCCGTGGGCAGTCCCAGAGTTTGTTTAGGATGTCCCTTTATAAGGCTGGGAGGAAGCTGTTCTGAACCGACGCTTTTTTGACCTTGCAGGAGTGCAGAACTTAGTGATGCTGTTTAACTCTCATTTGCTGTGCCTCCCTCAGCTTCAAGCCTCTTCTAGCATGTTGTATAAAATCACATTTTAGACCCATTTTTAGGTAAAGAAATTTATTCTAAGGTGATACAGAGCAGATTTCAATACCCCATCAGATCACAGACCTTTTTCTGGTGTTGCCCCTGTGTCTTTTCTGTCTCTTTTTTCAAGAGCTGCCACAAAATAAATGAGAGAATAATTTGACATCTGAAATCCACTGTGTCTTTATTGCTCACTTCCTTTTCTTTTGTTTTGGAGTCCTGGGATCACAGAATCGCTAAGGTTGGGCAAGAACTAACAGATCATCAAGTCCAGCCATCAGTCCAGCACTACCATCAGGTTCAGCAGTAAACCTGGTCCCCAGGTGCCAAATCCACATGGTTTCTGAACACGTCCAGGGATGGGGACTCCACCATGCTCTGTGAGCTGGGATAGCTGGAAGAGCTAGCAGCAGGAGTGGGGTGGTGTGAGGGAGCAGTGTTTCAGAGTAAATTGTTTGAAATACAGGGAATACAGTCTTCTAGATGAAGAACATGGGTATTTATACAGTTAAATATCTGTATTTAAAATTTGTGTTCAACTTAGGAACTGTCATTGCTCAAGACCAAACCCACCCCACTTTTCTTCTCATCCCTAGTGGCCAGTGGGTATTTCCAGCTAAAGGAAGCTTTAAAGTCCCAAAGATCATTGTCCTGCTGTTTGGTGCCTGTGTCAGGAAAGGGCATCAGTGTTGGGCTTGGGGTTTGGTCTTTGTGCTTGTAAAATGATTTAGTACCTGTGGTGAGGAGGGTGAGTTGTACAAGTAGCAAAATGTGATGAGAATGACCTAAATTTAATAAAATGGCTAAAAACGGTGAGGATGTGAAAAGCAGGTGAACACTGAGGGACACTGGGTTACCTGATGTGGGCTTTACACACTCCCAGAGTCAGAAAGCCTCTCTCTGTCTTGCAGGCTGCAGCCTCAGGTGTTTTGTACAGCATACACTTTATTGCAGATGTTTTTCTTCCAGGCAGCGATAACTGCCCACAATATCAGCCAAATTCCTATCAATCTCAGTGAAAATTTCAAGGCATTTAGTCTAACACTGAGTGTTGCACTAAACCAAATCATCCTTCTGCTATGAGTTCTCCCTCTGCCCAACCAAGGCAATCCTGACCTCTTTTAATCTGGGACATGAGTGGTGTTTAATCAGTGTCTTATAGTTTTCCCTGTTTATTTAATGTTTTGTTTTAGAACTTCTTTTTGGTGCACTGATTTAAAATGATTTAGCAGGTGACACCTGGACTGGACCAATGGCATGGCTGATACACAAATAGAAAACAGATCAGCAAATGTCATAGAATCACAGATGGGTTTGGGTTGGAGGAGACCTTAAATTTCATCCTGTGCCATTGGCAGGGACACCTTCCACTGTCCCAGGCTGCTCCAAGTCCTGTCCAGCCTGGCCTTGGACACTTCCATGGATCCAGGGGTAGCCACAGCTTCTCTGGGCACCCTGTGCCAGAGAAGGAACAATTGTTCCCTCAGAGGGAACAATTCCTTCCCAATATCTCATCTAGTGTTGGTGGAGCTGATTGAAATGAAATAAACCCACCAGACTCTGTTTGATTCCTTAAACAAATGTTAACAGGAAGGAGGGGATGCCCAAAAGAGCAAGGTTTGCTTGCTTCTAAAGCCAGCAGCCCCTTCTGTGTGTGTGGAAGGGTGAGGCCAGAGCCACCCCTGTAAAAATGCAGCAGAGGCCAAGGTGGACAAACATGCCCTGGGAGCTGTGCACAGGAAAGTTGCTCCTCTGAGCCTGGCACATGGATCTGAAGGGAATTTGCTGTTTGAAAATTGGGTTCCTTTCAAACCAGAGTGAGGAGCTGGAGCCCTGCAGCTGCACCACTTCTGAGCAGCTCAGTCTGGTGAAGTTTGAGTGTTTCACTCCGGTGTAAAATTCCAACATTTGTGTTCTGCAGCGTGACCAAAGCCAACTCTTCTGCTCTGTTGTGTAATGTAATAAATGTCAGGTTGACAAATTCAACTCAATTGAAATGGTTTTTTATAATGGCCTGTGGTGTTGTAAGATGCACTTAACAAATATTTGTTGGCTTCAAGGATGCCACTGAATCACTGTTCTCTGATGGCAAATCCTTGCAGTGGAAAACAGCCCTTGCTCATATTTTCCCAGTTCCCTGTGTGGTGAGGAAAGCTCTTACAAAACAGAGAACTCGGTGTTATAAATCCACAGGTAACAGCTGAGCAACGGCGCTTTGCCATGGAAATAAACACAGGGCGTTTGGGAAAAATAAAAATCGTGGGAAGACCCAGCCTTTGCTTCCCAGCAGGAGGAGGACACTGTGCTGGAGTGGTTCCCAGATGGTTTGGTTCCTGGGTGTCCCCGTGTCCCCAGCCCCCCTTGCTGCCGTGGCTGAAGGTCTTTGGTGTAACCCAGAGAGGGAAGGGCAGTCCCAGGGGCCAGGGGCTGCTCCCTGCAAATCCCGGGCACTTCCAGCCTCCCCTCAAATCCTGGGCACTTCCAGCCTCCCCGCAAATCCTGGGCACTTCCAGCCTCCCCGCATATCCTGGGCACTTCCAGCCTCCCCTCAAATCCTGGGCACTTCCAGCCTCCCCTCAAATCCTGGGCACTTCCAGCCTCCCCACAAATCCTGGGCACTTCCAGCCTCCCCACAAATCCTGGGCACTTCCAGCCTCCCCCAAATCCTGGGCACTTCCAGCCTCCCTCAGCCCTTTGCCAGGCCAGCAGCAGGTGTGAGATGCTGTGATGAACCAGGCCAGTCAAGGGGGATTTAATGATTCTTGACATTCCTCCTGGATGCACAAACAGCTTTTTTCAGGACATTAACGCCAGGTGTCTCTGAGCAACTCGGCGGCCTCTCTGGGAACCTCTGTAAGCCAATGAGTGGCTCAGGGACATCACAGTCACTACTTCAAGATGCAAAAAAAAAGTGATTAACCTTGGAACAGAAATAATTTCAGTGGAAAACTGGACAGGTTTCAGTCATTCCTTACAGGAAGGCTTGGCAGCCCGTTTGTCATCAGATTTTCCTCAGCAGTCCTACCCCAAAACTTGATTTTCACTTTCTGTGCTTCTCAGTGGTAATGCAGGAAAAATAATTGGAAGTCTTCTGTTTTCTTTTTGTCTCAGAATTCTGTACATGGACACAAGACATTCATGGCTGAGTAGCTGAGCATCTTTATGTTTTTGGGATTCTCTAGGTAGGTATAAGGAAAACACAGAGAAGGCACTCTCAGTGCCTCTGTGCACTGAGCCCCCGAGTTTAACCCAGCACCCTCCACCTGTGAATGCTGTTCAAGACTCTAAATTTAGTTAGTTAATGCACGGTTAATTGCCAAATGATTTGCATATCAATCCATCCGCTTCGTATGGGCTGTGGCTATTAAAATCTTTGCCAGCCCATAGCTCACATCATGAACTAGGACAACGGTGTGTGAAAATAAAAAGAAAACAAACCTCTGCATCCAAAAGCAGGAAAATCCAGATTTCCCATGATTTTGGGGTGCTGACAAACCAAGGGAGAGCTGCTGGCTCTTTCTCTTATCCAGCAGGGATTGCAGGAGTCAGGGAGACTTTGGCACTGTGGCTGGGATTTGCAGTGTGGGATCCTCACGTGTCTCTCACATTTTGCTCCGTGCCTTTTTGGTTTTCTTGCCTTTAGGTATTTTCAGCTGTAAAGACCTAACAGATAAGTAGCTCATAAATCATTGTGTATCACTCTGAGAAGGCAAGAAAGAAAATGAGACTCTTTACTTGGGCATAATTTTAAACTATAAGACTTTTAGATAAACACATACATTTATTTATAGCAATTGTTCTTTAGAAATGACAGAGCCAACATAACATTCAAGATGTGACAGATTTAACAGCAAATTTTGGAAGAATCCCTGGCTTTTTATGAGCTTTTGGTTGTGTCTTGGGTAATGTTTTCTGGGTATGCTCTACTGCAGCACTTCAGCTGCTGCGGTTGACATTCCATACATTCATCCATAAAAACCCCAGAATGGTTTGGGTGGGAGGCACATTCAGGCTCATCTTGTTCCAACCCTCTGCCATGGGCAGGGACACCTTGCAGTGGATGAGATCTGTGGGTTTGCTGCTTTAAGAGGAGGATTCAGATGTGGTGTAGATCATTTACCTGGGCTGATAGTAAAGATGGGAGGTTTCATCTCAACTTTTTTTTTTTTTAACCAGGAGCAAAAATTCCTGCCACTATTTCCTTAATTTGTTTTCTCTCTCATCTTTATTTTCCCTGCTTTGGGTCCTGTGAAGGTCCTGGGGGGTCACACATCCCACCACAGAGTGGCCTCTGGCGCTTTTTGCATTTTGTAAGCAGCAAGGGGAATACTCAGATTAAACATTTCAGAATTCCATAGTGAGGGGACCCACACAGAGGCAGGGTTTGGGGAAGAGCATTGGCACAGAGAAGCTGTGGCTGCCCCTGGATCCCTGGAGGTGTCCAAGGCCAGGCTGGACAGAGCTTGGAGCAACCTGGGACAGGAGGAATGGAGGCACCAAGGAAAGAGAAGAAATTTCAGCCTCTCTTCCCTGCATTGCCATGGACATCCCTAAGAGCCTGGCATCCACCAGAACACCAGTGGAAGTCATCCAGCTTTTTTCTGTAGCCTCTGGCTGGCAGCACTTCCAAGCTCCGTGACCCTTCAGCCAAACAGGAGCACTAATGAGCCATCAGGTTTTTCCCAGGCATGCACAGCATTGTTTAAAGTCTCTAAGCCTGAACTAAACAAACTTTTCATTCCTTCTCAGTTAATATTTACCTGCACAAATGAGGCTGGATTATTTCACACGTTAGTTTGTAATCGTTACCTGCTTTATTTGGTCTTCCTGACAACGAACCACAGAGTCCTGAGGCTGGAAGGCTCTCAAATATTGTGTCATACTGTGGCTGAGAGCCATTGGGATTCTGATTAAGGACAGTTGTGCAGGATTTGGTTTTTTTGTCCAGAGCAGCCTCCCTCCAATTGGTGTCTAAATTTGTATTGGGATTCAGCAAATAACTCCACATTGAGAATTATTTTTAGGAACTCAAGGAACTTTTCAGAATTGTGTGAAAACTACTAATAATACCTCTTTGGAAATCAAGAAAACTTTCAGAATTGTGTAAAAATGACAAGAAATATCTCCAAAAGTCAGGAATTTGTAACATGAGAAATGTTAAGAATTTAGTAGTGCTCTCCACAATTTTTAAACTTTTTAATTTTTTTGAGGAGAGAGCTGTGAGGAGTCATGGAATCCCAGGCTGCTTTGGATTGGACCTCAAAGCAGTGGTTAGAAGGTTGCTTAACTTTGGCTTCTTTCCCTTGATGAAAACATGGGGTGGGTTTACAGGATGTTTTCCTTGCTGCTAATTGTCATCAGTGTCCTTCATCAGTGTTCAGAAAGGCTTGAATACATCAGGCATAGAAAACTCAGCCCATAGGTTGTCGCACTCAGTCAGTGACTGGGTACTCTGAAGTACTGGCTTATCAGTTTCTCAAAGTGTGAACATTTTCCTTTTTTTTTTTTTTTTTTCTTTTTTTAAACGCTTATAACATCTTGCCCCAGGGAAATCTCTTTGCAGTGAATTTAAGTAACAAACTTTAACCAGATTCCCCCCTCCTTCTTTTTTTTCTCTTCCAGTGTGTTGCTGATCATCAGCTTGTGTTTGTAACATGAAAGATCAAGATATGATAGACTTGTACTTTGAGGTTTTTTTCCTAATTCTATTAATTTCTACAGTAAAAGGTGTGGTTTTCTTCATTCAGTAGTTTGTGCTCAAAACGTGGATATTGAATATTCACTTCTCACTTTAAACCCAAGACATTTTAGCTTAAGAAAACTGGAAAACACAATAGGGAATTTTACTATGGAATTTTGCAATTTACTCTGTTACAGTGTTCCTGGAAAGGGTGTTAGGAATATTAATCCACAAACGCCAGAGATGTATGTCCAAAAAAAGGAGAGAGAGGAGTCCTTTTACTTTATTTGAATAAAGGGAGAGGCCGTAGGGCATTTCCCCTGGGGTCTCCCAAATTTTTGGAGGAGGCAGCCTCCTATTTATCCTGATGTCCCTCTCTCTTTCCCCATTTGCTGAGGTACTTGGGAGGTACAGACTTCCAGAATGCCTACTACCCAAAATTCCACTTTAATGTATAATCCCCATTTTAATTTTTAATTCATATGGAATTTATGGGTTTCCCCCGTGGTTTCTTTCATCTTTCAAGATCCAGTTTCATTTACCAGCAAACCTACAGTTTGTTTTTAAAGGCAAATATCTCATTTTCCGTTCATCAACCAGTGGAATCCTTCCCATTATTTCTTTTATCTCAGTGCTTATCTACCAGCAGACCCACCACTTGTTTGGAAAGACAAATCTGTCGTTCCTCGGAGGGTGTCTAAAGCTGAGGCTGAGGCCAGGAGAAGGAGTCGAGGTCTGTCTGGAATAAATCGATAGCAAACGTGTGGGGAGAGACCCGATTGCTGATGTGGCGTGAGCACAGCTGAGCGTGGTTCTTGGAGCCCTGAAGGCTGGAAGCGGAGGCTGCAAAGGGTCGATCCTCCTCTCCTGCGGTTCCTGTGTCTGTCCTGTGTGTGTTTTCCAGCCTCCCTCCTCACCCGGCAGCCGCGCTGGAGCTGCCCCAGCACACCCCGAGCATCTCCCGGGCTCCGGGCGCCACCTCTCGGTGCCGGCGCGGCTCTCCCGAGGGCGGAGGGATGGAATTCCTGCTCTGCAGCCGGGAAAGCCACGGGAGAGAGGGCAGCAGCTCATCTCAGACACCCCTGCGGCAGCAGCTGCGAGTTTAGTGCCACCACCCGAGGGAACGAGAAGTTCCCGCATCTCTGACACCAATTCCAGACCTGCCCTTGTGAACGACACAGGAGTGAGCTGAAAGGGATTTTAATGCTCGGGGTCAGATCGGGTTTGTCTGGTTGGGTTTTGATGCTGTTTTACTCCTAATTATTGTTTCTGTGGGGGTTTTTAGTCCCCATGAGTAGCCCATGCCAGGTCTTGCAGACAAACCCAGCATACCCCATAGGGAGACAGTGGTGTGAAGTGGAAACAGCTCAGGATGAGGTTCAGCACCCTGTCCATTAACTCACACCAGCACAGGTGCCTTCCTCCACTGCCTTCCCATTCACCCCGCCAGGCTCTTGCACAGCTGATTGAAGTTTCAATATCTGATCAAGACAATGCATTTCGCTCCAAAATTCTCAGGATCTAGAGTTCCCACATTTAGATATATATCATACATACCTTTATTTAGCTAGATTAGTAGTCTACCACTTTAAGTATGTACTGCATAGATTATAGAAATTGTGGTGTGGTGAATATATGATATTACAGGCCTTAACTAAACACTGGGCCTTTTGTCTCTTATTTTATTCCCTATTAAACTTCTAAAAAAATTTTTGAAGCCTTATTCTGTTTTTCATACCCTGATGATTCCTCAGCCCTGATGGACTTCACGGACTAATTATGGAACCCTTTGCACCTTTAAAGGGTGGCCATTGCAGCACCCTTAGAGGTGCCAGTGAATAAATATCCACCTTGCAGCCTGCCTGGAGCCCTGAGAGGAACAGGAGGGGAAGGAATTAAATACTGCTGCCTTTTCCAGCAGGGATTTGTGCCACAACACCCTCAGGTGACTTATGGTCTGTCTCTGGTCACAAGTTTTATGCTGCTACCCAGCATTAACTGATTTTACCCATCAGGGGGGATAAAATGATAAAACTAAAAACCAGTCCGTAAATTCCAGCAACAAGGGGTGCCAACCTCTGCCTTTTGCAATAGATGGGGCCTGGACATTTTTATGTTGCTCTTTATTTATGGTTTGGCTCTGCCTGGGGGAGCCAACATTAATTGCCAGGAGGTGGAGAGAGAACAGCGCTACAGCCAGGGTCTGCGGGATGGCTTGGAAAAGCACAAGGATACTCCTTCATTTTAGCCCATCTGAAGCAGGGATTAAGGAATTGTTAACAAGAAGCAATAAAAAGTTTTAAAGGAATGGAGAAAGGTCCAGTGTTATTTAAAGAGCAAGCTGGAAAGTGCAGGTGGTGAAGGCAAAGCAGAAAGTAAGAAAATCAAGTGAAAAAATCTGGTGTATGAAAAAATCTGGTGTATATGTTTCCCCCCTCCTCTTCCCTTACAAGGAAGAAGTTTTTTACTGTGAGGGTGGTGTGGCTGTGGCACAGGTTGCTCAGAGAAGCTTGCTTTTTGTGGCTTTTTTCCCCCTTTCAGAAGACAATTAGCAGAACTCTGCTCAGTTCCACCTGGAGTCAAAGTGATCATTAGGAAGGAAAGGATATGGGTACAACTCTGGTCAATTGTTTGCTCTCCTTATTGGATTAACTAGGACAGCAATCCCAGCAGGGCAGGAGCAAAACACTGGAGATCAAAGTGCCAGGGTTTATTTTAATATTTTAAAATTTTTTTCTTGAAATAAAATGTGGTGATCTGTGTCCCCACCCATTTCCTTCCAGCCACACACAGGATTTTGACTCAATGCTTTTACAGCTCCATTCTAACCCTAATGATTCTATGATTATGAGTGCATAATGATGACTATCAGCTCCATAATTTTTTTAATTACTATTACTTTCTGCTGTCCCAGCCATAATTCAAGGGCCCAGCTTTGTTCCATGGATCTGAAATAGTTATGAATGGGTTTGCCTGGAGTTGAATACCGAGGTGGGAATTGCAGGCTCGTTTCCAGCAGCAGAAAGGAGCTCACAGGGGTCGTTACCCACCTTGTTTACCCCACAGGCCACCCTTAGGATGTGTGTCATGGCCCATTTTCCATCCCAGGGACTGCTGCTCTCCTTGGCTGGCTGCTCCAGGAAAAGCTGGGAGGCTCAGGGACATCGATCAGGCCACCCAGACACTCCTAAGACTTCTAACACTGCACTACATCTCTGAGTATTTGAGTTTATCCTCCTCTTGCTCCTGGGTGCTAAGCAGTAAAACTGGAATCATCCCATCAAATCTCCTTGGTTTTTTTCTTTGCCTAGTTATGCTGCTAAATTGGTCTGCTAGCTGAAGAGAATTTAGCCTCTTCTGGAGATCATACCTGTTCCTGAAGGTAGAGGTGTAAAATGTGACACTGCTGTCCCTCAGGGCTGCAAGCCTCTCATCTGAGGAGCCCTGGGAATGAACTCAGAGGGCCCTGGAATGAAGTGCTGGGGAATTCTGCTTTTGAGGCTGCATTATCCCGGTGTGCATGAGCTGCCCGAGCTGATGAGTTAAAGGTTTCCTGCTTTCCCAGGGGATGGGGTGGTGCAGGAGCTCTGCAGGAATAGATTTACTTGCAATTTGCTTGCTTAGCACACTGTAGCACATTATTTATATTTTTCCATGGGAAGCAGGAGCACGTGCAGCCTCTTTCTCTCCAGGTAGCCTTTAACCTCTGTGCTGTTATTGACCCCTTTTTGGGGCTCCTCAGGAGCTCCCCACGTTTGTACATCACACCCAGGGGACAGCTCTCTGTCCCACAGTGTCCCTGGCATTGCTGATTGCTATTTCTGAATGCCATTTCAAGCTCATTCCCTGCAGTAAAATTTTAGTGGAAAACTTAATGAAGGGCTCTTTTTTTACCTCTGGGAATTTTTTTTTTTTTTTTTTTAAAGCAATCACTTATTCACAGCGACTCCAATGTGTTTTCAGGGATGGCAGGAGGAGAGCAGAGGGAAGGGAAAGGCACCCAATGTGTTTTGAGCTGGTGGGAAAACCTAACCACGGTGGTTTGACCACTCCAAAAACGAGAAACTAGAAATTTGTTGCTAAGAAGCAACAAATGCCACCATCAGTTTGACACCTGGCAAAATCAGCTCCCAATTCCTGATGTATTTAAGAGTTAGGCTAAGACCCCCACAGGTGGGATCCAGTTTTCAGGAGAAGCTGCTGGAAGCTGTTAATCTTACAAAAACACATGTGGAGAAGACACCAGCCCTCCTGGACTTGATATTCCCTTGTCACAGCTGGAAACTTCCTAGCAGGAGCTGGGGTAAACCTTGAAGGGGGCAATAACAAACATTTGGGATGACGAATAAGTGAGCCCAAATCTGGCAGCCCTGCCGAATTTGCCTCAGAGAGTGTAAGATGAGTTATTTAGTTCTTTAGCTCTTTAAACTGTATTTCAATTTACCATTAATTCCAGTTGGTTGGGACTTTCAGAGGGTGATTGGGAGTGAGGAGAAAGAGTTTCTTAAAAAAATACCTGAAGGAAAATCAAGAACTGCTGGTACTTTTGTCTTATTTGCACATGAATCCATGTGAATTACTCTGCCTCCTGCTCCCTGCTCTGCTGGAGTGGATCATTCAGAGGCACCCTGGAGAAGGGATCTTTGTGGAAATAACTTGTGCTGGTGACTTGTTGGCCCTCAAAAATAGGAGAACATAGCAGAGAGCCTCCAAAATGCTACATGGGAAGCTACAGAGGGCGTGGGGCTTGTAAACACCTACAAGGGGTGGACACTGAGGGTCCTGCAGGGATGCAACAAAGGACAGTGATAGAGCTGATTTGGGGAATAACAAAGGGAACAAAGAACAAGGATCCAGCATACAGTGACTGCCATAAAAGAGGAACAGTGGATATAGCATGTGATTTATGCACTAATGAGGAAAAAGCAAGAAAGCAAACCATTCAGAAAACCACAGACTGGAGAAGAAGCAATTCCATTAACAGAGTCAGAATCCTCCTGGTGAGGGAGGTGGGATCTTGGGGACAATGAAGGGACATTGAGGGATGGGTGGGTCATGAAGTAGAAAGGGAGAGCTCCCAGAAAAAAGAGGAGATGTGAGAAAGTTCTGCATGTCCAGGTTGTAACTCCCCCATCATCACAAAAGGGCTGAGACGCTTGGAGTCTTTGCACCCCAAATATCTGTATCCTTGCATTTGGACTAATAAGAATTCCTGGATTGGACTGTCAAGACCTTCATTAACCTGCAATAAACTCTTGGCCCTGTGTGTAAATTATGTTCCTTTGGCTCAGGTGGGTTGGCAGGGAGCTGGTGAAGTCACCTGCCCTCTAAAGTCTGGGTGCCACAATAATGTGGGATGGCTAAAGGGCCTTTTTTTGTGCCCTTCCAGAATGAACAGAAGAAGTGGATCCTTGGGCAGTTCTGGTAACAGCTGCAGCTTTAGGTGGACTTCCAGTAAAGAAACAGACAGAGACTGGTTGAAATCTACCTGGGGTTTTTTTGCTGCTCCTTTTTTTTACAACTTGTGTGTGTGAAATTAGCTCTGATTTTAGTAATGTGTAATTAAATAGGATAGGAGGAGAAGGTGCCCTTCCAAAGCTTGTGCTGGATGTCTTCTAGCTCAGGGACATTCTGACAAGGTTGCAAAGCCAGCCAAGGCTGTTTGCTTTGAGGCAGTAGGAAATTATCCTTCCTGCTCAGAAAAGAACAGGCTGGACTGCACAGCCAAGCTCATTGGTGACTTTGAGTGAAAATTGCCTGTGTTATAAAAAAGGTGGGTTTTTAAAATTTTTATTTTATTTTATTTTATTTTATTTTATTTTATTTTATTTTATTTTATTTTATTTTATTTTATTTTATTTTATTTTTCTGAAAGATCTCCTAATATCTAGATCTTCATTTAGTCCCCTAGTTTGAATTGCAGTTTTCAGATGTGTTGTTACAAGAGCTGATGTTTTGCATCCCTTCTCATCAGAGATGAGGCTTCAGGTGGCTGAGCCAGGTGTCCAGTCCTCTGCCATTGCTGGCTGTTAATTCCAACAGAATGGAGAAATGAAATTCACCCTCTAAACACAGAATTCCAGACTGGTTTGGGTTGGGAGGGATCTTAAAACTCACCTTGTTCCACCCCTGCCATCGTGGGGACACCTTCCACTGGACTATCCCTTCCTGCAGTCTGTCATCTTTCCCCACCTGCTGTGGGATTTGTGGGATATTTGTGTGTGTGTGTTATTCATTTGCCTCTTTTTTCAGTAGAGATGCCGTAATATCCCATTTAAATCTGTCAGAGTGGGGTTTGACTGGGGCTGTTTAAGCAGCTCTAAGAACAGTGGGGAGGGGGTAAGGGCACGCCCGTATTTTTTCCCTAAATCCATTCGCATTCCCGAGGATGAGCTCTCCCTGCTCTGGAAGTTCTCCCCACATCCTCTAGATGCTACTCGTGCTCTGCAGGAGCCGCAGCTCCTGAGCAAAGCCCGAGCCGGGCGTGAGGAGCTCCTTCTGTGCCAAACCCAGCCCAGCATCCTTCCTCCCCTCCCCTAATCCCCTTTCTCGATTGTTCCTGTCACACCGAGAATTTACAAAATTGCCACTTAAGAGGGAGAAAGTGACAATTTCCCTCGAAATCTCCTGGTTGCAGGGACCTCTCTCGCCCTTTTCCTCAGCACATTAAACGCACCCAGTGCAAGGCAGCACTCTGGAGAGCAGAACGGGAAAATAGGCTGCCCATTTTAACTCTTCCCCCAGTCCGAGCTCTGTCCTGGGAGGAATTTCTAATGAGCTTTGCACTCTCTGTTATTAGTTCAGAGATTAAAGGAATGCGTGGTGAAATTTGCCATTAATTTCAATTTTGGGTTCTCGTGTTTTCACCTGTTGTTGTTCTGTTACATTAGCACTGAGGAGAATGTCTGTTTAGAGAGAATTTGTGTGTCTTTGTGTCTCTTCTGTTGTGTTTTTGCCCGACCACTCCCTGGCGGAAGAACCTTTTTCTGATATCCAGCCTAACCCTCCTCTGACACAGCTCCAGCTCTTCCCCTGCTCAGATTAATTATAAAACTGGGTTTTATCTCACAGGCTTGACTTCTACTCTTTTTCCTTCCACTTCACTGGGAGACCTCCAGCTAAACATCCCAGTGCAGAAAGTCAGGAGGAGGTTTTCAATCCACCATCACACTGAGGGGTCTAGGGAAGGTAAAACCATCCATATATTCCTTCTGAATGGCCCCAAAATCGCCTCAGGCTGCCTGCAGGTTCAGCAAGGTGATGTTGCATGGGTTACCCATAAATCACAAATCAATGGCAAACTGGAGCTGAAGTGTGAGGGAGCAGCAACAGCTGCTGGGACTTTACAGAGGGATCCTGGCCTTCCCAGGGTTCAGATGTTTAAATCCCAGGTTTTATTCCTGTGCCAGGGCTCTGCTGGGTGGTCTCAGCCTCTCCTTGCCTCTCCTCCTTGACTTCCCTTCCTTGTTCATGCCTGCAGGGAGAAGGGAGAGGGGCTCATGGGCTCAGCTGAGTGTGGCACCAGTGTTAATTAATAACAGACCACTTATGCTGTGGAAGAGCTGCCTGTGTGCAGTTTTGGGTGTTCTTTTCAAAGGTCAGAAAGGACATGAGCAGCAGCAAATCCTCCATCCATCCTCTCACAGGGGAGAATGTTTGGACAAAAGCCACAAAATTCTCCCTTGGTAGCCACAACTACATAGGTGTGATGTAAAACCTGTGGGCACATGTAAGTGTTTTCAGAGGAAAAATGCAACTTTTTCAAAGCAAATCCCAGCTTTGAGTTACTCCAGTCACTTCTGCATGAAGCATTTTAAAATGTTTATATACAATCTAGTTAATATGAAGCCCTTCGTAAATTTTAACTGTCTGTGGCAACAGCTCAATAAATTTTCTTGACCCAGCCAACTGTGTCTCTTGTAGAAAGTGTTTAATGTCTGTAGGGAGCCCCAGGCAGGTGGGATTTGGCAGATTCATGGTTGGCTGTGGACAAGCAAAGGCAGCAGCCTGGGAATCCTTGTCCTGCCCCAGCTCAGGTTGTGCTGGATCTGCCTGAGGTTCCCAGGGCTGGCAGAGAAGGGGACAGCAGGATCACGATGAACTGGTGTTAAAATGTGGGATCTCTTCCTAGGAAAGTCACCCAGGGCTCATGGATATCAAGGCCTGGATCTTCCTGGTCTGGTGGAAGGTGTCCTTGCCCATGGTGGGACTGGATGAGCTTTAAGGTCCCTTCCAACCCCAAGCGCTCTGGCATTGTGTGGTGACCCATGTTATAGCTGTCTCTTCTCCCTGGATAGGAGGGAATAGGAGGGATAGGATAGTGTCCCTTCTCCTGTCACTCCTCCAAGGATAGGAGGTTCCCCAGCAGGTTGGTTCTTTCTCTCTGCCTGGAAGCTCAGCTTCCCTCGGGGGTGACCTCAATATGGATATCAGCTGATGATCCCTACCCCAGTGGTGTCAGAGGCATTCCATTTCTTAGAATTCCTTTCAAAAGCACAGAGAAATTCTGCTGGCTCACCAGCCCCAGATAAAGAATGCTTGCTGAGGTGAGGGGGGTGCTGGATGTGACCCTACTGGACAGAGCTGCTCCTGGTCCCACCCTGTGTTCCAAGACCTTCCCGTCCTCTCTCACAACTCAGCAAAACAAGAACGTGGACAAATTTCTCTTCTTACACTTGGTTGTATGCCCTGTCCCAGCTTAAAATGTGCAAAGTGTTGAAAACTCTTCCTTTTTATCTCCTTGTAAGATACTAATTTCTATTTTTGCCACCTGGCTGAGAATCCAATGCTCCTCAGAGTGCTCCTGGGGAAAAAAAAAAAAACCAAACTGTGCAGAAGTGTTGGATCTCGTCCCATCCCCAGTCATTTACCTCCATCAGCAGATCATGACAGAAAATAGAGCAGTTCAGAGATAGTTTTTATATCAGAAACAATTCCCTTTTCTGCTCCAAAGCCCTGATTGCACCATGCATGTGGTCCCTGCACACCCTGGGACCAGCACCTGCAGCTGCTGGACCGCCCCAAACACCCCAATTGGTCCCAGAGGAATAAAATGAACAATTCTGGAGAGTGCCTTGGGGATGTAGGCTGTCAGCCTTTTTCAGATTGTTGTGCTTTTTGCTTTTACTGAGGCTTTTCCTGGCAGTGTCTGCTCCAAATGATCCCAGAAGGGATTTTACACAGGGTGTAAATACAATCTGATGGGATAGTTTGGAGGGATGTGCTTTCATGTAGGTGTTTTGCAGGTTTAATTTCCATTTGGTTCAGTTTGGTTTGTGTCAGGAACTGGAATTGGATGGGGATTTCATTGCTACAGATGGTGCCTTGACAGAAATCTTTGGTCTAGTACAAATGGATCAGAAATTTCAAATGATGCCCACAGGCTCGGAAGAAGAGAATCCAGATCAGTAATGCAGCAGGTGTTGGCCATTTGTAATTCCTGCTTCCCCATTTGGGTGATATCAAGCAGCCCTTCAGTTCTGGGACTTGTGCAGCTTTGGCTCTGATGCATTGATGTCAGCAATACCTTTTATTTTCCCTGAAACACAATGTCTGTACATGTGATTCAACCAGGGTTCAAGCTGAGTGCCAGCCAAGGCTTTGTTAACTTTTTTTTGCCCATCCTTTGGGAGCAGCTCAATTTGCACCTGAAATGAGCACGCTGAGCTTTCCCTGTGCCTCTGCCTAGGATAATCCTGATTTAAAAGCCCTGACTGTAAACTTCAGCAGCCCTTGGCTCTGGTGTTTAGAAACGTGGAGTATCTTGATGATCTTGGTCAGCTTGGTGTTTCCTCCTTGAGAATTAAAGAGGAAGTTTGAGGATAATGATTAGTCTTGTGTTTTTCAAGTTTTTACCATTTTACCACGGAAAAAAAGTTTTTACAATTTTACCATGGTAAAATTTCCAAAGCAAAGGAAATATCAGCCTTGGTGCCTTGCTGGAGTTTATTTTAGATGGTGCTGGTTGTACATTTGCAAACATCAAGTTTTAGCTGTGCCACGTTTTTGGTATGGAAGAATGTAATTTCTTAAAGCAAGGTTCATCCCATGGCAGAAAATATTTACTCAAAGCTGATAATAATAATGGGATAATAATGGAAAATTTCTGAACTTTGTGGTTATTTTTAAAGTCACTCTATGCCAATGTTTCTTCCTAACCTGATACATAACACAACACAACACAACACAACACAACACAACACAACACAACACAACATATAACATAACATAGCATAGCATAGCATAGCATAGCATAGCATAGCATAGCATAGCATAGCATAACATAACATAACATAACATAACATAACATAACATAACATAACATAACATAACATAACATAACATAACATAACATAACATAACATGTTTCGTTTAAAATTAAAAAGTGCATGAGGAAATATTCTTACCATTTAGTTTAAAAAAAAAAAAGGTAGACCATATCTGTTAAAAAAAAAGGAAAAAGGAGATTTGGAAGCTATTTAGGTATAAAACGTTCTTATAAACATATTTAGGTATAAAATAAGGGATCATTTGAAAGGGCCAGCACCAAAACTGTTAAAATACACGAATCTCATCTTCTGCTTTGGTTTGTTTGATAACTGTTCTTGTATCTTGGAACCCTCCTACAGGTTTATTGGCTAAAATTCAATAGCCCAGTGCCACATTCCTCATGTTGGTGCTTTTGATACAGAACTCCAGGATTCAGGACAAGGTCCTGGCATCCCACATGTGTGATGTGTGTGCTTTGGCTTTATTGCCAGGTTTCAGCCTTTTCCCAAAACCTCACTGGAGGGGGGTGTTTGTGTGTCACAGTTGTTGGAGGGGTTTCCATCTGAGCTGCTTCATTAGCTGAAATTAGTTCAATTTATTTGATTCTGGCTTGTGCTGCCTGGCTGCAGCTGGGACGTCCTTCCAGGCCAGACCCCAACCCGTGTCCCTTTGAGAGATAATCCTCTAACCTTTACCTGGAATATGCTCATGAATTCTGGTTGTTCTCTGTCTTGCCAAACTGCCTGTCCCCCCATTTGTCACCTCTGCATGGATGCAGGCCTGTGAGACACAGGGGAATTTCTCCCCTCTGCTTTCCAGCCGTCACTTGCCACACAGATGGAATTTTTTCTTTGGACAATAACTGCCACTTGGAAACTGGGATTTTATTGCAGATATCACTGGCTTGGGTTGGAAGGACCTTCAAGATTATCTTGTTCCACCCCTGCCATGGGCAGGTGAGAGGTCCCTCAGCAGGGAACCTTCCACTGTCCCAGGCTGCTCCAAGCCCTATCCAGCCTGGCCTGGAGCTGTCTAAATCATTGTGAAAACCAAATTATGGGAGGTGGAGAGATGTTTTCTGAGCTCTGAGTGGAGCAGCACCCTCAGGGGAGCTCAGTACAAAGAAGGCTCAATCATAGGAAGGTAAACTTTGAAATAAAAGCAGAATATTGCTTTAGGTCTCACAGGAAAGTGAATCAAGAATGCCCCAAAAGCAGCAAAGGAGAGCGTAAGGTTGGCACCAGCTCCTGTTGGACACAGAATTCACTCTGTGATTCTTGCTTGTTTTATATTATTCTTATTATTTATTATTCAGAGGGGATTATGCAAATGAACTCAGCATTTTAGCACAGATCCAGCTGAACTGCTGGAAAAGAACACCCTCAAACCTTTGAGGGAAGGAAGGAGTTGTCCTCACCACTTGCCCCATCTCGTGGTATCTGCTCTTTGCAAATTATTTTGCACAAAGGTGGACAGGAGACAGTGTCTGACATTGGAAGTTGGAATGGAGCTCTTTTTCCCAAGCTGTTACCAAAGCTCCTTGTTCACCAGGTGGATACTTATCCTTAAATGCTTGATGCACAGCTGAAAGATGAATTGAAAGTGGATTTCTTGGTTCCTCTCCTGGTTGACGTGAAAAAAATCCTGCCAAGGATGACACAGACTGGCCCAAGGACTTGCCTGGGAATAACAAAGCTGCAGACAAAAATATCCTTGTGTCTGTTGAGGTTTAATCTCTCCTCCAAAGGTGGGGAGAAGTACTGAGGAGAGAGCAGTTTTGTAATTGAAACAAAATAAAATA
This sequence comes from Prinia subflava, assembly GCF_021018805.1. Lineage (NCBI taxonomy): Eukaryota > Metazoa > Chordata > Aves > Passeriformes > Cisticolidae > Prinia > Prinia subflava. The sequence goes on from NC_086256.1 coordinate 24,738,310, forward strand.
TAATAATAATAATTGTAGTGAGAGGGAAAGAGGCAGAGGAAAACAACAGGAAAGACGAGTGATGCCCAATATTTAAGTCCCCCAGCAGTGATTGTTCCCTCCCAGTCAGCTCCCCAGTCCATGCACTGGGCATGGCATTCCCTGGTATGGAATATCCCCTGGCCAGCTGTGGGTCAGCTGCCTGGGCTGTGCTCCTGGCTCCCTGTGCATCCTCAAGGAAAACTGCACAGTCTATCCCAGTTTTGGGAAGGAGAATAAATAATACATTGGCAGATACACAACACAGGTACCTGTGTGTAATTTTAATGAGCGTGGAGCTGGAATTTAAGGGCTGTTTTTCCACCACACCTCTGCAGCTGTCAAACAGGTGAGGGATTGTGCAGACAGTGGGCCACTAAAGGAGTGCAGTTATGTGATCCTGGAGGTCTTTTCCAACTTCGATGGTTCTGAGCTGCTGTCTTGCAAATCAGAGTGAAATTGCTTTCTACAGTCTGGAAAAGCTGTGTGGATGAATTCCTAACTCTGTGTCAATTAACTCAACCCAAAGCATTCAGCTGGCCTTTATTTGCATAACCAGGAAGCACTTTTTTGTGGAGAGACCAAGATTTCAGAAATGCTATCATATCACTGTGGCAAGGGAAAAAATGCACTTTTCAAACACAGTGTCTCGAAGGATGAAAGTTAACATTCCTGAGGGGAGGGGTGGGATTGGCAGCACACACAGAGCTGATGCTCTTCAAAGGGGTTGAACCGTGTCACTGTTTCAGATGTGACTCCAGAAAGGACAGCAGAGCTGACCTACATCCCTTTGAGTTTAAGGATGTTGACGAGGGGTTTAGATAAACGAGGATAAAACTCCTTTAATCTGCCGGCAGGTTATTTGATTTTTTTGATGTTTTAAGAAGAATTCCTTCTCTCCCTTTGCTCTGACTGTTAAAACTAAGTTGCCTGGGAAACACAGAAACCAAAACTGTTCTGTGCATGCAGGGGGCTCACTTGGTGATCCAGCAAAAAATGTGCTCCCGGGTAAAGCAGTCGTTCGCTGTGTGGTTGGATTTATTTTGCTGGGTGTTAAAATCTGCAGAGCTGCAAGATAAAAAAACTTGGAGAAATCAACCTTCAGTCCAGCATGGTTTTTATCTCACCCTAAGTATGAGGGTCTTAACAGCCCCATTTTCCTTTGTATTACAAGTTCTTTCCTATAGTTAATCTCCTTCCAGTTCCTCAGCAGTTGATTAACCTTTTTTTTTTTTTTTTTTTATGAGAGAGAGGAAAATCAATATAAAAACTTGATACCTCAAATTCATTTTTATTTTTGGAAAAGCCTTAAAACCCTCAGTAAACGAGGCTGTAGGTTGAGGCTGAGCACCAGCCTGTCCTTGCCATGCTTTATTTTTAGAAGCTCCTGTTCTGGGCTTTGCCATTTGTGCCTCAGATCTGATCTAATTGTTGAAGACAAAGAACTGCTCTGGCCGCCTCTCCCAGGGATAATCTCTTATGCTGAGAAAATCTTTAGACTTAATTAAGACAGTTTTATCATTCCTGTGAACTTGCAGAGCGGCACAAAAAGGCCCCATTAATGCTCAGAAAGTCTCTCTATTCTAATCCAGTGATATTAAGCAGAGGTTTATTTCAATGAAGGTAACAACCCTCTCCAAGTGGGACTTGTTTTGCACAGAGCTGTGGATCATTCCTTTATCTCCTCTAGAGATGTAACTTGAAAACTTACTCTACAAATAATTATTTTTACATCTTGAAAGTGGTGCTAAACTCAAGACCCCGATTGAGCTGTCATTGGGAAAGTATAAATATCCTCTGAGTTTACCTCTTATAAGGCCTTTTTATTTTTATAACTGTTTAACAAGAAATGTAAAGTTATGCATCTGATCAAAGAAGGCCCCCTGATGTTTTATGCAACGCATCTGCCTTTGACTAGAACAAAAAATAGATCTGAGAGTACTTTAATCTGTTGAAAGCAGAACTGTACTTACAGTAAGCGTCAGATCTCAATTGTTTGAAGTGACTTAGGGTTCTCTCATCCGACTTGACATTGTTTTACTTCATTGTTCGTGTATTTAAGATAAAAGCAAATCATTACTATTTTAAAGTTAACACAAAGAAAGTAGTCATGATCAACAGCAAAGGTTCCCAGCTCCTTGTCTGTGGGTTTTGGGGATGCTGTTTGTGAGCGACTCCGTGTACGCTCCTTATGTACAGTTATGTATTTATGTTGAATTACTAGTGCTCTACATTGTGGTACTAAAGAGCTGGAGGACAGTGCTGTATAAACAACAAAAAGACTCTTTCAGGTCTTCACTTTGGTTTGCAAATTTGGGCTTGGATTCCCGTAGAAAGATTAGTGCTGTTTTCTGGTGGAGTTTACACACTGGTTGAACACGAAGCCTTCAGTAAATGGGAAAATGAGCTTTAGAAACTTGCTTTTGGCTTGAGACTGCTCATCAATTCCTCTCCAGTTGTCAGAGTCTATTTTACTGACTCTCAAACAGAGGAATTTGGAGGATTTGCTTCCACCTGGATAGCCAGCAGCTCACTGGCACAGGGTGCCCCGAGAAGCTGTGGCTCCCCCTGGATCCCTGGAAGTGTCCAAGGCCAGGTTGTTTGGAGCTGGGAGCTCCCTGGGCTAGTGGAAGGTGCCCCTGCCCATGGCAGGGGGTGTAACAAGAGATTTAAGGTCCCTTCCAACCCAAACCCTTCTGGGATTCAAGTACAACTCCCATCCTGGACAGCATCAGGCTGTGGCAGAGGGGTTTGCTGGGAGGGAGCAATGGGAATGGGAATGGGAATGGGAATGGGAATGGGAATGGGAATGGGAATGGGAATGGGAATGGCACGGAGGTGTTGGGGCTTGCCTCCATCCCATTAATGTCCCCCTGCCATGGGCCTGGGGAATGGCTGTGTGCTGCCTGTATGGCACCTTTGCTGCACCTCCTGCTTTTCAGATTACAGATTTCTTACAGTTTTGGGTCATGGTTGAACCAGATATGCCACCCATAATGTTGGGAAGTTCAGCTCCTGCTTCTTGAGGCTCTCCCCTTCCTGCTCCCTCATTCTCTCCATCAGCCCTTCATTCCAACCAGTATTTCATCCTGAGGAAAGACTTCTGGACAAATCATTCCTTGAAACTCATCCCTCCTCCCATGAAAAGTTCAGACCTCAAATGATCTGCAGGGAAGGCAGATGTTTTGCAAACCCCTCCCCATTTGCTCTGCTCTCCGTTCACTCCTCAGTCTGTGTTTTAGGAGCCTTTCAGCACAGACCACAAGAGCCTGTGGGGTCTGTACCTGCCCACACAGGGCCCCTGCCTCCTGTTCCATGGCAGTGCCTGCCTTTGTGGACAAGGACTCCTTCCCATGCAGTCTTTGGGCCATCCCACTCTGGCTGTTGCAGATATCAAAGAGAAAAGCCTGGTAAGGGCTTGCTGTTCTGCCACCACCAAAATCTGCTGTAGCTTTAGGTATTCCAGTAGTTTTGTTCCAGGGCTTTGCTAAATTACAGGTGTTGGACAGGTAACAGAGAGGTGGTGGGGGGTGAAATATTCTTCAACTGCACCATTAGAATAAAACCAGGACAAATGGAGAGCAGTAGAGTTTCTGTCCCTGCACCTTGTACCTGGCTTGTCCTGTGAGTTCTGCCATGGCCCTTTTTGGTCTACTTGAGCTGTCATTGCATGGGGCTTTTAACATGAGAATTCTTCTCAATCAGGAAGTAATTATAATCATAGACTGAAATATTTAATGGAACAACAACCACAGTTTTATTTATTTTTTATTGCAGCATATGCTTCTCTCCTGAGTTTTGGAAGATGTTTCTGCTTCCTCTTCAATCACAGAAAGGAATGAGCCATGACATTTCTTTTTAATGAAAATGCTGATCTAGTGTTGTCTTTGTAGAGCTAAATGAAAAGTTTGTAAGGCTGACTTGCTTGAATACATTTATGGTTTAGCCTGTGGAGTGCTGATTAATGTTGGTGAGAAGTCTGGTATCTTTTTTCCATGTTGATGCTGATTTTTCAGGGCCAGGGAAAACTTGGCCTGCTTGGTATTTGGTAGGATGGTTTTATATGGTAAGAAAATCCAGCTGTTGAGCAGTGTCTGTTAGGGCTGTTTAAAAGGGTCCTTTCCTGGAAAAGGGATCAGTGCTAAGGTTTATCTTTATGGAAGGGAATGGATCATCCAAGATGATGTATGGATTGTTGTCTGGGATTTTTTAAGGTACTCTGGTATGATTCCTGTTTGGCTTTTTCTTTAGTTTTTACTTTTTATTTTATGTGTCTTCCTTTTTAGGGGGGACAATATAGTGGAGAGATAAAACCAGTTGTTCTGTTTTTCCCAGCTCTCCCTCAATGCACAGAAAAATCTGGTTAGTCTCTCCCCCTTCTTCAGAAAGCTCATATCCATGGCAGCTCCCTCTCCCACCCTTCTGCCCTGCTGATGCTCCTGGGGAGGATGGTGGGGCTCAGAAGGAGGCAGGGTTTGAGTCCATCTCAGCTCTGGGTCCTTTGGAAGATGGGACACCCCAGGACAGGCTCTTTGCTCTCTATCTTCCTTGCTGCCCCCTCAGCACAGGGTCCCTGGGGTTGGAAAAGCCCTCCCAGGCCACTGAATCCAAGCTGTGCCTGATCCCCACCAGAGATGGCTCTGCCCAGCCCAGAGCTCTGAGTGCCACCTCCAGCCCTTCCTGGGACACCTCCACGGATGGGCACTCCAACACCTCCCTGGGCAACCTCTTTTGATTCCTGAGCACCCTTTCCAGGAAGAAATTCCTGCTAATGTCCAACCTGAGCCCCCCTGGCCCAGCCTGAGGCTGTTCCCTCTCCTCCTGTCCCTGTTCCTGGGAGCAGAGCCCGACCCCCCCGGCTGTCCCCTCCTGTCAGGAGCTGTGCAGAGCCAGAGGTGCCTCTAACAGTGGCATCAAATCTCTAACCAAGCCAGTCTCCATAGGATGCTCTTAGGTGGTTTGAAAAGAGGGTATTTAAGTGCCTGGCAGGAGGTGATTTTCTGCTGTTTGCAACACAGTGCTCAAGTACGTGACTGCAGCAGTCCCTTCCCAGGGCCCAACGTGCAGAGTGCTGTTAAATACTGAATTTTACTTGGCTTAGTGGCTCACAGAGAGTGGCTTTTCAATAAACAAAACACTTCCCACGATGATGGTACAGCACACACACCCTGTGCCAGAGGACTCCAAACAATGCGTGGTTGGCTTGGGGACACTGCCATGTGTAAAGAGCAGAACTGCACTGCTTTAATGCAGGTACCCAAAGTCACTGAGACTGGCTGGGCACTCTTCAAATAAGAGGTTTCACAGCCCATTATCAAATAGTAATTGAGAAGGTGAAAAAAACCAACGGTATGTTTTCTTGGTTGAAATTTCAAAGCTTTCACTCTTAAAAAATTAACAAGGGTTAACTATAGATTTAGAAGCCTTAAAGATGTTCTAAGAAAGGACCAGTAAATCCAGTGCAAAAAGGAAAAAAATCCTCCCTGCAAGTTCAAACCGTTCCCTCCCCTACATTCAGCATATTTCTATTTGGAAACTATTTTAGTGTGTTTCTAACACTTTCTGAATTGATTTAAACTAATTGCAACAAGTTGGGGTAGTACCTTTAAAGGAGCACATAGGTTTTACTCTTTTTTTAATGATCCAAAACACCTTGAACTCAAACTTCCTCATGCAAATAGGTATGTGGTGAGACGTTTTAGCCTTTCAGAATTAAAAGAGAAACTTGTATTTCTAATTTTTCAGTTCAAGCAGTTTTACCTTGCTTCAGGTGATTTCAGGTTTTGCCTCTGCATTGCAAATATAATGATAAAAGTTTTCCTTTCATTCTTTGCCCTTCCATTTTCCTACATTAAATTTTGCTGGCATGGATTTTGTCATTGGTGTGTGTTTCAGGGCAGGTTCTCCACTGGATGTGGTTGGAAGGAACTGGAATGAGCTGGAGCCAGGCTGGGCCCCTCGAGAGTCATTTCCTGAGCTCTGTGCTTTCAGTCAACGATGCAAAGTTATGATGATCTGCCTCTTCAGATGGGAACAGAATCCCACCAGCTCCTTGAAGATTTTCCCTGCCTGAGAAGATATGTGTAGGACAATCATACAGGCAATGGAGCCCTGGAACTTCTTTTCCCCCCTCATTTGGTAAATAATGGAAAAATCCCTCCCCTACCTTCCTGAAATTCCAAGTCATGTTTTTTTCATCCTGTAAATCTCCTGGTTGATGTGATTGTTGACAGCTGGCATGAGACAAGCTCTTGTATATCCTTGCTTTTCTCCCCATCTTAGCATCATTTTCTTCAGATATATGTCAATATTCTTTTAAAACATCATTATGTGCCTCCTATTTCCAGCTGTTGTTCCACGTGACCTTAAAACATTCCTGTTCACAGACATGTTCTTTTAGAATCACAGAAAAATAAAATTATTAAGGTGGGAAAACTCTCAGATCATCCAGTCCAAGCAACCTTTTCAGATTTCTCAGTCCTGAGGAAATTACATCAGTAGGGACAAAAAACCCATATGTTTTGGTGTGGGTTTGTGTGTTATATAGGTTAAAATTATATAGATAAATATGATATTAGACAGGAGACTTTTGAACTGCATGGCTTTAGCCATAAGTCATAATGTAGCCAATTATTACCATTTTTTCTCATTGCAGCTAAACAAGTGCAAAGGAAGAAGAGGAAGAAAGAAGTGCCTTCTGTTTGGACAGGTTTAGCCAATTTTAGGCAAGTTTCTTTGACTTTCTCTCACTGACCGAACTCCAGTAGCTGTAACTGGCACAGATGTATTTCTAAATGCCCATACTAAATACATAAATATACACAGCACACATTTCTCATTGCCTGCCTCTCACATGAGGTTCTGCTCTGGTATCTGCTGCTCTCATGCAGTAAATTATTTTTCTGCTCTAGATTAACAAAGCTGCAACATTCAGTGCCAGGGGCAAATCCTGATGTAGCTGCACTCCTGGATCAGGGTGGTGATGAATGGTGAGAGCTTTGCAGAGCACAGTGTCCAAATTATCCCTCTCCATAGCTGGAGTGGAGTAGATAATGTAGATAATATCACTAAAAATACGCAATACTTCATGTTGGTTTGCCCTGGGAAGATGTTTTTTTTGCAAATGAGGTAGAGAGGATTCTGATGGGATTAATAGGACTGTGGATGATGCAAACTCGACAGAAGGTTGTGCCAAACTCTGTCCTTTCTGTCTCAAATCAACTATCTTTGCTCTTGTCCTGCTCTGAAATGCCCCTTCCTCTGCAGCCCTTGTGTGTGTGGTGATTTAATGGGATGGGAAACCCCTGAGTGACCCTGAGTTGTGTTTGTTCTCTCCAGGCCAGACTAAGAGCTGAGGATCCTCCTCACCCTTTCCTTGCAGGTCCAGGTAATCCCACAGGAGTTTGGCCAAACTCCAGAGAGCTCTGTGGAAGCAGATTGGGACATCTCACTGGGGTGAGGCTGAAACTGGGCTGAGAGGATGCTCTGTATCTGAAACAGCGAGACAATTCCACTTTTTCCAAGGTCCTTTGTGCTCCACAGGTGCTCATATTTGAAACGGCTATCCAGAATCTAATCCAGAAAAAAAAAGGGCAAAAAAAACCACCCCAAGATGAAAACAACAACAAAAACCAAACCAAATAAAAACTTCCCCCCCACAAAAAACCAAACAAAAAACCCCGAAACAAAACACCAAAAAAAAACCACCACCCCAAACAAAAAATCACCAAACCCCAAAACTCCAACCTATTACTTCTGAAATTTCAGCAGTCCAGTTTGTACAATGTCCTGAAGTCCTGGATTTGTCATATTTGTCATATGTTCCCTCCATCCTTGCTCTGATATGATCCTGTTGAGCCACAATTAGCAGAGCCAGGATGTAAGATGATTTTCCTGATGGAATGTCAGAAGGCTGAAGGGAATATACAAGGGAGAGGAGATTTTTTCCTAAATTGAAGCTGCATTTTCATTTTTACAAACCACCTTAAGTCAGAATTTAGAGACTTTTATACTGGGTAACAAGTGAATGGCAAAGTAGCAGCAAATCCCTAAAGCAGGCCCACATGCCGTGTTTTATGAAAAAGATATGATGCAAACAAGCATCTGATTAATAATTAGTGGAGGTGATTTGCATTTGTACAATTCTAGGAGAAGGAAAATAATTTTGAAAATTCAGTTTTAGGGCTGCAGCAACATAAAGGCACCTCAGTGTAGACATGGAAATGTTGTCTTGGTTGGGTTGTCAGCCACAGCCTGAGCTTCACTTCCCTGCTTGGCTCTTCCTCATGTTCAAAAGGTTGGAAATTCCAGGAAAATGCAACAACCTCTCTTGCAAGGAAAAGAAACAGATATAGGTCAGGACCCAGTTTAGCCAAAAGATGGTGCTAATGTATTTATGGAGTTGGTTAGAGCCAAAACCGAGCAGGGAAAACACAAAACTCACCATGCTGTGCTGCATTTTAAATTATGAATGAGCATTTTTATTTATGGTAAGCCATGGTGAATGTAAACAATTTAATTTTTACAGATAACATTCAGCTTCTTTAAATGGATTATTAGATATTAGCAGCTTGGTGGGATATTTCAGGGCTAAAGAGGATAAATGAAAATATACTTGGATCGTAACCTTTAAATTTCACAATTATATTGCAATTCCTGAGACTGGCCTCTCTTCTCATTAGAAAAATAAAAGTGATTGGAACTGCACAGAAAGTACCAGAAATGTGTAAGTAGGATAGAGGCAAACTGTACTTTTTGTCTAACCAGATTTGCACATTTACCTTGATTTATACTAGTTTAGATTTGACTCACTTCATCCCTGAGATGCAACACAGTTTTGGAAATCCCGTGAATCTCCCCATTTCCAAAAGACAAAACTTCCCCATAATACTGGAGAACGCTGTCACTTGTTGGCAGAGAGCTGCAGCCTTCCAGATTCACTGTGGGTTTGAATTTTTGCTGTGTCCTCCAAGAATTCTGCTGTCAGATCCTAGAGGAGGAATGCTGGTACAAGGTGTTTGCTGTGCCACTTCTCCGTGTCCCCTCCTGTCACACAGAAGGTCCTGCAGCCTCTCGCAATGCCCCTCCACATGCACATTTTACCTTCTGGTTTCACCAGAGCACAATACAATTGAAGCAAAATATAATCCTGGGAAAATTCTCCCCTCTCATGCCCTGCACTGAGGTTCCAGATTTTTCTGCCTTGTTCTTACCTATGATGACCAGGAACTGATGCAGAGTTTCAGTGCTAAGAGGAAAAACAGGGAAATCTTTTATGGAAAACAATTCCTCCATACCCTTTTATCCATTCTGGGGGCATTTTGGGGGGAAATCCTTCCTGCCTGTGTGGGCAGTCCCCAGCAGACCATTCAGAAGTTGTGCCTTGCATTGATGAGTTTCACCTTTAATTTTCAAGGTAATGGTTTAAGCCAAAGGAGGTGACTTCCCAACCTTGTTTTTCCCATCACTTTGGTTGCTAAGCAGTGGCAGCATCTTCTCAGACATGGTTGCTCTACTTTTTTATTCAAAAAGAGGGAAAACCCAACACTTTCAAGATCTCCTGGTGCCTTCCTCTCAGCAGGAATGTAACCCCCAGAGCTGGTCACCAGCTACATGGAATAAAAAATGATGAGCCATTTTCCAAAAATTTGGCAGCACCAGTCTGGTTTTTGCTCGGTTATTGCTTCCACTCTGCGTTTTAGTTAATAGTTGCATTTTTGACAGGGAAGAAGGGCAGACAAACTGTCTTGAATTGTCTGAGCCTTTAAAGATGAAAAGAGGTCACATAGACCGAGTTGTGGTAGTGAATCACAACTTTTTGAGATTTCTGGCCTCAGAGCAGAAGTTCTGTGTATTTGGCAAGAGGGCTAATCACTAAATTCGAGCTAAATTCATATATATCTACTTCATGCTCCTGTGTTTTCCTGCAGATCTGTGTTAAGCCAAGCTGACCAGGTTCAGGAGGTGATAGTTTTACATCCTGACTTTCACCTTCCCCCTGGAGGTGTGGCCTCAATTGTTATTTCTGTTTTGTTTGCTTTGCAAACTTGTCAGTCTTTAATTGCAACATCTGATGATAAATATGACCAAAAATGCTTCTGCAGCTTCATATTATTTTTTTTGTTGAATGCACAGAAACTACCTCAGCATCTCTATCCCTGTCAGTGTTATTAATGGAAGGAAGAATTTGTGTGGAACAAACTTTGGCTTTTCCTCATTATGCCCCAAAGGAATTGTTATCACAAACGGGCAACAGAAAAGATATTGAGCATCAGGAAATAAAATGTGGAGGGATATCTCAGGTTTTAAGACTAGTACATTGCAGAGTCTAAAAATACTCATGAACATATTTTTCCTGACTGCAAAGGGTAGAGACTTTTCCATCTGACTTCTCATAGACCATGTCAAATGCTTATAATAGAAAATGAACATAAATTCTAAAACAGTTTGGAAATTGAAAAGATTGATTTTCTTTATGTACGTGGCAATTTCTTGGAATAAAGGAGCCAAAAACGATAAATATGCACTACTAGAAATGGTGTACATTGTTTTCTTGTGATGGCATTTTCAACAACTGCAGAACGAAAGCAGAATGATGTATGGAATTTAAATCCAGGGGTGTTATGAGGCTTTTCAAATGAAATGATGGCTGACTAAAGCTCCTTCAATTCCACGTTAGGACATTCACCCACTTCATTTAAATATTCTTACTTTTGAAAAATGTGTAAATGTCTGCATAAGTGGATTTTTTTGTTTATTTCCTGTGGTGTCTGGCAAGTTTCTGGTTGCTACCTTTAGATTTCTTTCATCAGAAATGCAGAAATTTGCCTGAGTTCGTGTTCTACCTACCTAGTTTCTTTGTGATTTATCAGGCAGGAGTGAATTGGTTTTTCTTTCCCCGTGTGCTGGAGCTCCCCTTGCTGCCTCCTGCTCCTCTGCAGCCTGATCTGGAACAGAAACATGAGCTGGCCTGCTTTGCACAAATGAGATGGAATAGCAGGAAATCCAGGTGGGAAATGAGCAATGTATCTGCCCTGAGAGCCATTTGCACAGGCTCACAGGCAATACTGAGCCCTGTGTTTTAGGCTGTGGTTAAGCTGATTTAGGATAAACAAACGGTGACAGTTTGTGCCCAGAGACTTTTGTTGGTTTTCAGAGATGACTGTAACTGCAGAGCTGTGGACACACACAGAGCATTTCTGCATCCTTGACATTGTTATGATCTTTCAAAGTCAGGTGCAATGTGTGCCCTGGGAGAGAAGGGGGTGAAATCGTAACCAAAAGCTGTTAAAATGACATTCTGACACTTCTACTAGACACAAGTAGGTCAGGGCAGTGGTCAAGGCTGCCAGAGCTCCAGGAGCATTTGGACAATGCTTTCAGGGATGCACAGACTGGGATTGTTGGGGTGTCTGGGCAGGGCCTGGGGCTGGAGTGGATGGTTCCTGTGGGTGCCTTCCAGCTCAGCATATTTGGGATTCACTATCCCCTGAGCATTAGCACCTTGTCTATAACCCCATCGTATCCCCAGCTCCCTGCTGCTCTGAGAGGCAGGGAGCTGCTCTGTGTCCCCACCACCCCTCACACGCTGTCTCCATGGACAGAACCCACCACTTCCAGATGGGTGCAGCTGCACAAGGGCAGCGTTCCCATCTCAGACTGGTTTGTGCTGCAGTTAATCCTTGGCACTGAAAGAAGATCCACTTCTCCTGATTCAGTCTGAGGACTAGAGAATAGGGGAGTGCCAAATGTGCAACAGCTCCCTTAGCAGAAAAGTCTGTGCATGAACCATGTGTTGAGGTGAGGTTTAGGAGCAGCGTGCTGAACAGCAAGGCTAGCTGCAATCAAGTAAGGAAAATAAAAAAATTAACTTGCAGCTCCACCACTGAAGGTGGCCCCAGTTTAAGGAGCTGCAGGGCAGCTATGGAAGTGCTGCTTTTACTGGAAACCATTTCAGATTCTGGGTTTTGTGCTAAGTTTGATGCCAGCAATGGCTAAAGAGGAGATGTGAAATAGCACTGCCATCCAGATGAACGTTTCCAATTGCTCTTGCTGGTGGTTGTTTGGCTTCTCCTCCTGAAGTGAACTGTGTGTGTTGGAGAGATTTGAAAGGAATTATTGGAATTTAAATGTTCCTTCTGCTTAGCAAGCTGAGAAGACTTGCCTCCCCCACTTCACTAAGAGAGGTCTCTGCAAAGAGGGATGTTCAGGAGCTTCCAGGCAGGGTAAAGGCTTCCTTAAATTATTGAGGAAGGTTTCTTTCCTTTCCTTGGTGCACCAGAGTGCCCCTGACTGGCTTCTCTTGTGCCTTTGCCTCACCCCATGGTCCCCCCACCCTCCTCAGAACTGTGAGTGCTCCCTGCAGGGCAGTCCAGCCTCCCTCCCCGTGGTCCCTGCCTGCTTTCCTGCTGACCTGTGCCACCCCTCCCTGCAGCTGGGCTCCCACACTGGCTCTGGGACTGTGGAGGTGCCACAGCTCAGCACAGTGCAGCTGCAGTTCCTCCTTATCCTTATTCTGTTTGGGATGGCAGAAATAACAATATGACTCCAAATCTTCTTGGAGGGCATATAGCAATGTTTATTAACAGGCACACCCATTTTATACACTGTTCTGACACAACTGAACACGATTGATCATTCAGACCAACACCTTTTCATAAACATCTTTGTAAGTAAACAAGCTGGAGAAACAGCAGGTGCACGTATTAGAAATTGTTTGGAATTTCTTCTCCCAGCTCCTCCAGAGGAAATGCCTGGGAAAGTCTATCTGACTTGCATTCCCACAGGCTCTGCTGCTGTCTTGTGCCTAAAAATTTCTCTTTGACCAGGCTGTCAGCATCCACACCTCCTGCCCCAGGCTATGACCACCTGTGTGTCCCTTTGTCCTGCCCTGAAATCGCTCCAGTCCCTCCTGCTCCTGCTGCTCTGCCTCCTTTGGATGTGTGAGTGCCAGAGCTGCAGTGGCCACGGCCACTCTGGGAGGGACAGCTGCTTTCTGTGACAGCCTGCAGTTGTTGTATTGAGCCCAGTCAAAACAAAATGAAACAGTAATTAAGATTTATGAAATGATTGTCTCACAAAAGCCTACTGAAAAGGAGAAGCGACAATGAAAATGCTGAAAGAAAAGGAATTGCTTGTTGCTGGGACAACTGAAAATGTAGCAGCAGGTAAGGCTATTGCTGATGGGCTGAAAATCTGAAATTTAAATGTTCTCTCTGCTTTCAGCAAGTGCCACGAATGAATTTTTCTGCATGCCTGACCTGCTTTGTAGTCGGCTGGCGTGTGATTGTGACTTGCATGTAGCTTCATTTGCTAATGCAAACCCCAGTGTTGGCTAATGCCTGACTGAGTGATGCTTCACTGCCCTTCTCAGGCTCCTGTTGGAGTGAAACACTGACTAAGATGATCTGAACTCCTCTGTTGCTACATGAATCCGTGTGCAACTGGGCTACTTTCAATTATAGAATAGTGAAAGCTTTGAATTCCTGCTCCAGACAAGTTATTAACGTCGGTATCACACTGTGATAAAACCACATTTTTAATCTTGCAGTACTTAAGGTACATAAAGCATCACTGCTGCTTGAGATTTACTGGCTTCCCACTGCTCAGGTTCACTTTGTCAGCAGCAGAGGAAAGTTGGCTTTGAGCTCGCAGGTAAAATGGAAAGAACTGGAAGAAGTTGTTGTTCAAAGCTCTTCTGTGGACGAGGAGAAAATTACAGAGTTAGTAGAAACTGTCTGCTTTGCTTAATTAAAATCAAACCAAAACAAAAATGCAAAGCCACACCTGCCCCTCAAATGTCAAAAACATATGGAAATTACAGAAACATTGGTAGTGGTTAAGAAATGATTAGATCTTATCTCTTCACCAGTTAAGGTAATCTTTGATTCCTGTGGATGGAATTTAGACCTTAATGGCAAATTCTTTACAAGGAAATATGGGGAAAAAAACAGTGCTTAAATCCAAGACTGTTATATTCTGGGTATTGGAGAGCTGAGCTGAGACTGGGCATCCTCACCTCCACAGCCTGGAACATTCGAATTTTGGGTTATCCAATTTGTGCTCAAGCTCTCAAAACTCTTCCTGCTTTTCTCTTGCTCCAAAGGCTTTCTGTCAATGCTGTTTGTTTTTCTGCAGAAAGCTTTGGCTGACCCTTTTGGGGGGTTTTGCAGAGCAGAACAGGAGCTGGAGCTGCAGAGCAGATTAAATTGGGCTCCTCTGCTGGCAGCAGCTCAAGGCTTTAGGTGTTGGCAAAGGCTCAGGGAACGTGTGCCTGCACCAAATTCCCTGCTTCCCACTTGGACACCTGTGGGCACAGAGGTGTTTGTTATTCCAGTGGATAATTGGCTATTTCAGCACCAGCACCTCACTATTCAGCGGTAGCTTTTAATGAAATGATGCAATTTCATCACCTCTGCTTTCCTTTTTTTTTTTTTTTTTTTTGACAGCCAGTGTTGGAGCCAGACTTTGCTGGTGTGAATTGGCATTAAAACTGCTTTAATTGCTCTGCTTTACCCCAACGGAGGCTGCTGGGACTATGGCAGCTTCTCTTCAGTGCAACCTAATTACTTTTACACAGGCAACAATTTTCTCTTCACAATCCACCTGACCTTGTCAAGCAGGTTCATTGTTGACCACAATCTGCTCCCCAATCTTCCAGCTCCTTAGAAAAAGGTGATTATAAGCACAACTTTCTACACAGGAGTTAGTTTGAGTTTTCCATGGCTTGCACAGGAAGGATGTTTCCCACCAGGCAATGCAGGGAGAATTTGGACGCTGGGGCATTACAGCCAAAATAAATTTACTCCCAAAGCTGATAGAATTTCACAGTTTTGGTGCAAGACATCATGACCTCCAAATATCATAGCTATTTTCTGCAGGTTTTAGAATTTATATATTGTTTTATGCAAATTACCATGCATTTAATTGATGGACTTGTGAGCTGTGAGTGATTTTAGATCTAGCTTGCTGTAGTAAGCTAGTATCACGCTATTACAGATTTTCAGATTATTTTGTCTAAAGCAGATCCATCTGGAAGAAGCAGAAGACCAGGATCTACAGAAAGTGCAGAAAAACATCAGAAACCAAAAGAGAGAGAGAGGTTTTATGATGGCCACAGCATGACTCCAGCTTTTATATTTGCAAAGAGAAAATATATTCACAATATCACATTGTCTTTCCTTTGAGGGTTTCAAAGATGCCCGAGGAACGATGCGACTGTCTGATAACTCTAATTATCAAACTCTATCCAAAATTAGCCTGGGCTGCCCTTCTGGTCTGAGGCTTTTCAGTGTTCAGTTTGGGGAGCACTGTGGGTGCACAGGAGCAATGTGCTGGGAGACAGGAGCAGAGCTCCGTGACTCCATCACATCCCTTGGAAAAATGTTTTCTGTCCTGTTCATGTGGGACCCCCTGGTTCATTGCATGTTTTGAGATACAAAGGGTGACCTGAGCAGCTTGTAAAGGATGGTTTAAATCACATGGTTGAGGTGTGCAGGAAGAGGGAAAATGGGGCTTCTTCATTCCCTGTGTTGTAGAGGAAGGAGGAAGGGCTGGATGGAGAGACAAGGAAAACTCTGGAGAGTTCAGCTTCAACAGTGAACTCAAGTTTCCTCAGTATAATATCTTAATTAATAGTTTCATTGGGTGCCTCCTATGAGCAGCTACACACATCAGTCTCTGACCTTGTGGGAGTCACATTCCTTCTATACTTCCACACTTCCACAGTGCCTGGCTGTGCCATCGTGCTGTTCCAAAAATTACGTACCCCACAGGCAGTTTAGTTTGCCTGTTCCTGCATTCCAGGCAAGCTAACATTAATTATAGCTGGACTCTAGTTAAATACTGAGTGGTAAATTTGTGTCAGAGGCCTCTAGATTGGCTACAGCTTCCCGGTATTGATTTGGGGACCACCCTGATAAACATTTTGTCCCTGATAAACAGATAGGAAGCAGCTGGTCAACAGTTTGCCTCATACGTGGGACAGGTAATGCTTGCTCTATGCACAGGCTGCCAAGATCAATTTTAATTTACAGGGATTAAATTAATATCTGCATGGTTGCAACCATCAGATCAAAATATTCTTGGAGAATTTAAACTTGGAAATAAAACATGTATTTGAGCGGACACCTATCTGTGTATTTGGGCTTTCCAGGTGGGAAATCCTCAGTGGGTGAATTCAGAGCCCCTTGGCAGCCCACTCTTGTAAAAGAGTGCCAGATTTTATCCAGACCTGTGTGGGATTTCATGGTTTTTTATAGTCCCCAGTGCATTATTTTGCTGTGGCTACCCCACAGTATCCTGATACCAATGCATGAGTGTGCTTTCAACTCTGTATTCCTCTCTTATTTCATGTTCTACAGTATTTTTCTCTATTTTGGAAGAGGTTTATATTAGGCAAGGCTTCAGGATGTCTTGGTGTACGAGATAATGATTTGAGTGTTTAGCTGTCCACTTTCTCCCTTTATTGGATTTTATTCACTTTGTTACTGAGTAGCAGGAGGGAAGGAGCATTTGTGCATTTTTTCCTCCGATTCACTGGTATTATTGAATAAATTTTATTCAATATTATTGGTATTATTGATAAATTAAGCCAGCAAAATACATAGAGATTGGCAGATTTGAGGTTCCAGATTCGTATTCCAGGATCAGAACAAATTACTGGACTTAAAGTTGCTAAAGGAGAAAGTAATGCCCCAGGACACACAAGGCACATGCACCAACGCATCTTTTTTTTTGTTCCAGTACCTTGGATATCAGTGCTCCAGATTTTTCTTTGCATCTGAGTGTTGCCAGGGCAGCCAGCCTGGCATTAGCCAGCAATCAATAATCCCTGAGGATCTGCTGGAAGGAGTGGATGAGAAGGGATGCTGAGCAGGGTGGGGCGAG
This sequence comes from Prinia subflava, assembly GCF_021018805.1. NCBI lineage: Eukaryota > Metazoa > Chordata > Aves > Passeriformes > Cisticolidae > Prinia > Prinia subflava. Next base: position 24,755,215 of record NC_086256.1, read on the forward strand.
TCTCTCCTGCACTGGGATCAGAGAGAGCAGCTACAGGAAATCAGGCATTTCCCTCCTGTCCCGGGATAAAACCAAAGAGTTTTAAACTGCTGCAATTTCCTCATAGCCTTTGCTTTCCTTGTAGTCCCACAGTGGGGATGGCTGGGTGTAGTTTCAATCTGATATTAGGAAGTCTTTAAGACAACCAGAGTTTCTTGGGGAGTCCCCCTTCTGGCTTTCTTCTCAAATGAGGGCAGCAATGATAATAACCCACCCAATTTTTTTTCTTTTGTGTCTATTGTATTGCTACTTTGTCCAAGGTAAATTTTTATCAGTGCTCTGGGTGAAAGCAATGATGCCAGTAAATCACAGAACATTTCCTCTGCTCTGGGGTGTTCCAGGGAGGCTGGAAGTGCTATGCCCTGCTGTCTTAGGCTGCAGTGCAGGATGTAACCAGCAGTGTGTACTCTATTACCATCCGTTAAAACCAGCTGGGGCAGGGTTCTTTATCCCTTCCAGGACCCATCCTCCCTCCAGGGGATCTCTGCTGTCCAGGAGCCATCGAGGCTCACTGCAGGGCTGATACAATTCCATCATCCATGGGAGATGCTGCACCCAGGGGAGGAGCCCGGCATTCCCACCTGGATAAACCCTGGCATTCAGAGCCCAGCACAGCCTGTGTGCACTGCATTCCCACCTGGATAAACCCTGGCATTCAGAGCCCAGCACAGCCTGTGTGCACTGCATTCCCACCTGGATAAACCCTGGCATTCAGAGCCCAGCACAGCCTGTGTGCACTGCATTCCCACCTGGATAAACCCTGGCATTCAGAGCCCAGCACAGCCTGTGTGCACTGCATTCCCACCTGGATAAACCCTGGCATTCAGAGCCCAGCACAGCCTGTGTGCACTGCATTCCCACCTGGATAAACCCTGGCATTCAGAGCCCAGCACAGCCTGTGTGCACTGCATTCCCACCTGGATAAACCCTGGCATTCAGAACACAGCACAGCCTGTGTGCACTGCATTCCCAGAGGAACACCAGACCCACCTCACCACCACTGGACCTTCAGAGAAAACTACACCCTTGTACAGGATCATCTCTGCTCCAACAGAACCACACCTGTCACTGCAGGAGGGCTGGACTGGACTGTTCCCAACACCCTGACCAACAGGGTGTGAGGTCATGTTCTGACTCTATCAGTGTTTTCTTTTTGTTTGCTTTTTTGTACTACTGCATTTTCATTTTAATTTTCCTAGTACAGAACTGTTATTGCCCTCCACATATCTTTGCCTGAGAGCCCCTTCATTTCAAAATTCTAATAATTCGGAGGCAGGGGTTTTACATACTCCATTCCAAGGGAGGCTCCTGCCTTCCTTAGCAGACACCTGTCTTCCCAAACCAAGATTTCTGCACAACATCTCTGCTGTGTATTCAAAGGCTGATCTCCTTCCACCCTCCCTGTGTGAGGGGGGGGACATCCTCTCCAGCCTTGCCAGACACGAGTTTAACGAGGAGCTGAACTAAGATCCTCTGGCAGGTGACTCGCCCTCCTCCTCCTCTCCCGGCGGGGAGAAGGTTACTGAGCTCCTGTGCTAAGCACAGAAACACTCTCCAAACCTCCCAGAGCTGTGGGAAGGGCTGCTCCAAGGAGATGCTCTCACAACACCTGAGGGAGGAAGGGTTCTGGGTGGAGATGGACGCCTTGGCTTTAAAAGCTTGAGCTTTTCTTGGCTCCCTAAATTATCCCTGAGCTCCAGGCACAGAGCAGCTGCCCTGGCAGGTTTGTGGCTCCCATTGACTGTGAGTGCTTCTGTTAAATTCCTTCTTCCACCTCTGGCTGCAGACAGGGGTTTTTGGGGGCTCATTTATCCTTTTTGGTCAATGGTGCTAAATCCTCCTGTCCTGGTGCTGACTGCGGAGCTCCTGACTCGAGTTTTAGTCTTACATTGCTACTTCAGAGGAAATGAAAGTGCCTGGAGAGAGTTTTAAACCTGGCTAGTGCAGAATGCCCAGCTCCTCAGTCTCCCTTTTAAAGGCAGTGAAAGCTGCCATTTGTGTTAAAATCAAGAGGGATGTGAATCTCCAGGTTTCAGTAAATTATTCCCGTCACTTGGTCTCTGACTTCTGCATTTGTGCTTCTCTGAAACTTATTCAACATGTCTGAAAAGCAGAAGGGAAAGCAGCACACCGCAGGTCACAGTAAATGATGTTGTTTATACTTTGTCTAGACTAGGAGAGGCAGTAAATTAGTCTGGGCTCCTCACATCAGGGAGACTTGAGATGACATTGAATATCCGAGTGTCTCTCTGCGGGGACAAGGTGTACCGCCGCATTTCCTATCTTTTATCTAATTTTGAGTGAAAAGGAATGGAAGTGTGTGATGTCTATCAGCAAATTAGGACATGGATAGACAAATAACCTTGGTCTGGAGAAGGAGTGCATGGCCTTGTGTTGGTGATGGGGAAGAAATGGATTTCCTGGTTTGTCACAATTCTCATGGGACATTTCATGAAACACTAAATGAGCCCATCTTTTGTCTTCCCCTCTTTTACAGCAGCCCCAAACCACTCACTAAATGTGTGGTTTTTTCCTGGTTTAGCTTTAACTGAAGTGTTTGTGATTTTCTAGAGCAGATCAGATTGGGTGGCATTGCCCTTCTTACTATTCCCACTCACTCAGAGTCTCATCCCCTCTGCAGGGTCAGCACAGCCAGGGTAGTGCAAACACCTGAGGAATTGGTTCCTTTTGGTTTTTTTTCCAAACACGGACCATGGAAACCACACACAAAAAAAACACAGAAGGCATAAAAATCTGTGCCTTGCCCCAAACCACCTGGTATTCTGGAGCCTGCAGGTGTTCCCAGAATATTTTGTAAAGCAGGAAACTCTTTTTGCATATTATTTTCCTGTAGTAAGTTGAGGACTCATTATCTTCCTGCAGTGTGCAGACAGAGCATTCCTTCTGCTAGTTCTCCTCCTGGCTTTGGGAACTGTGCATGGCCAACCTGAGCTAGATCCTTTAATCCTCAGTCTGGGATTTTAGGAACTTTCCTGAGAAAATGAATTGTGACACAATTAGTCTGTGTAACCTTTTCTATTCCTTGGTAGAGAGTCTTAAATTGTATTTTAAGTGAGAAAAAGATGTGAATATACCCTTGCTTTGGAAAGAAAGGAAAGGATTGAGTGCTTCAATCCTTGGAAATTGCTTATTACAGAGGACAGCTCCTGGTTTATTTTGTGTGTAGGTGATACGTGTCTGTAAAGTTTTATTGCCCGGTTCAGGCTCATTAAAGCGCCTTTTGGAGGTGTCACTTCTGAGAAGGGAGCAGGAGGGATGGAGAACAGAAAGCCCTCCTGCCTCCAGGCACTCCCTTGCTCCGAGTCCTATTACTCATGTTAAATCCGAGCTCTCCAATATTTATCTTGCAAAGCGTCCCATATTTTTCTAAAATTATTAGATTGACTAAAGAAATAGAGACCTATTTTATATGATGATACCTTGTGAAATTAAAGTTGACAGGCTATAGACTTTGTCTGGAGAGGCACTTTAGAGAGAAAAGTAATCAATGGAGAAAGTTCCAGGGAAATGTTAGCATAAGAATGAGTGGTTTCAAATAGTCTGCTCATAAATTCCGGCTGGACTTCAGAAGTTTGCTCACAGATAGAGGAAATGAGCTGCTGGAATGACTTTCCAATAATAATGGGAAAAGCAATCAAGCGAGTTGTGAAGATGAAATAAGTTTTGTGCAGGTAACTGTGCTATAAAATTATAATCTCATTCATTCCCTGGGAACTTCCTCACGGGACTGTTTCTGTCCCAGTGGAAATTCCCCAGTGGGCAGGACTGGGGTTCTGCTGGCAGAATGGCATCCTCTAAAGACTGTTATTTCACTGAAATTTCATAAAAATCTTCTCCTAATATTTCAAGAACCTTTATGGATAAAAAGTGGGTTGGGGTGGCCCTGGCTGGCCGCTCTCTCACACCCCACTCCTCAACACATCCCATTATTCATGTGCTGGTGCAGAAGATGGGATGCAATTAGTTGATTCTTCTGCCACTGTGCCTTGAAGTGTAGAAAAAATTCCTTTATTTTTGAGCATTTCTAACTTTCTTCACAGTTGGTATCTCTAAAGGCCTCTGAGAGATGTAAACAGCAACATTCCCATTTTCCACATGAAAATAAACCTTGCCAGCTTGGTTGGAACTAATTTCCTAATTAATGGTTCCCTGATTTTCTCTTTTCCTTAGAAGCTGTGGTATTCCTGTGGATAACAGCACTTTTGTTGTTGTTAGGCTCTATTGGGTTATTTTTCCCTAGTGAGTGTCTCTTTTGATTTAACTGTAGACACTTAGGGAGAACAATATGGAGGAGATAAATGAAAGTGCACAGAAAATATTCATTAAAAATATAGGTCCTTGTCTCACTTGCCACAGAAGAGCAAGATGTAAGGTTGTTTTTCTTTAGATCCTTTTCTCACAGCCTATTAACAACCCCTTATCTTTTTTTCTTTTAAAACTTTATATTTCTTTCCCAAAAGTCAGCAATGTGTTTAAAGAGTGAAAACATTCTCCCGTAAAGGTCACCCCACTCTCAGATTGACTTGACTGTTGATTGCACTTGAGCTTGTAGCTTTAATTCACATTAACCCCATTTGGTTTTAATTAAGCAGTGTCTCTTGACCAAAGTCAGTCCATCACTGCTGTCAACAGGTAAATTTTGCTCTTGAATACTGAGTGTTATGTTTTAGTTTGACAGAGAAGCTTTGAGGGCGATTTACACAGACTATAGATTTTTTAAGCAGGAATGCAAATTGTCTCACAATTTGCCACGGTCCAGTTTAATCTAATAGCTTTCAAAGTGAATTCTAATAGGAACAACTCCCTCAGCCCAGCTGCGTATTTTCATCTATTTCCTTGGTATCCAGTGTGTACCAGGTAGCATTTCTGTTTATTAACACTGGCCCTGTCCTGTAAAGACCATTTCAGAAGTGCTGAAATGCACCATTTCAGCTCCCTCTTCCTCTCTTCCCATCAGAAAAGCCCTTTGCTAGTGGTATTCACAAAATACTGCTTTGGGGTTGGCCCATCACACACAAGCTTTGACATATGGGTTGCAGTGCTTAAAAAATGGAAAACAAACAAACAAAACCCCAAAGACCCACAGATTTATGGGGTAAGCCCTGGGTTTGTGTTTTTCATCAACTTACTTAATTTTTCCTGTTTTCTGAAGTGCATCAAGAAAGAGAACATGGAGAAGATTGCCTGGGATTAATTAACAGCAGCTCTCTGAATTAACAGCATAGCAAATTGGGTTGATCCTGTGCCAGGACCTGTTCATGATGGAAGCATTGTTATATTTTCCATTAAAGATGTTACATTTTCTGACTGATACATTTTGGATGATAAGTATCATTGTATTGGAATTGTTTCCTTAACAGTGGCAGGAATATGGCATTTCTTTCCTATCCTACACTGGTTTGGGTGCCACCAACACCATCCACAGAACCACAGGAAGGTTTGGGATGGGAGGGACACTAAAGCCCATCCAATGCCACCCCCTGCCATGGGCAGGGACACCTTCCACTGTCCCAGGCTGCTCCAAGCCCCATCCAGCCTGGCCTTGGACACTTCCAGGGATGCAGGGGCAGCCACAGCTTCTCTGGGCACCCTGTGCCAGGGCCTCCCCACCCTCACAGGGAAGGATTTCTCCCCAGCATCTCCTCTAACCCTGCCCTCTGGCAGTGGGAATCCATTCCCCCTTGTCCTGTCACTCCAACACATTTTAAACTGTTTATTTGTATTGTTTCTCGTCTGTGATAATCACATAATGCTGGTTCCTTGCATAGAGCACAATTTCTGTGCAAAGAAACCAACCAAGAAAATGTAATCCTGTCTAAAATTTGCAAATGAAAGGGCAATAAGGGTCTTGGAGAGTATTAAAACATTTCAGATGTTATTTGGCAGCTGAAAGCATACAAATGCTTAAATCTTTCTGAATTAGTAGTGATTAGGAAATATTATACATGCATTTCTAGGGCTTTTGCCTTTTCTTTTAAGCCACTTCTATGTTCTGACAGCACAAGTGGAAATTGTGGCAGTTGTGACTGGAATACTGGGAACAGAAGCAGCCTCTTGTAGGCAGTGGGATTCATTAGCTGGTTTTGCTTGAGCTGTAAAATATCATTAGTATTACATATATATTTACACAATTAATTTGTTTTGCTTTTGACAAGACAGAACAGAATTTCTTACATATTTATTTTTTTGCTCCTTTGCTTGTTATTTCTTGGCAATAGAGTTAAATTTGCCTGTGAAGTAAAACCTTTCCTTCTAATAGGAGGTTCTGCCCAAAACATCTAAAGTTTTGTTATTTCATGTGTTCCCTCCTCCTCCTCCTCCCCTCCTTGCTGGACTTTTTGATAATAGATTCTTGTTTCTTTTTATTGATTCTTGGGAAAACTATTGAAAAGGAAGTCAACAATAGTAATCAAACTGAATTATAGCAAAGCTCTGGCTTTCAGCTCAAAATTGCTACAGAAATTGGGCCCAATTCATTATAAACTACAGGCACATAAAAGTGAAATTTTCTTTCCTTTATTTGGCTGGTTACTTGATGTTTTATTTCTTACAGGTTCTTTTTTTTAAGGAATATCTACCAGCCAAGTCCTGTCTGCCTACATGGGAGACCCCGTTGCCCTTAACTTTGGGAGAAAGATGTAGGAAGAGTTTCCTTTACTTAAAATCTCAGGTGTTTTTTATTTTACTTTTTTTTTTTCTCACTTAGCACTCTGCTCCAAAAGCTGTATCTTTTGCAGCCTCTCACAGCCACATTTCTGGTGCTCTGCTGCTCTGTGCCTGCATTTGTGCTTCTTAAGGAAAAGTGCTGGAGGCTGCTTTCAACATTCCTATGGCAACCTTATATTTCTTCTGTGCACACCTCTGCTACTGTTCTTGGAATCACAGGATCTCCAGACCTGGAAGGGACCCTCAAGCACCACTGAGTCCAACCCCTGGCTCAGGACACCCCAACAATCCCACCCTGTGCATCCCTGAGAGCGCTGTCCAAACCCTCCTGGAGCTCTGGCAGCCTTGGGGCTGTGCCCATTCCCTGGGCAGTGCCCAGCACCCTCTGGGGAAGAACCTTTCCCTGAGCTCCAGCCTGAGCCTGCCCTGGCACAGCCCCAGCCATTCCCTGGGTGCTGTCCCTGTCCCAGGGAACAAAGATCAGCCTGTCCCTTGGTCACACGTAGGTTTTGCGGTATCACCCCAGCAGGTTTGTAAATGGCTACCCTCCCTTCCTCATGCAGACTGAGCTGAAGGAGATGAGATTTTCATTTTTGGCTCTGCACAGATTTTACCCCATGGGTAGTTCTTGCCTCTATCATTTGTGGTGTCTGAAACGGCAGCTCCTGGGTGTGATCACACGAAAGAAGAAGCAATAAAATCACTGTTCAGTCAGATTGAGTGGGTTACCTGCTTCATGCTGGGCAAGACATTTCTGCACCTGTGAAGCCAGTTGCATTCTGCTGCCTTTCCAATCTGCTTTGTTGGATATTATTTTCCCTCTCCTCTGTTCTCTGTCCTGCCTCTTCCCAAAGTCTCTGCTGATCTCTTTGTGAAGAGCATGGGCTCCTTTGGGTTATGCTTTCTGCAGGGACACCTTTGGCATCCTCACCTTTAGGGCAGCACAGGGACAGCTCCAGTCTCTGCTCCCTGTGAGAGGGACAGCACCCAGGGAATGGCTGGAGCTGTGCCAGGGCAGGGTCAGGCTGGAGATCAGGGAAAGGTTCTTCCCCAGAGGGTGGTGGGCACTGCCCAGGCTCCCCAGGGAACGGGCACAGCCCCAAGGCTGCCAGAGCTCCAGGAGCGTTTGGACAGCGCTCCCAGGGATGCACAGGGTGGGATTGTTGGGGTGTCTGTGAAGGGCCAGGGGTTGGACTGGATGATCCTCAGGGTCCTTTCCCACTCAGGGTGTTCTGGGGTTCTGTGATTCTATCCCAGCAGAGGCTGTATGCCAACAAACACTCCTTGCTGGAGTTTCTGCACTTGCAACTCTGTCCCAAGGGCAGTCCCAGAGATGCTCTGCTGACATCCTGGAGGGCACCAGGGTTAAAATTAAGGTAGATTTGTAGCCACTGGATTGCCAGTATGACTTCCCAGAATCACAGAATGCTTTGGGCTGGATGGGTCCTCAAAGATCTTCCAGACCAGAGCAGCTGTGGCTGCCCCTGGATCCCTGCAATTGTCCAAGGCCAGGTTGGACAGGGCTTGGAGCAACCTGGGACAGTGGAAGGTGACCCTGCCCAGGGCAGGGGGTGGCACTTCAAGGTCCTTTTCAACACAAACCATTCCATGACTTTCTGATTCTGTTGTTCTTTCTCACAAGCCCTGCCACATTAAAGCAGGGACCTTCCACATCAAAAGTGCTCAAACTAAAGGTTAGGTGGTGCTTCAGAGCCATTACTGGAACTGGCTGGAAGGACAGGGCTGGGATTTGGGCGAAGAAGGCAGCACTAGAAGTGCTACTGCTTCCTTTGGGTCTGGGATTTCACAGTGAATTCCAAAAATATTTCACCCTGCAGTGCATTGTGCCTGCCTGTGGGAGGAAAAGATGGAATTGGGAGCCTTGCAGATCCCTGCGAATGGTAATCAGCCAAATTTGTGTTTTGGAGGGGAAAAGGAAGCTCTTGCTGATAAAAAACTGTCTCTTTGATTTTAATCTCTTTCACCTGTTGAACAATTATTGATGACTTTCATTACATTGCTTTGTTGCTGGTGCTGTGAAAGGAGAATAATCAGTGCTGCATTAAGGTACATGTAAAAAGCCTGTCTTTATTTGCATGGTAATGAAGTACTACCTAAGGTGTTAGAAGGAGAATCAATAGGCTAATGAGATTTTATGCAAACAATCTCAAGTAACAACCTGGGCTCACCCTTAGATAAAAGGATTTGTTTGAAATAGGAAAATAGTTATAAGGTGGGTTTTCTTTCTTAAAAAGAATGTATTTTTATATCAGTGCAAATTGAAACATGAAAAAAGATCTGGTTTTTTTTAAATATTACAGAAAATAATTCCAATCTACCTGGGTGCTGTAGAAACAATGGCTTAATCAGGCTCATTCTTATAAGTCTTGTGCATCAGTTTCATTCTTTTTTTTGGTAATATTTAGCCTTGAGGATGAAGGGTATAGAAGTTCACAGCTGAAGGCAAACCATCCTGTCTACAATAAAAAATAAATACTAAATATTATTGCCTACAACTCCTCAGATAACACCCACTGACACTACACTGGGGGTAGACAACTTTTTGAGTGAGGAACTGGCTATTTGGGGACACTGCTCAGATTGAGGTAAACACACCTCAGTATTCTGGAAAAATGTGTAGATTTGCTTTTTTAGCTTTGTATTGGTGCCTTTCTTTTTTTCTATTTTAATTACAGTTGATTTTTGGTATCATTTAAGCACAACAGTGTTGCAGAAAGCACATTTTTCAGCTGGGCTGTCGGGCTGAAAATTAAGATTTGCTGCAGATTTTGGTAGGAAGAGGGAGATGAGCTCTGTGTTTTCCTGGAGACAGAGAAAGCTGCAAGGAACTGCTGTGCCCAAACCCCTTCTGGGTTAGCCTGGCCACGCCTGGGAAAAAAAGTGGGGAAACATGCTTTTTATGCAAATAATGTGCTGTGTAATAAGGTACAGAAATATGGGTTCAGCTGTGTGAGGCCATGTGAAACCTCAAAAAGTGTGGGTTTATCCACCACACAAAAAATACATTTCAAACTCTGCTGGTTTATTAGAAAGACATGGGAAAAGCAGAGGCACCATCAGGAACCTCAGGCAAAAACAAAAGAAAGTTTAGTAAAGACAGAACTTAATGATTCTCTTTTTTCTGTTTTCCCAGGTAGCTCAAGCATGAGAGAGAAAAACATGTTTTTATCCAGAAATCTGCCTTCCCACAAAAAAATCCTCATTCTTTTTGTACAAGAAATAAGAGTTTTCTGTATTTTCTCCAGTGCTCCTGACTGGGTTTGTTTCCACCAGGCAGAACCACGGGTGCAGGAGGTGTCTGTCCCCAGCCAGGGACAAACTCTGATGGGCTGTCAGGAAAAGGACAGGCAGGAGAGGAAAGCCTCCTCCGTCCTTTAAGGATGCATTTTTCCTGTCAGCTTCTCCTGCTGCTCTGTTCCTAAAGGCATTGAGAATGCCCAGCTCTGAGATGGCAGAGGTGTTTTCCAGCCTGTGTTGTGAAGCCCTTGCTGTTCCCAAGGGTTGGGTTTTTTGTTTGTTTGTTTGTTTTGTTTTGTTTTTTGTTTCCATGAGTGTTCAAAACTGAGTGGAGGGAAAGAGCCAAGTAATCTTCAGAATTCCAAAATGGGATCTGGGTTGGAAGGAACCTTAAATCTCTTGTTCTACCCCCTGCCATGGGCAGGGACACCTTGCACTTGGTTGTTCCAAGCCCCATCCAGCCTGGCCTTGGACACTGCCAGGGATCCAGGGGCAGCCACAGCTTCTCTGTGCACCCTGTGCCAGGGCTCCCCCACCCTTACAGGGAACAATTCCTTCCCAATATCCCATCTAACCCTGCCCTTTGTCAGTGGGAATCCATTCCCTGTGTCCTGTCCCTTCATCCCTTCCCCAAGTCCCTCTCCAGCTCTTCAGGCACTGAAAGTTCTCATAAGGTCTCATATCAGACCCTTCTCTTCTCCAGAATGAACAATTCCTGTTGTCTCAGCCTTTCCTCACAGGAGAGGTGTTCCATCCCTCTGATCACCTTTTGATGAAGAACAGATAAATGGAATGAACTTCCACTAAAATAAAGTTTTTTCTTGCTTAAAATGCCAAGGAATCTGGTTCCTTATAAGACTAAAATAGAAATGTGTCCTTTCTCAGTTATCGCTTCCTTATTATATTTTTATTTTTTACTTTTGCTGTGTGATGAAACCAAGCTCCCTAAGATGTGGGAAAAGCAGCATTTCATGGCAGAGCCCTTGTGAAAATGCCCCACAGCGAGATGTGTCTACTTTGAATTTCTTTGGGGTACTGACAAGATGCTCTTCAAGAGGAAACAAGTGACAGGAGTGCTCCTCGAGGTCAGTGGTGCTTCATTCCACTGGGAAACTGCAGACTGTGTTTGGGAAAGGGGTTTGAGCAGCCCTAATAACTTTTGGATAATAGTTGTGGGGTTTTTTTGCTGTGGGGAAGAGTGACAAAGCTGAGCCTTTCTGACACAGGATTTCCAAGCTGTTGTCTCACTTTGAGTGTTATCTCACTGATTTCTTTTCATTCCCTCCCCTTCTTCCACACCCATGGATACTGAGAGTGATTTCTGTGCAGTGTGAGCACAGAAATGCTGCCCTGCCAGGAGGTGTCTCGTTTCCAAGAGATTCCTCACCCATTTATAAACAAAACCCAGAGTATCTGAGCCCTGTGTGCTGTGGCTGCTGGGCACTGGCAGGGACACATTCCCATGTCCCTGTTATCTGGAGGCAGGAGCCAGATTTCCCTGACTCTCCAGGATAATGGTGGGGCGGTGATGCTTTTTGTTCGGGCCTTTTAGCTCAAATCTGAGTAAAATTGGAGAGAAAACACATGGGAGGGAAGAAGAGATTTGGCTGGCATATTGTTTTTCCATCAGCTCTCTCCACAGTTGTGTTTACTGAAGACAATATAAGTTTTCCATTATGTATTTATTGGATTTTTAATTGAAAGGATCATTATTAAAACCCCCTGACAAGCTAAATTAGGCTCTCTGCTTTGGTTTTAACCGGTCTGATGAGAACTTGCAATATAATCTATAACTATTTATGAGTCAATTTTTTCACTGATATAAATCCCTTTTTAATTCTTCTGTGAGGTCCTTCAGTTTCTCCTACTGTGGAGCCCAAGGGAACCAGAAAATTAAAATCTAAGGCAGCGATTACAGTGAATTATAATTTTACTGTTTTCCATATGAAGAATTAGTTTCCCCCATTTCTTGTTCTCGTTACAACCTTTGTCAAGAACATAAATTATCAAAATTCTTCACTGGTTAATATTCCATGTAAATTCTAGGGGAAGTGAGACAGTGTGTCCTTTGTGCTGCATTGCTCCCTGGGCTGGATTTCCTTTTAAACAAAAGGATGATGCAAAGTCAAACTCCTGCTGTTTTATACGGTGGACCCATCAAGAAATTAATTTCTTTTGTGATCCTTGGGTGTGGGAATACTCCAAGTGGAATGGTGGTGGCAAAGGGGAAACCTGCATGGGATGATCATGACTTGACCTGACTCCTTATACAGCCTCCAAAATTAAACTGAACTCATTCTGCAGGGGATGGGGACAGATTCGATGTCCTTGGCACTTGGGGAATTGGCTTAATGGTGCACATGAGGATGGTTCTAGAATGAGGATTTGGATTTGTTGATCTTAAAGGTCTTTTTCCACCTTAATGATTCCAGTGAACACCCAAATAACTACCAAATAACCACCTACTCACCATGGTGTTGTCATCAGTTGGGTAAAGAATAAAAAATGGTTCTTGGGGTTCCTGAACAGGGAATTTTGGTAGCTCAATAAGGCTTTTTGCAGGTGTTGTAAACCTGAACTGAGCTTTTAGTTGACCACAAAATGTCATCAGGAACTCTAGTGACAGGACAAGGAGCAATGGGTTCAGATTGAAAGAAGGGAAATTTAGGTTAGATATTAGGAAGGACTTTTTCCCTGTGAGGGTGGGCAGGCCCTGGCACAGGGTGCCCAGAGAAGCTGTGGCTGCCCCTGGATCCCTGGCAGTGTCCAAGGCCAGGTTGGACAGGGCTTGGAGCAGCCTGGGACAGTGGAAGGTGTCCCCACCCATGGCAGGCGGAAGCACTGGATGGGCTTTGGGGTCTCTTCCAGGCCAAACCACTCTGTTGTTCTATGATTTCCAAACTTAAGCCATCCACCTGTTTTGTTCTGGGCTTTGAAAGAGTTTTCTTTGGAAAGCTGGAATGAGAAAAATAATTTAGTACTTTTTAAATCAATAAAAGAAGTTTAGAGGTTTTATTCGGTGGGGTGGGAGTTTAATCCCCTCAGAATTTTCAGTAGTGTTTCACAGTCACAGTGAGGATCAGCCAAGGCCCCACAATCACCCCAGTGCTCAGTTGTGTTTGGCATCTTGTATATCATTGCTCCAAGCACAAGCAGAATATTTTTAACTTCAGAATTACAGAATCACAAAAAACCCCGTTATTCACACTTGTTTTTAGCACTGGTATTATTTCCCCACATGCATTACAGTGCCCTTTCCTGGCCACTGTTTATTCCTTCCTCAGTGCTGTGTTTCACATCCCTCCTGGAGAAGCAATGGAAATCCTGCTGTGCCTGGAGCCAGCTTGCCCACATCAATGCTGGGAGCAAAACCTCTCCTCACTTAATTCTTATGCTGTGTTTGCCATTAAGGTGATGACATGAGGAGCTGAGGTGAGAGCAACTGTGCTGGTTTGAAAGCAAAACCAGGGAGACTCCAAGTCAGAAATACCATTTAATAGAGGGAGAACAAACAACAAGAAAAAAAAATAAAATAAAAGCAACATTACAAAGGACCGCTGACAGAGTCAGAATGCAAACCTGACACCCTGTTGGTCAGGGTGTTGGAAGCAGCCCGCAGTGAGTCCTCCCAGAGTGACAGGTGTGGCTCCACTGGAGTAGAGATGATCCTCAAGAAAGGGCCCAGGCATCCTCTGGGAATCCACTGGAAACAGGCTCCCTTGGTATTTGGGGTTGCTGTTTTATCCCGTGGAAAGGCTTTGGCTCCTCCCGCTGGGTGGAGCATCTCCCAATGGGATGAGGTGATGTTGTCAGTCCTGGGAGAGCCTTCAATGGCCCATTCACAGGGGATGTCCCTCGGAGGAGGATGGGTGGAGGAAGAGATAAGGAGGCCCTGCCTTATCTGGTGTTATCAGGAGTCCCATTAACAGAGGGCATCCACCCTCTTTGCACCCCTAGATTTACACGAGATAAAGAACAATATCTCCCAACTGACCTCAACAGATGAAAATAGAATACACATTTTTGGTTACATTTTCAACCCAAGACAGCAACCTTCCCAAGCTCTTCTGCAGTGACTCCAGATCATTTATGGGAGGCATTTCAGAGTGTCTCCAGTGCTATTTCCAGGGCACTTCTCAGAGTGTGGGCATGCAGTCAGTTTTATGGGAAGCACAGTACAGCTGGAGTTGAGGGATAATGAAGAACAATTTTGGAGTCAGGGAGCCAGCTCATAGAGCACCATAAACCCTCTGACTTCTAAGGCACCGGTTCTAATGTGATCCATTTACTGAAAATAATCTGTTTCAGACAGGGAGGGCAAGAGATCTTGAAGCATTTAAGAATCCTTCTGGGGCTTCAAGATGTGTAAGCACAGAGTAAATGCCTAAATACTTTTTCCAGTCTGGACAACGTGGGCTGGACAATTTTTCACTGGGGACTCCTATAGCAGTGCCATAGCTGATTTTTTTGTGTGCTTTGCTCTGTGTGCATGCTTAAGAATTTCCATGAAGAGCCTTGTTTTCCACAATCCCAGTGAGCAAATTTTACTTGTAAAGCAGTCAACATTTAATCCAAAGTGGTTTTATGTAGATGTGAAATTCCACAAAATTCTTTCCACATTGTAGACAAGATGGTTATTGGTATCACCTTATTATTCTGCTTGAGAACTTTGATAATAACATTTGTGTCTCTAATCCCAAGGATTTAATTTTGGAGTAGTATTGAAAGGAAAATCAATGTACAAGTTATGTTGTAGCTCAATAACAACCAGTACTTTAAATTAAATTATTAATTCCATGGAGTTGAAAAATGCTATTTCATGAAAGCCTTTAACATAACAGTTAAAAATAAATAAAAGAGTGTGTAAGGGGACGTGTTTCTAAAGAATAAGAGAGAGAAGAATCACTTCCAAGGAGATGCAGAGCAAAGGATTTCTTGCAAATATGGAGAGTTTCAAACAAGTGCAGAAACTGGGAGTGCAGAAACTTTCTCAGTAAAAAGAGAAACATGTTATAATTTATTTTACCTTTCTCCTGTTTGGGCAAGAACAAATGTTAAAGAGTATTTCTGCTCTTTCCTTAATTGTGTTGTTTGTTTTGGGTTATTTTGGCTTATGGGCCTGGGAGTAGATAGTGAGAATAATGAGGGGAAAAATAAAGGAAAAAAATCCTAAAAATTAAACTCTCCATGTAACAACAATCCTCTGCAAATTGCACAGACATAGACACAAATTAAACCACAGATTTTCTTCTGAGGACATGCTGCTAAAGAATAAACCTGAATTATTGAACCAAAACCAACCACCCCAGGGGCAGGATAATTTTCACATACATAGATGTGTCAGGCATATTTATTGTTCTATATTTCCTTTGATTTAGTTTCATAGAGAAATCCTGAATAGAACTGTACAGATCTCTCTCTCTCTCAGTTGTCTCTATAGAGATTTCACCTCTGAGCCTCACCAGTTTTTGATCAAAGGCCGTGTGGTTTTCACACGGCTCATTATGAAATGTGGGGATTTTTTGCACACTCTTTAACTTTGTAATGGGTGAAACTCAACCTGAATTTGGGACTTGCCTTGAGTTTGGAGTTTGGAATTGAAGCCAAGTGAAAATCTACAGCTTGACCAGCCTCAACTGCTTCAGATGAGCTTACCTAGACTGTAATTAAAAAAGAAATTGAAAAGTATTTACTCTTTATTGCAGCCACAAACCCCAGAGTTATTTCAAAGCTAAAACCTGTTATTTTTTATTCTTTCTTTCAGCTGCTGTCTCATATCCAATTCCAGCACATTACAGAACATTTCCTAAGGAATTCAGTCTTCTCAGCCTGCCCTGCTTCTTGTCTCTCCAGGTACATTTCTGCAGCTTGGTCCTGTGGTAATATTAAAATTAGCTCCTCTTTCTGACCAGATTTGTTTCCTGCAAAATTTATCTCCAAAACTCTTGGTTTTTACATTAAAGCTATGCATATATTACTGTTTCCCTCCTCAAGTGAGACTTCCTTTTCATCCATCAAAACAAATGTGTCCACTGTAATTCCTTCAGAACACCATCCTGTTCTGCTTGGAAATGACTGCTTTCAGTTCCCATAAAAGCAGAAAGAATTCCAGGTCCCAGGGAAGCTGATGGGAGGTTTGTAATCCAGTGGAAGCAAGACTGGAGAGTTCTCTGACAAAAAGAAAGAGAGAACTCCCTATGAGTAAATGAAGTCCCCAACAGCAGGTTTAATAGATATGGCTCAGCTGGGAGAGTGATGCAAAGGGCAATAACATTTTCTGATTGTTTTTCACCTTCAGGAAGCTCCTGTTCACAGTGGCCCTGGCACAGGGTGCCTAGAGAAGCTGTGGCTGTCCCTGGGTCCCTGGAAATGTCCAAGGCCAGGCTGGAGGGGTCTTGGAGCAACCTGGGACAGTGGAAGGTGTCCCTGCCCGTGACAGGGGTGGCACTGAAGGAGCTTTAAGGTTCTTTCCAATCCAAACCATTCTGGGGTTCTATAAAACAGAAAGCTTTAGATTTTTTCCAGGCTTCACAATGAGTTTTGCCCACACATGCATTTCTATCTCACTGGCAGTATCAGACAAGGTGCCTCAGAGTCCACAAGTTTTACTTAATTATCAAAATTGAGGAATCATGTTGATATGACTAAATTTAAACACTGACCTGCATTTCTGAGGAATAGAAATCTTTAACTTGTGAAAAAAGTTTTAATTTTTAAACTTTTTTAAAATACATTTTTTCGTGGATTTTCCTGACGTGTTTCACTGTTTTCCAATACATGAACTTTAAATGGTTTTGCTGATTTCTGCAATATTTACATACCTGGCCCTTACCAATGTAGAAACCAAATCTTTTGAGTATTCTATCCATATAAGCTGATATCCTTTTTATCTGGTATTCCCATTTTCCTAGGTACAGCACCTGGGAATTTTTTCCAGTCCTGCAGAGATTTCAAACTCTGATACCATGGAATAATTTTGGTCTGTGTGTATGTATTTTTAAAAGTATATATTGCAGGCATTTAAAAATATAAATTAGGGAAATGCTCTTGAAATTCAATCTTAAAGCTGTAACTAGGAAAATTATTAAATCAGACCACTGTAATTTAGTTAATAATCCCACTACATTTCTTTAACATAGACTTTATAGCTGTTTTCCCGTTATATTTTAGTCTCTCTCTCCCCTTGATTAAACATTATGCAGCAATATACAGCAGTGCAAAACTCTGAGTTGTAATGATAATTATAATTCATTAAATATTGATCAAATTAAATCTAAAATTGCTTGGATGTCATTCATTTGCTAAGTACAAAATAAAATGCTATAACATGCAAATAACTTAGTGGTTGTGTACATAAACTAATAAAATGAAAATATGCATGGTAATATTCTCAGTAAGGAAAGAAGTTTTTCTTAAATTAAAACTGTAATTTGTCCAAGATGATTATCCCTGCTCCTGCCCTTGAAAATCTGCCATTTGACTGCTGTCACTAGCAGCACTATTCAGAATGCAAAATTACATTCTTATTTCTTTTTGAATCACATAGAAATTTCATCAACCCTTTGGAGCTGATAAGCACATACCAAGTATCTGATTTTTGCAGACAAAGGGGTTACAAGGAACATTTAGTATAAAAAACCTCGCCACTTTCAGGTTCCAACTCTCAAATTTTTCAGCAGTCATTGAACCACAGAATTGTTTTGGTGGAAGGGACCTTGAATTGTTTTGGTGGAAGGGACCTTGAAACCCATCCCATCCCACCCCCTGCCAGGGACATTTCCGCTGTCCCAGGGTGCTCCAAGACCTGTCCAGCCTGGCCTTGGACACTGCCAGGGATCCAGGGGCAGCCACAGCTCCTCTGGGCACTCTGTGCCAGGGCTTCCCCACCCTCACAGCCAAGAATTCCTTCCCAGTAATAATCTTCACAATTTCTTGGTGCTGTTTGAGTTTCTGCTCATATTTTAAAGGGTTGGAGGTACAGCTTCAGTGCCTCACACAGGATCTTCTCCAGGTGCTTTCCTACTCCATTCCTCATCCAGGTCCCTTCCATCACTCTGGCTAAGTGGACAGCACTGGCATTCCCACGGGATTTACCAACCAGTGAAAGCCTCCCAGCAGGAACCCCAGGAGAGCAGAGCCATCCACACAGTTGTATTTGGGACAGGCAGGTCAGTGCTGCTTTCTGCTCAGGATTTTTACCCTTATTTGTAAAGGTGATGAGCAATTTTACTTTATTCAGGGATGAGCAATATGTTTGCCTCCATGTGTGGGACAGGATGCCTTGAGCATTTGATGCTGCCTTAGCTGCTTCCCTGCACTCCTGGGACTCTCAGATGTGGCACAAGACTCTGGAGACTCTGAGCCCAGCCACTTCATCTCTACATTTCCTTCCCAGGCAGTTCAAATCCATGTTCCCTGGGCCTCCAGCGAGGGCCATCTGCTCCTCCTGACATCAGCACAGGCCACTCTTCCCTCAGTGTCCACAGCATTCCAGCAGTGAGCCTGCTCTCCAGCCCTGCGTGGAAAGGACAAGGTGTCTAAGAACATTTGGAAAGGAGTTTGATGTATGAGAGCTCTCACACGTCCCTGAAATTTCTGCTGGCCTTTTCCCTTCAGTCAGGCTTGGTTATTTTTACCTTGGTTCAATAGATTTTTGAATTCACTCATAACCTTTTGAAAATACATCACGAACAACCCAAAATCCAGGCTGTTTTGGAGTTCGCTTTTTCTCCCTGAGTAAGGACAAGTGTGAGGTTTAAAGGAAAAGCAGCTGTTGGATTTCAAAGGTAGTCAGATGCTCAGGGATGCTTTGCCAGCACCTGGTGTAGGGAGAGTGGGTACCTCAGTAAAGATGCTGTAGAGATTTCATTTCCATGGCAGCTTATCCTCAACTGGGGCATGCCCAGGAATGACTGCTAGCTTTGCCAGGCTGAGGGAATAGTGAGGAATGCAGCACTGCAGGAAGGAGGAGAGCCCTGGCAGCAGAGGGAGTGGCAGGGCTGAGCAGCACCAATAGGGAACACCAGTAGTAGGGAAGGTGAGTAATCCACACACCGGTGTGGAAAGTGAGACAGTTTTGTAAAGGACAGAAGCTGGACAGCAGGAATGACGAGCTCACACACAATTACAGGGTGCTGCTGAGAGCAAAATGCACCATTATTTGGCCAAAGAGCAGCTCTGTCTGGGGAGATCTCTTCTGGCAGCCTGCAGCTCTTGAAACTCAGCAATTTCCTGCATTTTCCCTGTGTTTCATCAAGAGCCATGTAAAGAATCATCAATTCTTGTCACCAGCTCTGTGTGTGCAGCAGAGCACACACTGCCAAGATCCACAAACCTTCCACATCTGGAGACAAACCTGAGCATCCACAATCGATTTTAACACTGTGTTAATAGTCAGTACAGGAGGGGAATAAAGGACAGCAAGAAAGGTTTACGTGAGGAATTATTTTATCAAGCTAAATCAATTGGTCACATCACAAAATTTCACAGAAGTTTGACTCTGTCAAACTTGACATATGTACCTCGAGCAAGCCAGAGGAGGAGTGAGAGGGTAACAGCAACAGAGAGGCACCAGAGGAGATACCTGTGCAATGACTGCAGCAGGACTGGGTTACTTTTTAGACAGAAATTTATATGAACAAGCAGCAACCTGACCTGTTTTTCAGAACAATAGTCTGTAACAGCAGAAAAGGGAGCATTTATTCTCCCTGAGCAATGTAATTTCTGAGAGTTAAAGCACCTCAGCACTTATGGGCTGCTGCTTCTTTGGCAAACCAGAGAGCAAAGGCAGTGATGCTCAAAAGTTTGCTCCAGTTGGATCAATAAATACCCTGAAGGAGATGGATATCAGTCCTTGTGGACGGGGGTTCACTCCCTTGGAGGTGAAACAGGATAATTACTGACTGTGCCAGCTAAGTGATCCTTAAAATGGCTGAGAAAGAGGGAGAGACTGAGTTACACTAGCTAAAATCTTGTACTTGTTTCAAAGAAAAAAAAGTTTACAAAAAGACTGCAAATCCAGATGAAATGCCTCTGATTCACCTGGAAATTCTGGAATTCATACCAGAAGTGCTGCCTGAAATGAGCCTCTCTCTCCAATGACAAGCACAGGCTGTGTTCTAAGTTAAACCTTCTAAAAAGTTAAAACTTTTAGGGTGTTTTGCTTCACACCCTAAAAGTGAGGATTTCAGCTCAGAACAGGCTCTCCCTCACTCTTTGGGAGGAATTGGTGCCTCTCTCAGCCTTGGGATGGCTCTAAGGGAATAAAGGAAGTTTGGGGCTCCCTCCCTCTTGGGTGGCAGTGTGGCAGACAGGCACTTCTATGCAGTGCTAAAATTTTCACAACCCTCTTGTATTTCTTTCCTCCCTCTGTGAAATAATGACACCAATAAAAGCCTGGATTGAGAGATTATCTAGAATTATGACAGAGAAATATAATTCAAGGGAAAAATGGAGTACTAGCAATCTATACCAACCTTGTAATGAAAAAAGATGAGATTTTCACCGAGACTGCCAATCAATTTCTTAATATTAATTATTTTTCCACATTCTTATTAATTTTACAGATCATATCTTGGATGTAACTAGTTAGGATTATTTGGATTTATGTCATAATGTCCTAAAAGCTGTAGCTGTAGCCACTATAACAAAATATGCCTTGATGAACAATTAAATTTAATTTTATTGTTCACATATAAATAGGAGATTACCATTGCAAATAAATAGTGGATTGTTAATAAATTCAAGACTGCAGCTTGTCTTTGTTCTTACACAATTTAGTTGCTGGTTTAGTTTATTTTTTGAGTTTAATTATACACAATGGGAAATAGGATTCCTGATAGAAATGAAGCTTCATTAAATAAGATTATTTTAGTAGGCTGAGTTACAGGGTTTAATTCTTATTTACAGCAGGGTCTGTTCATATCACACTGGCAATAGATGTAATAAGCACTATATCAGACCCTCAAATACTGGTGTAAATTAGACACAAACTGCAGGCCTGTTTGATGCAGGGGTAAATCATCATTTAAAATAAGATTAGAAACTGAAAATCTCATTAGTGCTAAAAAGCCTTTAGATAATAGAGGCCCAGGCAATGGCTTGGAATCAGGGAAATTATCATTTTCTATATTGGGGAAATGGACAAAAGACAAAAAAATTCAGCTGGCAGGGTGTACTTAAGGAAAGATCCCCTCTTTACCAGCCTTGTTTAAACAAATGAACCAGCAAATTCTGTGACAGAAATGCTGGCGCCATCAGTACAAAAGCAAATATTTTCCATCAAAAGCCAAGGCCAGTTTTAGCTACCAAAACTCTCCTTTAAAACAGCTCACCCCTCTCTCCTGGTGCTGGTGGCCACACATCCCCAGGGAGAACCAAAGCACCCCAATTTGAGACTGAAACAGAGATTTGGGGTGGGGGATGTGCGTGTTAAAGTCATAGAAATTGGCCAGACTGAGAGAGGAAGTCTGGCACAAGTCTAAGCCCACAAAATGGAAAGGTTTAGGAACAGCTTAGGGCAGGGCTGGATTCAATTTCCCCAAGTGCCTTGAAGGTTTGGAGCTGAGTGAGGATGTACCAGAAACGCATCAATGCAAATAATTTAGAGGATTGATCAGCATGGCACACAGATGGAGGAGAGCTCACTGCATGCCAATAAGGAAAGAAGGGCTGCTAAAAAATTCGCATACTAGGAATGATATTCCTTTTAATTTCCATGTTACTTTGAAACAATATGAAAAAAATCTCTATCCAAATTCTATCATACCCTGCTAGACATGGAAACTATTCAAAGGTTATAGCTTATCTTTCACAGAGTTTATTAGTTGTGCAGCCATTCACTTTGTAGGATTTTTTCAAGTAATCTTATGAAAAAGATAATAACAAGTTAGGTCACCAATCCTGTTTACTCCCACCTGTCTACAAAACCTTGAAATATTTTCAAATGTTTTATCTGTATGTTCTCAACCTACTCCAATATTTATTTTAGGATTTTAAATGCTGCTAATTTAAATGCTGGCATAATAAATACTCCACTATTTTCTGTTACTTGCTTTATTGCAAGACAAGAGGGAAAAAATAAAGAGACTTCAATGAAGTAACATTTTTTTAAAGGTCACCTTTAATATGGCAGATATTATCTCCCCAGGTTATCAATGTTCAACATCACTGTTTTGATTAAACATCATTCTAACCTGCCACTACTATAAAACAACCTTTCCCCAGCTATCTTTCTGTGGCTAATAGACAGAAATTCTTAAATATAATTAATGGCTGGGCAGAACCATCCATTTTATCTGGATTTTCCAAAGCCATGTTGCTGTGACACGGAGGTTGATACATGAGTGCCAGTGATGGTAACTAATCATTTATGTCCTGGGAAAGTGGTGTTTTCTGTTTTTCATTCACTGCAGCCTGAGTGTCTAATGGCAGACAGGTAATCTAAAACCCATTAAAAGTGTAAATTATGTAGTCATTTACAGATGGGAAACAGTAGACAAATCTGTTAAGCACTTTGCTGAGACCATCGTTTGAAAGCCACAACATTATCAAACCTTTCCACAGCTAATGCCTTCAAACCCAGCACTGTGAATTTGTTAATGCTGTCAAAGCCAGTTTATTCCTCACTGCTTTATGTGTCAGGGGCAAATGTTTACATTATCATTCCTTCTGAGACATCCCTTTATGGTGTCCTTGTAGTAGAGAACAGAAATAGCAAAGATTTTAGCACTTCTCAAAAGAAGGAGAAAGAAACAATGAGCAGATTTTTGAGTTTTCTCCCCATCAGCGAGTTAGTTCTGAATTCTGACAGAGGAAGGCTCGATGATTTAAATAACATTTTAATCATTAATCACTCAAAATTATGGCTAAGAGAGTTGAGAGTCACAGGAGAAGGAATCAGGCTGTCGCTGAAGCAGCTCCAGAATTCAGTAAAACACTCATGCATCAAGGGGAACATTGGGGGCTGTTAGTGCTTCCATTTTCATAGATGTTTCTCCAAGCCATTGTTCAAAATTTATATGTGGATGGATTTAGCAGGGCTTCTAATCCTTATGTAAGCTGGATAAATACAAGAATGTTTAAAATCCAGTTTTTCAAATGATGCTACATTTTCAGAGACCTTGACAAACCTAGCAGGGTGGTCATTCCTTCCAGTGTATCACTGCAAGTCGGAATAAAAAATTGGAATAAAAAATAATAGTTACCTGATTCATCTGGCACAGGTCATTGAGAGACAGGAGAAGATAATTCTGTGCCAAAGCTGTGGCTCCAGCCAGCTTGGGCATCTCTAGCCTGGCCAGATTTGTCCGTGCAAAGATCCCCAACTAGGTTTAAGTGCCAGCTCTACTCCTTCCTCCTCTCTGACCACTCAGGTCTAGTGGGTTATAATTTTCTCATTTAACTACCATCCAGCTTTTTCCATCTGTCTCAGATTAGTGCCTGAGATCACATCCCTTGGAGTGGCTAAAACAAATTCCTACTCTCTGATATTTCCTGAACAAACCTCAAAAATACATTGGTGGTGACTTTTTTTACTCTGTTGTCTGCAAGGCTGTTACAACATTTTACAGTCACCACCAATATCCATAAAAAACTGACCTTGGGCTCCCAATCTCCACCCAGCTTGGGTCCACGTGTGGAATCAATGCTCTTGGTGCTGCTTCTGCATCAGGCACTTATCCAAGAACCCCAAAGCAATTCCAGTGCTGTCACAGTGACTGCGATTTTTGTCTTATTGATGTGTGAGATTTTCTGGGTTTGGGAGGGGGGATTTTCTTACTTTTCACTGAAAGAGAATAGGAGTAAGCAAATGCAGTTTCAGGACTGAATTTGGACCAAGATATAAATTTCCCTGGGGTACTCTTTCCCACTCAAATGTCTCCTTTTGATCAGGGTTTGAATTTAAGTGGAAAATGGTGCCAATTTACTTTAGCTCCTTGCTGTTAAGTGCACTAAAGCAATGTGTGCACCCATAAATAAACAACAGCCACTGCAAGATGTGAGCCTGAGCTGCTGGAATTGTCACCCAGGAGGAACCTCGAGCTTAGCACAGCATTTGGGATGCCATGGGCCTTCCATAAAAAGTGGCTTCTGATGGACATGACTTTATCTACTCACTCTTGAGCAGATCAGACACCCTCAGTGCATCTTAGATAACGTATCAATCACTGTTTTTTACATACTAGGTCATGACATGAGCTTCATTCTCAAAATGCTTTCCAAAAATCTCATTTTATTACAAATCTGATGTTCTTCCCCATTTCATGCCATTTGAAAGCAACTAATACAATAACAGTTGCAAACAAGTGACTAAACCTGTGAAGATCATCCTTGCTGGTTCTCTAATAAACAGGATCCCTGGCAGATGCACTTTGAAAGCAAAGCAACTCTCCCTCATTAACCTGCACAGAACAGAAGCTATTGCATTAGTGGGCAATTAAAGCCCTCAGATATCTTCCACACCACATTCCAAGCACGTGCCAATATTTAAGCATCTGCCAGACAGCAGGTGGTTTGTAAATCATTATCTTTTCAAATTATGTTGCTAATGGCATGTGTGAAATGACTGAAAAATGACATGTTTCCTCCTCTCTGTCATTAAAATCAAATAAATTGCTGCAGAGCATTATCTAAAGCCTGAGAAGTATAAAGCACTGGCAAACCTGGGGTTCCCATTTTCCATCCTATTCTCCATTAATGATGGACAATACTGTGGGATGTTTGACTTCTATGACTCCCCTCTACCAGGAACAATTAAGACAACCAAAGGCGTCATCAACGAGTTCCCAAATGGAACAGAGCTTGTTAATTAGGAGCAATCAGCCAATTCTTCAAACGGTATTGACAGCTAGCACAGTCTGGCTATAAAAATAGTGAAGAATTCCTATAAGTGTACAGGGACACTTGAGAAAACAAAGGCCATTCTCACAAGGGTGAGAATTCAGAAGTAAAGCTGAGCCCAGGAAAAAAGGAGGGATGGGAGGAAAGGGTGTTAAGATTACACCTACTCAGATTTGATATAAATTCACTGAGTCAGATCTTTTTTGCCCATGACAGGAATTGCTGAGTGATGTCTCCCTGTCCCTATTCCAATCCACAAGCCTTCGATTACATTTTCTTCCCCCTGTCCAGCTGAAGAAGGGGCTGATGGAAGGGCTTTGGTGAGGCACTGGGCACCCAGCTGGGCTCTACCACACCAAGACAGACCAGTCCCTGGGGGTTTTTGATATTCCTTCAGGGCAGAGTTCCCTGTGAATGCGCAATGAGGAATTCAGTTTCTCTTCTGGAAGCTTAGGGTGTGCAAATATAGAATCACAGAATGATCTGGGTGGGAAAGGACCTTAAAATCCATCTCATTCTGACCCCCCCTATACGCAGGCACACCTTCACTGGCCCTTCACTTGTTCTGAATCCTGTGCAACAGCTGAATCTTCTGAGGATAAAACACTTTTCCAACACTTTCTTGGCTTGGCTGCTGAGCGTGGCAGTGCTTGTGGTACTTTTCCAAACCAGTGTCTTACCACACCCTGCTGAGTTATGTGGACACTTGAATGGACACATCCAGAACTGTCCTGTTCCTCTTCACTCAGAAGGAAACCATTCCTCACAGAATCACAGAACAGCCTGGGGTGGAAGGGAACTCAAAAATCATCTAATTCCAAGCATTGCTTAGATGTCCTGCTTAAACCAGCTGTTAACTCGGAGAGAAAGGTCGATGTGTGCCTTACCCTGTGAGCACAGTGCTTGGAAATGTGGTTTATGCCCTAAATAAACAGACAGGAAAACCTGCAGCTCTATAGAATCACCTCATTGCGACATAACCTGAAAACAAGGGATGTTTAAATATGTGTCCTTTCAGGATCTTCCCCTGTTAAAAATGACTGGCAGAAAGGATGCAGGCTTCATAAAATCAGGCAGCCAGAGTTAGGAATTTGGAAAGCTGACTTTGTTTTGGGCTGGAAAAGTTTTCTGAAATAAATTAAGCAAGACAGTTAATCTTTTTTCTTTTTTTCATGCTAATTTTGTATCATTTCTATTAATGAACAGTTGCTTCCAAAATCCCCACTGTTTCCTGATCCTGAGCATTCTAGGTGATTGGAGACTTCCAGATATTTTACATCAAGATAACTGCCAGTTAAAATGATGGATGAGCAGTGGGAAAGGGTTCATAAGCATTGGAGGAGAGCTGTGATGTGCTTTAGCTCCATAGCCTTCTGGCACAGCCAATAAAGACAAAACAATAGTGGAGATTTACTACAGGAAGGAGCTGTAAACAAGGCAGCAGTCAGTGAAAAACACTGCTGCAGTGCAGACACGAAGTACCACACAACTCTGGGACATTTCTGTTTTGCCACCTAAAACAAACATATAAAAATCACAGCCCATTCAAACAGAATTTTTTAAAAAATTATTTTTTAATTTTTTTTTCATTTTAGAGAGGACTGGTGCATTGGAAAAGTCTTGCAGTTCCTAAGGGCTCCACACAGATCTCACACAGGGAATTAAAATACCGTGTCACCACCTTTATATTTTGTCTGTCTCCATCCTTTATTGCCTTTCCCATGTTACCTGGTAGCACCAAAAGATCTGGTCCATTTACTATAGTCAAAAGTTCCCCACAAATCTCTCTGGTTCATATTTAGTCAGAATGAAGCACCTCATCCAAACCTCCAGCGATTCCTCTGAACAGAGCCCACCCCACTGAAAGGCAAAGAGTAGCAAACCCACCAAACTGGTACCATAAAACACACAGAATGTGTTTGCTCCAAAATATTTTGAGTTTCAGTAATTAAAGAAGCATTACCAAGTTTGCTGAAGTCTTCAGTGAGTTTTGGAGTCATGTGAGCAGTTCTCAGGTCTCCTGCATCCCTGTGTATATTGAATTATTTACCTACAAGACAGAACAGCTCAATTTCACAAGTGAACCATTTAAGAGGTTTCTGCAACGCTTGGATTGACATATTTTGACTATAAACTCAAGTTAAATGTTACTAAAATCTTCAGAACTGTTTTCTTCACAATTTTATTGTGAGGGAAGTTGGATGTCCAGCTCAGGCTTTGCTGAATTCCCTAGAAAAGAACCTGAAAATTGCAGATTTGGGTTATTTCTATGTAGCCATTCCCACAAGGGTTCAGATGGATGTGGTGATGGACAGTGTAGGGCATGGTGAGCAGTATATGCACTTCTGGCTCCAAGCATGGAGAAAATCCATATTAAGCACATGCATATGATCTAGCAATATCAACAGGTGCCACAATCCTTTCAAATAAGCTCAACCCCCCCTCCTCCCCCTCCCCCCACCCCCCCCTTCAAAAAAAAAAGCAAAAAAAAATTCCTTCAAAAAGAAACTCAAACTCAAAAAGGAAAAAAAAAAAAAAAGCATTGGGAATGTGAGTGGAAGATTCAAGGGAAAATTGAAAATAAAAATACTTTTGCAGGTCAGCAATATATTGAATATTTGCATGTTAGTTACAACCTACTCAGACAATTTCCTCTGCATTTCTGTGTGTGCAAAATTAGCTTTAATTTTCTATTTAGGGTTGTAATTTATTCTTGATTACATTAAGGAGATGTCCTTCACAGTTAATGACAGATACATATACAAAATTTGGAATATACATCTCAGATAAACTATTTCAAACTCAGGCTTTGAGTCCTGGGAAACCCTCTAAAAATAAATTTTGTTTTTAGAAAAGAGTCACTTCAGAAGACAAAAGCTAAAGACCACATTTTTAGTGGCATTTACCCAAGTGAAGATATGGAGAGATTTGAGGGCAGGAACCTGTTAAGATTTTCTAAATTTGCATTGTTATTCATGGAAGCACTTGTAGAATATTGTCCTCTGTCATGTTTGGAAATGCAATTCCAACTCCTCATTTGCTCAGGCTTTCTGAACCAGGCACCTGCTGTGAGGAAGGCTCATAAAGCAGTTTAAAAGGTATTTGCAGAGAATAAAATGCATAAATGCTATAACAAGCACACCGGTATTGTTATTTAATCTGAAATCCCTTTTGGCATGAAAATTTTACAAATACTCTCAAATCCTGCACATGTAAGAGGAAAGGTGATTATTAAGATTTTCCTATTCAGCACTACAGCAAGTGAGAGTCCCTGGTCGTTGTGTTGAGCACAGTGATTAATTTGGTCCAATTAACGACTGTGTTATAATCATTGCAGCCTACAACCTTCCCTCCACTCCATCTGAAATTCTCAAATCTAAAAGAGCTCAGGAATAACTCACCAATGACTGGATCCACTCCAAAGTCAAATGGTTTTCTGAAGCAAGTGGCAGAAAAAGTGCAAGGAAGAAGTTGTGTGCAGGGCATTAAATCCCATTACACAGGAGAACCAAAATTCATCCTATGCACAGTTTTATTAAGATGTGCACAACCCAGATGAAACTGAAAGACTAAAACCACATTTTTTTTTTCTGAATTAGGGCAGAATTCAGTCCTTCCACCACAGAAGGTAACAAGTTTCAGCAATAAAACATGACTTACAAAAGACCAAATTCTTCATTATCAACAAGGAGAAAGAGACCTTGTTGATAAATTGAAGGGCACCTTAGTTTGGGTTTGTTTTTAAAAATTTCACAGAATTGTTTAAATTGGAAAAGACCGCTAAGGACATCAAGTCCAACCAGCACTGCCAAGGCCACGACTAACCCACGTCCCCAAGTGCCACATCCACATGGTTTCTAAATCCCTGGATGGGGATTCCACCACTGCCCTGGGCAGCTGTGCCAGGGATGGACAGCTCCTTCCATGAAGAAATTTCCCCCCAGTATTCAATCTAAGCCTCCCCTGGCACAGCCTGAGGCCATTCCCTCTCCTCCTGTCCCTGTTCCTGGGAGCAGAGCCCGACCCCCCCTGGCTGTCCCCTCCTGTCAGGAGCTGTGCAGAGCCAGAAGATCCCCCCTGAGCCTCCTTTTCTCCAGGCTGAGCCCCTTTCCCAGTGGCTCCTCATCGGACTTATGCCTTGAGTCTCCAGCAGCTTGTGTCTCATGCTTCTAAAACTGTGTTTAGAGCTGTTTTTGCAGGTTAATAAATGCTAAAAACACCTCCATGTGGTGCTATTATTTACAATTGGCTTAAATGTTGCTCATGCAATGAATTCACCCACCCCAAAGACATCAAATCTCAGTTTTCCTTTTTGTATTAAAAGCCAATGGAGAATTCCACCTTCTTCCTTCTGAGGATGAGCTACATCCAGATTCTCCTCCAGTCTTCAGGCTTCTGAAACTGAAGTTGCACTAGGTAAGAACTGATTGACCACTGTATTCAGAGGGAGAAATTAATTGGATTGCTGCAAGGATCAGCTTTTCCCCAGCCTGCTTCAGGATGGTTACAACATCCTCACATGGTATCCTTATCGAGCCCAGTGGGATTTAAGGTGATGGCAGCAGTCACTTGAGAAAGTAAACAAATTATAGGATAATGTGCCTTGGAGAATCTTGGAGAATTTCTTGGAGATTTCTTGGAGAAAGATTAAATCTCAACACCAAGTTTCTCTTTGAGAAATTCAAACTTTGTAAGAAAAAAAAATTAAATATTGGATTTAAATAAATTAAGATTTATATTCAATAAGTGAACTTGAAAGCAAGACTGCAACCTCACTTTGAAACTGGACTTCATTTTGCAAATGGAAGTGGTGAAGAATAACTTTATGTGCCTGATCTTGATCATCTTTAATGTTGTATATTAACTGCAGATGGGTTAATGGAGTAATTATTTTATTTATAATTACAATCACTATTAGGGAGTGATAGTGAAAGACTACATAAATAACTTCACCATGCAAAGAGAAAACAACTGAGGAGAAGTTCAATAATTGTGATGCAGTTGATAAACAGAATTAGGGTGGGTTTTTTTTTTTGCAGATTTGCCTACTTTGTCTGAAATAGCATCTTCTGAGGAGTGGGGCACAGAGAGAATAAGAAAGATTTTAAGCTTTCACGTTTTAATAGAAAGCGAGCTTGTCTCAAAATCACCAATGGCTGTAAGAAAAGGTTATACAAGTGAATGAGATCCTAATTATGTACCACAGGTAATAAATGTAATGTTATGTTTCAATGATTTTATGGATAAGGAGCTCATTTGTGTGCTATTTCCAATAGGAGTTTTATGACTAACACTAATAAATAAAAGAAAATATGTTCTGATTTTTAACAAAATGCAGGTTCTTACCCCAGCAGTTTATCTCAGTCTTATATCCAGGGATTAGGCTATGGCCCGGCTTAAAAAGTAAGTTAAGTTCTATTACTTCTGCTCACCTCTCCATAAATACAGACTGTATTCTTTAATTGCTTACCACCACTATCATCCCTTCCCATAAAGTTAATTGGCAATAAACTTTGCACGATGATAGTAAGATTATTAAAAAAAAAAAAAAAAAAAGGAGAAAAGAAAGGAAAAAAGCTCCCAGTGGTTTTTGCAGGAGTCACCTTTCCCTTGCAGGCAGCACACCGTGATTACCATACGACAGATCACAGCGTGACTCCTTCTCTTCTAATTTCCTTCCCAGGAAGAAAGTTTCTGCCCTTTCCTTTACCTCCAAGTCAGCCTCTTGTGCTGCATAAATCAATACAGCACCATTAGCTTTGACATAGCTAAGCCAGTTCACCACAATTGATGATACAACCCCTTGTCTGCACACCCAATTAAATATTAATTAAAGATGAGCAAACAAACAAAATTTCTTGCCAGCAGAGGATTTGGAAACCTCTAAAGCATTGTATTATTACCCCTGTCAGTTAGGACATCAAGGATGAATGTCTGGAGCTTGCAAGGAGTGAACTGTGGTGGAGGAAGGGAGTGATCCAAAATCTCTATGCCATGCAGCGCCCAAAGCTCCCTGGATATTCTCTTCCTCAGAGGTCTAAGTCCAACGAGGGTGGATCAATGTGCTGCCTAACACTGACCCCTCACTTCTGCCCTGGTTCATACCAGTCCCTGAGGATGTGGCTTAACAGGTTTTATAGTGGTGATGCTCTCCCAAGCTCCAATCCGTCTCTGGAGAGACAGCCAGGACTGGTGGAATTTTACACTGCCTGGAGTTATTTCCAGGTTTAGAAACTGAAGGTATAATTCTGTGGGGTTAAAACAGGGAGGAGAAAGGTTCTGTAAACTAGAGGGGACCAGGGCTGAGGGAGGATAAAGTAACTCCATAATTCAGCTCATCAAATTTTGGGACTAAATAGCTCTCAAATCAACCATTTAAAAGCAGAATCTCCTTAAAAGGGGGGGTATGGGGGGACAAGAATCAAAGGATTATAAAAATCCTCTTTCCTAACTGCTTGCTAACTCCATAGAGTGACATCCACAGAGAGGATGTCAGCCCATAACTGCTGTAGGAGCTAATGAGCTTAATGTCCCAGCTAAAATCATCAGAGATATTTGCAGCTCACCCCCAAAGTGGGCAATTTACAGCACAAAGTCTTGAACAGCTCTTGTCACACACTTGGGTACAAGCATCACTAAATACAGAGGTGAGGGATGGCTCCATTCTGCTGATAAAGGGAACTGCCTTTTTCTCTACAAACTCAAGGTTAAAATCGGTGTTTACCTGTTAAAATATCCATTTGCAAACTTGTGTGGGACAGACTCAGAGGTCATTTACTTACCTGGCTGCAAAGATACCAGAAAGTGAAGAAAGCTCACACCAATTTTGAATTTGAACCCATAAGGTTAAAACAAGTGAAATGTGATTCGTTAGAAGATAATAAGATTTGCATTTTCAGATTTGAATTTCAGTTTACCTACTGCATAATCTGGATTTTTTAAAATGTATTCTAATTGGCATTGGGCTTGGTAAGTAAAGAGCTTGCTTGGATCTAGCCTTTATATAACCCTCAGGTTAACTTTCCCATTTGCACCCAAAAAATGGTGAATAGAGTTCTGTCCCTAAAATAGATTTGCAGGCATAGTTCAGGACTGATGGCATCTTCATTTGGGCAGTGAGACAAAGGAGGACACAGCTCTGGGTTCTCTGAAGACACAAATAGCAAAGGGTTTTTTTCTCCATGGTTCATTTTAATGCTATGACTGATGCCTTGAGAGTCTGATCTGGAACCGAGGCTAGGCAGAATTACAGAAATAAAGTAGGTATTTATTAAAAGGCCTTTAAGGATACACCTTGGGCAGTATGAGAGCCTGGCCGTGGTTACACCCAAGATGGTCCCAAGATGGATGCAAGATGGATGACCGGTCACAAGTCTTCACACTTTTATAAGTTTTGGTCCATTTACATATTGGGGTTAATTGTCCAATTACAGCTTCAGATTATGAAGCCCCATCCTGCTTGTTTGTTCTCTCACTGTTGTTTATGCTTTTTGGGCCTGTGGCTATAACACTTGTCCTTG
Source organism: Prinia subflava (assembly GCF_021018805.1). Classification (NCBI taxonomy): domain Eukaryota; kingdom Metazoa; phylum Chordata; class Aves; order Passeriformes; family Cisticolidae; genus Prinia; species Prinia subflava. The sequence continues at coordinate 24,787,560 of NC_086256.1, forward strand.
GTTCTCAAGCTGGAAAAAGATGGTTTTGACTAGTTAAACTGTCAAGGAGAACTTTACTAATACTTTATATTAAGTTCAAAATCATACACTGAGGCAGTACAGAATCTGAAAAATATGAAAGCTAAAACTTAAGGCATTATGACTGCTAGCATTTACCTTCTTCCCTATATTTATCCTAAAATTCACATACAGGTGTGGAAATGCATTTTTCACATACTTTAGTCCTATGATTTCTACAAGACAGTGAGCTCAGCTGCCTAAAATTCTAGGTAGTAAAGTGCTTATATTGCACTAGTGGGAAGTGGATTGTATTTATTTTTTAGTTCTTCTTAAAATGTCATTTAATTTCTTCAATAAAGCATCTAGGATCAACAAACCCTTTCCAGCGCAGAACTCAGAGAAGCTTGGCTTATTTTCTTCTGGAATTAAAGATTCTTAATGGAATTTGGGTTGTTCAGTTGGGAGAAGATACAACTCCAAGGAGACCTCATTGTGGCTTTCCAGTACCTCAGGGAAGCTTACGAAAAAAGAGGGAAAGTGACTTTTGACATGGCTAGATAGAGGACAAGAGGGAACAGTTTAAACTAAAAATAGGAGAGGTTTTGAATAGATACTGGGAAGGAATTCGTGGCTGTGACGTTGGTTAGGCAGTGGCACAGGTTGCTTAGAGAAGCAGTGGCTACATCATGATCCTGGCAGTGTCCAAGGCCAGGCTGGATGGGGCTTGGAACACCCTGGACAGTGGGAGGTGTCCCTGCCCATGGCAGGGGGTGTCACTGGATGGGCTTTGAGGTCCCTTTCACTCCAAACCTTTCTGGGATTCTGCTTAACCACAATGCTGGGAAACTTTTCCCCTCTTCAATATCCACCATCTGCCATGAAAAAAAAATCTTCCCAAGTCTGGTAATTCACAAATGATAGCCCAGTTCAAATATCCTTCACAGACACCTTAAGGATGTGAACGAGATGAATATCCCAGCACATATCAGAAAGCAATTAGATGGAATTAATTTGAATATATTCTGTATCTTCTCTAATACCTTCAAAACGTCAAAATATAAAATGATATTTGGGAGCCTACACTGATGGACCGTAAAGCTGAAATCTAATCCAGGGGTACAAGAATAGATAAGAAACAGTTTGAATAAATCAGCAAAGAGTTACAATTAAGAAAGGAATTTGTCTTTGTAGAGAGAAGAAACTCAGCATGAATCATTCTTACATACATGTATTTTTAGTGAACAAAGACAGGAACATGGTTGAGAAATGTGTATGTGAAATGCATTTTCCTCAGAAATTTAGGGCTGCAGTATCCCAGGTTACAGATAGAAAGGAAACAGTTCTCAGAGGAAAAGTACTAAAACTCAGGGAAGTTCTCAGATGTTAGCATTATTCCAACACTTAATGCCACCATGCATATTAAATCTTGTTTGCTATGATTAATTGCTTGGTGGTTTTTAATAGTGTTCTGTGGAATACAGAGGACACCTCAACTGCAGTGCAGGTGACACAGCAGGACCTTAGAACATCTGCCTGGATATAAAGACATACCCTGATTTCCAGCAGATTATTTCTAGGCCATTGTTTTTAACACTCACTACTGCCTTGAAGGGACAGTTACGGCAAAGAGATTTATGTGAAACTTCTAGAATAAAAAGTTAATAAGAATGAAATGTGCAGTATGTTGCCGCTTTAAAAAAAAATGCAAATTTAGGAGATTTGTTGACCTTAACACCCCATTTCCTAATAACTGTCCGTTACAGGAAACTATTTACCAGATTAGCCAGCAATTCTGGTCCACTGAGACTTTAGTAAATTGGTTTCAATCCGTTCCTGGAAATGAGAAGAAAGCACATTCAGGACTACAAGGAAAGCTTTATGTCTTGGTTTGAAAGACAGGTGTTTGCTAAGGAAGGCAGGAGCCTCTTTTTGAAAGAAAAATGTAAACCTCCTCCCTCTGAATTATTACAATTTTGCAATTAAGAGGTTCTCAGGCAAAGATATAAGAATAGGAATAACAGTTCTTTATTAGTATGTATAAATAAATACCACCCCACCCCCCCCCACCTTAATAGGAAAATTACAAATAAAATGCAGTAGTACAAAAACACTGACAGAGTCAGAATACAACCCAGCACCCTGTTGGTGAGGGTATTGGGAGCAGTCCAATTAAATTGTGGCTGCAGTCCTCCTGGAGTGACAGATGTGGTTCTGTTGAAGCAGTGATCTTGTAGAAGGGTTTAGTTTTCCTCTGAAGGTCCAGTGATGATGTAGATGAGTCTGGTCTTCTCCTGGGAATCTGGTGGGAAAAGGCTGCCTCTGGTGTTCCAAATTTCAGATTAGATCCAGGTAGGAATGCTTGGCTTCTCCCCAGGGTGGAACATCTCCCATGGATGATGGAATTGTATCAGCCCTGCAGCGACCCTCGATGGCCCCTGGACAGCAGAGATCCCCTGGAGGGAGGATGGGTCCTGGAAGGGATAAAGAACTCTGCCCCAGCTGGTTTTAACAGCTGGTAATAGAGTACACACTGCTGGTTACATCTTGCACTGCCGCCTAAGACTCTTTAAAAGTACTGTTTTGTCCAAATAAGCTTTTTTGTTCTCTACTGTTGCTTTCGCTTTGAAATTTCACAGGTTAAAAGGAGGAAGAGAGAGTGTGCCCAGTCCTGATGCATCCCTGGATCTGGGCAGGTTTCAGGACTCCCTCCTGCTTAATCCTAGCATTGGTGGCACTGCAAAGTGTGTCCCTGAGATGCTCCCAGAGAATACGCAGGTCTTATGTGATAAATGATATCAAACAGATCTCACATGTGACATGAAACAACAGCTTTCTGCCAGCTTGCCGTATCCCAGGCAGACACCTGACCAATTCACCCCTTAGGAGCCCTTTTCCATGGGAGTTTTTAAATCCTCTCCTTCAGCACAGCACAAATCTCAAGCCTGTGTTTTTAAAAGCTGGTGCCTCTGAGTTATTTTCCACAGTTCATTATGTATTCTGTGCCAGGAGCACCTAAAGCTCTAAAGCTCATCATTGTCAGTAAAAGTCCCATGCATGTAAACAAGGGCTGAACCTGCCTGTTATATAATAACAGAGCTCAAGTCTCTGTTTTGATCCAAGCCCATGCTGCTCTTTACAATTTCTGAAGGTTAAGACATTAAGACATGCCTGGGCTGGTGTTTTGGTTTTTTTTTTTTTTTTTTTTTTTTTTTTTTTTTTTTTTTTTTTTAAAAAAAAAAAAAAAAAGGAGGTGACATGCACAAAATCAAATTCTGATTGCAGTCTGGTCTCCAAATCAGCACTTTAATTCAGCTGTTATTTTGTAAATGTCCTATTCATGCCGCAATACACAACAATTTCCTTGCATAATAAATAGCAGGGCATTTAAAAAGGAAAATAATAAAGCACAAATTATCAAAAAAAAAAATCCAAACAAACAAAACCACAAACCCATGTAGCACCAGAACATTGCTGCTGCTGCTCCTACTCCTTTCACTCAAGCTGAAATCTGTCTGAGGCTCACACAGACCATGAAAACTCAAAGTTTCAAACCAGGCTTGGAGGGTAAATTTGAGGTGAACTGTCTGGAAGAGGACTCTGTTCCTCTTCCTTCTCCCAACAGCACCTCAGTGTCGGGAAACATGGGATGGAGCAAACCCAGAGGAAACAAACTGACAAAATGTGGTTTCCTCTATTCTTGCCATGAGGCCTCATCCACACCTGAGAGAAGAATTACCATCCCAGTGTTGAAGGGTGGAAAGTGAAAACTATTCATTATTCCCGAGGGCATTTCACAAGTGAGGATGGAAGAAGCTAATGCCAAGTTACTGTCAAAAAAATCACACTGCAGGAGGAAAACTGCACATTTCTGGCTTGTGAAGTGGCCCTAATGTACTCTATCTAGGAATGCTGCATTGCACTGGCACTTGGAACATGGATTTGCCTCTCTGAGGCCTGAAATATGGGATGACACATGGTTTTACTATGAGCTCCAAATTCAATAACTAAAGTCCAGCTCATATAAAAACCTTGAATTTCAGTAGTCCAATTTTTAATCCTGCCTGAAAACAGTATTTCAGTAGCACAAGTGAAAATACCCAAACACATCATTTACGGGTATAGTATGAAATTATTGTTTAAAATTCAAGATACGTGAGAGGAACAGCTCTGCAGACACCCAGGGCTAGGCCCTGGAGCTGAGATTCCCCTGCAGGCCATGGGGAAGTAGCTGTGCCCCTGTGATACACAATTTAAATCATAGATTGAATCCAAGATCAAGCATATTATTGTCTTAATCAATATTTCAATTTTCCCCAGCAGTTCTCAGCATCTTACACAGCTGGGATCAACTTGTAAGTACTTGAATCTTGCAGCACTGAGGTAATGGCTTTCCAGGTAATATATTCAAAAGGTGGTGTCTGCAGGGCTTAAAAAAATAATTAAAAAAATAAAAAAAGGTCACCTACATCTTTTTAACATTAATCTATGACTGGGTTTATAAGAAATTACTCGGTCATCCAGGTTAAGAGTAGATGTGTTCAAATGAACTGAAAGCAAACTTCCCTGTGTAGAATTAATTATAGCTGGCATATGAACGGCTAATAAAACCAGTATTTTTTACGTCTTTGTTATAAAATGTCTTCATGCCATAATTAGGAGTCTACTCTGCAACTGCAGGAGCAGAGCTATTGCTTTGCTCCAGCAGAGCTACTGACATTGCTTTACCCGGTCCTTTCTTGGCATATGAGCCAGGAGCAAAAGTAGAGTTCCACTAAAATACCTGGTGAGGGAATGGAAAGAAAAAGAAATTTTTTTTTTTTCCTTTTCCTGAGTGATTACTCAGAGCCAAGAGGGCTGAGAAACACTGAACCACAAAGCCTAAGCACAGATATGAAATGTAGCCCTGGAGCCAGTTTCCCACCCTGGCAGCTCATCCCAAAGTAAAGGGAAATTTAAGAACGTCTTTGACTGTGGACATGAGTTGAGCACATCCTTCGCTATCAGACACATGCCTAGGTGATTGACTAGATCCTTCTCAAAGAATGTGTGTTGGTTTGGCATGGTCTGGTTTTTGTTAGCAGGGGAGTGCCACAGAAGTATCTTCTATGAGAAGCTTCCAGAAGCTTCCACTATGTTCAACAGAGCCAATCTCTGATGGCTCTGAAGATGGACACGCTGCTAGTGCCATTAGAGAGGCTGGTAACACCTGTGTGATGACATATTTAAGAAGAAAATCAAAACAGTGCACAGGCAATTTTTTTTCCAGGGGTGGCGAGGTGCTGCCAGGGGCCATCGCAGCATGGCCAGCAGTGATGGACTGCTGCTGCTGCCGCCATCTCGGCATGGACTGTGGTAAGCCTTGCCTGTCTGGCCAGCCCCAGCCCCGGTCCCAGCTCCAGCCCCAGCCCTGCCTGTCTGGCCAGCCCCAACTCCAGTTCTGGACCCAGCCCCGGCCCCATCCCCGGCCCCACCGAGGCAGAAGGGCAGGGGCAGCAGCTTCCCCTTCCTGGCCCCACAGGGAGAGAGGTGTTGAACAGCCCCGGGGCTGCTTGGCCGGCAGCGGGAACGTGACCAGGGATTCCCCAACACGGAACCCAGACGAGGTCAAGCTCTCGGCACTGCGGGATCCTGCAGGGATCTTTGAATTAGTGGAACTCATTGGCAGTGGTACCTACGGGCAGCAGTTTTTCTTCCAGTCAGAGAAGAGGAGGAGGAGGTGAGGACACATGAGGGGAAACAACAAGGTGGGTGGAAAAGTCTCAAGGTTGCTGTTTCCTTGAGATTCTCCTTGGGGTTGCTGACCCCCAAGGTAATAAGGGTTCTCCCAAGGTTGCTGTTCCCTGGGAGTTTCCTCTGGGTTGCTGTTCCCAGAGGTAATCAGGTTTTCAGTCTTCTCTTTGCCCTAAGTGTTACACACAAGAGGTAGAGACGACAAGCTGAGTCCGCCGGTGCACATTTCGAAGGTTGTTTATTCTTCATTATTTCAGTCCTTTTTCAGCTCTGCCAGGGCTCCCTGGCAGGGTACCTTATCTTAGTTCTTTCTCAGCTCTGCAAGGCATCTCCGCAGAGCAGGACACACGGCAGGACTGGGCAGATCAGAGAGCCCCGCACCTTATGTACAGTACCCCTGACCCAACCACTGTCCAACACCTATTTTTTATTTACAAAATTTTACCAATACCTACTACCTATACTAACATGTCAGTTCTACTCTAAGCCAATCTCTAAAACCCAACTCAGCACAAGATGGGGGATGACAGCAAGAACAAGGAGGACAGGGGCCACTCCCCAATTCCTCCATCTTGTCTCTTCAGCCCCATATGCTAAGAATCCTAATTTCTATATTTATATTCTATAATAAACCATCCACTACTTATTTTAAATTCTTAGGATTTGTGATTCTTCCTGCATGTGAGTGTTCACTCCCATGGACAGGAATCAGAGTCAGTGTCCTCCTGGGATCTGTGTGGGTCTAACTGTCCCCCCTGTACAGATCCCAGACCCCCCTGTCTGGTCTCCAAACCCTCCAGCGTGGCCAGAGGGATGTTCTAGACTCCAACAGAAAAGGAAGAGGGGGAGGAGGTGCTTCAGGTGTCCGAGCCGAGATTCCTCTGCAGGCCGTGGTGAGGACTGTGGGGAAACAAACTGTCCCCGTGTCATGCATGAAGTGCGTGGGGCACACAGAGATCCACCTGCAGCACGTGGGAAAAGTGGAGTGGGGGAATGGCAGGGAAAGCTGTGATCCAGTGGGAGACCCGAATGGAGAGGGAAGGAAGGCCCCTCCTTGCAGAGGTAGAGAGAGAGGGCCCGTGCTTCCCAACTAGCAGCCTATCCTTAGAGGACTGCAGTCTGTGGACAAGTGCCTCACGTTGCAGCAGTTTCAGAAAGGCTGTATGCTTGTGTGAGTGACTCGTGTTGCAGCAGTTTTGGCAGGACTGCTGCTCGTAAGATTGGAGACATGCTGGAGAAGTTCCTGGAGAAGTCTCCTAAGGGAGGGACCCCATGGCATAGCAGAGGAAAGACTCCTCTCCCTGAGAATACAGAAGAAGATCTCGAATGATGAACTGACCAAAACCTCCACACCCTCCACGCTCTGTCTTTCTGCACTGTTGGTGGGAAGGAGGGAAGGGCTGGGGGGAAAAATGGTGGTTTAAATTCTTGTTTTACTTCTCATTAACCTCCTCTGACTCTGTTAATAATAAATTTACCTTATACCTTTAAATTTGAACCTCTTTTGCCCTTAAAGTGTTTTTTCTCAATACTTATCTCAACTCGTGGGCCCTTCATTAATTTTTTATTTCCTTCTCCTCTGCCCAACTGTAGCAAGAGAGAGTAAGCGAACGGCTTTTGTGGGTGCTTGGTGTTTGCCCAGTGTCAAACCACAACAGAAGGGAAAAGTCCATAAGTTAAAGGACCAGCAAAAGCACCAAAACTGCCGTGACACCATCCATTGTTCTTCAGGAACTGGGATATTCCTGACAGAGTTACAAAGGAAGGGGTGCCTCAGTGAGTAGCTGACAGAAACACTCACCCGTTTCATCCACTCCACAGGAGCTGCCCTGGAGGTGACTGTGAACAATTCCAGGCAGATTCCTGCCCCTAACCCCCATCCTCACCATCAGTGGGAACCTCCTGTGCCAATATCTTGGGGCATGGGTATGATCTTTTCATTGAGTCTTCGTGATTTGTAATTTCAGAGGGACCCAAATGCTCCATTTCCCTTAAAAACCACAGAAATGCTCTCAAAAAACCTGAGACCTGCTAGCTCTCAGATCAGTTCATCATCTCCTCATATGGAAGACATTAAAAATCCAACAATTTATATTGCAACCTAATCAAAAAGATAGATATTTCAAGGCTTTGTGCAAGTTTGTGCAAACCCACTTCTTCTATTGTAAAACAGCATGTTGGAAAGTTTCTTTGCAGATGTTGATGGATATTTTAATAAAGAATGTAATTTAATGAAGCATTTGCTTTCCTTTTCTATGAAAGAGAAATTGAAATGTTAATTCAAATTGGATTGGACAGATCCAAAACTTGACTAATTGAATGTAAACAAAAGAAGAGAAGAGGAGAGGAGGAGGAGGATGCCAAGTTGGCATCTTCTGCAGAAACAAGGGAATTGTGGTTATCATACCTATTCTTTAATATTTTCCTAAAGGACCCAAAATACTGAGAAACTATCATATTAAAATAACTGTTAAATTAATCTATATTGGGAGGTAGCTGACAGTAGAAAGGCAAGCAAAACAGAAACATGGGGAGAGGGGAACAAAAAAAAGCCCAATTTAGATACATTTGAAGTTGGGGGAAATTCTTAAAGAATGGAGATGGTGACAAATGATCAAAAGCATTTATCCTTTGAATAAAGGAGAAAATAGGAAATAAGCAATAAGCTGGCAGTGATGGAGCTGGAAAAACACGGTTCAGCATAAATATATATGGAATAGAACATCCACGGAGTGACCATTCTCCTGCTCAGCAAAGGAATTGCTCCAGCAGGAATTCTTTTCCCTGAGAAGCCTTCTGGTGTCAACTTCCAGGAGCAGTTTGGGGGAATTGCAATGAGGAGAAAATGGGAGCACATGGAAGATGGATGAGATGAAATGTGATGGGCAAAGGTAAAACAAAGTGTCTTGCCAAAAGGGGCCTCAAGGACCAAAATGTTTGCAGCCGGTGTGAAAACAGCTAAGAATTAGTTTATACCACCCTACATGTATATATTTTTTTTACCTCAGCCAACAACTGAACTTCCCTGAGTTCTTTATTTCAACACAAGGTGGGTTTCATTACAAAGTGTTATCACAAAAATGGACTTGAAGTGATCACGTGCAGTACATGACCCAGATCTCTTGCAAGGAAAATGAATGATTCCACATGGGGAGCTGGACCGTGGCATTATTGGATAAAGAGGGAAAAACGAGCAGAGATTAATGGACTGAACAGCCATAAAACTTCCATGAAAGTCTTCTCAAGGAGTGCTGGAAGCTTAAAGGAGGATTGAAGAGGTGCTGGGAAGTGAATAGTCCTTCTGATCACAGGTGGCTTGCTTACATAACAAACCTGCTTTCCATCTATAAATTATGGCTTCATAATAAACAATTTGAAACAGGAAATTTAAACATCTTCCCCTACTTTTATGCATGTGACTGGCATCTCAATCAACAAATGTAATTGCAAATTTTAAAGAACATTATAAATCACTCTCCTTTCTCACTGCAGTTTTCACCAGAAATATCATTTTATGCTCCTGATTTTTGAAGCTGACATGTTATTAGCATCATACATTATGTCTAAAACAATTGGAGGAAATAGAATTGATAAAACAGAAATAAAAAGCATCCAGCAATGAAAAAACTAAACCAATAACAGACTCTGAAACATTCATCAAAATGTATTAGCAATAAATTTTAATCAGCAGGATGTCACTTCCCATTGAGTGAAAGCAGAGAGTCTGTGCTGTTCCCACTTACTGACATAATATAACCAGCACTAGAGAAAAATTGGTTATCAGTTGAACTCTCAACTTGAATCAGAAGAAAGTAACAGGATGAAATAAAAATGAAATGGAGCAAATCAGAGCAGAGCAATGTGGAAGAGCCTGTATGGCCAGGAAGCCAATTGTGCACGGAAGGTGCAGCTGCCACAGAGGCAGTAAAGGCCTGAAGTGATGGCTCATCCCTGTGAAGGCAGTGGAAATTTTTCCAGCAGCAAAAGCTTGTGGCGTGTCCCTGAGTGATTTTTCCAGAGCCAGGCATGCAGCCAAGAGTGCAATACCCAGCTCATTGCCTTTGCACATGCAGGCAACTGAGAGCAGTGCAACAGCCTGAGGACATTCCCAACTCAGCATCCTGCTTCCCACTCAGGTACCGCCTGGAGAGCTGAGCCCAGGGCTGGAAACTCCATCCCAAAAGAGGAGACTGCAGGATCGTTCATATCCAGACTTCCCAGCTGAAAGCAAGGCTGCAAGCCTGGGTTACATTCTGTAGTGAGAGCACAAATTAATCTGCAGAATGCTGTTGGCTTAGTGTTACTACTACTGTCTTAGTAGTACAGTAGGATGGCAGCTTCAGACAAGGTTTTTGAGGGAGACCCTCCCACCATGAGGTGCAGAAGGAACCTCCCAGCTCCCTAAACTCCTCAGAGAACACTTTGGGAGCAGCTGGATCCAGTCCTGGTTCCACACTTGTCTAAAAGAACATACAGGTGTAATCGAGGCTTTATACAACTTTGTCCTGCAGTATTGAGGATGGGATCCCAAATATATTTATGTCAATTGAATAAATGATTTATTTAAAATCATGATGATAATGACTGGATCTAATCAGAATTATTTACACAGTACAAGCAGCTATAACTAATGTGGTGCACTATTTATTGAAGCAATGATATTAAAACAGTCATTAAGTAGATGTTGATGTCACTCACCCATCCCAGTGGCCGGATCTCTTTCTTCACCCTCAAGGAGTGACCTTGAGGGTGTCCCCACCCCAGGGAGGAATCTCTGCACACTCCCAGGAGGGAGGTGTTGGAAGATCCTCTCGTTAAAAAGTGGGGCTAGGCTTTTATGGCACAAAGTGACTGTGTACTTATGGCATGATGTCAGGTGTCCCTGGGCTGGGTTAGATCAAGGTTCTGTCAGGATCTCAGGAACCACTCCTCTGAATCAGGAAGCAGTCCATCAGGAAAGCACATTCTGCCATAATCCAACTTTATCACTACAAGGAGAGAAGGTTCTGAATCATATTTGTACAGCCAAGCCAAGTATTCTGTAAGATCAAATATTCACTTTTTAAAATCCATTCCCCATTTGAAGGGTACTTTTCTAATATTCACACAAGAAAACTTTCACAAGTTTCAAAATAAAGAGTCAAAACTGATTACTTGATTAAAATTATACACTCAGAACTAAAAATCAATTTATATGGTCTACTATCTTACTGTAATTTAACAACTTTGCTCTGTTTTCTACTCTCTAAGTGATAATGCTTTACTGATTGCAAGAAATTACCTGCTTTGGATAGTGTCAGAGTCCCAGCATTAAAATCTAGTAATCTGGTCGAGAGCACTGCATTTTTCCTTTTGCTGGAAAAGTTAGAAAATCCTTTTCTTTGACAGATTTCATCATATCCTGTTTGCATCCTTCCCTTTATGTGTTCAACCTATAGCTGTAATCTTTAGTTAATGAAAGAAGTTCAAAGAAAAGTTAATAACAGCATTCTGGAACTATTAATTAAAACCTGAAATATCCCACCTTGGCTTGAATGTCTCCCCATATTTCTAAAGGCAAATAATGATACTGAGATCCAAAGTAATCCATCCTCAGTGACTACCACTCCTTGTCATTTGATTGCCTCGATACAGCAGATAAATTCTAATGGCTCCAGTCCAATTTGAGGCATATGAGTGTGAAGAGCACAGTAATAATAAAACCAATTGACTCAGAATGGCTCTGCATGTGTAAGTGACTGCAAGGGAGAGCTCTCCTTCCCCCGTTAACAGAGGCAAGGAGGCTCAATTTCTACATCCAGGGCTGTAATTATAAAATAATCAGAAATAATTTACAGGTACCTAGAAAGAGAGCTTAATACCAGGGGTAGGTATACAAGCACCAAATGTATGGGTTCTAAGCTGATTAGCCATGGACTACCTAAAAGGCAGTTTAAATCAACAGGAGTAGGCTCAGTGCAGACAAACTTACCCTCAGGTTCATTAATAATTTCATCTTTCTAAATGAGCTGCCACAATTTTCTCTTTGTCTAAAAAACATATCTAATAAATATAACTGAAATTAATGTAAACCAAAATCAAGGACAAACAGCAGAGAGGACAAGGAGGTAAAACAAAAATATCACGGTGTGAAATGATGCAAACCAAAACAACTTATTAAGAGAATTACTGCCCCCAAAAAGGTTAACCAACACTGAAAGGCTTTTATCTTCACTCTACATGGAAATCAGCTCTAAAATCCCTCTTGCAACAGAAGGAGTGCAGCTGTGGCAATCCCACTGCACATTAAAATGTCTCTTTCTGAAATTCCCTGCTCCCCAAGGTAAGTGATCCCCAGAGAGGCAATCTCAAATTATGGCTGATGTAAAAGTCAATGGATTTGGAAGGGGCCATTGTCTTTCCATCAGGATAAATCAAAGATATAGTCTCAAAGGAAAGGATTCAATCCGCTGCCTATGGAAAGGCCTCATGCATATTCAAAGCTGTGCTGCACCACAGCCTTCACTGTCCTGGTCCTGCCAGCTCTTCCCTCCATGCTTGGCTTTGGAACAGCCACAATTCCTGCTGTATTTCAGTCTTTGCATAGGCCCATGACTCAAAGCTAAATGAAGAATCCTCAGAAATTATCCCTCTGGCTTCTCAGCTGAGGATGCTTTAATTTCGGTTAAGGCTCTTGGCATTAAAGTAAGCATTTTTGTTTTTCCAGAGGTCTGAGCACATGCTGGGGTTCCACAGACAGCCACAGGGACTGGGGCTCAGGGCACTTCAGGGACACTGGCTCTTCCAGGTTCCAGCCTGTAAGGAAGCATGAGGGAAGTGTCTCCTCTAGATCCACCATGGGGAAAATGTGTGGAAACCTCAGGGCATACAAATTCAATGTTTCTCTCTGTTAAAGCCTGAATACTTTCCAAGTCTGTATTGTTGGGATACGAGCTCTAAGCCTCTGCAATACAGTCTGGATTTCAAATACCTGATGAGGATTCATGGTATTAGCTCCAGTACTCTGGTGTAAATTTTATCTCAGATATCCTTATTTTTCCTCCCCCCATCCCTGCACACAGGATTTCCATTCACTTTTGGCCATAATCTGCCCTGAATCACTCTTCCCTCTACTACATTCCACCGTCAGAAGGCTGCAAATTAATTTGAGATTAAAGCCATTATAAAATCCAGCATCTCTGCATAAACCCACAACCTATTGAAGAGGCAACAAGTTTATCAGTTATTAAATATCATTTTCAGTTCTCCTGGGAGCAGGAAACAAGGCCATTTTCTGGGCAGAGGGGAAGGGTTCCTGTTTGTCTCCTTTTATTTTTCGTCCTGTTAGCAAAGCTCTTACTGAAAGCCTAACCAAATTCTTTTACCCTTTCTGATGCTCCAATATCTCAATGTCCCAGAGTGAAAACTTCTACCAAGCTTGATAAATCATTTTAGTCTGTGCTCTTCCCTTGAGTGCTGGAAGGGCTTTGAGCAGCACGGCCAATTAGGGCACTGCAGGGAAGGGCTCTTTGCCAGGATCAGACAGGAAAGGTCGAGTGCCAGGATGAACCTCTGAGCCTGCCCACACAGGGTCAGCTCAAGCTGCCCTCCTTATCTCCACAAACCTCTGTCAAATCCCTTCCTGCATCTTTCCTCAGCCCAAACAGGCAGAGAACAAGTGGCTCCCAGGTGTCACAAGCCATCTTTGTCCTGTCTGGAAATGCCAGGGCTCCAGTCTCTGGTAAAAAGGCTCCAGGAGCCCAGCTGGGTTAGCCTAAGGACACACCCAGCTACTCCTACAGCATTTACTACCCTCATAAATATCTCTGGGTGCTGCTGCTCCTTGCATGTGACAGTTCCCCTGTGTTACTGCCCAATGACCTCTCCATTAAGCCCCCAATTTCCTTAACTTGCACACTGGGATATGCACTACACTTGCCACAGCTCCCCTGGCAGATTTAGAAAAATGTTTAAACCTTGGAGCTGTGTCTGTGTTCATTCACATCAATAAAAAACTGCTCAAAAATTCAGTGTATTTCACGGAATAACAGAATCCCAGAAAGGTTTGTTTTAGAAGGGACCTTAAAGTCCGTCCAGTGCCACCCCCTGACATGGGCAGGAACAACTTCCACTGTCCCAGGTTGCTCCAAGCCCCATCCAACCTGGCCTTGGACTGCCAGGGATCCAGGGGCAGCCACAGCTTCTCTGGGCACCCTGTGCCAGGGCCTCACCACCCTCTCAGGGAAAAAACCCTTCTCTACAGCCTATCTAACTCTGCCCTCCTTTGGCTTCCTGTAGCTTTTTGCTACAAAACAAAACTTTTAAAATACACAGGTATGGCTTTTGGAAATAAAGGTTATTCTGTAATAAAAAAGTAATAACCTTTTTCTTTCCAGATATTTCTGAAGACAGTAACTTCAGACTCTCTTCCTTTGACTCAGTCTCTGAAGCCCTGAGCTAGTTACAAGTGTGTTGATGGAACAAACCTGTGGCTCTGGAATGTGCTACTCCTTCAGAGGTGTTTGTGTTTGCACCTGAGCATTTTCCTGGGCTCCTGCACTGACCTAGAAAACAGATAGAGATGATCTTTGTCTACATGCTCCTGGCTCTCTTTTTATCTACCATTTTATCTGATTGGTAACTTTTTGTGCATCCAAAAGTTACATTTACTATCTGTCTTTAGACTACTACTTTTTAAATTCAAATTTAAAGCCAGGTGGTTTTTCAGGCTAAAAGTAAGCTCCAATGGTTTTTCAGGCTAAAAGTAAGCTCCAGTGTTTTACCCATGAGGACAGTTTACCTTGGGAGCACCTTGTCCTGGGATGTGGTGCAGCTTATGCCACATCTTTAGATAAGAACTGAATGTGTGAGCAGTCTATAAAAACATTTCTGTGAGTTGAAGGAGGAGCTGTGGTTATACGGAGGAAATCACTGGATGGAATTCTCTGGTCTCCAGGGCATGTGAAGCCCTATTTGGGTCATAAAAATGAATCCACTCAGACCTTGAAGCCACAATTCCACCACCAACAGAGGCATGAACTCGAGGCAATGGTCTAGTGGTGCTGCTGGCTTGGTGATTGGACATGATAATCTTAAAGGTCTTCTTCTCCAACCCTATTGATTCTGTGATTTCATGATGAATTCCTTCTTTAATCCCTCTGTATTAGGTACAACAATAGAGTGAGGGGAGGAATTTGTGCTGGAGAAGCCATGGAGAGGAAAAGTGTCTGTGAATTGTTCTTACTTTTTGTCTGAATTTTCTTAAGAAAACTTTCTTGTATTTCCTATCTAATGAGAAAATTGTTTGTGGCCTGGCAGTGAATGAGTTGTGGTAAAAAATCTGTGTTCAACATGTCAGTTCCAGCTAAATGAAAATGAAAGAATTTTGGGCTTAATGATAATTTTCCTAATTTGAAGATATTTGTTGAGGTGGTAATTTGGGATGCAGCCTGGGGTTCTGGCCATGTGTGATGATTTACCATATTGCTGCAGCCAATTTGGGTTGGAGTCAAAACTGGAGTTATAGTCTAGCCTTTTAAAAGTATTTTGCTAATAAGAGATGAAGAGCATGAAAATCTGAAAGCAAAAGACAAATAACACCCAAGCCTAAAATGTTTATCCATGTAAAGGTTTTAGTGTAGAGGAATTGTACAGCCCAGCCTTGTTTAGCAGTTTCAGGACTGGACTCCTAATTTGTTTATTTTTGTCATAAATCATGTTGTTAAATAATGCACTTGTGTTCTTCTTAGTTTCTAGATGTAATAACATTTTTGTGAAATGGGTAAAATGCTTAAATTTGAATGTCATTAATGTATGTAAAGCACAACTTCTGCATCTGATGTTATTCATCACATCCCAAATTAATCATCAGGGACAGAACCCAATAGCTCATTTCAAGCAAAGGCCAATAGCTCTTGGGGAAATTAAATCATCTTTCAGAAATATTTCATTTTGAAAAGCTAATAATTCAATGGAAATGGATTTTTAGAAGAAAAACCTGAGTGTGTTACATAATCTTTCTGTAGGGTTCTCCATCTCATACATTAACATTTCATGTCACATTTTAAACAGAATTTGTTGAAAAATAGTTTACACTGTTGTGATGAGCATCACACCTTTAATATGTCTGAAGTGATAATAATATTGTTAGGGAATTCAAGGGAACATCACTTAAATCTGATTGAAACGGAGACAAACACAAAGGAAGCAACTGATAAGGAGCAGGAAATTCTCATTTTTGCAATGACATTTTTATCTCATCTCTTCTCTCCTGTTCTGCTGGAGAATGGGATGTCCAAATCTTCCACACTGTGCAATCTGCTGTTCTCTATGCCTCCCCTCTCAGTGTGACAACTTAATGGAGGATGGAAAAAGCGTTAAAAGCACATTTATTTCTAACTTTGCTCCTTTAGGTACTAGACAGGTCATGACTATGCAGGGAGGGAGAAAAGGATGGGCCTGCACCCTGTCCTGATGGGAACAGGAGAGATGATGTTCTTGGAAGGGGGAAGGCTGGTTTGGGAATATTTTTGTTCCAATAAGTGTTTATAACTCTTGCCACTTGACAGTTATATTGGTAATTGAAAAATAAACCTATAATAGATTTGTAAT
This sequence comes from Prinia subflava, assembly GCF_021018805.1. Classification (NCBI taxonomy): domain Eukaryota; kingdom Metazoa; phylum Chordata; class Aves; order Passeriformes; family Cisticolidae; genus Prinia; species Prinia subflava. The sequence goes on from NC_086256.1 coordinate 24,803,880, forward strand.
ATTATTATTTAATTATAAACCAGGTTCAGGTTTGCACTCTGAAAGAAACAGTTTCCACCACCATATGTTAGGTGTTGATTCATGATCTTTCAAGCTTTGCTGTCAAAGAAGTTGGCAGTGAAGCCTCCCAAACGCTGGAATGATTGGAATGTGCTCCAACAGCCAAAAGAGGGGCTGCTTTGTAAGTTTTCAGAATATACTTTTTTCCCCTTTTTGGGATTCTCTTCTTCTGAATACTTGCAAGTGCAGCAGGTGTGATCATCAGCAGGGCTCACCCTTTGGGGGTCCTATGTCCTCATGATGCCTTAAGTTTTAGCTTTCACGTTTTTCAGATTCTGTGCTGCCTAGGGTTGTAGTTCTGGGCCTCACATTCAGTGTAAGTCAGCTCTCTTCACAGAGTAGGTAGACAAAACAAATCCTTTTCCTGCTGAACACCAAGGTCAATGGATCCAAGTTTTCAGGCCCAAAAGAAGAAACAAAAGTGGGCTGAAGAAGGAAAACAAGAAGGATGGGACCTCACAACCTGGAGCTGCAACTGAACAATTAAACCCCAATATGCAAATGGATGAAAACCTATAAAAGTGTGAGACCTTGTGATCAGGCAGCCATTTTGTGACCATTTTGGGTCCACCTTGGGTGTAGCCCTGGCCAGGCTCTTGTACTGCCCAAGGTGCATCCTAAAGGCCTTTCAATAAATGCCTGCTTTATTCTCCAGCTCTGGCCAGGCTCTGTTCCAGGTCAGCCTTCCCAAGGCATCACTCATGTCACACATGGGCTGCTCACCCTGCTAAGGAGGGGAAGCCCGGCCCTGCTGACACCTGGAGTGTCATTGCTCACGACAAACCGTGGGCCTCGTGCTCCTGAGCCTTTTCAGATCACTCCTAGCACAGGCATAACTTCATCCGTACGTTTTGTCCAAGTGACATATTAATTATTGATTATGCCTAATGAATATGCTAATGGGCAGGATTCCAGAGTTCCTGCTGTGCTCTGCAGGCCCTCATCCATTTTTTAAGAGGTGTCTGGAGGAGACAGCATCTGGGCCCACGCCAAGGCTCCGTAATGAAGGCCACACACAGAGTTCAAGGGCTGGAGCTTGTCCTTCAGGGAGAGCAGCAGAAACTTGTGCAGTCTGACAGTTGTTCTTGAGACTGTGAATTAGATTATTCACTCTTTCCCAGTGTAAATGGGAGAAGTTATTAGTGTGTTTCCATTCGGCAGGGGATAAGTTGTGACCTCATTTTCCACTTCAAATGAAGGGAGAAGGGGAGAAAAACAAGTGGAAAGAAGTTGAGCCCAGTGGTGTAGTCGATAATATATTAAAAGTGAAGCACTCCTTCTGCCTGCATTTGCAATGAGATTACAGAAGCTGTCAAGCCTCTCTATCTTCTCGCTGGTTTTCATCCTCAGGTGAAATAACAAAAAGGAAACAAAAAGTTCCTCTGGTGTGGCCTTGACTGAAGGTTTTGAATACAGCCCCAAGCAAAGGCTGGTGTTTAAATTGCTTCACTCCAAAGAGCCCTGGGTGCTCTGGAGTGTCTGTAGGGACCTCAGCAGGTGCTTTCATAAAGCTCCCTGGTTGAAACCATTTATATAATGGCACATATTAGAGCAGGGACAATTAATGTAATAACAGAGATGGAAAGGAGAATAGTTCAGTGCACCAGGCTTGGAAAAAAGTGCTATTGTAATCCTTTCCAAATAGGAGACAGAAGTGCATCTTGAGAACATTACCATGAACACTCATGAACTGATAAAACACCAACCTTGAAGATATCAGATTGCAAAGAAAACAAAAAGGCCCTTTTCTGTTTTTTGAACAATGAATTATTTAATTTCAGCAAGTGTTATTTTTCTGTTGTTTTTCAAGTGTTAGCAGGCTCTCCTCAGTACATGATAAATTAAATGATGCTGCAGCTGCAGGCCAAGGCCTTACAAGAAATCAAATAGTACCTAAAGAGAAGTGCCACTAAAGATTTGACTTCAAAGCACAGAGTGGGTATTAATGAGTGAGTAAAGGAGTGTTAGAGTCACTTCCACAATCAGTTTTTCTTTCTTATAATTATATTTCAAAATTCTTCGGAGAGTTTGGAAAAGTTCTTTCTTTGGTGGGGATTAACTCAGGGAAATGTCAAGTTCATCTGTGAGGAACTGGGATGGGACTGTGACTCAGTCAGAGATCATGATTTTTAACATGTCTTTATGTATAGGTTTATATGTTTTAAGTTTTAATTTTAGTGTAAACCAAAGCAAAAATATGTAGCACAAACTTGAGGAGAGATTTTCCCCCAAAGCCTGGAAATGCAGCTGACAACATCTGTTGGAGATCTCCATAGTTTGTAAAAAGGGAAGTTACATTACTATTAAAGAACATAAACATAATCATAACAAAATCTCATTTTTTTCCCCAGCAGGAGCAGATAAGATTCCTCTTTCAGCCAGGGATAAATACTTTTTATTGATCCATCAGTTTTGCAACAAGAGTGTTGAGATGAAATAGTTTAAACCACCCTAAGGTTTCCTAAAACAGTAGAATAAATTGTATAACAGTCAGTTCTCTTCTTCAGAGCTAACAAAAAATCTAAATCTTTTCATAGAATCCCAGGATGCAGAACATCCCATGTCTTCACTGACTGGAGGTACTCTTCTAAAGAGCATGAAGATTTGTTCGTAGGGATTTGCATTAAAAAATAGGGATTGTCTCTATTTCTGGAGCTGGATACCTTAGAAAGAGGCTGTCCTGAAAGGCTGGCGTAAAATGCTGATTGTTTTTCTCTCTGCTAATCACGGAGCCATTGAGTCACTCAACACCAGCTGGTGAAGGAGCCTCTCTAGCCTCTGGATACTTGCTTTTGTATTTTTTTTTTCCTCCACCAAAATTGAAAGTGAGGTATAAAAAATGGATTGCTGGAAACTGGTAGTCTGGGCAGAAATAATACAGAAGGTGCTACATTGAATGAAGGGAAAAGCTTCTGCCTCAAAGGTAAACAAGAATAAACTCTGTGTTTCTGCACTTGCCCTTGGGGGTCAAAGCAATAAATACTCAGTTTCCTTTCTTGAAGTTTATACTTTCTGTAGGAATGTGATTTTGCTTTCAAAAAAAGCCTTAATTCTTCTTCCTTGTGAAAACAAATTTCATCACCAACCCATAAATAATCACAGGAAAAAAAATAATAGCAGCCTAATTTACATCTAACCTTTCTTTTTAATGATTAATGGATACTATTTATGTAAACTGTTTCTACATTCCAGCGTGAAATGAAATTTAAATTGCAAATTTTACAGTGGTGTATTTTAACTGGTGACCCTTTCCCCAATCACAAATTAAAAAAAAAACCCAATTACATTTGTAATAAAGATGCTAATGCATTTCTTGTTTTTAGGGCATGTAAAGTTCTTACTGCTGGCAACTTTCATTCTCCCCGTTGATCAGCCACTAAAAATGTATTTTCCAAAGTGCTCCAAGATGTGTGGATGTGGAGGAATTCTCAGCTCATCCACTCTGTGTCCGTGGCCAGGTAAAGCTGTGTTGTCCATGATTTCCCCTGGACAAGAGCAGCCCTTGGAAGGAAGGTGGGTTTTCCTCACCTTGCAGGCACTGAACTTCCACACGAGGGGCCAGAGGGCTCCAGGGGTTACTTGGTGCTTGTGCACTGTTTTGGAAGATGCTGCTCTCAGCCTGCTGCAGGCTGAGTTGTCCTTCATGCTGTGGGAATGGCCTGGAGAGGAGCCTGCAGGTCCCTGGGATCTGGCTTTCCTTTCTCAGTTCTTTGTGTCCCACAGAGCTTTGGATTGAAGGTCTTGGATGAAATTCAGTTCCAGCCTGAAACAGTGATTTCTTCTTTTGCTTCCAGCTGCACTCAGGACCTCTTTGGAGATTAAAGGAGAAAGTATTTTGGTACCTTGCTGTTGCTTTATTAAAACTCCAGGAGGATCCAGGAGTGGAGAGGAAGGAGTTGAGTGTTTTCCTGTGTGCCATCACACTTAGGACTGTGTTCAGCCATGGCTTTCAAAGAGCAGCAGCTTTGCACCCTCTCTGGAAGAGGCTGGTGGCTGCTGTGAGCTGCACAGGAGCCCTGGGATGCAACTGGAGCCCCAAGGCCCCAGCGATGTGTCACATCCATCTGGGGATCTGGAAGGGAATGAGGAGGAACAGGGACTAGCCAAGGGAGAAATTGTGCCAGAACTAGGTGCACTTTGCTGCTGGCCTTGTGAAGGGTGCAGGGGCAGAGCTTTCCAGCTGGTTGTACTTCCCTCCCAAAGGCAGAAAACAAGAGAGAAACACATCAAAACTATCTGAGAAGTCTTTCTTATTTTTAAGGCCTTTTGTTTTGGTGGGTAGGGGAATTTTCTTCTATTTTTGTAGCAATGCACTGTTGGAAAAGGGGAGGACTAAATATTGTGTCTCTCATCTGCAGGGTCAAGAAGAAAGGTGATAGGGACAAAAAAATTAGAAGAGTTTGCAGAAAGGCATAGTTTGGGAACTGTATCAGGCTGTTTCTGACAGTGCCAGCAGACAGAGCACTGCAGTGCTCATCACTTTTTGCTGGTCTCTGTGTCCAGCAGTATGAAAATATCACTTTACCCATAGACTGAGCAAACTCATTCTGTGAAACATTAAATGTGGAACCCCTGGGTGTCATTTCGAGATTTGCTTTGCAGAGTAAAAGAGCACTTTAATAGCAGGTATATAAACCTCCTTAGCAATGCTTGTGAAAGCTGTGACAGAGATGACCCCAAGGAATCTCAAGCTGAAACTTTTGCAGCACTCAGTTGTTCCTGATTGTGACAGATGCCTTTGGAGAGGGAGCACCATTGTGTGATGGGGATTCTCATGACTTAGAGCTGTGCTTAGGCTGATCAGGACAATAATTCAACAAGGGAATTTGCCTCCCTTTAACGTGGATGGGACCAACTTCTGTGTATCACAGGGGCTGGAACTGAATGGGCTTTAAGGTCCCTTCCACCCAAACCATTCTGAGCTTTTATGATTTTATACTAAATGAGCATCTTGTTCTCCAAAAACCCCCAATCTGCCCTTGGGCATAGAGGCTCCAAATCCAGCTTGATGGACTCGGCATAGTTGGGCCTTGGGAAGGCTGACCTGAACAGACTGGACAGAGCTGGAGAATAAAGGAGGGATTTATTGAAAGGCCTCCAGGATCCACCTTGGGCAGGACAGGGCCTGACCAGGGCTACACCCAAGGTGGACTAAGAATGGTCACAGAATGGACAAATGGTCATGAGGTCTCAGACTTTGATAAATTTTGGTCCATTTGCATATTGGGGTTTAATTGTCCAATTCCAGCTCCAGGCTGTGAGGTCCCATCCTTCTTGTTCCTCCCTTCAGCCACCCTTGTTTGTGCTTTTGGGCCTGAAAGTTGCCCTTGGTGTTGAGCAGGAGAAGGATTTGTTTTGTGTCCCTGCTCTGTGCAGAGAGCTCAGCAGCGCTGAATGTGAGGCTCAGAACTGCACCCCTGGGCAGTACAGAATGTGAAAATATGAGAGCCAAAACTTGAGGCATCGGTAGCAGATCAGGATCTGCATTTGCAGTTTCTGGAGTCCAAGGCATCCCAGTGGTGGTGTTTTTACTGGATCATTGGTGGTACCTGACACCCACTCACTGCTTGTGGAACTTAGCTTAGCTCTTATCACGGAATTCAAGAGGCCTGAAATCTCAGGGCTCGTTGTAATCACTTCTCTCAGTGACATGATATAATTGCTTGCCCTGACAATTTATTAGCACATAATGCTTCCTTTGTGTTGCCACCAGCCTTGAGCTCTGCTGTTGTGTGGTTTTCAGAGTTCTCTGCTATTGTTCTGGTCAGCAACAGCTCACCTGACCTTACCTCTTTGCTTAATAATTCCTTGGGAAGACTAATTTAGTCTGATTTCTCTGTGCTCTCAATGCTATCTTATTATTTTCTCATTTAATTTCGAGCTGAAATTGTTATGTTACAGCTAAGAGGTTGGGTCCCTTCAGTGATTCATTTTTTGTCATTGTACAGTGACCAAAGCACTCAGCTCAAGCGACAGAATTCACACAAAGCCTGATGCTCTGGCTGCCCTTCAGAGGAGGCTTCTGGGTTCAGATCTTTCTTGACAAAGAGGCACCAAATTGATTTAATGGACTGTTATAACCTCAGCCAAGGCTTCAGATTAGTATTAAAACCACTTTTTCCACTCTCAGTTACTTCCCCATGGAGGTTAGTGGCTTTTACTGAACATGAACTTATTTCTGCTGATATTAGAAGTAGCACGGCTGGTTTGTAAATGAACGTGGTTAAACAGAGTCTATAATAGACAAAAATGAAAATTTGACTGTTTCACCTTTATTAAAGGTGTTCAGGCAAGGTATTACTTAAATTGCTTAAGCAGTTCTGGTTATAATACAGCACTGAATATGCTGAACTTGTTAGCTTGTTGATTGCATAGTTGTGTCAGGGCTAATCATGACTGACAAATAATTGAAGCAGTCTTTCTAACTCTATTAAAGAATATATTTCAATAACCACAAAATCCTCATCTGAAAGGCAAATCCTGTGTGCTGCAGCCCACTGAGAACATTTCCAAGCTATGCACACAGCAAAATGTTTGTTGTGCTGCTAGACGTGAATATTGACTTTTAATTTACCCCTTAAAATGAAAATCAGGAGGGGAGAAAACCTCTTTGAAAGGGTTTTAGTTGTTCTTATTTAAGCAATTAGAAGGATATGCTTAAGGAAACACAATGCAAGATCCCTCTTTCATGACTTAAAATTTACTGTGTTGGGCGAGGGAAGACTTTGGTGGCTGGTTTAGTTTTGCTTTTAAATGAAATTATTAATTTTATACAATCTCTTCTGTTCTGAGGGCAGAGAATGAAACCATTGCCTGTTTCTACTCCTTCCAAGTCAATGCCTGCAGGGACATCTTCCACCAGCCCAGGTTTCTCCAAGCCTGGCCTTGGACACTTGCAGGGATGGGGCAGCCACAGCTTCTCTGGGCACCCTGTGCCAGGGCCTCCCCACCCTCACAGGGAAGAAATTCTTCCTAATATCTCACCTAAACCCACTCTCTGTCAGTTTAAACCCATTCAATCCTGTCTGAGATCTGGGTCTGTTCCAGACCCCTCAGGTCAGAAGAGGTTTGTGTTACCTGGCCCGTGGTACTTCTCTCTTTGCATCCAGATTTTGGGGTGGGTATGGAGGTGGAAGTGCAGGTGTCTGGGGCACCTTTCTGCTGTTAAGGATCTGTTCAGGGACAGCTCTTTTCCAGGATATTCCCTTGGGGACAGCCAGAGCACAGATCCTGTGCCTGTGATTCAGGCACCTCTGACCCTTCTGCCTCTGCTGCTCCATCAGGCAGCCCGAGCCTGTCCCACTCCCCAGCACTGCCCAGGGTGCTGCAAAGCATCCTGCAAAGCAGCCTGGATCTGCCAGACAAGGATTTCCTACCTAGGGAAAGATGTTTTAGTGCTGTTCTCAGAGGATAGGCTTTTAAACCATTTGCAACCTACTGAATTGCTTTTGGTTTTCTCTCTCCTTGTAGTGCACTTTTGAAAAAAGCCCCTCTGCCTTCCTTTTATGTTTTCATGGAATCATGGAATATCCAGAGCTGGAAGGAACGCACCAGGATCATCCAGTCCAACCTCTGGCCCTGCACAGATACCCCAACAATCCCACCCTGTGCCTGGCAGCATTGTTCAAATGCCCCTGGAGCTCTGGCAATGTGTGGGAAACCCTATATCACACATCCCTCAGAGGTATTAAGCTCAGGGCTCAAATCTGTATGATTTATTTTTATTTATTTGTATGTTTTCCTACCAAAAATAAAATGAAACTCAAGCAGAAGCTTGTCCTGTGGGCATTGTATTTTGGATTTCAAATTTTATTTTTGAAGTATCTGAAATAAAAATTAAAACATTAACATGAAAAACATTAGAACAGCAATAATACGACATGTAACATTTAAAAAACCAAAAAGAATCACAGCTATGTCATTTGAGGCCTCTGAAGAACACCTGCATCAGTGAAACAAGCTGGACAGGACTGTTTCAAAAGGATAGCTTGGAATGTATTTTGGTTCTATTAATTAAATCATCAGCTTAATAACTCTGAGGAGGGCTGTGGGTTGTTGCCAAGCTCAGTGAGTGGCAGAACGTGCTGTTCCCTTGTCATTTCTAGGCTGGTCTCATTTCTGTTCAGCCTGCCTTATCAGCATGTCAGATGAAAATCAGATCTTGCAGAAGCTCTATTATTATTGTTTTGTTTTTCAGTAGCCATAAAACCTGACAGTTTTCTGACATTTTCAGCAATTGAGGGCACAGACATTTCGGATTGCAATGTTTCTCTGCACAAAAGCTTAATAGACTTGACGTGCTTTTCCATCTCTCCTTGTTTAAGAGGGACACAGGAGCCAAAGTGAGATGTTAACTTCCACAAAGAAAATCAGAGTCTGCCACTTTCTCTTTTGTCTGCTGGATCAGATCCTCAATTTCCATCAGCTGTCTCCAGTTGTGCTGAAATATGATTGAACATTCATCTTGTTCCCTGGCTTCGGCGTACGCCGTACAGCACAAGTGACTACAAATTGAGAGCTTAATATTGGTTGTTATTTTTATTTGCTAAAAAGGTACCAGTTTGTGCTCTTTTTGCTCATAGTAGCGTAAAACTGGAGTTAAGCCTTGCTTTGGCCAAAGAAAATGTGATTCATTCAGGCTTTGAGTGGCCCAGTTTTGCTTTTTTTCTGTCCTTAATTTTGCTTTTGTTCCAGTGTCAGCCTGCAGTAATGTAACATCCTCAGCTCTCCTGTGTTAAACATGATCCAGTGTGTGAAAAGGGGAAAGGGGAATGACCCTCCTGAGGGGCATTCCTGTGCTGCCCTCAGAATTCCACAGTTTCCCCTTTTCCTTCTTTCTGTACCTTGGTGCATTTTCAGCAGTTTCAGTGACAAATTTCACAGCGAGGTGGGTGTTACTCATTAAAAGGATTCATAATAATGAACATCCTGGCAACTACACTTATTTTGGCATTTTTTAAAGCACAGCACAGCCTTTTCCTACTGACAGGTCTAATCATATAGGACTTTTCCTTTTGCATTTTTCCCATTATGGATAGATAAGTGTGCCTATTCTGAATAGATAAATACTGCAAAGCTGTATGGACATGATTAGAAGGCAGGACCTGGGCTTTAGGAGCCTTCCACAAACATTCAGTGAACTGCACAAAGAGGTTTCCAGTTGAACTTGCTTTATATGGGTCGAGTAGTCCTGAGAAACCTTGGCTAGGAGCACTCAGCACCCAAGCAAAATTCAGCTTTGCTGGACCAACAAGAAAATCCCTTGGAAAAGGATGCTGAGGGATGAGGCAGGAAGGAACAGGGGGAAATTGGGGCTTGAAAGGTGTAGAAGAACTCAGTGAGGATTTGAGTGGGCCAAAAGGTATTGTTGGGATAGGAAGGTCCCAGCACTGCAGCCTTGTGCCTCCCTGGTTGCTGAGGAGACACCTGGAGAAGATGATGTTTAAAACAAAAAAAATAAGGAGGGCAAAATCCTTTGAAGGGAGAGCAAGGAAAACCAGGTGAGTTTGGTGAGAAACTCTAGATTTTTCCACTCCTGGCATCTGGTGGGATGTGATGGCATCTCCTGAGGTGTTAATCCTGCTGTGAATTTGCTCACATGTCCTGTTGTTTTCCCAGCAGGAACTGGGATGGATGGATAGCTGTGAGACAGCAGGGCTGAGGCTGCCAATCCCTGTTTCAGCAGCTATAGGAGCTGAACTCATGAGTTACAAGATGTGTACTCAAAATAAGAGCACTGGTACAAGAAGCAAATTGATTGCACACAGTAATTTTACTGACCTCCCCAGGAAGGAATGTAGCCAGGTAGGTTTTAGCACATAGAACTTCTGTCAACTCTATATGTTTTGTTTTGTTTTGTTTTTATTGCATTTATATGCTGTTTTAGTACTTTGAAAACTTTTCCTTTTGAAAAGAAGCAAAACTACATCAAACATCTCCAGTCTAAGCCTGTGAGGTACTTTACCTGTATGCTGGTTGCTCCTCATACAAAACCAATAAATAATACTTTTTGGACATTCAAAACATGTACAAATCATCATTCAACTCATCACTGCCATTTTGTTAGTGACTTGTGAATCCAGGAGAAAAGTTTTTATAGCAGATATGCTGAAAACTCCCATAATGAACTCCCAGGATACAGCAAAGATTGCTGCCAATAATATAAATAAATGTTGTATCAGGCTGTGAACTTGAAATGGAATACAAAATAGAACAACTCAAAGGTTGAGAACGGTTGTTCTTTGGTACCTGGTTTATATTTTATAACTATGGGAGCCAAATCAATACCACAATTCTTTATGCACGGATATTTCCTATTTTGTTATGGAATTCTTATAAAATATTCAGAAAACCACGGGGAAGACAGTAACTTGAAGAGTTCACATTATTTCCTTGGCTGTCAGGGGAGCATTGCTTGGGAGGATTGAAAAATATCCCGGAGCATTTTTTCTTGGATGGTGTTTCAGGCAGCCGTGTGCTCAGACACGGGAACAAACGCGCAGCTTTACGCAATTGTGTTAATCCCGTTGCAAACAGAGGTTTGTACCCACAATGACCTTTGCTAAACGAGGCCATGGGCTGGGGGAGCCACCCCAGCAGGGACAGGCTGTGGGCTCAGTGGAGCAGACATGATTCGAGCAGGCAGTTGTGTTCCTCGTGTCCCTCAGGGTTTGCACTTGGGATGGCGACGGAGCTTCGGGGCTCCCAGGCTGTGCCCACACCACGAGGCCTCAGCGCCCAGCTGGGGCTCACAGAGCTGCCAGGAGGCCTGCACAGCAGGGATTGCACTTTCCCAGACCCCAAACTCTGCCCTGAGACACAGCACCCAGAATCACTGAGGCTGCAAAAAGCCCTCCCAGACCATCGAGTCCAACCCGTGACCCATCCCAACTCTGTCCACCCAACCCAATCACCAAGTGCCACATCCAGTTTTTTCTTGGACACCTCCAGGAATGAGGACTCCACCACCTCCCTGTTCTTCTCCAATGCTCTTTTTTAAACTCATGTATTCTTTCCCAACTTACCCATAAATTGGCTTTAAATATGTGCTTAAAGGAAAACATTTGAAAACGAGCACCTGCTGCTGTAGAGATGCAGGGAGAGCAAGTTTTTCCTGTGAGTGAGAATCTAATTTGTTATCACCTGTCTTAGGTACTTAGGAATATGATTTGTGGCCTACATGAAAAATGGAGTTGTTTCATGTAGTAAAGCTCAATTTTGTACTTCAAAGAGCGCATAATTTTGTAGCTGCTTCTCAGAATAATAGAATTTCACTTTATTCAATTATTTATGTCTTATATTTGAGCTTATTCTTTAGTTAGTAAATTAAGTGGTTTTATTTATTATTCTGTTAAACAGAATAATTTTATTATTTCTATTTCTATTAACTCCAGTTCTTTAACTCAGAAGGGTTCCTGGGGTCATCTTCATCTTCCCTCACTTAGACCACAGCTAATTTTGAAGGTACTGTAGCTTTTTCAGATTCACTGTTTTATTCTTTCTTTCCAAGGGTGGAAACTCCATTACCTCTCTATAAAAGCATGAGACACCCATGAAACCCTTGGTCCAATTCTTCTCCTGAAGAGCTCAGCACAGCATTAAGGGGATCACAGAAACCTCTGCCTTGTACCAAGGAGGGTTTATTTTTGATGGACAATACAGTTCAGGAGAGGTGAGGCAGCTAAATACAGTTTCTACTGCAAAATTAATCCCTTCATTGATGAATTGAGTGACCTGTCACATGGAAACTACTTGTTTTTTCAGGAGAGTCTATAAAGGACTTCATGGAGGAATTTTTAAATCCTGCATTCATCAAGAATATTCCAGATCTTTCCCTCCTTTTTCCAAGCAGAAATGCTTCTTGAGGAAATGATTCGTTGTTCCATAAAGTTTTAAAATAAAACCATTGACTTTTTCATCTGGAGGGAGTTTCTTATTTTGACTTTTGGGTGAAAGCACCTAGCCTTGTGCACATGAAGCATTAAAAACTGTGAGCCAGGCCTGCCCCATGTGTCTGCAACTGCTGGGATTTTATTCCTTTAGTTTTTAAGGCTCCTTTTCTTCATCTTCTCCTCTAAGGCAGCCTGCTCATTGTTTTTGTATCTTTCATAGTAAGTCAGTGTTATAAATTCAGCTGTTACACCTGGAATCATTTCTCTCTAAGGAAAGCAGGGAGTCTGACAAACTCTCATGGGCTCCAAGGATGCAGGAATTATGCAATCCTTATACATGCAAAATATAAGCAACAAAATTAAAATACTGTGACTGTAACTCTGTGTTTACAATTAGGACAAATTCCAGTGCAAGGAAAAATCCTGGATTTTAGGATAGACCATTTTTCTTTGATATTTGAATAACTATTATATGTTTTTTCTTTTCCTTGCCTCTACAGTGTCAGGAAAACCACACAGAAAGCTGAGATTGGTAAAGAGGCACCAAAGGATGGTGGTGGTGTTTTCAGCTAAAGACCAGTGTCCACAAAGGGGTTTCAGATCTGTGTTGTGAATAAAATAAAATAAAATAAAATAAAATAAAATAAAATAAAATAAAATAAAATAAAATAAAATAAAATAAAATAAAATAAAATAAAATAAAATTGACAGATCATGTTTAGGCTTGATCTAAATGAGCTGTTGGATATTCCCGTGAGCTGTGAATTTTCTGATCTCTATCCAACCCCTCCTTTCTTTGGTGTGTTTCATGCAGAATATGTTTTGTTTTATCAAGCCTCTAAATTTGATCAATTTGTGCTGGTATTGATGCAGAAATGAAGCCACTGCCCTACAACAGGTGTTGCAATAAAATACCTGTGAAGCAGTAGCCTGTTCTCCCTGCACTGACTTTCCCTTCATCTTCAGGGCTATTTTTATATTCTGTGTTTTTTTACAGGATTAGCTCTGGTTGCTGGAATGGTTTCAGCTCACTGCAGCTCTGGCAATGGCAATTGCAGTCTTTGGAATTAAATTACAGACTTTTCTGTTGTGAAAGACCCAAAGGCTGTGCACTGCATTGTTTTTCAGCTAAATATAACACTGTGCTAAGCATGGGTTTGTTCCACTGCAGACATGATGGTCCCAGAAAAATCAAACCACCCAAACTCCTCCATGCATCTCATTTCAGGATTTCATTCTAGGACAACTTCTTCCTGAAACTTCTGGGTTTGGGGAGCAGGAGGCCTGGGCAGCACTGTGAGCTCCACAGCTCAGCTCCTTTGCACTTTGTTTCCTCCATGGGCCTTGCAGGAGTCAGGATTTCAGAGAAAAGAAACCTCACCCAGCGCCTTCTTTCAGGTGATGAGACCTGGTTAAAGTTCCTGTTAAAACTCTGAGTCTTTGCTAGATGCCAGAAGGCTTCCAGTGCCAGTGACTGGTTTTTTTTCATTAATACCATAAGATTTCAAGCAATGTTTCATTTAGACACTGTTAGACTTATTACAGAAAATAATAGAAAACCCCAAACAAATAAAGAGTACTATCTAAGGTCATTGCTGTAGTGTGATTGCTTCACGTTTCTCTTTATTTCACAAGGTCTTTGCCCTTCAGATACCGTGAAAGGCAGAACAGGGTTATATATATGTACTTTATTCTGTTCCCTTAAAAAAAACTCCAAACCCAACTCTCTCCCCCTCAAATGAATCAAGACAGTGTGAAATCCTTTCTGTGTGTTCTTAGTAATGAAAACACACTTTGAAGGAATCCTTCGCTTCTCTTTTCCAGGTGTTTGCTTGATATTTTTTTGGTTTGTTTCTCTTTTTAGTTGCATTCATCCCATATGCCTTAAGTTTCTGGGGTTGTTGAGCCCGGAGAAGTTTCTGGGGAGACCTCAGAGCACCTTCCAGTGTGTACAGGGGCTGCAGGAGAGCTGGAGAGGGAACTTGGGATGGAGCGACAGGACAAGGGGGAATGGCTGTAGGTTTGGATGGGATATTGGGATGATGATATTCTTCCCTGTGAGGGTGGGGAGGCCGTGGCACAGGGTGCCCAGAGAAGCTGTGGCTGCCCCTGCATCCCTGGAAGTGTCCAAGGCCAGGCTGGACAGGGCTTGGAGCAACCTGGGCTAGTGGAAGTTGTCCCTGCCCATGGCAGGGGGTGGCATTGGAGGTCTCTGAGGTGCCTTCCCACCCAAATTACCCCAGGATTCCGTGATGATTTATGTGCTAGAAGGTATCTCTGGGAAGCTCTCAAAACCGCAGTGTACTTAATGCATACCAAGCTCATCAGGATTAGATTTTCTCCCTCTCTTTAAATCATGCTTTGCCTTGCAATCTTTTATTGTGTAATATTTTATGTTTAAACCCAGCCTGATTCCCTCAGGAGCCCATTCATCACAGCTGGCTGTTATCACAGTGCTGTAACTTTGCAGCCAGACTCGTTTGCCAAGTTGTCACCTTTGTTTGTCATTTAAATGCCCCGAAGGTGGTGGCACCCATGGCCTGTGAGGAGAAAATTGTGTCCAAGAGCCCATCCAGGAGCAGGACACCCCATGGCTTTATAACCTGGAGTAGCTGTGCTGTGGGAGCAGCAGGTTCCTGGTCTCATGAATCTTTGTTAAAGATACTTTTAGCAGCAGAGAAGCATTTATTTCCACCATGGAAATATTAACAACGTTTGGATATTTATTCACAGCAAGGAGCATCTTATTTACTGCAGTGCTAAACTAGCCAATGTTTTATTGTGTCTTAAAAAATTGACTAAATAGGTACCAATAAGTGAGACTCAATAGCATAATGATCAAAGCTTTTACATACTGAATTTTCTTGGGAAAAGAAAATCTTAAAATAGTTTTAAAAATAGAGGTTTTCCAGTGTATCTGAGTGCTACTGACCTGAGACAAGCCCTGTATTGGAAAGGAATGACCAAAAACTTTCAAACACACCTTTGGAATGGATAAAAACTGAGATTATTTAAGGAACAGTGTAAATTAGTTTGAGAATGAGCTAAGATATCTGTCCCATATAACTCCACTTATTGTTTATAATAATCACATTGGTGTTTTTTACTGCAACTGGGTGTTAAGAATATTCTCTGCTGGTTTTTCCTGATGCTCAATAAATGTTGCCCAGCCAATAACTCCAGACAGCAAAGATACTGGTGGCTCCTTTTGACTACCCCCCCCTTCAGGAGTAAAGAAGCTGTATTTAATTATTATAATCTAAGTTAATATTAGTATTTATTTGATCATTTAATACTTTTAAATGAGTTTGATCACAACTCTTGGATGAGGTCATAGGGTCTTGGAACTCAATAAATGGGATTAGAAGGTAAAACTGTTCCATTTAAGTGCTACTAAAACTCATGTCTTGTTCCAGCTTTTTGTATTTTGTTTTTTTTTCCCTCAAAACACATCCTTAACCAAGACATAACTTTGAGTACTTGAGTGATAAAACCAGAGCACTCCAAAGATGTGTTCAAGCAGCAGGCAGGTGCTTCCCTTTATTAATATATGGGGCTTGTCAGAAGTACAAGACTACAAAAATTGGCTTACTTTGATGTATTGAACTGTTTAAGAGAAATATTATGCCAGCAATTTCCTGTCCCTTGGCCTCGGAAAAAGTGTCTAAAGTGACTCTGGGGAGAAGGAAAGGCTCCCTCACAACTCCAGGAGGCTGTGCCTAAGGAAGTTTGGTGGAAGGACATGAGCAAATCTGACCTTTCTTTGTCATGATCTTTTCTAAGTGGGAGTAAGAGATCCTTGCAGAAAATGATTTTCCTGGTAATCCAATGTTGATGGGAGGAATTCAGTCCTTGAGGCTTGGTCAGATTGGGGTATTCCTATGGATCATGTGCACTTCCTTATCCACAAGGTTGAGGAGCTCTGCCTTCTGTGAATTGTCCAACATGGACAGGGTTATCCTGGTCCCTAAAAAACGCCCTTTTCCTGTCGCTTCCACGGGATGCAGTGTGGCTGTAGGTGACACACATCTCCCCAGCTTCTGTCCCCTCCTGTTCCCGTTCTGATCTTCTCAGTTTTCAACTGCACTGCCCCTGATTGTGCAGCAGACAATATTGCTGTCTGATGGAATTAAAGTGCATCGAGAACTGTCTGAATGATCCCATCAAAGCGATTAAAAACTTGGAAAGTTGTCCCTGTGCTGCATCTTTGTTGGGCTCTGCCTGTGAGGATATGAAAGGAAAATCTAAATGCTTGTTGAGACAAGTGTTATTCATGTTTGCCATTTGTGCCATTTTGCTGGATGTTCTCCTAATTAATCATCCCTTTAGGCTGCCGTTTATTTTCTGACAATTGCTAACACATGCTTTCAAAACCTGCACCCTACAGACCTTGCTGCTTGTGGGTGTCTGAGGGAAGAGAGGATGTGGCCGTATAAATGCATTCCACAGCCTTTGAAATGAATTCCCAAGAGCTTCAATCACTCTTCCCTGCTCTAGGCCAAAACCAAACATTGTTCTCACTGAGACGAGAGTTTCATTTACCAGCGCTGTGATTTTAAACTAACCAAGATTCCATTACACAAGGAGTATTGAAATAAAATATTATGGAAATGGAGATAGTCTAACCCTCTGCATGAACTCAGTGTTGTTTGAAAGGGAAGGTGGCCATGCTAAATACTGTTATCTCTCCACGGTGTCAGCCCTCTGCTTGCCTTTGAGCAGGGAAGAAAAGAAGGAAGAGTGGTGACATCCCTTTAGTACAGCCTCAGCAAACATGAATTTGATTTTACAAGCAGGAGGAGTTTGCAAGACTCTTTCCTGCTGTGTGCAAGATGGGCCCAGGGAGGAATGGATCCTTCTTTCCTGCAAAAGTATTTAAATTATACAGTAATTAGCTGAAATTTCTAAATAGGCTTCATCACAAGGACTGGGGCCAGGCAGGACTCACAGCAATGTGTCAGGCACTGCTTTGCAAAGTCAGGCTCCAATTTGCTTTCCCTCTCCTTGTTCTGAGTAACCTGAAGGATTTTCCTGGTTTGTGTTGGAGATCATCTTTCCTGGCACAGTAGGAGAATTGCCTTGATTTCACTTGGGCAGAACATTCTCACTTCTAGGTAAATGAGATATTTTCTGTGGTTTGGGTTTTTTCTCTTTTTTCGTCCTTGAGTCACTCACAAAAGTGCTTCTCCAGTCATGAGTAAAGGCACAGGAGAAGATGGACTTTAATTTCTTTCCTCGGTTTCTTAGCTAGATCTAAGTAAAAGTCACCAAAACCCACTGGATTTTGTGCAAAGTCTCTGAAGGTCTCACTGTGCTCCTGGTCCCTCTCAGTGATCCCAAATCTCAGTGCACACTTCACTCCTGTAAGATCAGACTCTAAATTTTTGCCTGTATTTTAATATGCATTGTATTACTTATAATTTTTAGACCATAACACTTTCTGGGAGGATTTTTGGTGGTTTTCTGAGCCCTATCTGGTGGCATTGTTCACTCAACATCAATAGGATCACAAAGGGGGATTAGCAGTGCCAAGTGGATTGTTTCCCTAATTGATTTGCATTGTCATGAAAATGAATGTTTGCTGTGGAACTCTAAACTCTACTCCAGGTGTTACTCCAGGAGGACAGTTTGGGAAGGGATGGGCTTTGTTGCAAGCCCCCTGGGTCTTGATTTGTTTGAAAACTCACGGTTAAAGCATTGCAGAGAAAATCTAAACGTGGCTGAAGCATATCTCTGGAATGTAACATAATGAATGTTGTGGAAAAGCCAGGTTTTCCTGAGTTTCCAGGGAGCAAATTCCAGCACGAGGGCTCCTGCTCAATTCACTGGAGCCTTGTCCACACCACGCTGGTGATTTCCTTCATGCTCAGCACATGAT
Organism: Prinia subflava; assembly: GCF_021018805.1. NCBI lineage: Eukaryota > Metazoa > Chordata > Aves > Passeriformes > Cisticolidae > Prinia > Prinia subflava. Next base: position 24,821,709 of record NC_086256.1, read on the forward strand.
GATAAATATTGTACCAGGGAGAGTTTCCTCCCTGTGCTTAAAATTTTCTCCAGAATATTGTTTTGAGATAGCATTCTCCTAGAAATGGAGCTCAGGTTTATGCTGTGTTCAACTATTACTGATAAAGATTTTTAATTAGAATATAACGATTTTGTGTACAAGGTACTGATTTGGGATGTGAGAGGCGTCGATTCTGCTGCTGATTTCATCATGGACCTGGTGTTTACTCATGGACTTATTACTTAGTTGTGCCTGTGTTTCCTCTGCCTTTTTTCTGCCTTGTCTCTCAAAGACTGTAAATGTTTTAGGGATTGTGATTTTCTCCCTACTGAGTTGTGTGGAGCAAACCCAAGGCAACCCTGATCTCACCGTGGATTCAGTCATTACCATGTAACATTTGTAATACTCCTGGTTAATAATATATTTCAGATGAGCTTCCTAAAGCCCAGCTTTGAAAGTTAAATCAGTTAGCAATTTCTGAGGTAATTCAGATACTAAAAAAATTGTAATAAATTGATTTCTCTGTGTTCCTCTGTTGACATTGTGGTAGCTCAGCTCCCAATCCTACAATGACTTCTCTGCAAACCTGAGTGCACTGTTGAGCAGCTTTCCTGATGAGGGGAGCTGCTCATGTTTGCCATGTTAAGTGTGAGGTGAGCTATTGAATTAGAAGAAAACATAAAACCCCAGATTATCTTCATTGTTTCAAAATGCTGGTTTGTATTCTTGCATACAAATCTTTGCCTTGTACAGAGGATTTCTGTCTTCTGTCCTTTACAATAATGAGTTATTGCATGTACTCTGTGTTTACAAACCATCTATAGCATCCCCAAAAGCAGGAATTTGGGGTGAAAATGCTGTCATGTTCTCTGTGTTGGCTGTGGGAATATGGAATCTGTGTCATCCCAGGCTTCCTTAGAGTCTTTAATTATGTGCAAGCCAAAAATTAATGAGCCAGCTCTCTGCATGTGAAAGAAGTCAGCAGTTTTTGGGTATTTCTGCACGAACACTTCACAGATTCTGACTGAGGTTAGGGAGCTACTGTACCACAAATTAATCTCATTCTGCAGGGAATGTCTAAGGAAATTAGGTGATTACTCTCGGAGAGTGCCAGTTTCTCTCTAGTGTGAGAAATCTCTAATAGCAGCAGTGTGAACAAGCAGCTCAGATGAACTGCCTGGTGCTGGGTGAGATGAATCCCCTCGTGATGGGCTGTGGGGGAATTCTGAGGGATCAGGTCTGGATGCACAGGATGCAGGAGGAAGCCTGCCTTCATGGCTCTGGGGAAAGTTTCCTTCTCAGGGAGCACCCAGAGTTTTCTTGCATTTTCAGGAAGGTAGATTCTGTGATTCAAAAGACAGGAATTTAAAATACTTCAGAGATTCTGACTTTGCCCTAATGAATGGGGTATGCTGAGTGAGGCAGGTAAATATATTTTTATGGTTTTTTATGTTTATAATTATAGTTTCTGGTCTGGCTGTGGACAGTTTCCTGAAACCCTGGAAGAACCCTTGTAAATTCCCCATTGTTGTTTTGACATCAAATATTAGAAGAAAGGTTAACCCTTGAATATAACTTATCTAGAGAGATGGGGCTTTGGAAAAAGTGTGCAATTTCTTCTGAAGAAATAGTACTTGGTGTCAGATGACTTTGTGCAACCAGAGCTAGGAGAAATAACTTCTAGAAAACCTGAGAAATTTCAATTCCACAGGTCTGAAAAGACCCCAGTACAGGGTGACTTGGTCCAAGTGGCGCTAAATTATTTCATGTCATATAGAAGCACTTACTGGGGTTTTTTTGTGATGCCAATACATGGGGCCATAGCAAAACCAGATTGCTTATCCCAAGGCAAATTGTTCTTTGCTAATATTTGCTTTCATCTTGTATGAGAATAAAAAGTTTAAAGTATTTGTAGAAAGCAGAGACCTTTAAAATATCAGCTGGAGATCCCTGAAACATTTGACTTGGTCCCAAGGTAACCCAGAGCTGCCTGCACTGTCTGATATCTCCTCTGAGCAGGGATTTCACTCCTGTGGGATCTGAGGAGCCACCAACCACAAATCAATTCAATTCCACCAACTGTGGAATCAGCAAGGCTGGGTTACAGCTGCACCAGGTCAAGGTTTGATTTTGACTGAAGGGCAAATCCATTTTCGTAGAATCACAGAATGGTTTGGGTGGGAAGGGACCTTAAAGATCAATTTCCAATCCCCTGCCATGGGCAAGGACACCTTTCACTAGCCCAGGTTGCTCCAAGCCCCATCCCATGTGGTCTTGGATCCTTCCAGGGATCCAGGGGCAGCCTCAGCTTCTCTGACCACCCTGTGCCAGGGCCTGCCCACCCTCACAGAGAACGACTGCATCCCAAAATCCCATCTAACCCTGCCCTCTGGCAGTGAGAAGCCATTCCCCCTTGTCCCATCACTCCATCCCTTGTCCCAAGGGCAGGGATGGCCTGTGGACATCCCTCCTGGGACACTGCAACCTGTGATCACCAGGCACAAGGCTCTGAGCAGGCACAGTGTGATCACAGACCTGGAAGTGCTGCAGCCGGGGACAACCTGACCTCAGAGAGATTGGCTTTGATTGCCTTAATGGATTTGATGTGTTTTGAGCAAAAATGATGTTTTTCCACAGGGAAAACACTGAGTTGAAGAATTTCCGCTTGGTGCGACGTGCGAGGCGCTTCTTCATTTAATCAAGTCCTTGACAGGCACACTTCACACATCTCACAGCAATTAAAGGAGCCATTTTCCAGAGTAAGGAAGGCGTTTGGTTAGACATTATTTTAAATGTAAAATATGACATGTTTTGTCAAGAGTATCTTTAAAATGACAGTCCTGCTTTGTGCTCGACTCTCATTCTATGACTGACTGGTGAGAACTGAGATAACTTTTAGGGCAATAATTTAGCATGTTTCTAATTAGTTTGCTATTTGCATCTGATATTTTGCTCAATAAAAAATGCTAGAAGGTATTTTTTTCCTGCAAAAGGGCTACATATCAAAATTCAGACACCAGCACGGAAAGGTGCAGTACATTTATGACCTTGTGTGATTAGTGATCTCTGAATCTAATCTTAAGGTACTTTAATGGACTATAATTATCTACAGTGTATAGTTACTGCCTTCCCTGAGATTGATTTAAAATTGCCTCAGGAGGCAAGTGCTGTGTAATTATCTGATAAGAACTAAACTTGATACTCTGACTGGAAACTTTTGGAAACACAAAAATAAATATAGTTCAGGACAAAACTTACTGCTGGCCAGCTTCAGAAATGAAATCTGTTCTCACAGGCTGTCTCTGCAGTGACAGATAAAGAAGAAAAGGGGAAAAGCTTACAACCATTTCCAAGATATCAGCCTAATTCAGCAAACTTAGTGGAAGGTGGGCTTACCCTCTGCCACAGATGTTTCTACAGAACCCTGAGCAGAGGAGGGGAAGCTGGGGAGAAAGGGGTGTGAAATCCTCTGACCCAGATGCTGAGACATTTGGTATTCTATTAAAATAATCAAGATGCTCAGGAGGTTTTTCTGTGGAAATTGGTGACACCAGGAAGGGAGGGAGACTTTGCAAACACTCTGTGAGTTGTCCCTGATGATCTCTGCTAGAGTTTCCAGAATAACACAAACCCCATCTCAACGTGACATTGTCAGTGGAGGTGGTGACACTAACGCCAGTTCAAAGCTCCACCAAATTCAATCTTTTTTAGTGTTTAACACACAGTGCTGACAGCACTACTGAATGTAGCATGGGCCAGGAAAACCAGACACTCAATCACCTGGTTTTTAAAAATCCAGCTCTCCTTGCACTTTTCCTATTATTTCAAACACCCCTGTTCTTTGGACCTACCCCAGTTTCAGAGATTCCTTGGGAAGTTTGCTGTAGGAGGAGGATGGAACTCCCTTTAGACTCTCCTCGTGCTGACTGCTGTAAGAGTTTGGGAGTTCATATCAGATTAATGAGTTGTCATCTCAAGGAATGATTGATTTTGGTAGGAATATGAAAATACACAGATCCCATCTGTGCTGTGACAAGGAACAGTGGCCTTCAGGGTGATCTTTAGAGGCTGAGTTCTTGACTTAGCCTCTGTCCTTTCTTTTTGAATGGTCTGGATAGGGCTGAAAAGCTGTGCTTAGGAAAATGAGGTGTGCAGGTGGGCAAAACTTTTCCATATTCAGTTGGATCTCATTGTCCAAAAATGCATTGACAAGAGTTTGTGTCTGTGGGACAATCCTGGGAAGAGGAGAGGCTCAATCCCTCAGCCTCTCATGTGCCCATAGTGCTTTCAGATCCAGTCCTGTGCACCACCCAGCTCAGTTTCCCGTTCTTGACAGATGGTGCACTGAGGAATGACGCAAAATTATCCTGTGGCACAAAGGAGGTCTTTGGTTAATCCCCTGCAGTCTTCTCAAACTGCCAGAGATCATTTCCTAACATGAAAATTGTTGTATCTTCCCCAGTGCACCTCAGTTTGGGACCTTTTTTGATGAGGAATGGAGACAAATCACTCTGTGGAATGAGAGTTGTTCGTTGCTGAGGATCCTAGAGTGGTTTGATGGTGCAGACAGGAGGCAATCCCTATGTACTTAATGGAAAAGTTCTTCAAGTGGAAGAAGTTAAAAGCTAAAAATATGTTGTCAAGAAAATCTGAAAGAATGGAGTTTGGAGCCTTCCCACTGAAATGCCACAATGCAGCAATAGGGGAGGGAGGGTGTCCAGTGGAGAAGTGAAGGAAATAAAAAGGGAAAAAAGCAACACAAAAAGAGACAAAAAAGGAAATTAGCTAGCAACATGATGTTGAATCTAAAAACACTGAGAAAGAACCACAGCTGGCAGCAGGACCTTTTTGTGTGGCTTTGGAAGATGAAACCTTTACAGGCCCACTGGAAGATGAAGGTGATAAAATCTCTAATAGTGACTCAGAAATGGCAACACGATGAAATATTCAGGAAGAAAGACACTCTGCATCACAGTCCACATGTCATCTGAGCATTTCCAGCTTGATAGTATGGCATCAGTTGTGGATCTAATATGTTATTCAATTAATATGGAATGAGGGGACAGGAATAGAACGATCATGAGAGAACATGGTTTATGGAAATAGACTCTGGACTTGTTCAATCATGAGAAGATTATAAATCTAGGTGGCAAAGAAAGTGGAGAGCTTGATATACTTAGCCCAGTAGACTTTTATAAGGCATTTAACCCAGTCTACTTGACATTCTGTAAAAGAGCAAGCGATGCCATGTCAGGGAAGTTCACATTAATTGGATTGAAACCTGACTGGCACAGCTCAAGATCTTGTTACTGCAGAACAACCATCAGATTTTTTTCTGATTTTCTCTCCCTGCCTGGATTAGGAGTAGGCAGAATCTACTGAATATTTTTATCTAGAAGCAGGGCAAACTCAATGCAGATAGAGCGTGGAGATGACAGAGGGCTGATGAAGTGGTAAATAATGAGGAGGATTGGGATCTAGAAAGCTTGACAAGTCAACCCACTCAGAATGAGTTTGTTTTAATATCATTAAAGTCAGGATAGGAAAGGTTTATATCTCTTTTTATGTAACAATTGCTGTCACTGGAAAAAGATCAGACAGTGTTCAAGTGTGTAAAACTCTGAGCAACCTGGGCTAATGGAAGGCATCCCTGCCCATGGGACAAGGTGAGTCTTAAGGTCCCTTCCAATCCAACCCATTCTGGGCTTTTATGAGTCCTGCCCCTGCTCTCTCTCTGTTCCCTGTGGAGACAGTTCTCCAGGAGCTTCTCCAATGTGAACCCATCCCAAGGGCAGCAGTTCTCCAAAAACTGCTGCCATGTGGGTCACTCTTCCACAGGGTCTGTCCTTTAGGCACACCCTGCTCCAGTCTGGGTCCCCCACAGGGTCACAAATACCAGCAAACCTGTTCCAGCATGCAGGGCTCCTCCCTGCAGGGGTCTGCTGGTCCCTGCCAGGATCCTGCTCCTCCATGGACTTCTCATGTGATCACAGCTTATTTTGGGCATCCCCTGCTCTGGCGTGGGCTCCTCTGGGGGCTGCAGGGGCATCTCTGCACCCCTGTGCCCTCCATGGGCTTCTGGGGCACCCCTGGGCTTCCCCACAGTCTCAAGGGATTCGCAGCTGCAGCACCTGGAGCAGCTCCTGCCCTTCCTTCTGCAGTGACCCTGGTGTCTGCAGAGCTCTTCCTTTCTCATATTCTCACCCCAGTCTTCTCTGGCAGTGGTTCCATCTGCCCAATACCATTTTTTTCCCTTCTTACATCTGTTATCCCAGAGATGTTACCATCATTCCTGCTGGGCTCGGCCTTGGCTCTGCTGGACACTGGGAGAGTTTATGGCAGCTGCTCACAGAAGCCACCCCTGTAGCCACCTCGCTCCCAAAGCCTGGCCATGCCATCCCACACGGTGCAGAAGGTCTGGGAGAGGTCAAACGGGGATTTGAGGGGCAAGGAGAGTCCAGGAGACCACGTGAAGGGGCTGGCTGGGAATGCTGGGCTTGGTGACACCCTGCACTGGGAGATAAGACAGCATGGGGAAAGTGTCCAAGGAAAAGCATCCCTGACTCCTCCCTAGTCAACAGGGAAGTGTCCCTGACCTCTTCCCACCTCAGACAGGTCCAGACAGGTGGGAAAGTGGAAATGTTTCCTATGGATGCACAGTGCCATTCGGTATTCTGGCTGAAGTTTTCACTGCAGTACCAATCTGAGCAGAGTTACTGGATTTTTGTTCTAGATATATAATTTACTGTCTGTTTTGAAACAAATGTCACTTGCTTTTCATATTTACGGACAGCTGGGGACCATGAAGCAGCTGTTTAAAGAACTGTATTTACTTTTAGATGTAAACAAAATATTAAAGTGCCCTGCAGAAATCTCTGTGCTCACACAAACAGCTCATACTCTATATTATTTATATGTGAGAGTGTGTGGGTCGCTGCAGCTTGTCTCTGTCTGATGCATTAACTCTCCTGATGTGACAACTCTCTCTGGATGAAGCAATCTGCAGAGGTGGACAGACAGTTGCTAGAGGGCCACTCCAAAGATGTTGTTAAGGGAAAAAAAGTGTCTTTTTTGGTGTCCCCTTAGATGAGCAAGGTGAAAAAGAAAGTCTCTTTAAACACAAACTTTTCTTGTTTGCAAAAATTTGGTAGATTTTCCTCATGAAAGAATTATGGAAATTTGAATTAAGTGTTTTTGCATAATTTGGAAGAGTGTGATGGGAAGTTGTAGCTCTGAGAAATTGCACTTACTCACAATGAGCAGTGGCAGATGTGCTTTCTCTCAACTTATTTTTGTGCATTCACTTGCAGCCTTAAAATTCTCCCTGAGTCACCCTGAACCCTCTGCCTGGTGAGAAGATTTCTACTGACCTGTGAGCTACTCTCTTTTGTTTTAAAAACCCAGGCAAGGGGAGACCCTCTCCTGGAAGGTTAAGTGTTCAAGGCTGCTGGGTTGTGATTGTCATTCTCACTAAAATATTTCATGTTCCTTTCCCAGATGCCAGTCATTCCACAGGCTCTCCTTGGCCCTGTCAAAGCCTGGATGGAGGCACACGGGGACATGTCTTGGGAATGCAGAGTGACAAGGTGTCACTTTGGGTGTAAATGCTCATGGCAGCTCTGCAGAGGTGCTGGGGACAGGCAGCAGGGACTGAGGCTGAGGAGCTGATTGCTGCTTCCAGAGAGTTTGCTCAGGGAAGGATGGGGATTGTCCAGAGCCTGAATCTGGTCACCCCTGGGGCTTCCCTGCCTCACACCGCAGCGATTTTGGCCTTTCATCTCTGCAGGAATTAACCTGATGTTTGAGCAGGAGTCAACTTACTCAAAATTTGGGGGGGTTTTGGAATGTTTTCAGCCCCCACTGAGATCAGGATGTTATATGTGGACACTTCTCTGGGGCATCCAGTGCTTGTGGTCCAGACAGAGATGGTGTGGTGGGATGGATTTTATTTAATGAGTGCTGTGCACTCTCCAGTAACACCAACCTCATAACCTTGGTGTTCTGAGACAGCCTGTGTTCATATTGACTCAGGCACATTATAAATTTGGGTGATATCCATAGTATCAGAGGAGAATTTTTATGATTATATGACACAATGCCAGAAAAAACCCCAATCTGAGGCCTATGAAAATCAGCAGTATGTGCTGAGAAAAATCAATAAGCAATTTACCCAGAGAATCCCAAAGAGAATGCATGTTTTTTGAGACTTAGAATAACTTTTGCTCATTGATTCCTAAAATCTCCCAGACAGGGAAAAATGTAAATACAGGGATCCTGCTCCTCTGGAGTTCAGTGGGAGGAGGATCAGGCCCTGAGCTGGGAGCTGTGGGATTTACAAAAGTACGCTCTGCTGCTTAATGAAACTGTTTAATTAGAAAACTTTGTCACAGCCTATGTGTGGCTTGAAGGCAGTTTTACCAAACAGGCTGAATAATTCCTGCCAAGCATTAAAGCTGATTGGTATTCTCAGCTTGGGAGGGAGAGGAGCACGGAGAGCACTGATAATGAGAGTGGGGCGGCTCTCGGGGACTCGCCCTTGTGGGCTTGGTGGGAGTCTTTGTCTTTTGAGCAGGTTCTGGTGTCTTCTGCCACCTGACAAGCCAGAATGAAGCTGAAATATTAATAACTATGTGTTTTGACTGGCTTCAAGTCAGCCTGTGCAAAGCCAGAGTGATAAATCCAGTCTAACTTAACTCAATGTCACCATGCGTGTAACCATGTCAACTTTAAACCAGTTTAACTCTTTGTTCACATTGATTTTTTGATTTTCATCTTAAAAGCTTCTGCTTCTGTCAGAGAATGGAGTATCTATTGCTAATCCAGCCTGTGTTCCTGATGTTTCCATGTTTCTGATATTTCTATGTTAAAAAAAAACCAAAACAAACAACAACAAAGGAAGCTTAAATTGAGAACCCAATTTTTAAACTCAATTGCAGCACAATTTTAAGCAAAGAAAAAACTTTTCATTTTCGGGGTAATTTTCTTATAAGGATAAGCCTCACGTTTTGTATATTCTTGCTTTTTCGCACTGCTGGATATTACAGCACAGTTGGGGCTCTCCACAAGTGAGATTGACAATTGTCTTATTTTTAAAATGCCAAAGGAAAAAAATACGAGTCAGTTCTTCAGCCTGATTTTTATTTTTACTGTGCAAATGTATCCAAAATATTGAGAACTCATGTGAGGAGAAAGTGAAAAATTGTGGCAAACACACACTCTGTTTTTAAAAATGTCATTGTTTTTACCTACCAGTTATTGAACTGCTCCTTCCTGACTTAGTGTGGTGCCTGATCTAATTTTACTGCTGGGTACCTCATATCATCATTCTCTGAAATTCGGCCTCATTTCCATCTCCTCACAAAACTCAGCTCAGACAGAAACAGGCTACTCCTTTGATTAAAATGTTGAGGCAAAATTTTCCTGGATAAGCATTGAACAGATTCTTCCTGTGGTCATGTAGGAAGAGTATTCAGAAGTTAGGGAGAATTGTTTCTAAAAGGAACAGCTTCACTTTAATGTCATTCTTGTGGATTTTTAAAAGACATGCAGCAACCAAGTATAGAAAAATGAGAGCAAGGGTTTTTAGAGATGCTCTGTGACTGTGGGCACAGACCCTTAGGACATATTTTATGAAGCTTATCAGTATGATGGGTTTCTGTGTGACATGTGGCCTCATCTAATAAACATTTCCTTTGTTTCTGGTCATGTCCATTGGCTCTTGCTGCACATTTGTGAGGACTGTGTGGTCTTTCTATCTGATAGCTGAACGTGAGCAGTGGCAGGAGCTGTGGCCAGATGCTCCAGTCCCTGCAATATTTGTGCCCTTCACTGGACTCTCTCTGGTGTGTTGGGGCCCAGATCTGGACATGTGCTGCAGGTGTGGCCTCTCCAGTGCTAAGAGGGAGAATTTCCCCTCCTGTAAGTGCTGGCAGCATTCCCAGAGCAGCCCAGGCCCCGCTGGCCTCCTTTGCTGCTCGGCCACTGCGCTGGCTCACGTCCAGCCTGGCATCCACGCTGACCCCCAGCTCCTTCTCTGCCAAGCTGCTTTCAGCCCCAGCCTGTGCTGAGCTTACGGCACCCCTGGAGCAGGAGTTTGCACTTTCCTTTATTACCTTTATTGAATTGCAGGCCGTTCACCCCGGCCCATTTTTCCATCCAGCTGAAGTCTCGCTGAAGGGTGGCCAGAGCTGCCAGCACATCCACAGCCCTGCCCAGTGATGGATCACGGGTGAAGCTGATGGGAGTGCACTCTACCCCAGCAGCCAGGGCATTTAATAAACTCATCGAGCAGTATTGGCACCAGTATTGATCCCTGAGGGATGCAGATTGAACTTGCACGTGTCCTTTCTCAAGGAAAATCCATGGAGCTTTTCAGCAGCTGCTGCTCCTGACTGTGGCAGCTCTTTGTGCACAGACACAGCAGTTTTGGGACATCAGGAGCCTCTGGGATGTAAATGGTGAGACAATTGTGTTGCACCTTCTCAGTGGAAACAGCTTCAGTCCCTCACAATGTGTGGAGTCACGTAACACCACAGTCATAGAATCATTTAGGTTGGAAAAGGCCCCCAAGATGATTGAGTCCAACATTCAACTAATATTTAATGACTTTTTGGATATTTTTAAAGATGTCTGCATGTTTGGAAATAGCCTTGCCTTAGCAAAGTTACACAATCCACATAAGAAAAGAGCTCAGCAGTTCCAGGGGCCCAGCTTGCCCTACCAGGTTAGTAGGATTGGATGCTGCATCTCAGAATTTTACCTCACTCCTGTCACATTAAATAACTTCTGTGAGCCCCATCCCATGGTTCCTCATGTAAATTTTAGGTAGAAAGAATATTTTCCTTGAAGGTCTCACAGTGGTGGGGAGTTTAAGACAGAAAATAGCACTTTGTGAGGCAAACTCAGAGGCTTCCTTCCCTCTACAAGCATGAGACTTTTGGAGGTAAATTTTGCACTTCAGTAAGATTTGGGTAGAGTTTTGAATGAAAATAAAGAAATAAAGTTTTTATTTTTCTCACTGATTCTCTCTTATAATGGAAACTTAAGCTCTGGATTTTAGGAAATCAGGCACAAAAAACCACCAGCAGCTGTTTTTCATTCAAATCCTTTCAAAGGTAATACTGGTTATTCTGAATTGGAAACCTGACTTATTTCCTACAACTTCTATTACTACTCCTAAAAATCCTATAACTGGGAAATAGGACATGAAACCCTTTTAACTGAGGCCTTGCAGCTGAAGCCCACATTCTGATGGAAGAGGTTTGTGTAGGATATTTAATTCTGTGTGGGAAAAGAGCTTCATGCAAGGTAGGAAGCTCCTCTTGGAGCTTTTAAATATGTTCAGATGAAAAGAGTGCTCTGATTTTGCTGATTTTGCCTTAGGAGCACAACAATGATGGCTGAGGTGCTTCTCCTGCTTCTGGAATTGGTATTTCCTCAGCAGAAAAGCAGATGATTTAAGAGGATGGATAAAGTTTATTTTATATGCAACTCCTTTCTGGTACCTTGTCCAAGGTGGTGGAAAGGATGAGATGAGACAGGATGAAAGGAAGCAGCCTGAAGCTGCCCAGATTGGATATTGATATATATATCCAATATAATATGGAAAATATTCTTCACAGAAAGAGTTGCCAAGCACTGGTACAGGCTGCCCAGGGAATCACCCTCCCTGAAGGTATTCAAATACTTGTGGATGTGACACATGGGGACAGAGTTTAATGCTGAACATGGGGGTGGTGCTGGGCTGGTGGTTGGACTTGATGATCTTAAATTATCTTTACAATTCTTTGCTTCTAAGAGGCTTCACCTCCATTTAGGATGGTGCTGGACCTCCTGAAGCCACTTCCAGGGGCAGAGTCCAACCCGAGGGATGGGCACAGGAGAACTCTTTGGAATAAAGTGTGGAGCTCCTGCTGATGGAGAGTCCTCATGTGGGCTGTGTCCCTCTTCCTGTGTGTGCTCTGCTCACCTCTCCCTGAATCCCTCTGGTATCCATGGAGCATTAGGACATACGAGCTTGGTGAGGGAGTGAAGGGGTTTCTGCAGCCAGGATTGTTTGCTCTTTGTGCTGGAAATATCTGGATGGGAGCCTCTAGATTTGCTTTTACACCCTTCACAAACCAGAGCTACTCGTGTCACTGCAAGACACTCAGAAATACTCGGAGGCTTCAAAGTGTTTGAATAATGCCATGGAAATCCCATAGGTACAGTGGGAATGTGTTCCTGGGTGCTGTGGAGCAGATCATTTCTGCTGGGTTGTGCAGTGTAGTCCCAGGGTTCCAGGGTATTCACACTTGGGCAAGCCTGCAAGACAACTGGGGAGGGAACTGGGACAAGGAATGGAGCACCAGGACAAGGGGGAGCACCTTCAAGATGCAGGAGGGCAGGGTTAGATGGGATATGGGGATGAAGCCCTTCCCTGTGAGGGTGGGGAGGCCCTGGCACAGGGTGGCTACCTGTGGCTGCCCCTGCATCCCTGGAAGTGTCCAAGGCCAGGCTGGACAGGGCTTGGAGCCACCTGGGCTAGTGGAAGGTGTCCCTGCCCATGGCAGGGGGTGGAATGGGATGAACTTTATGGTTCCATCCCACCTAAACCATTCTGGGATTCTCTGCTCTCAGACCCGTGCAGAGGGGTGGGTCAGACCACAGGCATTGCTTCAGCTGCTCGATGCCAGTCCTGGCAGGACTCCACGAGATTCATGTTTGCTCCTCACTGTCCACCACTGCTAAACTTGTCCTGACTGGACACCAGAGCAGCCTGCAAAGGGAAGAGCTGCATGGCAGAGGAGCTGACTGAGAACATTTCAGACTGCAAACCTCTGCCAAAAAACCTCTGCAGTTTGTCTCCTCTCTGTGAAAAGATTTTGTTTTTCTTCTCAGGCTCTGTTAGATTCTGCCTACAGTTGTCATAATTTTCATAACCAGTTACAGACATTAGGGAAAAATACCTTGCAAGGATGAGGTAAATGGAAATTTCTCGTCTGTCGAGCTCAGTGGGTTGTAAAGGAAAATATCCATAGTATTTATTTCTATTATATTAAAATTGCTGCCTATGTCTCCCAGCGACTTAAAACCAACTGAAAATTAGATTTTTTTTCCACATTGCTGGACATTCCCATCCTGTTGTCTTATGCTTTTTTAAAAATTTTTTTAGTATTCAATTTGTGCTGTTAGCCCAGGCTCTGGCGCTCTGCTAGGTAAGGAGCTAAGGCTGCTGATTTGTGTAACACCTGTCATTATTCCAAAGCAGTCCGACAGCTTTAATAAACCCTTTTTGCAGGGAAAGAGGGAGCCGTATTTCACGGATCCGGAGGGAGAGCTGGCGTCTCCCTGCCCGCCGCATCCCGCCTGCGTGCGGCGGTGCTGAATCAATAACTGCTGCTCCCGCTCCCTCCGGAGCATCGCTCAGCGCCCGGCAGCTCCAACCAGCGAGTCCCCAAACAGCACAGCCTCTTCCCCAGGCTGTGCACGCTTGTTAGCTTCCCTCTTCCCCTTATTTTTTATTGGGAATGCTGTGGATGCTTCATTACAATAAATGCTTTGCTGTTAGATTTTCTCCAATACATTTTGGCAGCTGCAGAACAGAGAGACGGCTTCTCTCCCCACGGTGCAGGAGGACCCTAAATTAGGGATACATTTACCTTCAGCTTTGGGGATTGTTTTATTTTATTGCTTTTCGAGGTGAGGGTTCTTTCATAGATAGAAAAATGATGTTCCCTAGTGGGAGCTCTTCAGGGACCTCAGTGGGAACAGGATGAAGTCCCCACTTTGTCCTTGGAAATGCTCAATAAACACACGGCTGTGGTGTTTGGGGCTGTGGTTTAGTGGTAACGTGGCAGTGCTGGGTTAATGGATGGATGGTCTCAGAGGGCTTTTCCAAGCATAATGATGCCATGGCTCTAAGTGGGTTGTGATTCAGGAGAACAGAAATACCTGGCACAGAAATATGTTTTGTTCCTCAGTGCCACAGAACCAAGCACTGGAGGAAGGAGACTCTGTCTAACCCTGGTCTCTGATGTCAGGAGGCAGCAGGAGGGGGGCAGGAGGTTTCCCCTCCCTCAGGTCTCCTCTGCTCCTACAACAGGGGATCAAGGCCCTCATCTGAACCTCTCATCTGGGGCTGGAATCAGGGAATTCCCTGCAGTCCAAGGCCATGGGAGTGTTGGGGGGAGAAGCTGGACTTAAATAAGGTTGTGCTGGTTCAAAAGGAAAACTCCAAGTGGGAGCTGAAGGTGAAAGAATCCAAGATGGGCTCTGCCCAGCTCCCTCATAGAGGCGAGCCCTCCTTGCTCATTTTGAGTAGTTCAAACACTCAGACTGCCAAATGGACTCAGCTATAAAATATTTAATCAGGTTTCCCAATATTTCCTTATGATATGCAATAATCATGATGAAATAATCATGATGAAGAAAAGGGGATGGAGCCCACTCTTTCAGGCAACCCAGAAGTGCATTTTAAATTCTTCCTGTCACCAAGAAAAAAAAATCTCAGCTTTCTAAAAATACCTGGGTGAGAGTTGATGTGTGTGCACTGCCCCAGTCCAGTCCTGAGAAGTGCTGGGTGCTCGTGGTTACATACAGCCAGGGCCAGTATTCTAAAGGCATTCAGAGATCATCACCCTGTTATAATCCTCTACTTCATGTTAATTTGTATTATAAAACCTGCTTTGAAAAAATGACCCTAAGCACCTTTTTTTATTTTTTAAGAACATTCTTTAAATATAAGAATATTTAGGCTTTTAATTCCCTGTGCTTTCCAGAAGAGGCTCAGGAATGGATGCAGAGCCAGACTTGAGAAAAGAAGGAGCAAAAGATTTTCCTGAGTGATCAGGGAAATGCAGCAGGCTTAGTGGGATGATGGTGACCCTGAAGGGAAGGGCTCACCCAGCAACAGGGGGCAAAAGGAAGGGGGGACAGTTTCCTACCAGTCGTTTTGGCTGCTCTCTGTCCCCTGTGTACTGTCTCAATTTTAAGAAAGGTTGACTGTGACAATTTTTAGTCTCATTTTGGGGTTTCAAGGCCTCTTTCTAGTTCCAAGGGTAGACTTCCAGAAGGGCTGTGGCATTTCAGAGCTTTGACAGGACTCAGCATTTTGTCACACTTGTGAACACCAATAGCAACATGAAGAGATTTGGGTTATGTCCATTTTCCATTTGCTCTTTTTTCAGGCTGGAAAGTGCAAAAATATCTAAAATCTAATCAGAGGGCAAGGGACAGGTCTGTATTTTCTGTCCTATTTCATGTATCACTAAGCCATGACTGCAATGCAGGTGGTGGAGCTGTAGGAATAAATGACTTCTAATGAGATTTTATAAGAGTTCAACTTTATGTGTTAATTTATTTATTTACAGACATTACACTGAATTTTGGACAGGATTTCAGGCCTTTGCTAAATGCATTCACACATGCTTTTGTTCAAGCTTTCCCCTCTTCCCATTTCCAATGGGCAATGTTAAAGGATGTCAAGAAATTATTGTCTGTTCTGGTTCCCATGTCAACCTATGAAGGGAGGTCCAACATAGCTGAATTTAAAGCAGGGATCATCTGCCTTTCTTCTCAGGAGGTGGGAATGGTCACCTCAGGCTGCAGCACACTCTGACACTCCAGCTGAAATCCCAGGCCTCTGGAGGTCATTACTGCACCCAGAGATGCTGCTGCATTTTTTATTACTGTGCTTATGGTGCTGCAGCCGTTTTGTAACTGGTTTTTTAGAGCATCTCCATCCTAAAGATCAAGTTAGGAGTTTCCCCCAAGGAATTTCCCTTGCTTGTTGCTGTGAACAGATGTATTCTGCAGAAGGTCCAGCAAATTATTTAACAAACTAATCCACCAAATCCAGCAAATTAATCCAAACAGTTAACAAGGGTCATGTTTGTATCTTCCAACACAAGTTTGTGTCTTCTGTAACAAATAGTTAGGGCAAACCCTGAAACTACTCCCAATCCACTCCAGTTTGAGTGACCAAGATTTCACTGCAAATTAATGGGAAGGGAAATGCAGGATTTTTCGGTTCAGTGCTCTGAAGCTGATTTAACACTTCACAAGAGCTACATTTCACACTGATGTGAGCAACCTGTTGGAGCTGAAGATGCCCCTGCTCTTTGCAGGGGACCTGGGTCACACCACCTTTAAAAGGTCCCTTTCAACTATGAGAGTTCTGTGGCACAGAAAAGGATAACCAGGACTCGTGTTTATTATGCAGACTTATCCTTGTTTGCAGCCAGGTACACGCAGGGATGAAGCCCTGGCTTGTGCAGTGCCTGATTTGTGCTGCTACACCCTGCTGGACAGCTCAGGGTGCTTTGTGAGATTGAAAACCTTGGCTCCAGGTTTCCAAACCCTGGTCCCCACCCAGCAGAGACCTTGTGGTAACACAGCCATGGACAGGTTGCAGAAAGGAGCAGAGGGTGCCAGGGAACACAGAGGAAGCACAGTGTGCTCTGTGTGTGGTTCTTGGAGGCAGATGGTGCTGTTGGCCAAGGAACGGTGCTGCAGAGGCTGCCCAGCTCCTCAGACAGACCCCCGCAGACAATTGCAATAATGATGGCTCTCAGAACTCCTCTGAGATCAGCAGGCATCATTCTGGGTGGAGATGCTCCCAGAATTTCAAGCAGCGTTGTTCTGATTTGTGGGAGCTGTGGGTTTGGAGGAGCGTCAGCAGCTCCACCTGCACCTCTGGGGGTGTGTGAGCTGCTCCAGCCTTCCCTGGCTGCAACCCTGAGCAGAAAATCTTCTGGGAACAGTCTCTCCCAGCATGTTGGGGTGGGAATTTCAGGGTTCCAGACATATCTGGGAGGTGCAGAGGTAAAACCAAAGCAGGAGATGTTACAGGAATGCTGTTTCAGGGACAGAGTGGCTCTCTGCTGGGCTTTAATCACATGCTGCTTTATGGAATCACTTTGAGGTGCTCACCACGCTCCAGGCCTCATTGACCATGTCCAGGCTGCAGTAAAACACAGCCCTTGCTCAGGATTACTGTTGAATAGGAGTTTATGAACAGTGGGAAAAGGAGATTTAGGCTTTTTAAATGTGAAATGTGACACTCTTAGTGGCAAGTTGCACTCAGCAGAATGAGAACTGTCTTTGCACAGAGCTCGAAAGGAAGCAAAACCTGTGTTTGAGGAACTGCACAGGCAATTATTGCCCTGATACCCTTGCCACAAACCAGTGCAAGAGTTTTGGGACTGTCCTGAGCATCAGCAGGATCACTCACACTGGCAGGAATGTGCACTGTGGCACAGAGGTTTGGGATTTTGGGCAGCACCCTGGAATCTCTCCTTGTGTTTGACTCACACTGGGTCAGATACCCGGGCAGAGCGTGGGCGAGGGGCACAGTCAAGGATGGCACCTGAGCCTAGAAGGGGCCTCACCTTTTCAGAAAATAGTATTCCTTATTTTTTCATAAGCTCTGTAAGTGCTGTTTTTATGGTTATGCTATTGCTGAGCCCAAGTGTTGAAGAATGATGAAATCTAATAAACATGCCGGGCTCTTATTCATCATTAGACACTGAACACTTTAGGATTCACTTGGGTCACATTTCGGAGCTTTTCTCTGCAGCTATCAGGGTTAGCAGGGCCATTTTATCAAAACAGGCCCGAGCTATTCACACATTCACAAGAATCCTGAGAAATGAAGGAGCTCACTGCAGATTCCTGGGAGCTGAATCAATAGCGAGGGCATCGAGATGAGGACTGTGATTTTTATGCCTCTGTCTTTTTGGTTGGTTAAGCTCTCTGTGAGATAAAACTGGAGCCTTAAAATTTCTTTCCTCTATCCAGCCCTCCTTTAGTCTCAAGTTTTCCAGAAGCAAGTTAAAAGTGTAGCAGAGGAAAAGAAAAGTCTCAATTTATGATACCAGTGCCTCTAAACCAAAAATACTTTTACAATTCTTCCTTCACCTTTCCTGTTGTTCCTCATGTCCTTATGCTCATTTTTAAGGTGCAGGGGAGGGGAAGCCATGGAAAAATTTTAACCTGAAATTTTAATCAAGACTCTGTGAGCATTTTCAGCCACTAAGCTACGGAAACAATTTTAGTATTGAAAACTCAGCAAGGAAATCTGTAGCTTCTACCTAAAACGCCTTTCTTGAACAAAGTGCTGTTTTTTCCAAGACAATTATTACACCTGTAGTGGATTTATTTTTGTCTACTTGCAGTGTTTGTGTATGATGTCTCACCAAATATGAGCTCAGAAAAATATCTACTGAAAAATATTATTATCAGGTGAGAGATTTATGGGCTTGGTAGCAAATGGATGAAGGATAAGTAAAACTGGAAGGAAATAATAATGGGAAATCTCACTTATTCTTGAAAGAGCAGTAAGGCAGATTCATGTGATGTGGAGCAAATATTTATTCTCAGTTAGAGTCATTCCATTTGAGTGTAGTGGGTGAGCAGCTGGGTGCAGTTTATTTATAAATTAGGCTTTGGGATCTTGTTTTCTTCATTTTGAGTCTTGGTCAGGAATAGTCCATACTTGGCAGGAAAATTGCTTTCTTATGACTCTCTGGACCCTGTTATTCAACTCAGCTTTCTCTGGTCCTGACATCTACTTTTTTCTTACATTTTTTCTACTTTTCTATGCATTTTCAAACTCTGAATAGCTATGAAATGTTAATCTTTATAATTGTTTTGGTGTAGAAAATAATAATCCTAGAATAACCCTTTGCTTTTCAGCTTTTGGCTGTGAAATCAGGTGCACCCACTGATATTTTATTGGTAAAGAGCTCATTCTGATGAAGTCTGGGGATATTTGACAAGTATTAGTACCAAAAACATCACCTGACAATAAACAGTTCAGAGCAGATTTGGGAGGATGTCAGTGAGTTATAAGAATACACAGTTCCAATTTTTTTTTTTCAAAATCTGAGTGTGCAGGGTGGAGTTTTAAAATCTTTCATTGGCAGCTTATTTCAGGAAAAAAAATTTAAAAAATAAACCCATCAGTTTATTGGGAAGCTTAGAGAGTGTTGGTTCAAACAGTGTTCTACCAGACCCTAAAAAAGGTAATTTATCGTGTAAGGAGCCCAGGCTGCAAAACTCCCATCCCATGAAGCAATATACAATTAATCCACGCTAAGGGTGTGTGCTATAAATCCTGATGACCCTTTGGCAGTGTGAGTGTTACAGAATGAGTGGCTCTGGGCACACAAAATGAAGTTCACCAAAGACAGGATGCCCTGGAGGAAAAAAAAAACCTACCTGGAAAATGAAAAAGGGAATATCCCCTTCTCTTCCCCCATGTTCCCCTCCCATCCCCATGCCTGCACACAACCTTTCACATCTTAATTGTTTTATGTGTGGGCAAACATCACCTGCATGACTTATTTCTGAAAGGATTTTAATGCTCTGGAAGTACTTAAGGGGGGAACAGCCAGATTCATAGCTGGCATAACTCTGCACAGCTCTGCTGAAGTCAGGGGATTTATAATGACTTCAATACTTAGGAACCAGGCTTAAAATATGCAGCTACAGAACTGCAATGCTTCCTTACTCGGAAAAGTTTTCCTTTGGGTGAGTCTCACACCCAAGAAGATGAAACATCTCAACCCTTTCACCAGGAAAAAACGGGGAATGGTTCATGGTGGACCTGTCAGAGCTGCTGCATTTATGGCCAGTGTGGCTTGGGAAGATCTGAGCACCAGCATGTGGGAGACAGCTCTGTGCAGGCAAGAGCAGTTTCTATGGATATCTTTCTGCCTTACCTGCTCCAGTGCTGTGGCAAAGATTTATTTATGTCTGCAGTGCAGCTCCATTGCTGCTGCCTTGTCTGAAGACATCATTTGTTCCCACCTGCTGCTGCAAGGGAGGAGCTGATGTGGCTGGATGGGAAGGGGAGCCCATGACTGCAGTCTTTGCTGTGGATGCTCTGCTGCCCAAACCCCCCAGACTATCTTGCTGGAGTTTTTTGAATAGGTAAGTGCTTCTGTGGGGAATCTGATCTCTTCCCAGGACAGACCATCTTTTCCCAGGTGGTGGCTGAGCTGGTGCAGTGCTGTCTCCAGGGGATCCAGTCAGACTCCCCAGACCTGCCCTGTGGTCCTGCCTGACCACTACAGGGAGTGCAGGCTCTATTGCTGCTCATTACCTTAAACTAGGCACAAACCACCCCCAATTCCATTGTTTGGGGAAGACTGGGAGGGATCCCTCAGTTTGCCCTGTGGCACATCCTTCTCGTGGAGCCCAAGAAGAGATGCAGCCAGAAAAAAGGGATGATTCTATCCTTACCTTGGGATCCCAATGACAAAATGAGAGACTAAATCAAGGACCAGGCTCAAACTGTGCATCCAGAGGAGGAACCACCTCGTTCACACCAAGTTTTCCCTCAAAGTAGGTCTTGAGGAAGTGTGCCCTGCAGTGGACTCCAACTTCATTGCTCTCAGCAGGGGAGGAAACAAAGAAGTAAGATCTGGAGCAAACTCAGAGCAGGAATTAGATCTGGGGCAAATAAAATATTCAGGGTCATTTCAGGGTTGAGGTACTGCACTTCCATGAGATGACTTTATGTAACAAAGGAATGAAACCCGGCGCCAAAGCCTTTCAAGGAACTTGAAGTACAATTTGTGTGCCAAACACCAGCAGCATGTGTGAGAAGCAAAATTATGCACCACGAGTAGCCCCTGTGTTCCTGCTGCTTATCAGCCCTTCCAAGACAGTTGGCTGACAGACTCATCTGGGAATTTTGAGTAATGCTCAGAATTCCTTTGAACACAGAGTTCCATTAGCTGGAAATTAATTGGCTGTGTAGGTCAGTGAGAAGTGGATTACCACAGTGGAGGAAAGTGGTGAGCACACTGCACATTTGTAGCACGTTAGAAAACCTCTCTGGGAACAATCTTTGGAATATTTCCACCTGGAATGCATCTTATGAATCTTAGGATTTCAATAGTAGCCTGTGCCTCCTGCAGCAATGAGAGCTGCTGGGAACAATTGCAAATTGCTTTTCATTGTCCTGCACATCTACTGGAGATATTCCTACGCTATTTTAGATAATAATAAACTCTCAAGTTCAGAGTGAGTCCCAGAGCGTGTTCTGATGGCCAAGAAGGAATCCAGGCCTGTGCCAGCCCTGGTGTGGCCACAGGCCCAGGGCAGTGGCTGTCCCCTATGCTGAGAGACCTTGAGTGTCCAGTGTGCAGTTCTGGGCCCTCATGGCCAGACAGACCTTGAGGGGCTGGAACAGGTCCAGGGAAAGGGAACAGAGCTGGGGAAGGGTCTGGAGCACCAGGAGCAGCTGAGGGAGCTGGGAAAGGGGCTCAGCCTGGAGAAAAGGAGGCTCAGGGGGGACCTTGTGGCTCTGCACAGCTCCTGACAGGAGGGGACAGCCAGGGGGGGTTGGGCTCTGCTCCCAGGAACAGGGACAGGAGGAGAGGGAACAGCCTCAGGCTGGGCCAGGAGAGGTTCAGGTTGGATATTAGGTGGAATTTCCCCATGGAAAGGGTGGGCAGGCCTTGGCAGAGGCTGCCCAGGGAGGTGTTGGAGTGCCCATCCCTGGAGGTGTCCCAGGAAGGGCTGGAGGTGACACTCAGAGCTCTGGGCTGGGGACACGGTACGCATTGGGCATAGCTTGGTCTGGGAGGGCTTTTCCAGCCTCAGTGATTCTGGGATTCTGTGAGCAGACTGCCTTCCAGCACTTCATAGCATCCAAAAGCCACATATGTGTATTTTAAGAAAGGGGTTGAGCTCAGCATCACAAATTTAAAGAATAAAGGGTGAGAATGAAGGTATGGTCTGAAAGGATGACTATGGCATAGCTAAAGCCTTTGATTTTTAGCTTAATTTTAAGCAAGAAGTGCCCAAAATCTACTGAACTTCTGAGCCTTCCTAAGATTTTCTGTGGATCTCCATCTACATCTTTACTATTTTCCCCTTGCTTTCTTCTTAGGGATTTTTTTCCTTTGTTAGTTGTTTTGCTTGGTTTTATATTATGTTTTTGGTGTTTTGTTTTTTTTTTTTTCTTTTTTTTTTCCCTGGTTTACTTTTTTTGCTTTGCTTGGTTTTGGTCTTGGTCTTTTTAATTTTTTCAGCAATTTCCATGAATTTGTGTGAACAAATCCCTAGTTCTTGTGATTTCCCTCCCAGTCTCATCACTTTCTGTTGCCCCTTTTAGGTTAGATCCTTGTCATCAGCTTCCTTCCTCCTTTCCTTTATTTCTTATATTCTTTATTGGCACAGACTGGTAGTGGTTTGCCACAATGCGATCTGAAGAACTCCATGTAAATCCCAATTTTCCCCATTCTTTACCAGGAACTAATATACAGCTAAAAAGCCATCTTATATTTCCCAGAAACATCAGCTTCCCTGAGCCAGCGCTTTAGATTATTTCAGTTTATTGTTTCAGCAGGTTTATTAGTTTGCAGAATTCCATAGAATTCCACAATGCTGGGGATTGGTGATGTTTGTATGGATTGACCTGTTCCCTGGTGATGGAGTGTGTGTAATCATTTTCCAATATGCAAAAATTAGGAGCAAAAGCAGCCAGTGCCTCCACTCTGTGATAATTGATGCTGGCTTTATGCATTATATTTTCTTTACTGAGGACCTTCTCACGGAGCAAATTTGACAAATGAAAACACTTGCTGAGATTTTATTTCTCTGGCAATTTTCCGTGTTTTCGTCTACTACCAACATCATATTTTTGTTTATGAAAGGAAGAGTTATTGTTTATCCTCATTATTTGCCTCTTAGAGCTGAAGTAAAAATAACTGATATTGAGGACACATTAAAATGGAAGCAGGTGGAAGAGAGCAGCTTCTTAAAAAAAAAAGCCACTATTAGTGAAAATTTTACAAATTTGCTTGTAGAAAACTACAGCAAGTTACACCAGAAGACAAATGATAATTTAACTTGCTGGGATATTTGGCTTTTTAAAAATATTGCTGGACATCTTAAAGATCGAAAACACCCTTTTAAGAATTCCACTTGTTCTAGTTTCTCTGGTAAGCACCAAGTCCAGGCTGTGCTCGAAATGCAGAGCAGGAGGCAGCTCATTTTCCTGGGCATATTAAGCAGGCATATTATCCTATATCCTGAAGATATAGGATATATTGGAAAACCTGAGTGACAACCTCTGTTTCCCAAGCTCCCTTTCTGGAAGATCACTCAGCCTCCAAACCTCTTTTCCTGCCAATCTTTAGGAAATGTGGGTCACATGTGGCCCTTGGGAGATGGGTGAGCAGGATTACATGTTATCATTAACTCCAACAGGATTTATTCTGTCCACGGGTACTTTGGGAAAGGGAAATAGCTGTGGTGTGCAGCTATTGGAATTGGAGGTTGGAATCTGGGACATCCTTGTTGTGGACTTGCTGCTTGTGAGGGGGTACAACCAGAAGTACCTCATTTATTCCTTCTGGAAAAAAATCATCAAAGGGAATTGTCCGTGGAATTGCCCACAATTAAGAGAAGAAATGCAGTGACTGCCTTTGCAAGATGACCTTCAGGACTTGCATTAATCATTCAGCTCCATGTGGCAAAGAAATATTCATCATAAAAGAGCTGTCATTCATCCAAATGGCATTTAGGCATCAAATGAAGCTGTGGGGGTGTCTACAATATCCATGGAATCCCAGAATGGTGTGGGATGGAAGGGACCTTAAGGGACCCTAAAACCCATCCAGTGCCACCCCTGCCACGGGCAGGGACACCTTCCACTGTCCCAGGTGGCTCCAAGCCCTGTCCAACCTGGCCCTGGACACTTCCAGGCTCCCTCTCCTCTGCCTGTGCCACACAAACCAGTCTCAAGGTGTGCTCTGGCCCCCCTGGATCTCCAGAGGGTTTTGCAAAACTCCCACCTTTTCAGGAAATGCACGAAGCAACAAATTGGATTTAGGTTTTAAGGTTTTGGAAAATAAAGAAGACAAATAGACACAAAGCTTTTCAGGCACATGGCTCGGTGCCACGCACGGAAATGAACTGGAATTAATCCCTTTTTTCTCTACAAGTCTTGCAGGAAAGGTGCCTCCAGATGCTCCTCACCGGGTAGGAATTCAGTATTTATCAGCAGCTGATTGGGAGAGATGTGTTTATACAAAAGGCAAATAAGCTGAGAACCCAGGATAACCACACTACCACAAAGGGAATGACCCGGACAATGTTGATTTTTTTGTCAGAAGCTGAAGAAAGTGTCACTGTTAAATTTTGATGAGGAGATGCACACCCACACCCTCACTTACAGCATCAACTGATGCTGATGTAATGAAATGTGGATGAAAAACATGACTTTTTTTTTAAGTCCAAGCTGTCTGCTGCAAAATCTGTTCTTATTCAAACTTTCTTTTTCTTCCTTGTTTGTTTGTAAAGTGATTGAAATGGTCAAGCCGGGAAATTTCCATCACTCTCTTTGTATAAATTAAAAACTTGATTTAGTGGCTTTTTAACTGAAAATTTTAACTTACTCTAACAGCATTTACAGTAAATATAAGCTTTGAAAAAGGATATTTAATCATTTCACTAGCGTAAAACAAAATTTATTTCTAACCTTAGATTTTGTTCATGCAATGTAGAAATAATTTTAGTAACAAATTCAAATACTGGCTCAGGCTCTAAAACATGATTTAAGGTGTGCTACAGCACAACAGGGCATCTTTAATTGTCAGTCTCTAACACTCTGTTAAGAAAAGTGTAATTGATGTCCTTTAAATATTTCGTAATTTTTTCTTTAAAAGAAAATAGATTTATTGGCATTCTCTGGGGCCCAAGTCCCTCCATTATGTATGTCTGGAGCTACTCAGAAATTTCAGATGTAGTCACATCTCTTTTACATTCTCTTTCCTTTAACTTCATTAACAACCTTAAAGCCAGGGGATCAGACCTGGTATTACTGATTTACGATTATCTTTTGAATTCCTTTTGTAACCTGCATGTGAACCATCCACAGAAGAAGCAGCAGCATTTTGTTAAAGGCAACCGAAAGACAGAGCAATTCCATATTTCTTTTCATGCTTTACTCTTTGAAATCCTATTGAAATATTATTGCCAATGTTTTTACCTTCACTGTGCTTTAAAACAATTTAAGGAGAAAATTTAATTAAAGCAATGGGTGCTAATGATCAGAAAGAGAAAAGAAAGGATGAAAATAATTCTTCTGTTAATACTGTTGTAACTGTTGTACTGTTAATAGCAGCATAATGCAGGAATCCCTGTGAGGGTGGGGAGGCCCTGGCACAGGGTGCCCAGAGAAGCTGTGGCTGCCCCTGGATCCCTGGCAGTGTCCAAGGCCAGGCTGGACAGGGCTTGGAGTAACCTGGGATTGTGGAAATGTCCCTGCCCATGGCAGGGGTAGAATTGAAAGATTTAAGGTCCCTTCCAACTCAGACTGTTCTATGATTCCTCTTTTGCTCCTATAAATTATAATGAAATAAATTTCTATTTAAGTGAAAGTACCTTTCCAAGGTGTTTTTTTTTTGTTTTTTTTTTTTTGTTTTTTTTTTTGTAAGTACATTTTTTTTTAATCTCAAAGTACTTCCCAAGAAGCATAACAATCTCCTTAGGATCTGTAAACTGGCACATATGGGGAGATTTAAAACCTTTGGAAGGTCTGCTTATGAAGGTGGTGTGCACGAAGCAATTGTCTCTCCCTGTGCTGTGAACAATGGGGTGGCTCTGGAGTCAGAGCAGGACGGATGTTAAAAGCTCTGGGGATATTTGTTGATAAATTTGCAGGAGCTGCAGTTGGCTGTACTGCCTCCCTCCCCCACATTCTTCACTGCAAAGTCAGTGCTGAGTGATTCTCCCACCCACTCCCTGTCAAAAACCCTCTGAGTGCTTGGTTTGAAAAACATAATGTCTGAATTTTCTGTTGCCAGCTTGTCTAAACTCACACAGCACCAAATTTTCCCCGAACTCTGAAGGTAGAACTCATTTTAGAAAATCATCTTCCCCAGATTAGCGAGCTTATTTAAAAACTTTGAAAAAAAATTATAAAAAAGCTCAGTGACTAATGCTTCTATTAGCCAAATACACAAAGCAAAGAATGTCTTAAGTTGTGTGCTTTGTTGGGAATTCCAAAAGTGATGGCTCTCCTGGGATCTGTATAATTCATACAGCACTTTAACCTGTGATTAATTACAAAGGCAGCAGAAGCTTTGCTCCTTCCCACTTGTGCTTTCATCAACACTGAAAATCCTAAAGTAAATCTGGGCTAGGCTGTAAGAGACTCAAGTGACTTTCTGGGCTGATTAAAAACCAGCCATCCTGCCGAGCCTTGGAACAGCACTGGGGAAACTGGGATCCCTGGGAGGGAAACATCCACCAGACACCAACACTGGATAGGGCAACTTTATTGTGGTGAGGGGAAAAGTGGCACTGGAAGAGGGAAAAAGGGGTTCTGCACAAGTGCAAAGGCGGTATGTGGGAGAACAGGTAGGGCTTTAGGATTTGGGAATTGTGTTTTTCATGGGGGTTTGTGAAATTTCTGATGTGCTCTGGGAGTGAGAGAGGAAAATGATGATAATGCCGTGGGAGCACCAGCTTCAGCTGAGCCACTGCAGGGTGAATCACAAATTGGGGAGTTTGCCCATGCCAAAAAAGCCTCTTGGCTGGTGCTGTTTGAAGTGCACATCTTCCTGGCTAAGGGTGAGTGATCTGTGACCAGGGGTTTGCTCCCACAGCAGCCTAGAAATAAATGTTCCACAGAAACCCCAACATCATTATATGAACTTCTCCCCCAAGGACTACTCCACTGTTTTTGTGTTTGTTTGTGTTCCAGAGGCTCTCACAAAACTTCGAGGTTATTAGAATAAGGTGAGATGAAAGGGTAAGAGAAAGAGGGGAGGAATAAAGTTTTGTTCTGGATTTTTGCTTGGTTTCAGCCACATTTGTTCTTTGTCAACCTATTTCAACCAGAAGCTGGGTCAGCCTTGCACAGTGGAATGGTTTTCTGCAGATCAGGAAGGTGGCTCCCTGCCTGGGCTCTGCTGGGGCTGTAGCTCGGGAACAGAAGAAAAAGGAAGTGGGAACACAATATCCTTCATCTTGAGAGTGGAGAATGGGCACATCCCAGTGTGTTGACTGAAAAGGAAAATATGGGTTTGTGGAAGGCAGCCAAGCTCTTCTTGGGAGAGCTGGGAAAAGCAATCAGGAATATCTCTGGGAGCCACAACTCCTTGAAGTGTGTCTCACCCAACACAGGACGTATTTGTGAAGGATTAGGATCGCTGAGACCACACAAAAAGCTGTTTGCTGTGACTTCCCCATCCCCACTTTCCTCCCCTCACACATTCTACAAACCTCATTGCTCTCAGCGAGAGGTGGGAGTGGAGAACTATAAAAGTTGTCCTTTGGGGCTCGTTGCTGTCACTGTGGTGGTGGCACTGCCCCAGCTGTGCTCCCTTCCCTGATCCCACCCCTGCCCTGCGGCACAGCCGTGCTCTTCTCCCTCCTCTCAGAGATATTCAGGGAGCTGCAAAAGGAAGTGAGATAACCCATGTGAGCAAAATAAATCAGAGAAATAAGGAAGTAAATGGTTCTGCCTTTCAGTTTTTGGAAACGCACGAGGAGAGGCAGCAGCTGGAGCTGAGCAGGGGAAGGACAGAGCTGTAATCAAGATGCTCATTTTTCGACGAGCCCCAGATGCAGATCAAGAAATGCAAAGTTTGTGCTGACGAGGAGACAAGGGCCTCAGTTCTCATCCAGAAGAGGGTAAATTAAAAAATAATTATGGAGAACAGCAATTTCTCTCAAAGTGTTCCATGCCTTGCATATTTACCCCAGAGTTTTTTTCTTTCTGTAGATGAAATAAAAAGGTCTGGAGTTGGTCTGGGGATATTTAATGCCTGTTTGTTTCTCTAACAGCCCTACCCTGCCCATAGGCCATGACCCCTCCAGCTGGCAAGCATGAAATAGTCTGGAATGGGAGTTTTCCAGGTGGTGTGGCTTAGGAGAGGTTGGGAAGAGTATAAGCAAACTTGTAAATGAGTAGAACTCCCAGGCAAGGAAATTCAGAAACAGCAAAGACAGATTTTGCTCATTTGCTATTGTCACGGATTGAGAGAATTAGGTTTTGGGGGGGGATGGACATGAGCAATATTTGCACACCTGAGTGAACATTGAACAGGTTTCTCAGGCTTGTCCTAGAAATATTCAAGCAGCACCACTACTGAATCATGGGTTCAGTTCATGAAACATGAAATCAGTAAAGAAATCTGGGTCTTCGTTCTCTGGCCCTTTGGACAACCTCACATTAAATCTTGATGCTACCCCTATGTAATCTATTCTTTGTCTGTCCTAACCTGTAACTGAGATAGGTCTATAAAGAGCGTGGATTTAAGGAGAAAGCACAGGTTCTTGGCCAGTTAAGTGGTTTTTATTTTATATTTCCATTGCACCATACATTACAGCATAGGCTTCTCTTCAGTATATCATGGGAATGCAGAGGAAATATGAATAGGTTGGCTCATAGATTTAAAAGCACTGGATTGCTCCATGTGTGCTCCCAGCTCCTCTTTGAAATTATCCTCAGCATAAAACATGTATTTACATTCAGATCAGAAGTATCCACAAGAGGCATGCAGCTGTGGAATGTGTTACATATTGTAATTATAAAGATATATTTGTTCCCTTTTCCTGGGAATAGATTCTGGTATTGATTTGTTCTCACTTCTGCTCACCTCCACCGAGGCAGTGGGGGGAAGGTGGATTTTATGGGAAACGTTAATTGCCTTATCTCTGGGGAAGAAATACAGTCATTGAAAACCTCACTTACAACTGGGTAACAATTCCTCCAAACAGACTTAGAATAATGATCCAAGCCATGCTCTTTCTTAATTAAGACTGTGGTTATAGATGGTTACTGGGATGCTGGGAAGGTTTGGGCAAAAGAGAAAGCCTAGAAAGTTAAAGAGGAAAAAAGAAATAATGTCGAGAACACATTTTTAAAATCAAATTAAAGCTGTAGCTTCTCTAAATTGTTTTGAGAACAGGAGTTTTCCATCAGATTCAAAGCCATCTGATAAAATAGAGCCTGGACAAAAGCTTGAGTTTCACTTTTAATCCTTCAAAAAAAGAACCAACAAAGAGTCGAAAGACCAAAAAAACCAAGTCAATCCCCAGACCCCACAAAGAGATCTTTGTGGAACATTCTGACCCTCAGGCTTGGCTCTTGTTTTCCTGGACATCAGTTGGAGCAAACTCCACCAGAATGAGCAGATGAGGCCAGGGAGGTACACTGTCAGCCCAGGATTAGCTGCATGAACAGAGAGGATTTGTAGGCTTTGAATCTTCTTTTCCCCTCTCCTGGAGGCAGTGTCCCAAAATTGCCCATGGGCTGGATTGCTTTGGAGGCGCTGCTTTGAAAAGCAGTAACGAGTGTGAAGAACTATTATGCTGGCTGTTTTTCTTGAGCTGCAGGGCTGTTTTAGTTCTGAAATATGAGAGCCTCCATAATTACTGCAGCAATATGGATATTGTTACTGGAAAGTTCTTCGTGGCTGATATAACCTTTCTATTCCAGTTTAAGAATGGATACAATATGCCCATTTCTAAAAAAAAAATAGAGGCAAGGAAAAACAAACCCTGTGTTGCAGAGAACGTTGCATCAGATAAATAGATCCATTTTCTTGGCAGAATAACAATATTTTTCCTTCTTTGATACGGGGCAAATGGAACTGCTGAGCTCTGTTCTCCGCTGAGATTAGAGATGTATTTGGAGCCCAGAGCTCCCCTCTATCACAAGGTAGTATTAACAAAAGCCTCTCTGCTTTAAGCACTGCTACTACATCTATTGAAGAGTGTTTCTACCTGAAAGCAGAACATGAATGGCTCTGGCTTTTCATCCACAAAGGAATGTATTCAGCTCCTTTGCTGAAACGCTTCGACTGACGATGTTTGTTCTGCCGTGGTTTAGATGAAGGCAACACAACGGTTCTCTCTCTCATACCCCCAAGAGGAACATCTTCTCCCCTCTCATCTCAGCATCTACCCAAGCCAAGTGTTCTTCTTTTCCCCATTTTGGGTTTTCCAGCTTTTTTTTCCCCTCTTTTTTTTTTTTTTTTTTTTTTTTTTTTTTTTTTTTTTTTTTTTTTTAGATTTCTTCCCCCTTGCAATTATCACAGACATCTTTTGGCCCAGATGGTCTAGCCTTGTATGAAAATTAGATTTTAATTAATCTCTCGCAAAAAATTCTGCCTCGTGTGGATGATGTCACGTTCCCATTATCTAACCCTTAATAACTGATTATAGCCTAATTGAATGTACTAGAGGAAAAACGACAGGATGTCAGGATATAAAGTTCATTAAGGAAAATCAATTTGCAAGGCTTTAAATTGCATTAAGGGCTACCCTTTAAATCATCTAATGTATTTCTTCCTGGTTTGGGAAGGTAAATAGGCACATTGTGGAGAAATATGTGCAAGGAGAAGTGGTAGGTTTTGTGGGTAAATTAAATTGCAAATGACTGAAGATCAGACAACAATTCCATTATCAATGACAAGCTGCCAAGGTACTCAAAGAAATACTTTGCCAAGTGCCTTGTGTTTTCCATTTCTTTGTCATTTAGAAATAAATAAATCTTGCTTGGAGGCTGGACTGATATCTCTCTCATTTTTATTAAAAAAGCCAACCTAGAAGGGTTAATGAATATCAGCTCCATTATTTGCTCTCCAGGATGGATTTGGCAGCCCCTTTCCATGCCAGACCGGATGTTTTCATCTTTTTCAAGTCTATAAACATTGGGAGCTGCTCAGAGTCATATTCCTGGCACCAGCAGCAGCTTGGATGCATTTCAATTCGTGTCTTTTGCGCTCTGGAGTGAATTCATACCTTTGTGAATTGTTTAACCAAAACAGGCAGTGGGAGAGGACCTCACCTTGGCAAGCAGCTCCTGGGGCTTGACTGAGGTGGTGGTGACACGCTGGTGACAGCTGATGTCCCCTGGAAGTGGGACACCACAGACAAGGAGGTGTTCATGGAAGGGGCTCAGGGCACCTGCACCTGCTCCTGGCCTCCTGTGTGCCCAGGGCAGGGAAAGCTGGAACAATTCCAAGAGGGAAGGTAAGGATGGTGAGTGGACCCTGAGGGGAAGGAGGATAAGGGTAATTACTGGACCCTGAAGTGTGGAGAGGAAGACAAGGACGGTAACTGGACCCTGAGGTGGGGACTAATGCTACCTTGCATGTACTGGTGTGGCCTGGCTGGTACTGGACCATCCCTTGCTCTTCATGATCTCTGTGCTTCAGCATCAGGAAAAAATGGGTTTGCACAAAACCTAAATAAAGTTATAGGAAAACCCCACGGTATTACAAGGTAAATTCACCCAGTTTCCATTCTGGAAGAGAAGCTTTTCTCTCCAGCACCCAGGTTTCTTTTTTATGCTGTTTTGGGCTGGGTTTGGGGATCATAACAAGGGCTGGTCCATTTACACCCCTTCTCTTTTAGCCCTTGGTATTCACACATTCCCAGCACTGACAAAGGTCCCCCTCCTGTCCCTTATTTCTTTCCAGTCCTGTTATGTTGACTGCAAAGGCACATGAAGAGATACATCCCCAAAATAAATCCAGCATCATGGACCTCGTTCTACTCCTGGAATTATTTGTCCACGATCCAACTGTTCACCAGAATCCTATGGTCTTGCTTGGCCTCAGTGGGATGAGGAACCCAGATATCTCAGTATGCAAAAGCAGCCTCCTGTTTATTGTGATTCTCAGGAAAGATAATTAATTAGGACTTCAAAGAAAGGCAGTGCAATGTGTAGCATAAGCTTTAAGTCACATTTTGTCACCTCTCTAGAAGTTGTTTAAAGAGGGGTGGATTGGTACAGTGTGTCTTTCTCTTTGAGAGGGTTTATACAGAGGTTTTTAATTACTTTGGAGATTTCTTAAATGTAATTTTGTATGATGGCATCTGGTACAAACTGGATGCCTCACTTTGATCTGCTGGGGAAGAGAGGGTGACAGTTTTCTTCAAATGAGAGTAACATCAGCAGAAAAACAGAGAGGGAATTAACATATTGGAGCATCACTTTTCTTGTAATCACCACCCTATTAAATATGGAGGGGAGGATTTTGAAAATCAAGTTTGCATTTTGAACAACATTACTGGGGCTGAGTTACCCTCATTAGCTATTTTGTATTAAATTTGATAAAAAACCTGATGCTGACAAGCAGTGGAAATGCTTTTTTTTTATCCTGTTTTTAATCATTTTAGATCACCTACTAAATATCTTTTAATATTTTAATGGGTCTCTCATTCATAGTAAAAAGAGGTGAATAAATTGAATGGAGAAAATAAAAATGCAAAAATCTTCTCAGGCTTTTGCTCCTTGTAACGGTACCAGAATGAAATTTATGGCGCATCTGTGTTTTGCTTTACTTTCAATTTGCAACCATATTTTTGCATATTTGATGTGACTGGAAAAGTATGTTGCATATTTTTGCAATGAATTTGCATTCCAGGTACTAAATTTTGGCCAGTTTTCTTCTAAATTTCACATGACTCTAAGGCCATTTAGAGCTCTTTTTTTTTTTTTTTTTTTTTGCAGGATTTTATGACATTCCCAGTGTCTTCCTGAGTGTAAATAAGATCCATCCAAATATACAGATGCTCACTTTCATGTCTTATCATCCCACAGATGAACTCCCAGTGAACATTTTCATTCTGAATAGGTTCCATTTGGAACCTATTGTTGGCTTTATTTTCAAACCTACATATTTGGAAATGTTAAAGAGGGAGAAGATACCTTTTATCATTCTTTTGGTTTATTGTGAAAACAGATAAAAATTCCTGCAAATATTCATTGAAGCCTTTCTTCATTGAAGATTTTTATTCCTAAGGGATATAATATCTATGTTTTCTGTGCCAAAAGCATTAGGGTATTTTTTTTTTCCAGGGGACTCACTAAACCCTTTCTTTCAGGAGAAAGTTGCTGCTGGAGGATTCCTGTTTTTTCCAGGCACTGATTCCATGTGAGATATCTGGAGAGAAGGGAAAGGCCAATGTTCTTTCATTGACAACTCTTCTCTCAGAAGGTTGAAGGGGGACTTTAAATATGGTTAATCTGCTTAATTGTGATTTTGTAA
Organism: Prinia subflava; assembly: GCF_021018805.1. NCBI lineage: Eukaryota > Metazoa > Chordata > Aves > Passeriformes > Cisticolidae > Prinia > Prinia subflava. The sequence goes on from NC_086256.1 coordinate 24,854,720, forward strand.
GGTTCTTTTAATTGAGGGTTTGGTGTGCTGCAGCGTGTCCATCAGAAAAGCCATTGAATTTGGGGTAAAGCTCTTTGGCCAGCAATCCCAGTCTGTGCCATGCACTGGGGCCTTGGCAGCTCCTCTCAGTCAGTCAGAGAATCATTAAAGCTGGGAAAGACCTCAAGATCTTCAGGTCCAACCTCTGCCCAAATCCCCCATGTCCCCAGTAACCCATAGCACTTACTGACATCTCTACACAGTTTATGGGCACTTCCAGGGATTAATTGGGGATGGGCACTCCACCACTGCCCTGGGGGGCTGACAACCCTTTGAGCAAAGACATGGCCTCTTTTTTGTTTCAAGAGCTCTCTGAGCCCTCCCCTCTTCTTCACTTGCATCAGGACAGCAGAGGACAGCAGAATAAGGACCCAGCAGTGTGTGGTACCAAAAAAAAGCATCTCTTGGTCCCTCTCTGCTATGGTAGTACCCTTTTTTGGGTTGACAGAGGGAGTTTTTGGAGGTGGGGAAGGACAACTACCAGCAGGAAATGGCACATCCTTGTGTCCTGTCCCTTGTGCATCCCTGAGCCTGTATGCTCCTGATAATTTGAAGGCACATTGGAGCTGACAGCATTCTCTTTCTTTCTGCACAACTCAGCAGAATCCCTGTCACTTGAGGCAACTGTGAAAATATATAACCAGGCAGCCCAGGTTTCTCTTTTTCATAAGAGTTAGGACGCCTCTGGAAAATAGTCTTAGCAAAAACATCATAATTACAGTTGAGTTGCTCTTTGCAATTAGGAAATTTTGTCATGAAGGGATTGCTGCTTAGCATGACAAAAAGTCAGACAAGTACAGAGCAGAGCTGCGGCAGGGAAACAGAAAAAGTAGTAAGAGATGAGTGGGAAGCAGGGCTTTGTTAGGTTTGGGACAGTGAGAGGAGTGATAAGAAAATCCATTGTGTGTTTTCCATCCTGTCAGTGCAGTTTAGGCAGTGTCGTTGTGCTGCAGGGATGGCAGGGAGAGGGAGGCAATCTGATAAATGAAATGATGCATAATTCAGTGCTGCAAGGGCAATGTAGGAAAACAGTATCATCTCCAGACAAATTAATCTGTCTTAGGTTTATGACTGTCTCAAGGCCGTTTGTTTCATTGTCAGTTCAGTCACAGGTAGAGATGTGATTATTATTTCAAATGGAAAGTTCTTTTCCAACAGCCATTTCAGAAACTGCTGTCTCAGAGCAGAGTCCCTGCCCTGAACTAATGCTTTCATCTGGAAGTACAATAGCAACTGTCAGTTCTGCTTCCTTTTGTTTTATTTCCATCATCTGTGTGTTATCATTTCAGGAAGGAAATGTGTCTGTGAACAGCCAGTGCCAGATGTCTGAACTTTCACTTGTCATTTGAGGTGTTGGCAGCACCACTCACCCACCCCAGTCACAACCAGCTGCAGGAAGTTGGCTGTTCTCACAAGCTGCAACAAATCCATAAAACAGAGGGGGAAAGGAGTATTGTGGCACTTTGCTGGAGACTGAGGCATGGAGGGGTTTGGTCCCCTGCCCACAGAGGTGTCAGGAATCTGCTGGAGACCCTTGTGCAGCTCTGGAAGTATTTGCTGTGATTAAAGTCACTCAGCAGGGGCTGGTGCAGCTGGGACTGGAGGCTTGAGCTCAATGGACTGGGCTGAAACCCCTGAATTTATGATATCCCATCTTTGGCAGCACTGAGGTTGACCCTAGATGCCACTAGAATGGATTAATGATAAATAATGAGTTTAAGATATTTTAAATGATAATGTGTATAATTGTTATACATAATATAATGTAATACTCTATTATGCAAGAACAGGTGTTAAATATAATATATGATAATACAATTATAAACCCCAAGTACCTGTTCAGCTTCTGGAGTGGTTTCCATTATCTTTTCTTTTATAGAATGACAGAACAGTTTGGGTTGGAGGGATCTTCAGTCTCATCCAGTGCCACCCCCTGCCATGGGCAGGGACACCTTCCACTGTCCCAGGTTCCTCCAAGCCCCATTCAACCTGGCCTTGGACACTTCCAGGGATCTAGGAGCAGCCAGGATGGGGGGAATTTCCACTGATATAACTCTGGTCTGGAGATCCTTTTCCTTCAAGTCTGGATATATTTTCTTTCCTAGACATGACCAACCTGCAGTGGGCAGGGCATGAACCCTGCCCAACCTGTGACCTTCCCAGGTGGGTTTGCTTCTCCAGCTGGGCACACCTGGGCAGAAGAGCTCAGAGGTGAACAAGGGAGAGATGGAGGTGGAAGAAAGAGTTGTTTTAGACTTGCATTGGGGATTTGAAAATGGAAGGTGCAGCAGCTTTTGTTCTCTTTAGGACTGGACATGCCAGGAGCGTGTTGTGGCTCTTATCCCTCAGGCTATCTGATAAAATTACAGATATTTCCTGCACTGAGGTGACACACTGAGTATCCACACACCTCATTCATGTCTCATTGTTCACAAACAGGGTCATGGCTTTAACATCCAGGGACAGAAAAATGTCCCTTTGAATTAGGCCAGCCCTTGTTCTGTGCCTTTTATCGAGCTCCTTGCCTGTTACAAGAGGGTTTTTCTGGAAACAATAGAAGGCAGCAGATAAGGGAGCAGGCTACAACAGATAGGAGCACTTAGTTTCTGTCAGTAGACAAGCAGCTCCCTTCCTCCCTGATACAATGCCTAAAAAAACGAGAACAAAAGCACATTTTCATTCACCAAGTTCCTTCAGTGCTGGAGCTGATAAAATCTGAAGCATTCATCCTGAGCCAGTGGCAATGGGAGAGGAAAAGGAACTCTTTCTCAGTGGGTGGCAAACAAAGGGAAGAGGAAAATATCCTGATGTTGCCCAGTGGGGAGCAGACAGGACAGAATTTGGGGAAGAAAGGTGTTGGGAGCAATGCTGTGATTGAAATTTCATAGAATTCCAGACTGGTGTGGATTGAAAGGATCCTTAAAGCCCATCCAGTGCCACCTCTGCCATGGGCAGGGACACCTTCCACTGTCCCAGGGTGCTCCAAGCCCTGTCCAGCCTGGCCTGGGACACTTCCAGGGATCCAGGGGCAGCCACAGCTTCTCTGGGCACCCTGTGCCAGGGCCTCAGCACCCTCACAGGGAAAATGAGTAGGAATGTTCTCAAATTTTCCTTAAAAAAAATAAGTATTATATGTACTTCCCTCGTCTTTCTGGAAAATCTGCTATAGGAAGTAAGCAAGTTTAAACAGCCAAATCAGAGTATGGGTAGGTCTGAAATGCTCTTTTTAATTAGGTTTTATGCTTTGAATTTGCAAATGTTGGTATTAATTTATACTTAATTTTACAGAGCTGCCAGCAAAATATGCTGTGAAGGAAGCAATATTGTGTGTGTTGCTCATTTATTTCAGATTGGACCCAGAGAGCATTTTAGGGCCCAGCTGAGGTTTATGGAAGGTTTGGGAGGAGAAATAGCACCACATTTCCAGACTGGTGCAGGTGGGGAAAATTTCCTCTCTCAACAGTGGCTCGTGGCTCTTTTCCCAGTGAAAACTGTAGTTAAAAGTATTGGTTGAAACATTTCTAAAGCCAGTAATCTTTTCTTTACAGAATATTTCATGTTAATAATCAATGATTATGGCACGTGTTCCATCTGCTTTCATGTTATCTTTTACAAACCCATAAAAAGAGAGATTTCCAGAATAACAACATTATCTGAAAAAAAAAGGAATAAAGAAATTGCTCAGTTTCTTACCATAACATATTTATTTGAAGGAGCTGAAATTTTCTCATAATCATAACAAACCAAAATTGCTCTTTGTGCAGCCATCAGAACTGAGTCTATATTTCTAAATGTTTCATTTCTGAGGGTCCTGGAAATCAGATTTTGTTCTTTGTGCACTGGAATATAAACAAATATTGTGTATCAATTTTTAACTTTTATTTGTTTCACAGGATAAGGCTCATAAAAATATCTCTTCCTCCACTTGCTAATATCCAAAGTAGGTGAAGAAGCATTAAAACAGAGCACATAAACACAGCAGAAATGTAAATGAAAGAATTCGGGGAACAAGTGCTGCCTGAAGACATCCTCACCACACAGTGATATATATTTCCTCAAAACCAACTTGAAGATCTTTTTCTCTGCCTCCTGCACATTATAAAACACTCAGGGAAATATAGATGAAGTCCTGGAATGCATTTAGATCATTATTTGCAGTGACAACAATGCAATTCTCTGAACAGTGTGCATGTCATATATACAGAGGCAGTGGAATAAATAAGGCATCTATTGCATTAGAAAAAAATTCCATGTCATCATTCAGGGGCTTGGGAGAATAATGGGGACAGGGAGAAATCCCCTCAAAGAGATTATGGGAGTCATTGAATTGATTGATTGAATCGAACTGACGCTGTGCGTAGTCGGTGAGGATTCAGTGAATAATTGCAGGCAATAATTTTGTTTCCTGCAATGCAATATAGTGTTATACAAGCACATCAACAGTGGGGTGAACAAATCTTGGTAAGCCACTGCCCTCAGTAGAAGTGCCACTGTCAGGGCAAAGTCTCTGCCTGGAAGAGGGCTCACAGAAACACTGAATATCCCTTTGAGGGGTCATGGAATCACCCAGTGCCACCCCTGCCATGGGCAGGGACACCTTCCACTGTCCCAGGTGCTCCAAGCCCTGTCCAACCTGGCCTTGAAGCCTTCCAGGGGTCCAGGGGCAGCCACAGTTTACCTAAAGAGTCTGAGAAGGTTATGGCATTTCCAAGCACCTGCTGGTGGCTGGGTTTGTTCTCACTCTTGGTGACACTGTGGTGTAACAACAAACTCCAGTGATCACAGAGCAGAGGGGTCCTCATGGAGATGCCTGAGCCACTGGAGAAGTGGCAAGGCCAAACCTCCCTGCACTGGCCATTCCTGTTGTCCTTTATCAGCTGTGGAAGAGACAGGAATGGAAAGCTGAATTTTTTGGGTTGGAAGTGGCCCATGGCAGATCAGAATTTCATGTCCACTCTAAAACAGAGAAGGGCTGGGCAAACAGGAAGCAAAGCAATGAAAAAGGATACACTCACTGCCATGCTTGGTGTCTGCATGCTTGGGGGTCATTAGCTCTGTGCTAATCATCAGGACTAAGGTTCATTAGCCAGCACTAATGACACTGTCTGTCTCTGGGATCAGTGAGCCAAGGGGAAGAATGTTCTTCAGACTGCACTGAGGACTGGATTAAGGACTGATCCACCCCAAAAATCTATACCTGCACCATTTGAGGCATTTCTACCTTCTGGTGGTTCTGCCAGAGTCTGCAGCACTGACTGGGATCAGCTGAGTCTGGTGGCACAAACCAGAACAAACAAACCCTCAATTCAAGGGCAGTCAAAAACCATTCAGCAGCAAACCTTCATGGGAAGCAGTTTGTCGAGTTCCATGTCTGTCATGCTGGAAACAGCTTGCTCTGATTGAATTAATTTTTTGGGGATGTGATTAGGAGTCACTGACATGAAATCAAGTGTGATAAATATCAATAACTGAATGTTGGATCAGTTTTCCTAGGACAGCTTAATTCCATTCACCCTGATTTGAAGACCTCACCCTTAATAATGTTTTGTCTGTGTTTCTTTATAAATTGTTTTTTCACCAATCTTGATATAAAAAATCCCTTTGTAATAAAGTGCCTCAGAAATCCTGGCTGCTTTACAATTTTTGTCTGGCCTACTTTGGAGATTAGTGTAATTTAGGTGATATTTGATTTCCCTGCTGCTGGTGGTGTGATTTTTTTGTTTTTCTTCAGTTTCTCTTTTTTTCTGCTTCTTGTGGAGATTAGCTTTCTATAAACATGTTATCCATAATATAAATCAAAGAAGCTGGAAATAGTAATATAGTATGGTCATGTATATTCATGGTTGTTTGATGAAGGGAAGACATTAACATATTTCTAGATTCTCTGTCATTCCCTTCATTTTTTTTTCTGTAAAAGAGAGAAAGAAGGAAAATGTTCTGGTAAATTCACATATCTAAGAGAGTAAAATTATCAAAACAGGTAGGGCAAGAAGTCTCCTTTTCTCTCTAATTTGGTGATTTGAAAATTAGGGAGAAAAAAGCTGGGGTTTATTTTTGGTTCTGTCGATCAGTGGTGAAGCAGATTTTACTCTTCTAATTAAGCGCAGTTTTTCCTTGTCCCCTTTGCCTGGAGAATTTAAATGCTTTGGAAATCACCAGCAGCAGCACTTTGGGAAGCAGGGACACCTCTGGTGCTGCAGGGAGAGCTCACAGCAGCTCTGCACGCCCTGCCAGGTGCATTTTAGTCCTTCCAGCCAGCTCCTGCCAATGGAATTCCTGTCGAGTTCCTCTGCTGCTGCTTTGGATTCTGGCTGGCACAGCCCTTCCTGCAAACTCCAGGTTATCCAGGAGAGGGGAGGGGTGGAATCTTCCCTGGAGAATTCAGTGCTCACCCTACCCTGGGCTCTTTCATGATGTTTATACTTAGCAGTCACACCAGAGATGAATCTCTCCTTGGTGCTACACCCTCTGTTCCCTTACAAGGTGACAGAATTGCTGCTCACTAAGCCACATAAATTCTTCCTTAATTTAAAATTCGGGCCATTCTTGCTTTCTTTACAAAATCTCAGTCATTCTGATCAACCTGATGAAGGTGCCTGAAAAGCTCAAGTTCTCCCTCATGCCTGAAGATCTCGTGTGAGCTGTCCCAGATCTTTTCCTTGGTCAGGAGATGCCAATTCCTGCATCCATCAAGGCTGCACACAGGCTGTGCCTTCCACAGACCCTGGGATGGCATGCTGGGCTGTGCAAGGTGAAGTCATCCCCTCTGACAAGCTGAATTTACTGTTCCTGCCTGGAAAAATGCCAGTTCAGGCTTGTTGGGGCTTCTAAGGGGTCCCACTGGAGCCAGGGGGAAAGGGGTTTCACTAGATGTGAATGTTGAAACGGCTTCAATGATTGCTGAAATCTTTGGCTTATTTATTACTGAAGCTAAATCAACAAATCCCAGCAGACAACCTTTGAGCTAAATAAAACTGTAGCTTCTCCTCGCCTTTAAATATTTTATACTTAAACAGATGAAACTGATTTTTTGCAGTAGCTTTGGTTCTGTCTGAGGTGGAGCAGATCAAAGGTGAGATTTTCTGACCAAGGGATATCTGTGATTCAACAAAAAAGGGGGAGAGGTCATTCCTGCATTTGTGAATGAAAAATTGGAGTTCTGAAAGTTTCCCAAAGCAGGGGAAAAAAGAGAAAGGATTAAAGAAGCTTGGCACTAAATGAAATTGTAAAGCCTGCAGGGAGCTGGAGGCTGTGCCCAGGTTCTGGGGGTCCCTGCTCAGCCCCTCTCTGTTCTGTCATCGTCCCCAGCCCAGGACAGCCAGGACAGGCAGGACAGGAGATTTTGGATTCTGCTCCAGCATCAGCCAAACCTTCAGACCTTGAGAATGTGCCAAGAACTCTCCAGGTTTCTGCAAGCTCGAGAGGTAGGAGGGAAACCCTGATTAACCCAAGGTTCCTTTGTAAAGCTTTCATCACTGCCTTGTTGAATGAGATAAGTGAAGAGAGACTTAGCACTGCAAGCTTAGATAAGCCTGAAGAAAGGAAAAACTGACAATTACCAGTTTGATCGAATAATGCAGTAATGTGAGAACTGAATTTAACACACAGGAAAACAATATGAGGCAATGGTGATACTATAATTAAGCAAATAACTTAATAAATACATGTTTAATTAAACCCCCCATTTATCTGAGAACACTCTCTCTGTTAGGAACAGCAATTTGAAATCACTAAAGCTCAAGCTGAACAATATAATTTTCATCTAATACTAATCTTGAAGCAGTACATTGAAGACATTCATTCAGCACAACAGAAAATACATTTTCAGGGAACTGTATCAGGGGTTGCCTCTTGGATCCCAAACTGTGAAACTGTGGATCATGGGAGCCCATTACATAATTATCCTGGTTACATAATGCAGTATCCTGGAATAATACTGTAAGGGTTTCTATTTGTAATCTCTTCAGATTTGAAAAAACGCTAAATTTCATTCAAGATGGAGTTTGGAATTGTCAATTTTAAAATACATTCACGTTGAATAAAATTATAGTGAATAAGTTGCTCTGTGTTTCCTGTGATGTTTTATACAGTATATAGGAAGTTGGAAAACTAGTATAGTAATGAAAAATTAATCCCTTCCCTTCCCTTCCCTTCCCTTCCCTTCCCTTCCCTTCCCTTCCCTTCCCTTCCCTTCCCTTCCCTTCCCTTCCCTTCCCTTCCCTTCCCTTCCCTTCCCTTCCCTTCCCTTCCCTTCCCTTCCCTTCCCTTCCCTTCCCTTCCCTTCCCTTCCCTTCCCTTCCCTTCCCTTCCCTTCCCTTCCCTTCCCTTCCCTTCCCTTCCCTTCCCTTCCCTTCCCTTCCCTTCCCTTCCCTTCCCCCTTTTCCTTATTTGTTCATTTGGGATTTTTCTGTGTTTGCTTGGTTGTTGTGGATTTTTTCTCTCCTTAACAAAATATTATAGAGAACCACATGCATTTTACCAAACGCTTCCAGAACCAAGGGCCAAACAAAATGCATCCTTGAAAATGCAGGAAAAATAGGAAAAAATGAAAATTACAATTTCAGAGTGCAACAGAGTGTGAAGCAAAGCTGGATTTGTGGAATGATGTTTTCCAAGGCATTTCTGATCAGTTCCAAGAACAGCTTGGGGCTTAATCACTTAATCATCTCATTACATTCATTCTTTTCATACTTTTACTGATATTTTTCTCTTTGTTTCTGTTTTAACTTTGCAAGATTTAGAACGAGGCTTATAGAATTAAAAACTTGGCTTCAGCTCTCATAGAAGCTTCTAGAATGTGATGTTTTTCCTTTGAAAGTCATCAAGCTTGACCTCAGCTTTCTTACCAGAACTCTTAATCCACTTACTGGAAGGAATGAGATATTTCACTGACTTTTATTTTATTGGAGTTTCCACATGTCCCCTCTTGTTTTCTCAGCTGGGCACTTAAGCTGCTTCCCAGGAAGTTGTAAATGTCATTTTGTCACTGTTGCTTTTGGATACTCAGGTTTTTGATAGGATTATTTAGAAGGTATGGACCTTCCCAAGTGTGGTGATGGAGCCAGTGTAATTATGGATTATGTTGAACTGGGAGAGACCTCAAAGCCCATCCAGTTCCACCTGTGCCATGTGCAGGGACACCTTCCACTATCCCAGGTGGCTCCAAGCCCTGTCCAACCTGGCCTTGGACACTGCCAGGGTTCATTCTTCCACCTTGTTCCTTCCTTGTTCCAGCCTGTTCTTCCCACTGTGGGAATTTTGCGTTAAATCTATCATAGCAGACTTCTATGTGTTTGTATCATGAAAAATATAAATGAAAGGTAAAAATGCTGCTGCTGGTGGTGGTGCTGGTGAATGAGTATTCCATAGGGTCAGACTGAGCAAGAGGAAACACTGTTTTGTAGATGGGAAACTCCTGCTGAGTTATGAACACACAAATTCCTACCGTAGTGAGTGGTTGGGTAGCAAAGCCATCAGACTGAGTGAAAAGTCAGGAATAACTTGGGAATCCAGCTGGAGCCCAGCCAGTGCTTTTTGGAAAGACTTTGAGGTATTGCAGAAGCCTCTGCTTTTGATGATAACTGTGTCTTGGACAAGGTAATCCCTCTCAGGGCTGTCTCCTTGATTTCCAGGACACAGCAGAACTTCCTAAAACTGGGAGACATTTTGGGGCAGTTTCCCACTCCTGTTGATTTATGGGAATAAAACATGGCCTTGGTAAAAATGGTGGGAAAATGCACACCAACTGCTGTAATTTGGGCTCCTCATTCACACAAAAACTATTTTCCATATAAAACAGGAATTGGAGTTTTAATAATCTGTATTTTAACAGACCTGAGGCATCCAGGGAATGAACTGTAAAGGTTTTGCCCTCTATTGTGCAAAAAAAAAAAAAAAAAAAAAAAAAAAAAAAAAAAAAAAAAAAAGAGTATGGAAGATGAAGGCTTTGGTGCTGGAAGCCTCATGGAGACAATGTGGGTTTTGCTTTTGTTTAAAGCTGATCACTGAGTTTTTTGGTATTAAAAACTGAAAGTTTAAAAAGAGGCTTATTTTGATGAATTTCCTGTTCTGTGCTCCGATTTCTCCAATTTGTTAAAAAAATTCTTTTAGGATGTAAACCCAATATTTAGTGGAAAACAATAGGAAACAGAAATAATACCAACAAAATTTAAAATTTGGTTTTACACAAATGTTTCAGGGGACCCAATACAACATGAGGGAACTTAGAGTCTTAAGTAACTCAGCTTCTGACTTTTGTCCCAGTACAGGGTAAATTTTCCTCCCAAAGATCTTGTAGAGCTTCTGATGTGTTTTTACCATGCTTTATTGGATAACGTTCTAATCCTGGATGGCCCTCAGATTAAATGATTGTATCAGAGGATTTGTAAAGGAGCAGCAGAGGTTTAGAACCAAAAATCTAAGCCTAACACTAACCCTAGACAATGATCTAACCTCAGATGGCCCCAAGAATAAATGATTGTTTCAGAGGATTTGTAGAGGGAGCAGAAGATGTTCAGAACCCCAACACTAACCCTAATGTTTAGAACCCAAACCCTAAACCTAACCCTAATCCTCAAACCCTACACCCCAAGCCCTAACTCTACTCTAATCCTAAAACTAACCTGCATCCTTAACACCTAACCCTAAACCTAAACCTAACCCTAACCAAAACCTAACACTAACCCTAATCCTAATCCTTAACCTGACCCTAACTTAACCCAAAACCTACCTAACCCTAATCCTTAACACCTAACCCCTAACCTAACCCATATCCAACCCTAAACCCAAATCCTTTTGTTTTTTAGAGTTTCTTTGGAAGCTCTATTATTTCCTTGTCATCTTGGCAACTGGTTGTTTATTAGCTTCTCTCTCTTTCCCTAAACAAGCCCATCAGACATGAGCCCACAGCATTTTTGTGAGTAGAAAAATCCCACCCCACCTGAGGCCTCACCATGCAATGGGAAAAGGCTCCATTCAGTGGGGATTTTCTGCTGAGTTTTCATTAAATTTCATGGTAGGATTCCAGTTAGTTTTCAGCTGGGGCTCAAAGATCTTCTGGAGCTGCTAAAACCTCAGGGAGTTAACACTCCCTACTCCACCAGCACAGCCAACTCGGGCCTGGTTCCTGCTGAAAAATCTGCTGCATCTGTTCTCATGAAACTGAGAATTTTCAAAATGTTTGGTACCAGCTGTAGGTTCTGTTTCTTGTTCTATAACATCAGGTGGGGCTGATGAAATTCAATTATTGGGTGGTACTGAGGAGGAAAGTCCTGCATGAGTCAGTATTTTGAAGAAATTAACTGGATTTTTTTTTTTTAATTTAAAAGAAAACAGTATTTTTCTCATTGACTGTGTATTTTAAAACACCACAGTGAGTGAGGTGGTAAAATCCTTGGGAAGTATGTGATCTAAATGATTGGCAAGTGGGAAAACAGATTTTCTGTTAAAAAATTAATTTATTTAAATCAACCTGTGCAACCAAAGTCATGCACATCACTGGGAGCATAATACCCATGAAATTGCTGCTCACCACAACCAGAACAACACAGGGCCCTCAAGGCTCCTGATTCCCTGTGCATGTGGAGCATTTCAGGGACAGAATTAGGGATGGGAGAAGAGCAAAACAGCTGAAAAAATCTTGGCTGATTTTCCAGCTTGAGTGGCTTTTCCAGCCATGCTAAAATAATGCAAAAGTAAATGTCTCCTCTTTTGCATCAAGCTGATAACTTTATCAGCTTTCACAGTCTTTAGTCTTTGATTACTTCTCCTAGGTGCTAGTTATTATATCCTAGAATCAAAGAATGGTTTAGGATGGAAGGGCCTTAAAGCCCATCCAGTGCCACCCCCTGCCATGGACAAGGACATTTCCATTATCCCAGGTTGGTCCAAGCCCTGTCCAGCCTGGCCTTGGACACTGCCAGGGATCCAAGGGAAGTCACAGCTTCTCTGGGCACCCTGTGCCAGGGCCTCCCCACCCTCACAGGGAACAATTCCTTCCCAAAATCCCATCTAACCCTGCCCTCTGGCAGTGGGAAGCCATTCCCTGTGGATGTCTCTAAACAGTCTCTCCTCCATGTCCATGGGGTTTCTCACAACTGAAGTGTCCAAGCATGAGGGGGACTGTGCCGATTTGGCCAACTGTATTGTAAATAAAATTGGTTATACCAATGTGCCTCTCCATTTATTTCTAATGTAATTGTTGTCTCTAACAGTGGTTAGAACTTAGTGATGCAAGAGACAATGTCCCAAGAACCAATTCTCTGGAAATTACCCAGGAGAACAACTGGCTTTCTGTTCATGAGCTTTTAACAGCATCAAGAAATTGCTTGTTTATTGCAAATCTTGTGTGGATTGTTAGCAGGCCCATCACAGCTGAAATTCAGACTCTTATCTCTCTTGGGTGCTATTTTTTTTTCTTTTTAAACTTTTAGGATAATATATTTTTAAAAACATCTAAGTCCAAAAAAAAAAAAATCACATTTTGGGAGTAAAACCTTCCTGATATGAGGGTACTTTTGGAAAGAAGATCTGATTGCAACAAGCTGAGCCCTGTAAAACAACTTCAAGAGAGATTGGACACCAAAATAACTCTTTTACCTCATGAAACATGGACCCAGCAGAGACATTTAGCTCTGAAGCACCACCCACAGCCAGCCAACACCTCGGGTAATTGCTTGCAAGGCTCTATCCATAAGGGAATTTGATTCTATCACTGCTTTCCTTGCTAACATCCCCCTCTGCTCCAAAGTTGCTAACCACCATTTCATCTCGGATTGTCAAACTAATGAATGTAATTAAGTTAAATTCAGGCTGCCACCTACAGCTGTAGGTGGCAAAGTAATTTTTAAGGAGTTTGTGCCTTTGGTCCAGCACAGCTGAGGCAACTTTTCCTAAAATACCATTGACATCTTCCCTTGGAGGAGGAAAAGCCAGGGTGGGCTTCTTGTGCTGGAGCTCTGCTGAGGGACAGCATTTCTTGTGTGTCTGTCACTCTGATTTTGGGCAAAGGAGGCACTTCAGGCTCAGGATGAAAATGATCTGCAGAGATTTGGTCAGCTCTGAGATTTCCCTGCCGGCTAAAATGTCTTGGGGAGGACAAGGATGCCCACGAGCTGTGAGGGACAGAGCCCTTTGGGGTGTTGGGTGCCTGTAGCCCCTCTCAGCTGGGGAAGGCACAGGGACATCACCTCCTGTCAGCCCATTCCAGAAGAGGACACTGCTTTCACCCTCCTCCCACCAGGGAATGGACAGGATGGATAACAGGATGCTTTACAGCAGGGACATCAGGATGCATGGGAAACTGGAGTTTTGGGGACAGTGACATTGATAAAGTGACGTGATATTTGTGTCAAGAGCAGTCAGGGGGCCCAGGTAATGGAGAACTCACAGTGTTCCCCAGCTTTCTTTCACTGGCATTTAACCTGTAAAAACATGCTCATCTCCAGCTGTATGCTTTGGGTATAAAATGGGAAAAAGGAAGTTTAACAGCCTTCTGCACTTTCTGTTGCCTTCCCATCTGTCAAGGCTTTCTTTTATATGGAGCCTGCTGGCTTATATGAGTCACTGGGGAGGCTCTGCCTTGATTGATGTTGCAGTGTCATAAAGCAGGGTGTGCTCAATCCAATGCTAATAAAAGCTAATGATACAAGTACAACAATAGAAGGTGGGACAATGCTAATGTTATACTTTTCTGAGAGCATAGAAATAAACCTTCCTCAAGTTTTCTACCTCTCAGTGTGGGTTTCCCCCCATCATCTCAAGGTTACATTTACATATTTTTAAATAGTTTGGTATTTGTGCTGAGTTCCTCACCACAGAGGAGGATAGTGGTGCATGTGTGTTTTTTAATCAGTGATTGATTTATTCTCTATGAACCTTTTCGATTGTTGTAGCCACAAAGAAACCCTTCACTTCCATGGAAATCATTCCTGGGTTTTGGTAGCTGAAAATCTGATAATCTTCCTGACTTTAGGATTTAAAACCAAAATGCTGTGTTTTCTCCACAGGAAAATGAGGCAAGGAAGTTCCATCCTGCAGCTGGGAGTAATTCCCAGCTCCTGCCTATTGGCACGATGCTGCACAGACATCCTTCACTTATTGGGTCTGGCAGGGGAGAGGCTTAGCAGAACTTCAGGTGTCAAGCACAATTAGGTGTTAATTAAAATGATCCATTTGCCTGTCCCCCAAGGTCCCCTGCTCCAGTTCAATGACAACATGCAATAAAAATACCGGGGCACGTTCATTTTCCATCTGTCCCTGTGACAGGGCAAGTGCATTTCTGGTGGATCAGTGGGTGACTGTGACAAATCTCCTGTGGCACAGGGAGAGGGAAATCTTGTGATTTCCCCTCTAATAATTCACTTTTTCTTGGGTATCATGTCCTGGGTGCTGGGAGATTCTGCTGAAAGGTGTTCACAATATACAGAATCCAGGAGTAATCAGCATCACACACACCATGTCTAATTGCCACGTAATTAGGGTGATTTTCCATTACCCCACCATAGGGAAATTTTGGCCTCTTGCTTTTCAGAATGAACCAACTTCTTGTCTTACTCTTTACTTTCATTCTTTTCCTTAAGGTTTAAAAACTTTAAAAAATATTTTAAATCCTCTAAACATGAGTATTTTTCTCCTGAGTTGCTAAGCATTGCCATTTGCAATATTTCTTTCCTATGTTTCGATTTTTCTTATCTTCTGTGGCACAAATTCCGATATATTTGCACAGCTTAAAATCCCACCATGCCCACAATCAACATGAATTCAGGGTATGACTCCTATTTAGGAGTAGGAAGTGATCAATTCCTGCTCAAAGCCATAAGAGAAATATTCTTATCTTTCCCACTGGGATTCAAAGCCCAGGAGCAGAAAAAACCCATATGACTTATGTGAATAATCATAATTTGCTGCTTCAGCTGGAGGGTGGATTCCTCAGTACTGATGGGTGACAATTTTTTGTCTTTGGGTCAAAGAAAAGGAGAAAAAAGTTGTAAATGAAGGGGAAAAAATAAGGGAAAAGAAAAAAAAACCCAGTTACAAAACATTTAAAAAAGTAGACTTTGAGCTGGCTTAAATCTGCTTGGTGATATTACAAGCTGAATATTAAGCTAAATTCAGCACATAAATGTATGTTCACCCAGTTCTTTGGTGGGATGGGAGTAGTGGGAGAACAGGAATGACACAATAAGTTTTCCATGACTCGTGTCTGTTTTTATTTTGTTTCCTGAAATCTGTATGTCTCATTTTCTTCCACCTTGAGCACTGCCTTCCAATCTCCACCTCCTTTTCTCACACTGACAGCTTTGTATTCTCCAGGAACCTGCTTTCCAGTCCCACCCTGCTTCCAGCTCCTCCTGGCCTGTGTCTGGCTGGACGATTCACCCACTTCTGCTGTGCCATCTTTCCCCTGCATCTGGATGCACCTCAGTTTGCATCTCCAGCTCTAACTCTGTCACAGCTGATCCATCAGCGTTAATCCAAGGCCATAAATTAATTACAGATTCATTTTGTTCTCAGCTGCCTCCCTTCCACTCGGCATCCCTGGGTCCCTCCTCCCCAGCCACACCAGGGACCTGGCCCGTGAGGTTCCTGTGTCCTTCACCCCATCCCTCTCCCTTTGTACTCTCATTTCCACCAGGATTTCTCCATTCCCAACCACCTATTCCTGATCTAAACCTTCTCGGTGACTTTTTATGAGTTTTGTGCCAAGTAGGGAACTTTTTTGGAGCAGAAATTCAACTCCTGTTGGCACAGCAAATAAAATGGGGAGCATTGAATCCCAGCAGGTGGGAGAAGATGTCATGGCAGTGCAAGACACAGTTGAAAACTTTTGGGGACAAGAACTTAGACATTCAGAACTGTGACAAAGCTGAAGCAATTGTTGCCACTGTAGATCCCAAACCTGTGAATTTTGGAGCTTTTTCAAAGCTGTGGGGTTACAGGCAAATCAAATGTCAGAGAAAGGGAGGAAACTGGGAAATTTTGTGTAGGAAATTCAAGGGGGTGGCAGAGCTGCCAGAGAGGATTGCTCACTTGTGCCTTTGGTGTTCCTTTCCACCTGGGCATGGTTTTGCATCAGGGTTACAGGAAATTAGATGGAATGCATCACTAATAAGTGAATTTTCCCTGCTGTCAGCCTGATGTTGAGGTGATAAATACTGGCAGAAGAGGAGACAGAAAAAAATTCCGAAGTGTTAATTAGGCCTTGCTTTGTTTACCCCAGAAAGTCTGCAATGTTAAAAGAGACTGAAGGGAGCCAGGAAGTCAAATCCATGATGGAAGATGGGTGTCAAAGTGCTTCTGTGTGAAATTTGTTTCCCTTTTGTGTTCAACAAAACAGAAACTTTTATGAGAGTGTTTAAAAAGTAGAAAGGATGGACCAAATGATCTGTCCCTGGATCCTTGGCAGTGTGCAAGGCTGGGATGGATGGAACTTGGAGCAACCTGGGATAGTGGAAGGTGACCCTGTCCATGGCAGGGGGTGGCCCTGGATGGGCTTAAAGGTCCCTTCCAACCCAAACTATTCTGGGATTCTGGGATTTTATGACTGGTGAACAGAGATAATCTCTGAAATTATTCAGGAATAAGGTATCAGGGCAAATTAATATGCAAGACAAGTCTGATATCCTGACAAAAAACATCTTTGAGTGAACAACTGTTCACCAAATGTTTACTGCTGGGAACAAATCACAAGGTAAAAGATGGTCAAAAGCCACCAAAATAAATCCAAATTACATCAGTAGGAGAAACTTCAATTTACTTTAGTGTCTGATGCTTAGGAACAAACACTGATGAAGGAGGAAACGCTTGAAAATCTTTATGAAAATCAGTTCTGTACGAAATTGCCTTCTTTGGAGCGTCTCTCATCTGTGTGTTTGTGTTAGGATTAAAATTTTGCCTTTTTTCTCTGTTTTCCTTTTTTTTTTCCTTTTTTTTTTTTTTTCTTGATCAATCATAAGATGCAAGAACAACCACATCAGCAGTTTTGTCAGCGGAGAACTAAAGAAAATATTCAAACATGTACTTAGCCTCAGCCTCGATGATATTTGAGGGTAGTTACAAAGGCTTTTCAGGGAGAAATCCGATGCAATTAACCAGCTTCCGATCTGCCTTATCAGCAGATCATATTTGTGTGTGCAGACAAATGCTGACACACAGCTCTGGAAGTTTAGTGAGTTTACTGCTAGACTGAACCGAAGAGATTAAAAAGGCGTTTGAGGCAGAATCTGCAAAATGAGCCCGTTGATGAAACAAGAATGAGTTCAACTCTCACACTTCATCAAACAGATGAAGGTGCTGAGATCTACAAGGGAGATGGAGAGGGACTGCTTACAAGGGCCTGGAGTCACAGGAGAAGGGGGAATGGCTTCCCACTACCAGAGGACAGGGTCAGATGGGATATTGGGAAGGAATTGTTCCCTTTGAGGGTGGGCAGGCCCTGGCACAGGGTGCCCAGAGAAGCTGTGGCTGCCCCTGGATCCCTGGAAGTGTCCAAGGCCAGGCTGGACAGGGCTTGGAGCACCCTGGGCTAGTGGAAGGTGTCCTGCCCATGGCATGGGATTGGAAAGATGATTTTAAAGTTCCCTTCCAAACCAAACCATTCTGGAATCCCTTGATCCCATGATCCAGCAGAGCTGGTTCACTGATACCACAGGAGTCATTCCTGCTTTCAGGGAATATTTAAGAGTCCCCTTTTTGATAACAGTGGTTCTAATTTAATTTTTGATTATTTCTGTATTCACTTTAACTCTGCAGACAGCTGTGCAGTCACTCCTGCTCCCAGACACCATCCTGGGCCGGGTACCTCCAGTTCCCCCAGACTCATCACCCCAAAGCACAAAATCTTTTACACTTCCTGTGAGCCTTGGACAACAAAGTTGTCTCTCTTTGCCTTGGTGACACTCGAGACTGTTGTCACAAATTAATTAAAGGTGTGACATGAACACATTAATTAAACCCCATGAACACCTGCATGAATCCTCTCAGTCATAACTCATATCCCGTTAAATTGCTTTTGCATAATAACAGACCTACTTTGGGACTGGGCAGACCTGAAAAGGGGCCTCCTGAAGGTAGCCAGGAAAAACCCCCTCCCTTGCAGGGGCTTTGGCTTGGCCACGGCCTTGGAACGGGGCCCAACCCCATCAAAAATGATGAGAATGTTTTAAGCACACTTGGGACAAGATAATTTCAAATGAAGGTGACACTTGTGGTCTGAGGCAGCCAGTGAAACACCATGATTTGGAGAGGACTCTGCTCGGGGACTGAAGATTTAGTGGCGTGTCAAGCTCAAAGTCAACACAGCAGAATTTAATGCTGTGTAAATGGGAGCCAAAGACAAAGCCCTCGTGAATCCATGGGATAGATGAGCACATCTCCCACAGCTGCCCTCTCCAGCATCAGGGCTTTGCTCAGAAATAACCATCATTCCTAGCAAAAAGAAAACACTATTGATTTTCAGTCCTCACTGAAGCTTTCTGAAGTATTTTTTACATGAGAGAAAGACTTTGCAGTTTTTAAATTAAAATTCTCTTTTTTCCTTTTTTTTTTTTTCCCTTAAAAATCTGGTCAGGTGAAATTGTGAGCACAGGCAGAATTTGGATGCTTTTCAGACTGATCCTTGAACAAAGGAGTAAGTAAGAAATGGCTAATCCATGCCACACAAAGACCTGCAGGGCCCCAAACAGCTGGAATGTCTCTGACAGTCAGTGACACTTCTCCTCACAGGGCTGCTCTGCCAGAGCCTCACTGAGCTCCTCTCATGGAATGCTCTGGCTGCTTTAACTGCGTGTTGTGATTTCACCTGGCAGCTTTCAGCTCTCCCCAGCAGCTGAAGGGTGTGGATAAAACATGAGAAACACTGCAAGAAAACAAAGCTGTCTCTTGTAATATCCGAGAATGTTTTTCAGGTGAAGTTTCTGTGATGCTTTAGCGCAGCAGCGCTTGGTGAAAGTGGAGAGGTGTTTTATTTATAAGTTTCAATGAAGTTGAGGTTTCTTCTTCCTCTTTCTTATAAACTAGACAGTCTCAGGAGTAAATAACATCCCGTGCTAGGGAAGTGCCTCTTCAAACCAGGGCATTCATACTGGTATGTATTTTTCATCCATTTTTTAACATGTGTGATGCACATTCTCTGTTTCCTTTCAACCAGACTTCTCTCTTGCACCTGTCTTTCATTTCAGAGACATCCTATTTTCCCCATTTTCACATCTATGTAGTGTCTGTCTGAAAAGGCTGAGTTCACATTAGCTCAAAGCATGTTGACTTTGTTCCTGGTCTTTCACTACACAAAAATTGTTAAACTTTCCTGCAAACACACTAATTATCACTGGATGTAATTATTTTTAAATCAGATGTCATTTATTCTGATTTTGGTTTGATCAGGAAACAGTTTCAACAAATTGCTTGGAGGATTGATTTCAATTAAACTTATTTTTGAAAAACTTTAATCAAAAAATAATCCTTGATTAAAAAAACAAAGAACTAAGCAAGCTAAATGCCTGTAGAGTTTAAACAGTCTCAGCAGTTCTCAGGGCTGGGAAGACTTGCCTCATTTCCAGGTTTTCTTGCTTTCTTTTTCTTACTGAAAATAAAGGAAAAGAGAGAAGAGCTGAAATGACAAGCCTAAGTGCCTATTTGTTGATGCTTCCATTTTCTTGCTATGCTACAGAAAAAAAAAAGGAAAAAAAGACTCTTATGGAGTCTTGTGGCAAGAAGCCCTTTAAAATGAAGCTAAATTAAGTTGTTTGAAATGTGACCTTGGGCAAAATGCTTCAGTTTTTCTCATCCCCCTTCCATTCCCCCCACCTCAATGCTGCTCCCGTTCATAGAGCACAGCTAATTTAGAGCATCTGCCTCTGAACATGATGAGGTTGTTATGGAGAGAACTGCTGTGCTGGGGGATATTTCTGTGGAAAAGAAGAATCCTTCATCTGTTTGATGGAGGCTGCAAGGTGTCTGTGCCAAAGAGCTGAACCCCAGCACAGCCAGTTTGCTGGATCTGTTGGGAGTCTGAGGGATGACAAACCCAGATCTGCTGGGCCAGAGATTGCCGTGGACACCACAGGGAGAGTGGGAGGATGAAAGCTGGACCAGGGGCAAAGAGATAAGGAGAGACAGCAGGAAGCATTTAAAGAACTTGAAAAACTTATGAGGTAGAAGGTTCTGGGGGGTAGGAGCCTTCCCATGGGAGGCTGCTGATTAATTTGGGATCTGTTCACAGCAAAAATGCTGGGGTATTGGGCTGATTTGGAGGGGAGTGTCTCCATGGCAGTGTTTTTCTGTCTGACTGGTTACAGAAGAAAGAGAGGACTGAGGAACTCTGCTGTTGGCACCAAGCTCACCTTGATGCTTTGGAAACTCCATTTACACCCAGAGGCAAAGCTGAAGTAGACCCGGAGGATCACCTTGTTTTGGGGGCTGCATTAGTGGTCATGCACATCTGTGCTGGTGAGTCAGCCTGCTGCTGAGGGTGACTCAGGTGTCAGGATGAATCCAGGTTCTTCTTTCTCTGGACATCCAGAGAAAGCAAAGCCAGGGTAAGTTTGACTCATTTGTATTCCAGAACTCTTTCCCAGACTGCAGCCCTGATGTCTGAGCAAACCTCAACTCACTGAGGAGAAAAGCTCAAAGTTTTGAAAAGAAAGTGTGTAATGAATGTTTTCCAAAAGCAGGGACAGCAGGGAGCACAGCTCTACAGAAAGGCAGGAATCCACCTGAGTAGGTTCGTTCCCAGTGTTTTGTGTGAAGCATGAATGAGCTCTTCCCCTTTCACAGATCACTTCAATGCCTCTCATCTTTCTCTTTCCACCCAAAGAGAAAAAATCTCCAAGATCAACTTTACAGAGGTTGGTAACACTCACAAACTTTTATCTTTCCTAGAATCAGGAGGAAACAGAAGTCTGAACTTTCTTTACAAATGTATTTTAAGAACTTGTTTTTACTCTTTGTCTTCCCAAGTTTTATAAATAGACCATATTATCAATTTTATGGGGTTTTTTTTTCAGAAAGCAAACTTCCCATTGTTGCTATGCATTTCTTGCTAAGCTCTGTCTATTCTTACCCTATCTATTGTCTTCCACAGAAGTTTGAAAAGTTTTGGAGCTCTGACTTCATTTTCAGTATGTCATTTCCTGGTGCTGTGATGGCATGAGAGGAAATCTCTATGCCCAAAACAGACTCAAAGCAACCCAAAGCTGTCCAGACTGCAGAGAGGCTCCAAACCTGGTAACCTAATCATCTGGTGCCTATGGGGGCATTCTGACTCAGGGTGGACCTACAAGGTTATGATTTAGAACACACAAGTCTCACTCTGCAGTTTTAAATGCAGAGTGCAGTCAGAGCCCCCCAGTAGAGTCAATACCTACAAGCTTAGGGAAGTCTAAGCCTGTTACACTGATGCCATCTATTTTTATTTATGTTTGTTTCCCTTGTATCTCCGTTTCATTTATTTTTCACAAAGTGGTTCCTCTATCTGTTTGTCTGAGATATCACATTTCTGCTAAGTCCAATTATTTGTGTGCATTTCTTTTCCTGCCATAGTTCTGTCCTCCCTGGTTTTGATCTCTTGCAGGAACACACACTTTTATTCCTCTCCTCGCTGGGAAAAAAACTGTGCCTTAGAGCCACCAGACAGTAATTATGTGCACAGTGTACCATTTTCTCTTGCATTTAGAGTAGTTGCAGTGGTAAATAATATTTTATTTCTCTTTAGTATTCAGAGAGCAGAGAGGATGAGCCAGGCGTGGCCAACCTTGGGTGATGGCAGATCAGAGGGCAGACATGAGGCTTCCAGTGCCCTGTTAACCCCATGAGCCAGCAGCAAACCCAAAAGAACTTTGCCAATCTCCCCATTCCTCCTGGACAGCATCTCACTGAATGAAAGTATTTCTGAGTGCAAAGTGGGTCTGTGACATGAATACAGCCAACACACCTGCCCTCTGAGCTCACGTGAATGCATGAGTTTGCAATTTCATGTTTGAAGTGGTTAAAACGGGTGAAAACAGCCAAATTCCAATTACATTTCAGGCAAAAAGCCTGATTAAGCTCTGTGTTTTCTGCTGTAGTAATGTTGCAGCGGCCCTCTCATTAGAGGGTAGAAATTACCTGAGACACAGACTTCTTGTTTACCGCAGCATGAAAAAGGTCCTGGTTTATTCCTCGTTACAGCTCAGCCATCCTGACTCCAACCATTCACTGACTCTGGCTGCAGCAAGCTCCTGCTGTAGGTTTCCCTTGCAGCCTCTGACTGCAGGGATCAGTGTGCAGGGATCAGTGTGCAGGGATCAGTGACTGCAGGGATCAGTGCCCGCAGGGATCAGTGCCTGCAGGGATCAGTGCCTGCAGGGATCAGTGCCCGCAGGGATCAGTGTGCAGGCTGTGCCTGCAGGGATCAGTGCCTGCAGGGATCAGTGACTGCAAGGATCAGTGTGCAGGGATCAGTGTGCAGGGATCAGTGTGCAGGCTGTGCCTGCAGGGATCAGTGTGCAGGGATCAGTGTGCAGGCTGTGCCTGCAGGGATCAGTGTGCAGACTGTGCCTGCAGGGATCAGTGTGCAGGGATCAGTGTGCAGGCTGTGACTACAGGGATCAGTGTGCAGGGATCAGTGTGCAGGCTGTGACTACAGGGATCAGTGTGCAGGGATCAGTGTGCAGGCTGTGACTGCAGGGATCAGTGTACAGGGATCAGTGTGCAGGCTGTGACTGCAGGCTTTACCCAGCTAGACTGTGACTGCAGGGTCCAACAACAGGCCCTGACTGCAGCCCCAGACTGACCTCACAGCAGGGATTCTCTCTCCCTCCAGATCCTTCCTTAAGGTCCTTCCCTAACTAGCCAACCTACACTTTTTATCCCTCTTTTCTTTATTGGATATAGCTATGACTCATCAGGGGTGTGGCTATTTTGGGTAATTAACACAGATGTGACTCATCAGGGTTGAGGTCGCCTGTAATCCCTTCTCCTACACAGTAAAACCTGTGAAATACAAAAATTCCCAAGAGGCGGGACACATAAAAATGCTGCTTCTTGTTTATTTGCTTGGTGTGACAGCACAATTTAGAGTGGGCTGCGCTGAGCCAGGGTGGAACAAAAGCTTTGCCTCCCTACCCTGCTCCTCTGTGCATCTTCCAGCCCTGTTGTGGATTTCATAATGGACCTGGAGATAATTTCAAGCTCCCATTGATCCGAGAATCAGACAAGCCAGAGCAATGATGAAGCAGGCGGTAAAATTCTGGCATGCGAGGGAGAAGATGAGAACTTGCTCATGCAGAGAAATTCCCCGCTCCCAGCAAACTTGGAAATCTGGAGTTTGTTCTTCACAGGCCTTTGTACAGCGAAAATAAATGATCCCTTCCATTTAAACCCCACGTCTTTGGGTGAGCTTTGTCTCACACTATGAAAATACCAGCTGGCTGACATTAAAAAACCTGAAAAACTGAAATGCCATGGCAAATCTTTGCCGCTCCAATTAATATTTTCCCATAACTGTAAAACAAGAAGTTAGTTGTTAAAATTACATGAACAATACTGGCAGCAAATGTTTGTTTCCCAGAGAAGCTGTGGCAGCCCCTGGATCTCTGGAAGTGTCCAAGGCCAGGTTGGATGGGGCTTGGAGCAAGCTGGGAGCGTGGAAGTTGTTTCTGCTTGTGGCAGGGGATTTGAACTGGATGGGCTTTAAGATCCCTCCCAACCCAGGCCATTCCAAGGTTCTGTGATACTGTGACTTGTTGGCTTTGTAGTCATGGTTGTTTCCACACTTCACTACAAGAAAAGTTTGTCATCATTTATTTATTCTTACTTCACCTCACCTGCCATGTGTTCCTTATCCTGCCACAACATCCTATGCTGTCTTTGTGTCCTGGCTTTTTGTGCAGCTCTAACAACTGTTTAAAAGTGAGGTTTTTCACTTCTCACACCATCCTCCCTCCTTCCTCCTACTCTATTTTAGTGCAAACTCCTTCTGCAAGAAGGAGGAAAAGAAATTGAGTAGAAAATTTGTTTTTCAGTTTTCAAAGACAGACACCAAAAGCTTTATAAAACAATCAGAAAGGAATGAAAGGACAGCCTGCCTTTGGAGAAGCTTTATTACACTGGGGAAAAAACCCTGCCTTATGCAATTTTCTGTAGAGTGATTCCATGCTGTCCAATTTGCCTGCTAACATTTTAATTGGATAATCCTACAAATGCTCAAGAACTGATCTGACTGCTCAAATAGCTTGAGTTCAAAACTGTAGTGTTGTGGAGGTCTCTTGGCCTTACAGTTGGGCAAATGAAGGAAAACTTTTCTCTGCATGTCTTTAGCTGGATTTTCTATGATTGTCTGTGGCTTTTTCATGCCTGTTGACTACTGAAGGTCTGAGAGAAGGAGGTGGCTTTTCCTGCGCTCTTTAGAGATTCCTCCTTGGATAAACTCCAGATTACTGTGTTAGGTAGGAAAAAAGTGAAGCTCTCCCAAGTTCAATGACTTCTGAGGAACTGCAAGAAACTGAGCAACTGACCTACTCTGCTTGGGTTTGGCCATAAAATTAAGTTTAATTTCAAAACCTTAGAAGAAAATACATGATTCAGAAATATTTTTACCTTTCTAGACTTTTTACCTGATACCTGATTTATCATAGAATCATAGAATTGCCTGGGTTAGAAGGGATCTTAAGACCCATCCAGTGCCACCCCCTGCCATGGGCAGGGACACCTTCCATTAGCCCAGGTTACTCCAAGCCTGGGCTTGGAGCATCCAACCTGGCCTTGGACACTGCCAGGGATCCAGGGGCAGCCACAGCTTCTCTGGGCACCCTGTGCCAGGGCCTCCCCACACTCACAGAGGAAAAATCCTTCCCAATATCCCATCTATCCCTGTCCTCTAGCAGTGAGAAGCCATTCCCCCTTGTCCTGTCACTCCATCCCTTGTTCTGCCACTCCATGGTTCCTGTTGGCTCCTTCTGGAAAGGCACAATTAGATCACCCCAAAGCTTCTCCTTTCCAGGCTGAACAATCCCAATTCTCTAAGACTGACTAAACCCTGTGGTACAACACCAAACCCCCAAACTGCTGCTGAAATCTGCTGGTGGATACATGTAGGTTTTTTTTTCATTCTGCTCCATCGTAGTCGCACTCCAAAAAGCTGCAAAAAATGAGCCAAATAATTCAATGTTAATAATTGAGAGGAAAAAAACATTATAATTTTGGGTGTATACACATATGCCAGCTGGGAACACAGTTTCAGCTCTGGATGAACCAATGGACAAAAAGCCACATGTGGGCTACTGGATTCAGCACCCTCTGCTGCATCTGGCTGCTTCCTTTTTGGGGAGGAACACGCTAAATCAATAAAAAGTAGCCTTTTGTATGTCAAACCCCACCTATCAGTCTTGCTCAAGGTTAGGATTGAATTCCTTTATTTAGAGTATTCAGTGGGGTTTGCTGGATCTGCACCTCAGTGTAGTTCATCCTATATAATAAAATAAGTGTAATTACAGCTGTAAATCACTTTATTAGTTCCTCTGCACACCAGCCAGTATGTGACATAGTAAAAACATCTGCTTGCAGAGATAACACATGTCCAGGTCTGCTGTTATTTTTTGTACTGTTATATATTTAATTCTGAGTATTTTTCTTTCCTGTTTTGGCAGCTGAACAGGGAGGTAACCCAGTTTGTGATGATGTGTTACTGACCCAGCTAAGCCTTCTGCTTCAGCCACGACTGGTGTCTAGCCAGGATCCTACCAACTGCTTTGTTTTGTAAGTGCTAGAGAAATCTGCCTCTTTTTTCTGTCTGACCAAAATATGGGCTTAATGAGTCTGGGATAAAGGAATAAAGAGCTGGGAAACCCTGCAGCTCCAAGTCAGTGCCTCAAGCCCAGGGGCTGATTGTGCACCTCTGCAAAGCATGTGTGACCCTACAGACCCCTCCCTTTCCTGAAGGTGACAGATACTGGGCTTCTCTTCATTGCAACACTGCAGGTTTGTAAAATTAAAACCCCCAAGGGTTTTATTTACCTCTCAGAAAACAATCTGGGTTCTTAGCCCTGAGAAGTCTCATTTTCTAGGATAGTGAATTCCATGGAGGGGTAAGCTGACTGCCCAGGACTAAACTACACCTGGTGGGAGATGAAACTCCTTTTCTATCCCTCTGGAAATTTTTTTTTGTGAGTCCTCAGCACAGACATCAATAACAACAGCTGCCAGCTCCCTTGCAGGGCTCTTCCAAGGGCTCTGCCTCTCTCCAGGCCTTTACAGATAGGGAATTACTTTGAGAAGCTGGTAGTTAAGCTACTGAAAGATGGATTTGAACAGGAGCTCTGTGGCTATGTGTGTTCCCAGATTTCTGTGAATATCAGAGAAAGCTGGTGCCACATGAGGAAGAGCCCAGAATGTTTAATTACTCATTTATTTAGTCTTGTGCATTGTTTGCCTCCAGAGATCCTGAAATCCACTGCCATGGTCAGACACAGGCCTCAATACCACAGAGGTTATGCACAATTTCTGATAGTTATCTCCCTGTTAAAAGGCTTTAACTTTCCTTCCCCTTCCCCTTTTCCCCTTCCCCTTTTCCCCTTCCCCTTTTCCCCTTCCCCTTTTCCCCTTCCCCTTTTCCCCTTCCCCTTTTCCCCTTCCCCTTTTCCCCTTCCCCTTTTTCCCTTCCCCTTTTTCCCTTCCCCTTTTTCCCTTCCCCTTTTTCCCTTCCCCTTTTTCCCTTCCCCTTTTTCCCTTCCCCTTTTTCCCTTCCCTTCCCTTCCCTTCCCTTCCCTTCCCTTCCCTTCCCTTCCCTTCCCTTCCCTTCCCTTCCCTTCCCTTCCCTTCCCTTCCCTTCCCTTCCCTTCCCTTCCCTTCCCTTCCCTTCCCTTCCCTTCCCTTCCCTTCCCTTCCCTTCCCTTCCCTTCCCTTCCCTTCCCTTCCCTTCCCTTCCCTTCCCTTCCCTTCCCTTCCCTTCCCTTCCCTTCCCTTCCCTTCCCTTCCCTTCCCTTCCCTTCCCTTCCCTTCCCTTCCCTTCCCTTCCCTTCCCTTCCCTTCCCTTCCCTTCCCTTCCCTTCCCTTCCCTTCCCTTCCCTTCCCTTCCCTTCCCCTCCCCTCTCCCTTTTCCCTTTTTGTTCATTTGGGATTTTTATCACTAGGAGCTGAATATCTCACATCAATTAAATAAAAACAGGAATAAAAAGCCTTGTTTGGAGAAGTGTTGACGTAATTTCTGCAAGTTCTCTATTTGAAGAAGGGAAGTATCCTTCAGACAGAAGGGCAAACCAAGCAAGAGTGGAAAATGATTTTAAAAGGACAGAGGAAGCCACTCCATCTTCAGGAGCTGAAATGGTGCATCAGATTTTGAGTTTTCCTTGGTAATTATTCAACTGTAACCTTCTCAATGCCTTGTCACTTCTTAATTTATTCTGTATTGTAAACACCTGCAGGCGCAGATGGCTGAGCTATTCTCTAAAGCTTTGGCTATTTTGCACTGCTAAAATGAGGTAGGGCACTGGTGCAATACAGATTAGGGTTGTTGGGGAGATCTGATGGAATATTCACACTTCCACATGTTTGCAGACAGGAGGATGATCCTTTATGAGTCTGTCCCAGCAAACTGGCATAGAATCCTTCAGCATCCCTCTTCCCTTAGGTAATACCTTCTGGTGACTGAAGTTATATGACTGAGTTATTCTTTGTTAATATTTTATTTTAGTTTGTTTTTTATTTTTATGCTGGCTTTGGGGTAGCAATATTGCTCTGGGCCAAATTTTGCTTTCCGTGTTTCCACAATTTCAGGCAAGGCAGCAGGACTCTGATTCTCATTATATCCCTGGCCTCTGTTACGGAGTAATGGAATCACGGGATGGTTTGGGTTGGAAGGGAACTCACAGCCCATCCAGTGCAGGGACACCTTCCACTAGCCCAGGTTGCTCCAAGCCCCATCCAGCCTGGCCTGGGACACTTCCAGGGATGCAGGGGCAGCCACAGCTTCTCTGGGCACCCTGTGCCAGGGCCTCAGCACCCTCACAGGGAACAATTCCTGCCCAATATTCCATCTAACCCTGCCCTCTGGCAGTGGGAAGCCATTCCCCCTGTCTTTTTACTCCTGATGAATTGTCCCTCCCTGGCTTCCCTGTAGCACCTTCAGGTCCTGGAAGATGCTGTGAGGTGTCCACATAACCTTCTCTTCTCCAGGATGAGCATTCCCAGCTCTCCCATCCCAGTTCCATATGGGAGGTGCTCCAGCCCCCTCAGCAACTCCACGGCCTCCTCTGGACTTGCTCCAACAGCTCCATGTCCTTGTGTCTGGGTCACCAGAACTGGACACAGTGCTCCAGGTGGGGCCTCACCAGGGCAGAGCAGAAGGGGAGAATCTTCCATCTTAGCAAACAATGTTTAATGGATCTGTTGCATTTTCTGATAAGTAAAATGAGGGGGGAAAATCAATTCCCATCATTTGCCACAGGCAGCCCTTGGAGGCTGTGACCTGAGTTCCAGAAGAGCCAGGCAGGATGGACTTGGATCTTTACTTGTGATGGACATGGCTGCAGCATGGAGAACAACATCGATTTCTGTTACCTTTATCACTGTGCTCATCACAATCAAATCTCTCTCCATGCACCAAGGGCAGAGAAAAAGGGGATTAAAAGTCACTTCTGACCTCCACCAGTCAACTCCCTGGATTCCTTAAGAATACTCATTTTCTCCCCCTGGGAAATATGCCCTGTATATGGATTAAAAAGAATGGACAATTTATTACAACAACAACAAAAATTTGATCAAAATTGTATTTTCAGCAAAAATAACAAGATGTTGTGGGTTTTGCCTAACATATTTACATTATTTTATTAAATTACTCAAAACTAGCTGATGGTTTATGAAGCCACTGAAAATAATGTCTTTAATACACAGTAACCATCTAAGAATAAGGAAAAAACCTCTATTTTTTCACAGATTAGAAGTACATTGTGTTTATTATGCTAATTTGGGGATTGAAGACAGCAAATTGAAGTATCATTTTTCCAGTTCATTAAGATTTGACTTTTGACTACTGCTCTGCGATTGATTAGTTTAATTATGCAGATACCAAATGTTCTGAAGGCCATGAACATGGCCACATTCTACCTATGATAAAATGTGCTGTTGGAAATGGTAATGAGAGTTTTTCTAGAGAGGGAACTGCTCCATTTGGCTGGAAGTCTGAAATCCACCATCTCTTCTTGTCAAGGCAAGCCATCGTGGTATCCTGTAATTAATACATGGAGCATACATGTTCTTTGAGTGATGGAAATTACATCTAAAGTGACAATTAGCCTCCACCACAAAGCAAGACTTTCACACTCCATTAACAATAAAATTAGGAATAGCATTTTCTCAGCATAATCCATGATCATTATAAAGCCATCCATGGGGATCAAGAATTGTGGTTGTTATTGAAATGTATCATTATAACAAGGGTAATGATTGCAGTATTCATCCAGCTGTAGCCATCAGTTGCTCTTTTTTGCTCTGATTTGAGAAGGAAAAATCTGCAATTAAAAAGCACATAGTCACAGAAAGTCACTGCAATCATTTTTGTGCCACTTCTGCGCTTTAGAACTTAATTTTCCAGAAAGTTCAAGAAAGAGGCAGAATAAACACAGTTTGGTTTTCTAAAGGAAATGAATGACAATTCAAGCTCTATGTAAGTTAATTGATGGGTTCCAGCATGTGAACCTAGATGTTAAATGAAACAATGTAAACATTTGACTAATCATCATCTCTCTTTTCCTTTCCTTGCACTCCTGGTTCTCAGAGGATGACTCATGTAATGACATCACTCCATATTTTTAAAAACAAATCCAATCTTGGTCAAGGCTCAGCATCAGAAGGGACACACATTGATGGTGGTGCAGAACCACCATTGGACAAAGGAACTCTTCTGTGAATCCAACACATGATCCATGCCTGGATCTTTCATCACACAGTGAAATTTGTGTCTTGGTTCTTTCTGTTGACTGGCTGCTGAGTTCATTCCCACGGCACCTCAGCACCTTCAGGAGAACTTTCTACCGAGATTGATCTGGCAGACCTTGTGCAGATATTGGAAATCTCTAGTGTGATGCCATGGGTTATGTACCCAGATGTTTCCTCATTCACTTTGTCTTTATTTTATTCAAATATTATCAGTGCAGAAGATCATGACCTTCATAGAATCCTCATAGTACCGTGGAGTGGCCTGCCTTGGAAGGGACCTTAAAGATAATCCAGTTTTCCTCTGCCATGGGCAGGGACACCTTCCACTAGCCCAGCTTGCTCCAAGCCCTGTCCAGCCTGGCCTTGGACACTTCCAGGGATCCAGGGGCAGCCACAGCTTCTCTGGGCACCCTGTGCCAGGACCTCACCACACTCACAGGCAAAAATCTTTTCCTTATATCTGATTTCAGTCTAATTTCAATTTTTCTAACTTCTCTTTTATATCTAATTTCTCCCCTCTTTCAATGTGACACCATTCCCTCTTCTCCTCTCACTCCATCCTTGTAAACAGTCTCTCTCCACATTTTCTGTAGGTTCCCTTAAGTCACTGGAAGGCCACAACTAGGTCACCCCTACACTTCTGCAGGCTGAACAATTTCAATTCCCCTAGCAGCAGGACTGTTCCATTCCTCTGGTCATCTTGATGTCTCCTCTGGACTTGCTCCATCAGATCCATGCCTTTCCTGTGCTGGTGCCCCCTACTCTGAGCTCCCCAGCTGTTTTTTCTGGTGTTTCTTTTGACCAGTCCCCTTCAAGTTGGATAGTTTCCATTTTATTGTCCAAATCCCTTTAATCCCAGCAGTTCCTTTCATTTTACACCATTAACCTTAAACTGATGGCTCACAAATCTGTCTCCAGACAGGGTATCTTTGACATGGAGGACAGCCCAGTTCAGGTGACCAAAAAACTTTTCATCCTCCATATCTTAATCATTTTAATCATTAATCATAAAGGTGTTCAAACTGAACATCAGTTGTTAATCCTACAGAGTCTGGTTGTAGGTCCTTATACAGGAAAAATAATTGTGTTTAATTTCAACCTTAAATTTCTTGGCTGTCAATGAAGTGTGAGTGCACTGACTGTGCACCCTCGTGTCACAGGTGTTTTCACAAGCTTTGCAGGGTCCCTGTGTCTTTGTGCTTCATCCTCTTAGCTCTACAAAATCCCTTTCCTGGTCACCAGAACAACCTGCCTGAGAGCTGCTGAGCTCCCCTGCCTCAGTGAATGCATCCTGGAAAGGCATTTTGCAGATTTTGGGTAGTTACACCAACCAGCACTGGGAGAAACTGGTTTTGTTGACACAACATCTGGGGTTTGTGCGTAATGGGGACACGTTACTGAGATTTCAGCTCCTGCCATACAATTAATAGCCTTGAACATATGTTTTATGGGGACATTTCCAACAACCTTTGCTGGATAACAGGGATGTTTAAAGGATGTTCCCTTCCTGCCTGCGTTCAGCTGAGGTGCAGCTGCAGTTCTGAGGGGTCAGGTCTGGTGGTAAATGCTTCACTTGGGTTTTACGGCTGTGTTTGCTGATGTTTCCTGGCAAACAGGAAATTAGGAGAGGCAGCAAAATCCTGAATACATTTAATTCCTCCCATCTAAACCAAATAAATTCAGACTGCAAATCAGGTATACATGTGTGTATTTCTAGTAGCAGAGCAGTCACGTAGCAAAAGTAATGCCATTTTCCCTGTTGCTGTCAGGGCTTTTGGATTTTGTGTTGGAGAAAATTCCTGAAAAGTATCCTCTAGAGGAAAATCAGGAAATTTTTCTTGTACAAAAAGTCATGCTAGTTGATTGCACCTGTTCTTTCTGGCCTGACTGGTTTTTAAATGGATTTATTTTATGTTAATGGGGATCTTGGGACCTTTACTTCTTTTAAGCATATAAAGCATATAGGATCAGCCCTGGAGCCAAAGTTTGTGATTCCCCTACAACATTGGAATTCAGAGCAAAAAAACAGTGATTTTTTTGTTGTTGTTGTTGTTCCCAGTGAAATAAGTACAAGTAGATAATGTTACATTTTGGGGCAGTTCAAAATGTTTTGAAATGTTGTTTTTTCCTGCAGTTATTTACCCCTTTAACTATATTTTTCAATTTAGATATATTTTTAGATGAACCATAGTTCACTCTGTCATATTTCAGAATGAAACAAATTTTTATTTTAAAAATTAGGCACCAAACTACTCCCTTGCCCTGCTTATTTCTTGGAATTTGTTAGGGCTCCTATTTATTGCAAATAACTAAAAATAAACCAGTTTTGTTAGCACTTTAAAATTTACAACTTTTTTAAGGGATGATATTTTTTCTCATTGTCCATTTGGACTGGGTGGAGTGGTAAGGAGAATTTACCTACATCACATATTCAGTATTTTTTTTATAGAAACTTAATTAATCTTCCAGTGGCTTCAGTATGGGGCAGCTAGGGGGTTGTTGCATTGCAAGTGAGATTTTTTTCCTTTGAATAATGCAGTATAAATTACAAAGTGTGGAGTATTCATCCTGTGCTCCCTGCCCAGGTTTCCCCTGCTCACTTTCCATCTGACAATATTTACAAAGTAAAATTCTATTTCAGTCAGTAAACAATATTGCTGCTAATAGCTTGGACTGCAATCCCATAAAGAGCTTAAGCATATGGATAATATCTGCTGGAGTTAATTGAGCTGCTGGCATCATTGGCATGACAGACACACAAAGGCCTGAGAGCAGGAGCTTGGCACACTCCTCTAAGTTGTTCTGGGGTGTGAGATTCCCACTGGAATGGGATCTGGGGACCATATCCCTCACTCACCACCTGATGCTGGCTTCAAGATCCCTCTTTTGGGATGATTCAGCCTGACATGGCTCCCTCCTCAAGGAGAGTCATTAAATTATTAAAATTGTTCATTCTTGTAGCCTGGTAGGGCCCTCATGGGCACCCCTGTGGACATCCTCAGTCTTAAAATCATGGTGAACCTTAGGGAGGAGGGAAACCCAGGTCACTCCCTGGCATCACTGGTATAATCATCTCTCAAAGCTGATACCTTTTTCTTTGTGTGAATTAGGTGGAAAAGGCTGAATGGCCAGAAAACAGGGAGAATTATGTTGGAACCACTTTTGAAACTGTTTTTAAGCTCTATTTTAGACAAGTCAAGCTGTGTTTGAGCAGACCAGTTCTGGCCATGCAAATGGGGCTCCAGGGTGTTGCTGAGGTGGGTGGTGAGCCAAGCCCCGCACCTGTGGAATGGGAAAGGCCTGGAATGTGTTGGTTTGATTTGGGATACTCATGAACTTCTTCATGATGCCAACGATCCTGAAGGGCCTGGAGCATCTCTGTGCCCTGGAAATGCTGAGGGAGCTGGGGCTGCTCAGCCTGGAGAGGAGCCCCAGGGAGAGGGGCCACAGCCCTGGCTGTCCCTGTGTCTGTCCCTGTGTGTGTCCCTGTGTGTCCCTGTCTGTCTGTCTGTCCCTGTCTGTCCCTGTCTGTCTGTCTGTCTGTCCCTGTCTGTCTGTCTGTCCCTGTGTGTGTCCCTCTCTGTCTGTCTGTCCCTGTCTGTCTGTCCCTGTGTGTGTCCCTGCCTGTCTGTCCCTGTCTGTCCCTGTCTGTCTGTCCTTGTCTGTCTGTCTGTCCCTGTGTCTGTCTGTCCCTGTGTGTGTGTCCCTGTCTGTCTGTCCCTGTGTGTGTCCCTGTCTGTCTGTCTGTCCCTGTCTGTCTGTCCCTGTCTGTCTGTCTGTCCCTGTGTGTGTCCCTGTGTGTGTCCCTGTCTGTCCCTGTCTGTCCCTGCCTGTCTGTCCCTGTCTGTCTGTCTGTCCCTGTGTGTGTCCCTGTCTGTCCCTGTGTCTGTCCCTGTGTGTGTCCCTGTCTGTCTGTCAGTCCCTGTTTGTGTCCCTGTCTGTCTGTCCCTGTGTGTGTCCCTGTCTGTCTGTCTGTCCCTGTGTGTGTCCCTGTCTGTCTGTCCCTGTGTCTGTCTGTCTGTCCCTGTCCGTCCCCGTGTCTGTCCCTGTGTGTGTCCCTGTCTGTCCCTGTCCCTGTCTGTCCCTGTGTGTGTCCCTGTCTGTCTGTCTGTCTGTCCCTGTGTGTGTCCCTGTCTGTCTGTCTGTCTGTCCCTGTGTGTGTCCCTGTCTGTCTGTCTGTCCCTGTGTGTGTCCCTGTCTGTCTGTCTGTCTGTCCCTGTGTGTGTCCCTGTGCGCAGGGAGGGCAGAGCAGCCCCAGGCTCTGCTCCAGGCCCAGCAATGGCCCCAGAGCCCCGGGCAGGGCCTGAGCCCAGCAATTCCCCTGCGCAGGGGCAGGGCTGTGCCCTGGGCAGTGCCAGCGCTGGGCAGAGCCCCAGGGGCTGTGCAGCTCCTGCCTGGGATGGTGCAGAGCCCTCTGGACACTCTGCTGTGCCCTGTGCTCGGGATGGCCCTGCTGGAGCAGGGAGGTGGCACCGGCTGAGCCCTGAGGGCCCCACGGCCGGCCTGGACCCTCCGGGGCTCTGGGATTCTCTTCCCGCAGAGTGCTGAGGTCCAGGTCTTGAAATACATCCTCTCAGAGAGATTTATGTGATAAAGATACGAAAAGAGCACCCTCGTTTATAGTAACTACCTCATAATATCAGAACCAAAATTCATTTGATTTTTCAGGACAGAAATTCCAGTTAGCCATATTTCATTGCCAGAATGAGAATTTCTGTGCTCCTTAGAGGTTCATTTCTGAAAATCTTCCTAGTATGTTTTACAGAATCCATATGAATCCCCACACTCATGTGAGCTCGGTGGATTTGATCTGGTGGGGGACCTGGAGCAAGACTGGAGCTGTCCATTCCTTAGGAATTGGTAGAATCATGGAACTCCTGAATGGTTTGGGATGGAAGGGACCCCAAAGCACATCCAGTGCCACCCTCTGCCACGGGCAGGGACATCTCCCACTATCCCAGGTTGCTCCAAGCCCTGTCCAACCTGACCTTGGACACTCCCAGGGATCCAGGAGCACCTATAGCTAAAGTATCACTTTATTTGCACCACTTGTCTTTAGCTCCTGCAGTAAGAGGAAGAGCAGCAAATTAAATTTTGCCAGTCACCAGCCATGGCTTCCTACACACTCCTGGAGTGGCTGGAAAAAAGAACTGGGGAATAGGTTCAGGAATGGCACATCCTGAGTAAGTGAAGCTGACAGGATGAACACGGCTCTGGCCACTCAGGAGTGATGAGTGTGATGCTGAATAACACCCAGAGAGGTGTGTGGTGGGGCATGAAGCCCATGCTGTATTCAGGGATGGAGATCATACTCACTCATCAGGTAAACTTCTGCTTCGGGACATTACCCTGGAGCACGAGATTTATTCCACTGGTTTAACTTTCCTGCCCTATCACAAGTTCTCTTTATCTTCCCAGTATATCACCTTGGCATTTGCCTTGACTGAACTCCGCTCTCGCCGCTGTTTTTTAGTGTGTCTGCAAATCTGTCACTGGCCCTGCTATGTCTCCCAAGTCACAACTACAGTGCCTAATAAAAGGTATAGTGAAGTCATCTTCAGTATCCTTAATTCTCAAATATTCAGAATTAAGGTGTCCAGAACTGTGGTGTAAACAGGAGTAATTCCACGCCAGCTAATGAAAGCAGACCTGTGGAAAAAGGGGCTCTGCCTCTGATCCATCCTGCTGGGTTTGGATTATGTATCACAGCAATCTCCTGCCACAGCAGCAAATACAGTCCACCGTGTAATGGACCCAAGCACAGAGGTTCACATTAAAGACATTTTTCAGTCATTTAATTGAATTTGAAAATGTCACAGTAATTCAGGCTCTACTTCACTTACACCTGTACAAATCTGTTTATGGTAGCTTGATGTAATTTTGTCCACTATAAGCTGGCTTAAATGACCTGAAAAGGGGATTTGTTTTCCCTTTCAATTCCCTGAAAGCTTTGAGGAAGTTAATAAAGCAAGTTCTCTGCATTATTTTTGCAGCAGGCAGAATTTTCACTGCATTTTCCCCTGTTTAGTTGTTAATTTACCCCAGTATGTAGGAGTGCAATCTTGTGGCCATTAATAAATGACATAAATAAGACTTTTAATGTGGTTTTGGAACATTTTTCTTGCTGATTTTCATTCTGGACCCATTCATGAAAGTGCAGGTAACCTAAAAGATTCACAAGCAAAGGGCTGATTCAAGGAGACATGACTAAGGTTTGATTTAAATTCATATTTAGGACAGAAGGACGGAATGAGACTTTTATGGCATTTTTTGGGATGCAGAAGAATGTCTTCTCAAAAGAGATTAACCTCAGAAGATGGGACTTTTTAGAGACCCACTTTGGGGAGAAATGAGCTGAATGCTCTATTAATGTTTTACATAAACCTCCCCTGGGCCCTCTTTTCCCACCTTCTGCTGGCACAGTTGGGCAGAATAAACACAATCACCTTCCATGTGGCTTCGTGACTGGAGCACACTGACAGTATTCCTGTTTATCTCCTCCTCTTCCTTCTCTTTTGGTTTCCCCCTCCTTTCCATGCTCGTAAAATCAGCTCAAAGGTGGAACAGGTTTCCTGATCTCCATCAAACATTTATTTGTTGTCAAAAACCCCCAATAGTGGGAATGTTCCACTATTTGTGCCATTTCCACCCCTTATCTGTGGACTCTGCAGGCACAGGCAGTGCAGCAGATCCAACAGCTTCCCATCGTTTTTCTGAAGGCTTTCCCAAAGTCACTCCAATTACACGCTGCAACTTCTTCCCTGGAAAAGATGTCTGTGAAAAATTTGTGACCCATGTAGGACATCAAGCCCAAACATATTAATATTTTTCTAAAGATACTGTAAGATAAGAAGAAAAGTTTTGGGTTTTTTTGTGTCCAGACTACAAAATTAGCCTGGGGTCTGCTCTGGGCCCTCCTTGGACACAGAGACACCCAGGGACAGACAGGGACACCCAGGGACACCCAGGGACACCCAGGGACACCAGGGACACCAGGGACTCCCAGGGACAGCCAGGGCTGAGGCCCCTCTCAGCTGGGGCTCCTCTCCAGGCTGAGCAGCCCCAGCTCCCTCAGCCTTTCCTGGGCATGGAGATGCTCCAGGCCCTTCCTCAGCTCCAGGAGCTCCTGTCCCTGCTGTGCTGAGGATCCAGGGCTGGACACAGCACCCCAGAGGTGCCTCAGGGCTGGGCAGAGGGGCAGGAGCACCCCTGACCTGCTGGGAATGCTGTCCCCAGGATCCCATTGGCTCCTTACTCCCAGGACAACCCTGGGAAAAAAGGGTTTGGTGCAGTACAAGGGAAAGGGAAGTACTAAGGATGAAACAAAATGAAAAAGAGGTCTTGTACCAGAATACTGGTACCAAAATGAAATGGGAAGTGCAAAATGAAATCCCTGAATGACCCTAATTTTTAAATTTCACCAAACATAGTTTAATTAAGATTTGTCATTGGTGTTGACAGACACTTTCTGTCAACCATTCTGATGGTAAAACCATTTTACTGTGGAGCATTTTGACTTTTTCTAGACCAGGCAAGGTCATTAAATCATTTTTTTAAAAGCCTGAGATATGCTGAACATTGATAGATGTTTGTTTATGAGCACTAAAAAAACAATGTACTGTAAATGAGTTCCTATTGGTAGCAAATGAACTCTTTCATGATTATTAATGAAGTCTGGAGTTGCTATTGCTGTCTAATTATACCAAATGTATTTCTCAAGGTTCAGGGATCTACATAAATCAATAGAAGAACTGAGTCTGAAAAATGAAGTGAAAGCAGTTAATACACTGCTTGATTGGACCTTACTGATGGCTATTAGATACTTGGTTTTTTTCTGGTTTAATTTTCTCAGTAGCTTGAGGAGTCTTTCTGTTCCAAGGCACTTTTGAATAGCTGGTATTTTTTGGTAACCTACCTAGAAGTTATTTTTGCAGTGTTGATGCAGTAACCACGAACTCTCCCCATATAATTGCTGTGGGGTTATGGAATTTTCCCTGCAGTGAGTTTTAATTATTCTGTGCTAATTAAGCAACTGATGCCTACTGTGAAAAATTCTCCCTTTGGAACAATGTGAGCAAAGGTGCATACATAAATTTCATAACATATGCATAAAAGCATCCTTTTTTATCTCTTGTACTAATTTCATGTCCCCATGTTGGGGCGGCAGCATGAATAAATATAACTCCTATGGCTGTATATAGAGTGCTCCAAAGACATAATATTCATCTTTTCCCATTAAAAAAATAGCAACATGGTATTTTTGGGCTTGTTGTATCCTCCCTTCAGCACAAAGACTGTCACCTATTAAAAAGTTAGATAAAAAATGCTTAATTATACTTGAGTTAAAAGAAGGCTTGTTGTGCCTTGCTGGAAAATAATCCCAGGATGGTTTGGGAGGGACCTTAAAACCCCACCCAGTGCCACCCCCTGCCATGGGCAGAAACACCTTCCATAGTCTCAGGTTGCTCCAAGCCCTGTCCAACCCAGCCTTGGATATTTTGTAATTGCAATGACATTGAAAAGGGAACAGAGAAAGGGCAGAGGGAGCAGAAACTGAGGACAGATGTTTTCTTCTGGAAAGTGCATCATCCCTTAGGCTGCTGAATTTGTAGGACAGAGCATTGTGACAACTGGCAAAATTATAATTGGTGATGTGGAATCACTCTCAGACCACTCCAATGGTGAGCAGGCAATAGGAAGAAGGAAATTTGAAGACAAAATTAATGTATAAAAAATGCCCAGGGAAGTAATTTCTGATCTAAATAAGTAAAGCCTCTTTACTTTTATTCTGCCTGAAACTAAATAGATTTTTTTGATAGCTGTGCTAGAGGTGAAATATATTCTCTGAGAAAACTTTCATTGGATTAAAACCCAAGCCTTTTTTTTTTTTTTTTTCTTGAAAGAAGTCTCAGTATAAAAAAACAAATCAGCATTAGTTGTTTCCAGTGGTAGTTTGGAAGGGAAGATTTCTGCCTCACAGCTGAAACATTGCACTGGTGCTTATGATGGGTACTGAGTTGAGTGGATGGATAATTGGATAATTACAGCACTAATGGAGCCCTGGGAAAACTGGTGCAGGTCCCTCCTCTGCTCCAGCCGTGCTCTGTGAGGTGGAGGTGGCTGAGCCACACTGGGGAACTGTGCTGGCTGTCACTGCACTGCTGCTTTCAAAACACCCAAAGTGCAGCTCTGGAAGAGGAAAGATCTGTAGGACAGAGATGGACGGCTTCAGAGCACCCCAGAAGTGCCAAAGGACTTGCTTTCCCTGCTTATGAAAGACATGGAGGCTGAGCTAAGGCTTTGTTTCAGGGTGAATGTGGTCTAGAGCATGTCCTGAGGGTGTTGTCACACCCAGGTGGCCCTCACTGGGCTGCAGTGTGAACATCTTTAGCCAAGTCACGTGAGGCCAGGAGGAGCTGGAGGCTGTGCCTGGGGGAATTTGGGGTTCAGCTGTTCCTCTGGCAAAGGGGGACCCTTGTGAGCCATTCAAACCACAACAGCAAAGTCCTCATGGGTGCAAAGCCCTGTCCTGGGCTGGGCCTGCTTGGCCAGGGGAGCTCTGGCGGGAAGAGCAGGGGAGACCACAGTGCCCAGGCAGCAGCATCCTGCACCACAAACCTCCTGAGATCCCTTCCAGCCCGAGTTACCCCGTGATCCTTTAGGAAACTGAGCTGAGTACTGAGCTAGAAACTTTAATTTTTTAAATTAAGAAATTCAGGGAAAAAGCCTCTAACCAGTTGCAAGTTTATTTTAGATTATTAGATTATTCATTATTATTTTAGAAACCCTAAAGATGAAATCTCTTGTTAG
Organism: Prinia subflava; assembly: GCF_021018805.1. Taxonomy (NCBI): domain Eukaryota; kingdom Metazoa; phylum Chordata; class Aves; order Passeriformes; family Cisticolidae; genus Prinia; species Prinia subflava. The sequence goes on from NC_086256.1 coordinate 24,894,476, forward strand.
TAGACTGCTCTCTGTGTCACCTGGGGGTTCCAGCTGAACAGACAGGTGAATATCCCAGTCCTGATCCACCTGTGGATCCAGCAGGGCTGTGGAGATCTGATCCAACCTGACAGCAACAATGTCCTGGAGTCAGGAGCTGTGGCAGCCACATCCAGTCTGTGGAAATGTGAAAATGCTATCCTAGCAGAGAGCTGTCACAACAGGAACACGGGCTGCTTTCCACTTAAAATTCTCCATATAACCAAAAAAAAAAAAAATCCAAGTGAATCATCTTTAAACCAGCCCATTTTTCCCTTTTCAAATCACACACCTGACATTTCTATAGGTTTTTAATTCAATTATCTTTAGCTCTGCTTAACTGGGAGCTCCTGGTAAAGGTACAGGGCAAATATTGTCTTTTGGCAGCCCAGCCTCATCTCTACTTGTCTTGACAAGTTGTTTAAAGAAACTACAGGTTTCAAAGAGGCTCATTTATTTCATCTATTACTTCAAGATACTCTGGGAAAGTTCATCACAATGATTTTCAGATTCGCCATTTTTTTGATCTTTCCATCTCTTCCTCATCTCAGCTGTGCTACATTGCAGGAACACACAGATATAAATCCGTGCACTTGGTTTTTTAATCCATGTGTGCTCCCTTTTAAACTGTGCTGGAGTTTTCCTTGCCATAGCAGCTGACACTCAATGATCAGAAGAGAAAAGCTTTATGTCCCTCATTCCCTTTTTCTCTGTTGAAGGAATTTGTACAACAAAATGTGGGACCAGTGCACATTGCAGGGCATTGTCACAGAGGACTCCTGTTTGTTCTGGCTCAAGTCCCCAGAAATCTTTTTGCTCCCTAAATTTAGAAATTTACCCCCAGAAAGGATTTCTCCTCCTGCATAGGGTGCCAGCACTTTGAATGGGTTTTCATTTTTATGGGAGATAAAAGAGAACGTTACATTTTCCTGTGAAAATAAAAAGCGCAGCTTGCATTTGTCAAGGTTTACTCTTTGATAGTCTCCAAACACAACTTTTTGAATGGAATAAATGCTGTGCTGTTTGCTGGGAGGTGCCCAGCAGTGGGGCTCTGGGATAACCCATCCTGTGATGTCACCTTTGCTGCTCCCAGCAGAGACTCCCTGGGACCCCTCGGCTCTGCTCTGAGTGTTGCTCTCAGTCCTGTAGAGAAGCTTGATGGAACACAGAATCATAGACTCATTTAGTTTGGAAAATGCTTCTGGGATCATCAGGTTCAGCTGTTCCCCCAGCACTGCCAAGGCCACCACTCCCCCATGTCCCCAAATGCTTCATCTACAAAGCTGTTAAATCCCTCCAGGGATGGGGACCCTTCCCTGGGCAGGAAGGTGACATTTCCCTGCTCCAATGCTAAACCAGCCCTTTGGCGAAGAATTTTTTCCTTTTGTTTTCCAAGCAGTGTGAAGGAAAAAAGGGCTATTCAAATGCATAAAGTACACAAATATCTGATATGTTAATTGTTTAATTGTATGTCTCTTAATAAAGAAAAATGAAAACTGCCCAAGTGCAATGTTTGGCCACGTTGGATGTTGTTGTTGATTAGGAACAGCGGTAGTAATGACAAAGACTTGTGATTTCCCAAGACGAGAGAGAGAGAGTTTTATTTTTTAGCATCTTTTATATACAGTTTTGAGAAAGAAACACTACTAGACACTCAGAACAACACTCCTTGACCGTTATTTCCAAGTAAATAACAAGTTAGAAAAAAATACCACCTGCTAAGGGTTCTCTACCTTAACAGTTTTCCACCTTAACAGTTTTTCACCTTCCAAGAATTGTTTTTGATTCCTCCTCACAATTTTTTAGGGCAGCGTAAGAAAGTTTTGCAACAGACTCAGACTCTGCTGTTGCTGCCTGATCTCTCGCTTACAGTATCCACAGCTGGATGGGGCTTGGAGCAAGCTGGGATAGTGGAAGTTGTCCCTGCCCTTGGCAAGGGGTGGAATGAGATGAGCTTTAAGGTCCCTTCCAGCCCAAAGTACCCTGTCATTCCAGGATAAACTAAACATGCAAAGCATAATTGCTTTTCCAATTTTGGGGCATGACTAGAGAAGGAGAATGGTGAGGGATCTGCTTCCTCTGCCCCTGCCACTGCCTGTGTATGGAGTCAGAATGTGCCTGCTAAAACACATCCCAAATCAAGCTGGAGGTCAGGTTTGGGGGGGGAAGGATGGCAGAGCAGCATCCTCCTCCTGCAGCACGTTCTGTGCAGAGACAGTGAGGGGAGCAGACTTTGGAGCATGACAGATTCCAAATTGCTCTGCTCGGTCGGGTGAATTCCGCAGCGCCTCTCCAGAGCAGGGGCTGTCATTTCCTGCAAAGGGCACCTCTGATCCAGGATCTGCTACTCTCCTGCCGAACAGAGCTTGCAAATTACTAATGATTCTGGCAAAAGAACTTTAATTTTGTGCCAGTGGGAGATTTCAGGTTAATTAAATGGTCTTGTTGCTCTGTTTTTCACCAGGTAACTGCATTGGGCTGAGGCTGAGGAACTTTACAATTTGAGGACCTAATCCTGTCTTGACCTGAACTTCAGCAGGCCAAGCCAGCATCTCCAAGTGCATGAACAAGTTCTGAAACTCACTCTAAAAAAACTTCAGGGCCACACCAGGACAACAGTGTGCTCCAGGCTGTGAAAGTAACCCCTTGCTGCTTCCCACTTTTGTTAGCCCTCAAGCAAATGTCCAGAAATGTGAGAAGAGCAGCAAACCCAGCTGCTGAAGCACATGCCACATAAATCAGGGGTCTCACCTGTGTGGCGGGTGAGCAAAATAGAAAGGCAAGAAATCCCTGGGCAGAAGGGAAAAACTCCAGGGCAACCTTTTACCTGAGGCAGTCAGTGTTTGTGTCTGCAGCACAAAGAGAGGAGGTGGGTGCTGTGGGATTAAAAACTGATGTCTTCTGTGTGGCAGAGCACCTGCTATCAAATCCTGTCCTCTCTATGCATGACAGCAGTGCTGAACTCCACTTTGGCTCTCAGCTGAGACAGGAGGCTCAGATAGGATGGGACATGACACAGACATCACACCATGGATGTAGGGGGAGTCTAGGGAGAGAAATGGGAAGGGGGAGCAGTAGAGGCCCTGCACATGTGCTCAGGGGGAAATCTGGAGCAGGATGAGTGTCAGGGAGCATTTGGGAGACCAAATGTTGGGATTTTTCTAAGAGTTTTGTGGATAGTGTTTCTGGAGGGATGGGGTACAGCAATGGAGGAAATTAGATGAGCTCAGAATTTAGCATCCATTGCTGTCTAAAGATTTTATACCATTTTGTGACTCTGAAACAGTGAAACAAGAATAACTGCAGGATGTAAGAGAAACATTCTAAGATACCCAGACAGATCTTTGCCTGTAATGGTTGCCATCAATGTTATTTCATTCTAATACAGAAAAAAAAATCACATTATAATGTGATTACAAGAAGAAAAAAAAGGTAAGAATTTGGACAACAATACTGATAAAAGCAGTCCAGGTTCTGTTCTGAGTGATACAGAAGAATAGATGATTTAAGTGTAAAAGGGAAGCAAAGTAAATAGAAAAGACCTTCCTGGTGAGCAAAGCCCTTTTTTCAGTGCAAGGATGATAATAATTACAGCAGTATATGATTTACTCAGTTTTGGTAGCCTTTTTCCTTGCACTCAAAAGAGAGATGAGAAAGGCTCAGGAAAATACAGAGAGATGGGAAGGGCTCTGAAACAAAAAGCCTGCCTGCTATTGCCTTCTGCAGCTTTCTGCCTCTCCCCTGAAGGAATAAAAGATGTCAAATCTCCATATTTTGGGGTTCTGCCAGCTCTTCCCCTGTCTGTATTTTCCCGAGCCCTTGCAGGAGTGGCTGTGCTTGGTGAAGGCAGGGAGAGGAGCAGGAGGTGTTCTCACCTGGCTCCACGCGCGTTCTGACCCGCCGCACCCCACTGCTCATTAATGTGGCATTTTTAGGGTAGGATGGCTCCGGGCTGGCAGGTGACAAAATTGTTGGAGGTACATGCTGCAGCTGGAGCCAGGAATTGCAGGGGGACAGGTGGAGGTCTGTAAATAAGGATGCTTGAAGCCTGTCTGTGCCATGCCAAAGCCATTCCCAGCCAGGAGAGAGCTGAGCCCTTGTCCCTGCTTTAAACAGCAGGACATTGCTGCTGTCACTGGGAGCCAAGGACAGGATCTGTTCAACTTTCAAGGGCTAAGTTCACAAAATACATAAAAGCCCCCACACTGGCCAATTTCAGATCATTTGTACAAGTTCACCGTGGTTTCTTACCCCATCCACCTCCCTCATTCCAGTGCCCGTGGCACCTGCAGCACCTCTCCTGCTCCTCAGCAGGACAGCACCAAAAGGACATCGAGGGGCATGTCCAGGAAAGGGAATGGGGCTGGGGAAGGGGGTGGAGCACCAGGGGTGGCTGAGGAATCTCTGGGGTCTCAGCTTGGAGAAAAGGAGGCTCAGGGGGCACCTTGTGGCTCTGCACAACTCCTGACAGGAGGGGACAGCCAGGGGGGGTCAGGCTCTGCTCCCAGGGAACAGGGACAGGATAAGATAAAACAGCCTTGGTTTGTACCAGGGGAGGTTCAGGTTGGAGACTGGGAAAACTTTTTTCACAAAAAGAGTTGCTAAGCACTGGCACAGGTAGCCCAGGGCAGTGGTGGAATCACCATCCCAAAAAAAGTGTGGATGTGGTGGTTTAGGACATGGTTCACTGATGAGTATGGCAGTGCTGGGTTAATGTTTGGACTCAATGATCTTGGAGGGCTTTTCCAACTTATACTGTTCCATAATTCCATGATTCTAGGACCTGCTTCTAAATCTGCCCATTTGTAAATCTAAGTCTAGGCCTGCCCTTAGGAGGAAAACCTCCAGAGTGTGGGATTTGTGCAGAGCACCGTGTGAATATCCTACACTCACACTCTTTTTCCTTGAAGCCAGTTTGCATTTAGCTACCTTGGGCTTGGCTGTAAATGCCATTTTTGTGCTGTAGTTTTCTTATGCCTTTTCTCTGGTCCCTGCATTAACACTGCTACTTCATATTCTGGTGTTTTGGCATCTACCTTTTCAAACGGTTAAAAGTCAAGATTGCCTTATTGAATCTGAAGGGCAGAGCAGTCCAGCACTGATTTTTCTTTGACATCTGCCTCATGAAATCAGCTCTGTTGGTTCAATATGACTTATGGGCCATTTCAATTTGTTGGGACTCTGGTGGGGTTTTTTTCCATTGATGTGGAGGACTGCAGGCCATGCATGGCAATGAGAAGTTCGACCCAATCTGTGTAATAGGCTCAGGAGGTGGATTAGAGCAATATTATCAAACCATATCAATTTTTATGCCGGCCTATTAATGAAGTTGGTGTGGCTGGTCTGTTTATAGACAATGTTGTTTGGTGTGTCATAGATCATTTTCTCCATAACTGAAATTATTATTGCAGACATGCAATCAATGAAGTGTTCTTCTTCCAATTGGCACACTTGATTTTCCTCGTGAAATTTTGCTCAGGCTTTAATGGGAAGAAATTTCCAGTCCAGCTAGGCTCTGAGGACATCCAGTAAGGACACTGCAAAGGTTTATCCTTTGCCAGCAGTCACTCACTAGCAACAGTTCCTCAGGAAAGGAGCTGGGAATTCCAGTGGCTCATGCTTTTGGAAAAAGGCAAACGTGAAGTGGATGTTGAAACAGGGGAATGGTTCAGAAGTGGAACAAGTTTGCTGCATTTAGTGGCAGTGGCTGAGCACCAAACTTCAGGAAAATAAGACCAAATCAGGGGGAGTCCAGAGGCAGAGGCAAGAGTCAAGCCTTAGAAACCATGACCCAGAAGAAAAGATTGAAGTAATTGTGTGGGTTAACTTTGGAGGAGAAAAGACAGAAGGGAAACACGATGGCCCAACCTCCCAGCACATCGGTGGCTGCTGAGCAGTTTCTTCCCTGTGTCAGGGCAAAAAGTGAGTTGGCTTGGATGGCAGCAAATTTAATCTAATCATACAGCTAAATTAGGCTTATTATAAAGGTTTGAAATATGTGCTGGTTTGGGTTGAAAGGGACCTTAAAAATCACCTCATTCTAAATCCCTGGACAATGTCCACTAGTGGAAAGTGGTCACTTAACTGGTGAAGAAATAAGAAACTCTATTTCAGATTTTTGGGGGAGGGCTCTGGCCTGGTCTTTGCTGACCCTGTATCATGTATGCTACTATGAAAACATAATTAATAACTGTACAATTAATAATACATATTTAGTGAAGAATCAATCATGTATGAATTTCCGTGTTTCTGTCTTGATGAAGCAGAGTTTTACCTGGATAATAAAGTGAATTTCATCTGACAGTAAGAAGATCTCCTGTGATGGCAGCAAACAATGTTGATATCTCCTGGTTACTTAGAGATTACTGAGCCTTTTGGAATATCTTTTCAATATCTTTGGGTTCTTTTCACTGAATTTAGTTTCCTTTCTCTGAGCACAAAAAATAAAATATTCAGTTGTAATAACAAATCCTCTGATGGCATGAAAACGTTATTAAACAACTTCAATAACCTCGAGAAACATAAATGTAATATAGGAGAAACATTCCTTTACAAAAGTCGATTGGAGGTAGGGTTTGATGCAATTTGTCAAATCCATCTTGTTTCTAAAGCATGATGGAAGTTAATATTGATTGCCATTTTAAAGCCCAGCTTGTGGGCTTTGTTCCACTCAGCTGCCAGCATTGTCATTCCCAAGGTTTATTTTTCCTGTGCTCTCAGATCACGGAGGCTACTGGAGCATGTTAGGGCTGGTAATAATACAGCTGCTGATAAACAAAAGCTGTGAATATCAGCATAGCAGAATGAAGTGCAATAAGAAAATCTTTCCCTGTGTGTGGGCTGTGAATGTGTTAACAGCACTAATCAAAATTTATTTAGGGAAAAACTCCTGTAGTAACAACAGCAATCTGCCCATGGTATCAGTTCTTACTCTAATCTGCCAGTAATGAATAATATCTGTCAATTATTTGATCTGAGATTTTGCCATGTGACCAGTAGAATTATAATTATAAAATTAAAAAATTCATTATTACCTGTCACTGTTCTTTTCAAGTATGAAACCTTACCATTATACCTTTAATTCAAAAGATTTATCTGTTGACACTTCTGTGTTTCCCCAGAGTTCTCAGGTGTTTCTCCCTGGAGGTGTCCTCACTGTGCAGTTCTAGGGAAGCTATGCCAGACCTCTTTTTGTTGTTGTCACATTCCAGTGTCCCTGCAGGGCTGGAGCCCTGGTGCCTCAGGCTCTTGGCTTTACAGGCAGAGGGGCACCAGGGATGCTCCCAGAGCAGCATCCCAAACTCCAGCCCTACACCGAGCGTGCTGTGCAGGCAGGAGGACAACCAGAGCCCAGAATTTGGTCTAAAGTGCCAGAAGGGCAGCAGATCCCAGATCGGAGGTACTCCAACCCACAAGCCAACAGGCAGGGACACTGCTGGACCTGTGGACCTGCAGGAATGCAGGAACAGGAATTCCTTCTCCACCCTGAGCTGAAAGCCCTGAGCCTTTCCTTCACTGGAAGAATAAAAGATTCCCCAATACAAGCATCTCTGCCTTGTGCTGTCAGATGTGTTGATGTACTCAACACACTGCTACAAAGTGCTCAGATGCTGTTCTTCCCTTGAATTGCTGTTTTTCACGGGAAGGTTGCTCAGCTGGAAAATGTCTTGGCTGGCAGAGCCTCAGGAGGTCAAGCAGAGCATCACTGTCAGGCCGAGTTACAGCCTCAGCCTCCTGCCTCCCCAGACCTGCTTGGGTTTTCTTTTTCCATCCATCAGGACAGTTTTCTCCCTGTCCTGGTGAGACACAGAACACTGCAGTTGCCTGTGCAAGTGAAGGCTTTATTAGCACATCTCCTTTGCACTGTCTGCTGATTGATGGGGCAAACAACCCCAAACTCCACATGGGTGCAAACTTCCTATTACTTCCCTGCCCTCAGAGAAGCATCATCCCAAAAGAAAATCCTCACGACATGAACTGTGTATGCATAAAGTGATTTATTTCAAAGGCACACTGTATTAGCAGTGCTTCCACCCATGTGCTCTTCCCCTGACAGAGACAAATTGCTATCTCAGCAGCTGGTCCTGCCAAGGCAATTTGCACTTGCTTTGCCAAGTGACAGGAAACTCCACTCTGTACCCTTGTCCCTCCTGAGTTGTCTTGTTAAAGCGTTTTTTGGGCTGCAGGAGCCGATCGCAGCAGTCAGCCCAGGCGCTGGGGTGATCAAAGGGCTGGCAAAGTAGTGAGGAATTTTGCCGCTGAAGGGAACTTTTAAACACCCCCCATCCTCCCCACATAATCTGCTCTGGATGCTTAATCCTATTTAAATAACAACGTGTCAAACATGCCCAGTCGTCAGCTAGCAGGTGTCCCTGCTGAGATTTCCAGCTTGAAGTTTTCCTGTGTCTTGGTGCAAGGATTTTTTTCCCAGATATTGACTTTTAGTTTTCAAGGTTACTGATGATGTGCTCAGGTACAAGAGTTTTTCAGCCCACATCAGGGAAAGAGGCACATAAGAAGATGGATGCATTTATCAGGCAAATGGTTTGGCTGGATATATACTTTTGGATTTACCTGTTTGAATAAATCCCTGTTTTTCTATAATTACCTGTGCAAACAGCCGTGAGCCCTTGCCTTTCAGCTCCTCAAAGAAAGAGCTCTAATTTATGATGTTTACATGGCAGTGTCTGTGTGCTGGCACCAAACAGGCTTCAATCTTCATCTCCTCCAAGAATAAAAAAAAAATCTTATTAAATAACAGTGAGAAACATACAGGATCAATTGTGTGACAGTGCCTAATGTTGCACTTCCAGCTCCAGGTAAGCCAATTACTGGAGGTATGGAAAGGGAGGAACTTCAGGCAGCTCTGCTCCATCCTTTTGCTGCTGGTGGAAGGAAGGGAGGGCAAAGCTGAATTTCTAAATCAGACCAAGTAACCTGAGCTGGCCGTTTGGGCTGTGACAGTGCTGTTGCTTTCTCACCCTGCCACTTCTTTCAGGACACCTCTTCCATGATTTAATAACTCGGGTGCTTGCAATTCTGTGGCTGAACTAAAATTAGATGCTATGTTTGAGCCATTAGTCTGGCTCTGTGTGTCCCAGGAGCAACAGTCCAGCAGTGCTGTGAGAAACTGTGGTGATTTTTTTTTAAAAGTTTTTCCCTTTTTTTGAGAAAACAAGAACAACTAAATTAGTGCAAAAACTCTGCAACACAACCAACCAAGCAGACAAAACCACCCAAAAAACAAAACTGAAAAACTTGTTTTCTCTGTATACAGAGAATTTAAAAATCTTCAAAGCAGTAAAAATTGGGAGGGAGGAAAAGCAGTTAAATCAGATGATTCTATGGCACTCTTAGGTGAAAAGCTGACTCTGGCAGTGTTCAAATTGCTTGGTAACCTTTTGTCTGAATATTTCACAATTGTAAAAAGAAAGAACTAAGCACTGAACATGTTCCCTTTTTGTTAAATTAGGCCCAGAATAACTATTAAAGGTATTAACTGTTCTGTGCTAGTTTGTCAAATTATTCTCACACATTTTGGGTGCTGTTTTGGGGTTTTCTTTATAGGTTTTTTGCAGTGTTCACCACACCAATCCCTGTCTTCCTGGAGCGTTTGTCATTCCAAACACGCCACCTTCTCCTCAGGGCCTTGCCTGCTCCCCGGCCAGCCAACTGGAATGATTCTGGCCACAGATAATTAAAACAACAAATGGCCAACAGTGGAGAGCAGATAACAGATATTGAGGCTCTGTGTGTGCAGGCAGGGCCGTGTTTGCACATGGGCACAGATTTTGGGATAAATGGCCATGGCCCAGGAGCTCTGTTTGCAGGAAGCAAGGAGGGAAGCTATGAAAACTGCTGGATGAGGGGCTGTGGATTTGAGCAGAGCAAACACTGCCCAGGATAGCTCAGTTTGGCTGTCCCAAGCCTTATTCCTACAGATCCCTGCGTGGTCACTTTGCTTTGGGGATCAGCTGGAGCTTTGCCAGCTCCAACAGGAGCACAAGCAGTTTGCATAATAACATTTAGTCGGTATCAGTCTTCATCTTCCAGGATTGCCCTTGTCAGCTGCTTCAATTAGATCCCCTTAATGTCCACATTAATAAATGTTTTTTAGTGGGACAAAATTATATTCGGATGGGAAAATGTGTGGGAAATCAAGGCACAGAAAGCTCTCAAAACCTTGTGCATGCAGGCCCAGAATAGAGATGAATGCAGAGTTTGATTTAAGACCTTGGAAGAGATTTAGAGACCAGAAGCAAGAATGTGGATTTGTCGTTTAAGCAGGAACATGTCACACTAGGTAGTGGAAAGTTTCAGAGTAGAAAAGTTTGGCTAGAGAATTTGTTACAAAGCTAGTACGGAGTCTTAAGGTGTAGAAATGTAAGTTTGTGTGGCGTTATGCAATTGGTTAAGAAAACGTGTAAAACAAAAAAATTAATGATTGGTGTAAAGACACTAACTAACTTTGTGGCAGTATTTTATTGGCTAATAAATCTTCAAAAGACATTGTAGCTAGAGATCTTAGGACTTTTAACGAATGATGTGAAGACGTTCTCACCCTCTCTGAGGCTGATGAAGATAGGAGCAATAAATCATCCTTTTAATGGTGGTCCCAATAAAAATGTATTCACTGCTAGCACTGAGATGTAATTCCACTGCAGCTTTCTGATCTCCATGGATTCATTCATGTGATCAGAGAACCACAGAGCAGACTCAGAACATCTTGAGCTGGAAGGAGCCAAAACAAAAAAGTACAGAGGAGGAACCAAGGTGATCAGAGGGATGGAAAGGCTGGGAGAGCTGGGATTGTTCAGCCTGGAGAAGAGAAGCTTCAGGATGTTGTAATTATGGCCTTCCAGTGCCTGAAGGAGCTGACAGGAACCATGGAGAGAGACTGTTTACAAGGGATGGAGGGACACAACACAGGGAATGGCTCCCATTGCCAGAGGAAGGGGTTAGATGGGATATTGGGAGGGAGTTGTTCCCTGTGAGGGTGGTGAGACCCTGGCACAGGGTGCCCAGAGAAGCTGTGGCTGCCCCTGGATCCCTGGCAGTGTCCAAGGCCAGGCTGGATGGAGCTGGGAGCAACCTGGGACAGTGGGAGGTGTCCCTGTCCATGGTAAGGGTGGCACTGGAAGATCTTTAATGTCTCTCCCAACCCAAACCATTCCATGATTCCATGATTCAGGTATCCATGCAGTCTCTGTAAAAATGAGTATGATATGGTAAACATTGAAAAATTAAATCATTCACAGAGAAATAAAACAGCTTTCTGAGACTTTTATCGTGGTTTCCAGGTCAGGAGTCATGAAAGATTGACTTGTGAAAGAAATTTTTTGTTCCCATCTTTAAATCTCTTTCCATATTGGAGAGAATTCCTGGCAGCCTGTTCTTAAGTGTAAATGGATATAACTTTCCAAAACTTCATTAATGTCTCACTGATTATCAATAGCTGAGCTTTTATAAATGTGTGGTGAATTGAAGCTTCATTTCCTATGATCATCAACACCTCTGGAAGAGTTCAAAAAACTTGTAGGTGTGGCACTTGAGGACATGGTTTAATGCTGCATGTGGTGCTGGTGCTGTGTTGATTGTGGGTGATCTCAAAAGTCTTTTCTTACCTTAATGGCTCAGACAAAGAGAATTCATGAACTCTGGTGTCATTTCTTTCAGGCTCTTTCACTTATTTTGCAAATACCGCGGTGTCCAAACCAAAATATGCTGGTGAATTTTCTGTATGAAAATTAGCAGCATGCTGGGTGAGGGGGAAAATATTTATTAATAGAATAGCAAGGTTGTAAACCAGACCTAAAGTGGGTGTAATGTCTGCTACCTGCCTCACACCAGCACCTGGGACAGGTTTGCTCTCTTTTCTAAGCTCCAGATCTTGTTAAAAGTGTTAAGTAACCAAAGGCAATTTCAATCAATAATCTGGTCCTTGTCTGACAGCTTTGGTATTGGATACATATTCATACCCTCCTTCAAAGCTGATTCCTCGTTATTCTTCAGAGGGTGAGAACTTCATTGCTAATCAGAACACTGTTCCTAGTTATAACTTGTAGCAAATGAATCTCAGCCAGTTGTTTAAATTGAAATTTTTAGCTGCCAGTCAAGACAGGTAAAATGGGAAATGAAAAAAATTAGGATCCCTGACTAAAAAGAACAAATATCTCTATGCATCCACCTGTGGCTGCATGTATTCTCTGGGATGCTGACTCCAAGCAGATGGCAACTATTCACATAGCTTTCCTATCTTAAGAAATTATTTCAATTCAAAGGAAATACATGCTGTTAAAATGCCATCCACTCACTGCAATTGACTTTGCCAGCAGGTTAAAATACCTCTAAAATGAATATTCCAGTCCAGAGTGGGATTTTTTGATGACTAAAGCGACTCAACTGTGTCTGCAGAAATTGTCTTCACCACTTCTCTTGGAAAAAAAAATTCCGAACAATACAACCAGCAGCCCTGGTATGAAGAGAAACCTCGAATTTATTTACACAGCAGCAGGAAATACAGGCCCTAAACACTGAGGGCTCCACGTGCAGGATGCTTCACAAAGCAGAAATAATGAGTAGCTCTTGTCTCAATGAACTTTGAGTTGATGACTCCACCAAAGGCTTGAGGAGAAATAGGAGCACAAAGGTCTGGTGGCTGCTGTAAGGGCCTGGAGGGGGTTATTGGCAAATTGAGGGTTAGAAGGCTCTCCATTCCCTGCCAGCACTACTTTAAATCAATAAATGCTGGGTTGCAGCCTTCAGGTGCTGCTAATGTGAAGCATTAAAAACAATTCCAGCTGCATGATAACCTCTGATATTCTGAACCGGGCCATTTTATCTCACGGAAACACCTTTCCCAGCTCAGAGAATTATGGAGCACTTGCCCTTAAAGCCTTGGTAATTGCTGCAGGTAACACCTTGGATAACTCAGCCCTGGGTTTGCAGAGCTCCTAAATGTCCCTTGTGGAGTAATATAGGGAAGGGAGGTCACAGTGCCAAAGCAGGGACATTTATCTAACAAAGGCAGCATTTGATATTGCACCTCATTTTTTGTTCTCACACTGGAAGACAAGGACAAAGGACACTCGAAAATTACAGCCTTTTTAGAGTTAATAGATGTAGGGCTCTCAGAGCATAAAATTCTTCTCTGAAATCTGAAAGCTCCTCTGTCTGCCACATTTTTACCTCTAAACATTGGAATTATCTGACTGGAATCAGTGAAATCATTAATTTACACTGGCAGACATAGGAATGCCAGCAGAGACAGGATCATCCCTGTCACGAGGCAGTAGAGGATGCAAATGGCTTCTCTAGATTAATTTTACTTTTTCCCTTCTTTTTTCTTTTTCCATCAACAACCCACTCTCTCTTCCTATGTACTGTTGCAACAAAAGCTTCTGGAGACAGGCGTGCTGCCCTGAGTTATTCCCTGACTCTGGCTTTTCTGCTTTAATGCTGGAACCCTGAAAAAGCAGAAAAGGATTTTGACAATTGAAGTTGCAGGCGGGTTTGCTCTCGGTGCCATTGTAATTTACTTGCTCAGATAAATGTCTTTTACACTTGGGTAATTTCTTTGCATTGTGCATGTTATTCATAGTTGAGTGAAGTTGAAAATCCCAAAAGATGCTTTAACTTGGCTCTTTCTTGTTGGAATTGCTTAAGAAATGTTTATGGGATTATTGTTTCGCCTTGCTTTTTAGTCAGTCTGTCTCAGTTGGAAGAAAGAAGCTGCATATAACAAAAAAAGAAAGCAAAACCCCCAAACATATCCTGCAGCAAACCAAGGCAGGCTGACTGGGGATGGGGATATTTGAGCAGGGCTTGGAGTGGGCTGTGTTATGCTCTCTGATGGTGTTTCAGGGGAACTGAGGGATGAGATAGCCCCAAGAACAGAACCACACCGCTCAGGAACATTAAATCTATAATTGATCAAGTGGGATAGGCAGAGCAGGTGGGTTGTGATTTTTATAATAAGGTTTCTGCTGAATGACTTTTATCCTCAGATACTCACAGATCTCACACTCCCCAGTCCTGCCCCCATCCCTGCCCCATTTGGGACCAGCACCAGGGACCCAGGGGGCTGGAATGCACATCCCACTGCTGGATGTGTCCATTCCTGGGATATAGCCCAGCTCCTGCACCGTGGGCTTGGGCTCCTACCTGACATTTGAAGTCTGTGTAGGGATAACCCCCCAAGGGGCTTGTTCTTCCCTATTTAGTGCTTTATAACTCAGCTGGTTGGCCAAGACCTCACTGACCTGGGCCAAGCACTCTGCTCCCACCCCACATGAGCTAATTCCTGCCATATTCGGGTCACTATCACCCTTTAAACCCCTGCCCAATATCTATTGGAAGGTTCTAGAATTCCCAAATCATTAAAGTGAGTGCAGAGCTTTCAGATAGGTTTTCCCCATGAAAATTTTCTGTGTTTTTACTTCCCTGCCTGTGCCAGAATCAACTCGTGAGCTGGAGCTGGACAAGTGTGGCCAAGGTCTCCAGAATCTGAGCAATGCTCTCAGGGAAGGTTCACCCCATGACAGCAATTTATTGCCTTTACCAATTATTTGGAAGCGAGAACTCAGTTGGTAGAGGGGGAAATAAAAGATGCATAATGCAAAGAGTAAAGAGGCAAAGTTGACAGATAGTTGATAAAAATGTAACCTTCATTTCTCTGTTGACTGAGCTGCTGCAAATGATATGTATTTTAACAGAGCCAAAGGAAAGGTCTTGCATTTTGTAGTAAAAACCCACTAGAATGTCTTGCTGACAGCAGCAGACTCAACATCAGAGGAAATGTTTACACCAAAAGTGGAATTTTGTGGAGTTTTTTCCCTAGACACTCAATGGGATTTGATGAAAGAAATTAATTCAGGTAAGTTTTGTGTCTTATGCTCCACAGGACCTTAAAATCAACAAATCTTTTTCAAAAAACTAAGATAGTGTTGTGAGAGGAGTCTTGCACAGGTGAAGGAGAGTGGAAGAGAAGGTTCTTTCCTCTAAAGAAATAACCTAACTAAGAAACAAACCAACTCTAAAAAAAACCCCAAAGGGGCAAACTACTAGTATAAAGTAACCTGAATAATAATAATTTGCTGATTTGCTGTCAGTCTGGATCAGATCAGGAGAGGGGTGGGATGATTATGTCTTGCAAACTAAGCAAAAGCATTAAACTGACCTATTTTGTATTCAGAGCTGGAAACTCCATGCAAACCCCCTATAGCTCTGAGGGAAACACAGGTCTGGTTCTGCCAGGTGCTGAGCCTGCTGTCTGCTCCTGGAATAACTTAATACATCTGCAGTGCTGTGGTAAAAGTGAGTCACTCATTTTTGGGAAGCCAGGTCAGGAATGGGAGGCGAGAGGAAACAAAGCAGTTTGGAGATGGTGTTTAATTACAGAAATTCAGAGAAAGGACAAGAAAAGGCTCTCCTTTGTCTGCACCAGCCTTTGAGTTTGGGGCCATTTGGAAGGATTAGACACTGTATACACAGTGCATCCCAAGTGGGACAAGCCTCAGTTCCAGTGGCAGATCATCAGCCACCAGAGCCTGCTGGGGACAGCTCCGTTGAAACCACTGGAAAAACTCCTTTTGTATTCAGGGCTTTGAGTCCATTCCTGTCTGTCCTCAGGTGGCACCTACTGCTGCTGCTTCTGACTTCACACTCTGAATATCTTAGAAAATGGGCTCTGAAACCATCTTTTTTTAAAAAAAAACCCTTTTTACTCTTCTAAAGGCATCTTTATGGAGCGCATTGCAGGTAAGGCCCTGACAAAACAATCCCTTCATGTCACCGTGTGCAGCATGCGGAGTTTTTTGAGGTTGTAAAACTTCAATAAGAACACTTTCATTAAAAAAATAAAATAAAACCTGTTTTTGTTTACTACTGAAGCCCAGTCCCCTTCTGCTCTGGTGCCCCACATTATCTGCTCTGCAGTGAAACAAACTTCTTCTGAGCCTTCTAATTCGGCTTTTACATCTGTCTCTGGTATCAAGTGATGGTGCCTGGACCACTTTCATCTTCAAAGCATCTTTGTCACAACCACAGCTCCCAGTCTGGGTATTTTTCATGTTTTTCCTTTGTACCATTGCTGTTACAGCTGGAAAAGGAGAAGGGGAAAGGGAGGAGTTGGGAAAGTGAGCCTGGCGATGAGGCCATGGGGAACAGGGAGGTGCACACAGCAGCAACCTCCCCCCAAGCTTGTGCTGGGCTTTGATAGAGCAGCCTGGGCTGGTGGAAGGTGTCCCTGCCCATGGCAAGGGCTGGGACTGGATGGGCTTTAAGGTCCCTTCCAACTCAACCCATTCCCAGATTCTCTGACTCTACAGCCAGTTCAGTGACTGCAGCCATTAAATAGTGGGATTTCCTGAACTCTGGCATAAAAATCCAGCCCTTTTTTCCAGCTGAAGGTCAAAGACTTTTCAGTTTTAACTCCATAACTTTACTCAGCTTATGGTATTATTCAGATTGGGTGTTACTTCTTTTGTTGGTTATTTTAGGGATCTACCTACAGATTGACTGCAATATGAGAATCCTTTGGCGGAGCCATGAATTGCCAGGGCTTTAATGTTCATATCTGGCAAATACAGGAAAACCAACTCAGCTGAATTATCCTTGTCCTCTGGCTGTCCCTGTGCCCATGCACACCTGCACACAGGTGCAAAAAATCCACATGTTTGTTGAGAAACCTGCTACTCCTAATTAAGTCAGTCTGCTTGACAATTAACCACCTCTTCCAACTCCTCCATCTTCAGGGAGCTGTAACTGAGATTCTCCTAAATATTCCAGGGACGGGACACGTCCTCAAGGCCGCCAGAGCTCCAGGAGTGTTTGGACAATGCTCTCAGGGATGCACAGGATTAGGTTTTTGGAGTGTCTGTGCTGGAACAGGGCTTGGGCTCCATGATCCTGATGGGTCCTTCCAGCTCAGGATATCCTGTGATTCAATGAAACATGAAAAAACTCAGTCTTAAATCCAAACAAGATGTTTTAAAACAACCTAAAGCATGACCAAACTCTGCTTCATGGTCAAAGTTGCTTATCTCTACTTTTGTTTCTGCCAAAGAAGCTGTTTTGCCGTGGCAGCACTGCTAAATGGCACGAACCCCTTTTGGTCTGGGGATATATTTCAGTCAGAAAGCAATCGGGGGGAAATCTACTGCTTTGCAAATCTCCCCATAAATTTGAGAGCCCACTTACCTTGCAATGAAGGGTTATTCTGCCGACTGAGAAGGAACAGAGTCCCTGTAGTTGCCATCTAAGTTGAATTATATTTAACCTGGAGAATAAACTTGGCATAAGAGTTATGCTGCACCATTAAAGTGGAGCCTATGTGCCAGCCTTGAAATGACTGTAAGGTCATCCACAGACTCCCAACAATTACTCTTGTGCTAACCCAAATAACCAGACTTTAGCTAAATCATAGACACCTGCACTGTTCCCAGACTTTTCCCAAAGACTTGGAGAGATGAGCAATTTAAAACAGAGGGTTTCATGTAAAACCTGCAAATACCAAGAGAAAAAAAAAGAAACTGAGCAAAATCAGTCAAAGGTAGCTTGGAGAAGGGTGGTTTGCAAGGGGTGACAGGACACAGGGAGTAGATTCCCATTGCCAGACTGCAGGGTCAGATGGGATATTGGGCAGGAATTGTTCCTTGTGAAGGTGGGGAGGCCCAGAGAAGCTGTGGCTGCCCCTGGATTCCTGGCAGTGTCCAAGGCCGGGCTGGATGGGGCTTGGAGCAACCTGGGACAGTGGGAGGTGTCCCTGCCCATGGCAGGGGTGGCACTGGATGGGCTTTAGGGTCCTTTTCAACCCAAACCATTCCATGATTCCATGATCCAGGTATCCATGCAGTCTCTGCACTTGTGAAAATGAGTATGATACGGTAAACATTGAAAAATTAAATCATTCACAGAGAAATAAAACAGTTTTCCAAGTCTTTTATTGTGGTTTCCAGGTCAGGAATCATGAAACAGTCACTTGTGTAAGAAATTTTTCATTCCTATCTGGAAGTCTGTTTCCATGTTGGAGAGAATTTCTGGCAGCCTGTTCCTAAGTGTAAATGGATATAACTTTCCAAAACTTCATTAATGTCTCGCTGATTATCAATAGCTGAGCTTTTATTAATGTGTGGTGAATTGAATCTTCGTTCCCTATGATTCAACCACTTCCTCCTCTTCTTTCTACTTTCAGCAGATGGATCATTAAAGGGTCCCTATAGCATAAACTTATTTAAAGATATTCCTGGCTGCTTTGGCAATAGAAAGAGACTTGGAATTTAGTTTCTAAAAGTCAGTATCCCCTCATTTAATGTAATTACAAAACTACATAATTTTTAAAAATGAGACATTAACTCCACATTTATGATATTTAATGCTCTCGGTGTGCAGATGGAATGCATGTAAATGTGAAATTTAAAAAATGGTATTTTAGAAACACTCTACTCCAGGACCTTCTGTACATGACTTAGGGGAATCGGCAGCAAATCCATTCAAGGCATGAGTTATGGATGATAAAAATCCAGGGAACTTGTCTAATAAATAATGGCACTAAAACCCTCTTCCACGGTTCTCATTTGTAATGTGAAAATGTGCAGCCTGGTGTGACTGAAATGTGAATTGTGTGCCCTGAGACCTGTTCTCCTGGGGGAGGTGAGGGGATGGATCCTCCTTGGCCAAAGCACGGCAGTAGAAGCCCAGTTTCCATCCTGGATCATCTAGTCCAACTTTTGACCCTATTTATGAGCGACCTGAAATTTTGGCCTGTGGTTGTGAGACTCTGCCTGTGGAACATCGTTGCCTTTGGGTGGTTTTTTTGAACCTGTCATTTTATCAGGTGGCCTCAGTGCCACGCCATCCTAAATGCTGCCACCAGGGATCTGTCACAGGGATCTGCAGGGATCCAACATCCCCCTCCAGGCTGGCCTGACTGTAACAGACATCCCAGGCTCACTTCTCCCTGATGAGCTGAGTCTCTGTGGTGTCCACTGAGTGAAATTCCCACTTGTTTGCATCCTGCATGGACTCAGGCTGCCTACACACATGAAATATTTCAATATGCACAGAATACGTGTGATAGCAGGATCCAAACAAACCCTCCTGATGCACTAGCAAGAGGAAGAGTAGCACAGAAATAAAACCCAAGGGGTCTATGATCTTTCCCTTCCCCCTCCCCTCCGAAAACTCTCCCAGTCTGAGGTGATGCTTTTAAGCTCCCTTGCCATCCTGGAGGTTTGAGCTGACCACTGGTGTTTCCTGCAGTGAGAGAAGAGGTGGGCAGGAGTGACTCACATTTAATATCTGTTACAAGGTAATTCCAGATTCTGGGTTCTGACAGATGCTCGAGCTGCAGAGGAAGGGTCGTGAGTGACAGAGTCACATAAAGAGAGGGAAATGAGATGTCAGGGTAAGTTAATGGGGCTCGTTGGATATTACAGCTCTCCTGCTTTGGGTCAGCAAAAGTGTACTTGGAAGCACAGAAAAAACGTGCTTCAAAAAAGAAGTTAAATTGTTGGGAAAAAAAATAGGTTGAACAGGCTAAACTGTTGGGAAAATTTTAAAGGCTCTATTTCCCCCTCGACTGGCTTAGATGGTATTGAACAAAGGGCAAGGGAAGCTACCACAGGCAGTTTACCTCTTAAATCCAAACCAAGAATTATAGATTCATAATATTTTTCAAGCTAAAACTATGTTTTATACTTTTTTTTTTTAAACCTAGGGCAGTTTTCTTTCATTTTTCTCCTTATAAATAGGATCAAAGCTTTCACTCAATCTCAAAGTGGCTTTTTTGTTCTGTTGTTGAATTATAAAAACCAACCCCAAACCCAGAGAATTCTGAGTTCAGTAATTGCAAAGCAGCTTATATTTTCATCCCCCTCTTTTCCTCTGTTTTGTCTTCATTGAGAAATGTAAGAAGTTGAGACAAGGAACTTTCATAATTAAATTATTCACAAAAAAGTGAGCAAACCAGGACATCAGACTTTCCACTAATAAGCTGCTCCTTTTTTTCTTCCACATCATTAATATCCCTTTTGCTAAAGTTATTAAGATGAAAAATGGTTATCAATACTTTAGTTTTATAATCAGAAGTGCACTTATTTCTTATACACATAATTCCTTCTGGCATCAGTCACCTTAATCTCACATTGTTTGTGCTTCAGCAGGCTTTGACACTGTTGTAATTATCTCCTGCTGTTTAATAAAGCAGTTTTATTTGGAAGACAGAACTAAAACCTAACTGATGACCAGGAGACAAGACAGCTGGCATGGGAGTTGGCATGGATTTGCATCCAATGGGAGCATGGAGCCATTTACAGGGTCTTTTATTTGCCTCAGGTGAGGTGTCTGGAGATTTTTTAGGGCTTGCAGACTGCAATGAGACTGGCAGGGAGAGCTGGGCAGGCTGTGTGGGGAACATCCCTTTGCCAGGCACGGTGGGTGCATCCCACCAGCACCATGTCAGGCACCTCTGGAAGGAGTTTTTGTTGTGGAGTGGCTCTGAAAGTGCTGTGGCCTTTCTCTTTTGTGAACAAGGAAGAAGGAGAGCCTCAAAATGCACAGACAGAGAGAATTTACAAGGGTCTGGAGGGACACAACACAGGGAATGGCTTCCCACTGCCAGAGGGCAGGGTCAGATGGAATACTGGGATTGGAATGGTTCCCTGTGAGGGTGGGGAGGCCCTGGCACAGGGTGCCCAGAGAAGCTGTGGCTGCCCCTGGATCCCTGGAAGTGTCCAAGGCCAGGCTGGATGGGGCTTGGAGCAACCTGGGACAGTGGAAGGTGTCCCTGCCATGGCAGGGGGTGGGACTGGATGGGCTTTCAGGTCCCTTCCTGCCCAAACCAGTCTGGATTCTATAAATGAATTGCACCCTTTGCATCTTGCAAGAGCCTTGCTTGGCCACAGTCAAGCGTTGTTTCTACGAAAACATTCTTTAAGCACCCAGGTAGTAAATTTTATTGTTCACTAAACCATTCCCTGTCCTCATAGCCCATGGAAGGTAGTGAACATCTGATACCCACAGTGTCACAGAATACCAAAATCCCAGAATCCCAGACTGGGTTGGGTTGGAAGGGCCCTTGAAGCCCATCTCCTTTTCCCCCTTGCCATGGGCAGGAACACCTTCCAGGTTGCTCTGAACCCCATACAACCTGTCCTGGTCATGTGGGGTTAATTTTTCTCAGGCAAGCAGGAATTTGGAGGATAATGTGCAGGGTGATTCACATGCTGAAGCTGGCCCTGTTAGCAATGCCACGGATGCTGATGCTGCTTTAGCTCCTGACAGTGATGAGTGGGGTGTAATATCTGATAAAGATTAGAGGACTCAGAATCCAAACAAAACTCCTGAACAGGAATCCCATGGTACCAAAACACCATTTACAAGCTCTGACAGTGAGATAATTGGTCTGGGTGTGGCTTCTACTTACTGGAATAAATGATGATAAATAGTGACTCTGGCTGGACTTTGGCTGGGGAAAATGGAATACTCACAGATATATTTTTATATTATTTCTGCTGTCAGAAGTCTGGAGAAGGGAATGCCTGTGCATTTTTGTGTGATCTGTGAGTAGAACAGGGCTGGCTGTGCACAAAGCCAACTCCTGGACTGCTTCATTGTGACTCCCACCCCGTGCCCCTTCCTCCATCACATCCTGTGTGTCTCATCCATAAAACCCACACCAGAGCCATTCCTCCTGCTGCCATCACCCACAGCCATTATTCTTGTCACCTGTGACTTTTCCATCACTTAAGAATTTTCTCTTGACCTGAAAATTGGATTGTCATCTCAAGATGGATCATGAAAGGAGGAAACATTGCTCAATGAATCCATTCCTAACTCCCCTCTGTGAAATAGTGGGAAGTAATGTCAGGATGTGTGATGTTCATCCATCACTGTCAAAGTGTCTCAGAAACCATCAGTTTATGCTGCCCTTTCCTGCAGCCACCTCTACATGACCAAGCTACTCCAGGTGATGTAAAACAAGCCCTGGGAAGGGGAAACTCGCTGGAAAAACAGAAAGTAAGGCAAGAAAGGCAGATTTCTTTTTTCTTTACTCTTCTGACATGTTTGAGTGGGGGGTGTTGAACTCAATCAGGTGCCTTTTGGGGGTCTGCAAGGGAGATGATGCTGGGAAAGAGGTGGAGGAACATTTTTCATCAGCTCCACATGAGGGGATATCACTTTGTCCTCATACCTAGCAGGGCAAATGCAGTTTGGGAAGCTGAGCCTTATCCCTAACTCCAGACTTGTGCGTTAACTTCTGCATTTCAATTCACTTCTGCTACTGAGCAGTGCATGAAGCTGAAGATTTACAGGGGGAGTGTTGACACGGCTTTGAATTGGGGTTGTGGACTTAAACTGCAGTAGGGGTCTTTAGCTCTAGGAGAAGCACTGCATTTCTAAAATTAAAAGAAAAAACAATCCCAGTTAACCTGCAGGCCGTTCCCTCTGAAATTGTGTCTGCTTTCGTGATGAAAGAGGAGAGGTACATTTGTCAGTGCAGTGTTAAACACGAGATGCTGAGTTGCCAGGAGGAACATATTTGTTATGACAGGCAAGATGAAGTATCCACTGTCTTTTAACCAAGTAAATATCGCAGGACTGCTCATTAAAATGCAGAGATCTGTCTTCATCCATTGGCCCCCCTTCTGCAGTTCCAAATTTCGAGGTGGTGAGTGACTGAAGAGGGGTTCAGCTAGCAGAGCTTGGATTGGGCAGTGTGGGATTTCCCTCTGCAGCTTTTGCTGTCCCATCATCATTAAAGACAGAATGCTTGCCCTGTGCAAATGAAATTAAAATTTAATATTTCCAGTGAGAGGAATGTAGGTAGAAAATTGATTGCAGAGTGAGAGTGGAAAGAGAAAAAATAAGTATCCCACTTTTGGAGATAACTTGGATGTGATGAAATGGAAAGTGATGCAGATTTTCAGACTCAATCTCTCTAAACTGAGTAAACACTAAAAGGGCTTCTGTTGAAAATGATGGTTCCAGTTGTTCAGAAAATATTGCTAGTGACTCTCAGCCCTCTCCGGATCCACTATTGGAGCAGAAATTGGAAAACCTTTCTTGAGGAGACCTTTGCAGCTAACATTGCAGTTACCTCATCTCCTTTTCCCAATAAACCTCCCATTCAAAAGCAAAGCACACACTTCACCAGAGAAAAAGATGATTTCCTAGGGCCAGGTGGGGATTTTTTTTTAGCACTTGAATCCAACTGAGTAACAAAGGGAAGAATAACACACTTCAAGCCTTCAAATCATAGATTTTGCAAGCTCTCCAGCTCTCGGGGGGCTGTCAGCACAGGCTGACTGAGTTCACCCATCACAAACTCCTCATGCCGTGGTCCATTTGTTAGAATGAAAGGTGCCTCTTGCAGAATAAATCTCAGAGAATGTATTGCCATTAACTGCAACCATTGTTGGTGTCTCCAATTGAAAATCCTTCAGAAATTTCTTATTAAGGGAAGTGCTTCTGTGGCAGAGGACAGGGAGCACCTGTGTGCAGAATTTGTGTTGCTTCAGTCTGTTGGAAAGCACTGAAAGACATGAGCTGAAGTCGATTGCAGAAATACCCCTGTGAAAACTTCTGTGAATGTTACAATAGCACGTCCCAGCAGCAAGGCAGGGAAGAAAACTTCCCTGCAGGTTGTAATCCAGGTTATTTTGCTTGACTTGCTGTCTCAGGTTAAGATGACATGTCCATCTGAAGCCATCTGTGACAGGCTTCTTATAAATATCCTTCTTATCCATGTTTAGATGTTGGAGTTTGAAAGGACCATCAAACTTTGTAGAAAAACCCAAAGCACAGGTAGATGCTTAGAAAGGGTAAAGATATCTGAAACACCTTTATGTGCTTTTAAGATTAAAGGTGAGATAAACATCTTCATCTTTTCACAGAGAATCCAGATTCACCCAGCTTAGAGGTTTCTAGGCAAACCTCCCACTTTCCACAAGCTGATTTTAAATGCACAAACAAACAAACATTGACAGGTTTTTTGCAAAATATTATTATGCTGATTCATTTCATGGCCTCCTGAGTTTATTCCAAGAGCAGAGCATTGCAGTTTTAGTTTTGGAGAGCTGGGCTGGACTCACAGAGACCGTGGAAGTGAGACAAACTCTTTGCTGCAGTTTCAGTGCTCAGGTAATTACATGAGTTTCTGAATTAAAGGATCTTTTGATTGTGAGAGGGTCCAAACTCATAGGGAACAAACTGCCAGAGCATTTCTGTAAAACCTGAGTAGTTTGGCATGCCAGTTTTATTTTTAGGAGTTGAAAAATATGTGTAGCTGTGCATCCTAATATTCAAAATACTCTCCTGGTGTGGGGAAGCAGGTGGGACTCATTGTCCCTGCTCTACACTTTACGTCTGGATTTCGTTCTCTACGAAGCAGATGCACAAAGATTAAAGTTCTGCTCTTGCCCTCCTTTGGACTCCTGCAGATGGAGAGACCCCTCCCAGCTTCTACATTTTAGTCTCAGGGTACTCCTGGAGCAGAGGTGGATGTTTCTGGATGTTCTGGGATAACCCAGCCTGGGTTATCCCTGCCATGGGCACACAGAGCAGGAGTGTGGAACTAAGGGCAGCCCACGAGGGTGCTGCAACAAAGCTGTCAACACCCAGGAAGATAAAAGTTACCTGAGGTTTGTCTTTCTTGTCGAGGGCTCACAGCCACAGCTGTGAAAGACACATCAGGATCCCCGTGTTGGCACCTCCTCTGCTTGACAGGCAGCCCGTGCCAAGCACGGGGGACGTCAAAACACGGTGTTATTTTGTGAGGAGCACCAGGCGCCTGCAGAGGGAGAAATTGCTGGTTTACCTGGTGTTTAAGGCACATTAATAATACAGCTACTTTGATTTCTTAAACTCTGACTAAAGGCTGTATTCAAAAGCTGCTGTCTTCAGTGCCTTTGCAATTGAATTACAGTCCCCCACACCGTATTTTTGGATCTTAAATAATTCTCTTTTGTGATTGTTTGACAAGAATCAGACGTCCTCCCACCCCATGCCAGTGTCTACTGCATGTCTAATGTCTTTATCAGGTTCTTCTTGCATTAGTCATCTGAGTGTTTGACAGGTATACATCCTGGGCTCTTTAAGTGTATTTTTATTAATCTATTCATGGGCTCAGTGCAGGTTCTGATATCCATCAGTGCCAGTGCCTGAAATTAAAGTTAAACTCTTTTCTCCCGTGGATTAGCACAAACAGATCCCGGTGATGATTTATTTAACCCCCACTTTTCCCTGCGCCAGCACAAGTGCTGTCTCCCAGGACTGGGGTTCCTCCAGCTGGCTGCAAATCCCGAGCGCTTTGCTGTGCCACAGGATGGGAGTGTGGGATGGGAAATGAGCACACACTGCTGACCCTGCAGCCCTCACAACCTCCCCCGAGGATGCTCTGAGTGCTTATGTTGTCTTTGGGAGGTTTTGAACCTCCCTTAGTGCTGCTGGGGTATTGTCCATTTTGATGTTGTGCCTTGCTTTTATGGCGAATTTCAGTTTCCTTATCCAAGTTTCACAGCAGCCTCTGGATTTTATGTTGCATTTGGAGTGGGGGAATACAGACACAGCCCTTCCAACTGCAAGATGACTCAGGAGGAGTGAATAACTCAAAAAGGTTTCCATGGCTCACGTTCCTGCTGTCTGCTGCTCAACCTGTGCCCCTGCTGTGTGCTGAATTCCTGCTTTTCCAAGCACCAGGGTTGCTCTCTGATGGGGCAGTGCCTCCTTGGCACTGTTAGGAGTTAAGGTTGCTGGGCAGGACAGGCAAAATTCAATTTGGCAGCGTGGGGAGAAGTGGGGATAGTCTGGGGGAGGGGGATCATTTTGGCCCATTTTTTCCACATTAGAGCAGAGGAAAGGGGCTGGGACAGGGGCTGGGACAGGCCACTGGTGCTGAGGGAAATGCTTGGAGGGAAGGGCTGGCGTGGAAGGGGTGAGCAGTGAGGGTGGGAGTGTCTATGCCACAGGTTTGATGTCCATTCCCAGGGCTCCCTGATCCCCATCTCAACAGACTCCTCTTACCAGAACACCTCTCTCCACACTGCTGCTCCTATTGCCTCTCCCCACCACAGCTTCTCGTTCCTCTCCCCAAAACCTTGGTCTGTTGCCCTGGCAGATGGCAAACAGCCCCATGTCAGAGTGCCACAGAGCAGCTTTCCTGCTTTTCTCTTGCCTTGTCTGCAGGGTCAGCAGCTCCCATCCCTGACCACCACCTCCTGACAAGAGGAAGGATCCAGGGCTCAAATGGCATTTTTGGCTTGGGCAGCTGGGATCAGGATCAGGATCAGGATCCTGGTGATGGTCGAGGCTCTGTGGCTGGCCCTGGAGGTCTGACATTGGTGAGTGTCAGTGTCCTCAGTGAGCCTGGGTGACTTTTGATCCCATCCCATCTTTACCCTCAGAATTCCTGCTTTAGATCTTCCTGGAACACAGCTGGAAATTTCATCTGAGACCAGAGCAAGTCACCAGTGATGTGGTCACTTCCTACTCAGATTATTCTGTGAATTCAAACACTGTTCAGGGTTCAAGGCATGACATGATGCAAAAGGAGAGCCAAAAATTGGATGGTAGATTTTATTATAAAGTATGCACTTCTTTGAAGCAGGAGACAAATAACAAGGGTTGAGAAATATTCCTGTTTTACAGACTTCACACTCCATATGGTAAATCTATATTATTGTCTGAATTCACTGAGAGTGGACTCAGTGTTTGGCTCTGGAGAAAGTGTGGCTGCACTGGACATGCTAAAATAAGAATAAGAAATAAACACCAGCATATTTGAGACTTGAAATTTGTGTTGCATATAATGTGTGAAAATAAAGCACAGCTAAATAGTCAAATATTCGTATGCTGAGCTAGGTGAGACTAATTCTAAATAACTCATATCTAACACCTAATTTTAATGCCTCTTTGTTTTGTACAGTGGATTCAAAATATCTTTAAAAAATCTCTGTTGATCTCCCCAGCATTACAAGTCTTTTAAAGAACTGCTTTTAAGCAAGGTGAAAATACACACCAAGGAAATACCCTGGAAAATCTATTTCTTCTGGCTGCAGCCTCAGCTTCTCCAATGTAAAAAGTGATATTTGATTTAGGGAATTTTGAGGGTTATATGCAGATTTCCACACTTCAGCCATATTTATTGTGTTCTGAATTGTTTTAGATGAAATTAAGTACTTTTTGGCAGTTTTTGATGCTGAGGTGCATTTAGTGACAGAGTCTTAGTGAGGAGCCTTATACTTTCTTCCTCCCTAGTGAAGCTTTTTTGATTGACACTAAGTAAAGATCAGGCTTTAAATTTGCATACTTGCCTCCACATATAGAAAATGCCAAATAACTGAGAAAAGTTAAGACAGTTAACTTAAAATAGTCAATCTACTCTTGTACTTTTTGGACCAGATAGGGAGCAAAACTCCATGGCTCTGGTGATATAAAATTATCCAAATTAGAATGTGAAATTGCTTTAGGGACTTTTTTGATGTTATGTTTGTATGAGATCTGGCAAATTAAAGATGATGGCAGATGCCTAATTCCAGGACAAATTAGATCACTTTTGTTTCTCTGAGATTACTCAGCTATCGATTTATTTTACCTTATCTGGCTTATGCTGAATTTTCTCTACTTCTAGAAGAAAATTTTTTTATGAAGTCCTTATTTTTGTTGAGACAGATGAATGTGGAAATGTTAAGGGTTTTTCCATGGGTACACCACTGTCCTATAACCTGAAAAATTGTACAGCTTTACCAACCATCCCGGTACGTCAGCTAAAATTCTAGCAATGGCTTTTGCCCTTTTCTTTGGTATTTTGGGGGATGTAGTGAAGATGCATTATCTAAAAGAAGCAAACAATATCTCTGAGAATAAGCACCTCCATTTTCCCCTGGAAAAAAATTGGCAAATCTGCCTTTTAATGAAAATAAGGTGTTTTCTTTTTTTTAATGTTAGAAATATTTTTCTGTTTGAAATTTCGACTTTCTAATCCTAATTTTCTGTACTCAAATTTTCTATATTTGCCTTATTTTTTTTTTCCTATAATATATTAAAAAAAAAGCTGCTGGAAAAAGTCTTATATCATCTGTACTGATGGAAAAAAAAAGTGGAGCAAACCCCTGTTCTTTGATTCTCCTGGGACCACAGTTTTGGGCTGATGCTCCATTTCTTTTCTGTCCTCTAGCAGGAGTTGCCCCTCTCCCCCACCCCTCATCACCCAGTGTGTAGGGATGTCCAAACCTGCTGTGGTACACCTGGAGTAATTCCAGAGGCACTCGTGGATTTCCAGAGGACATCCCCACATCCCACGGCTTTGTCTCAGTGACAGCCCCCCAGGGTGCTTTGCATCTGTTGAAAAGTCAGCTTTAATTCTTTTCTTTTCTCTTTCCCTTTTCTTCTTTTGAATGCAGAGGGACCAACTGGTTAACTTGAATTCATGCTTTTATCTCCTGAGATGATTGTGAGCAACACGTCTTTTACGAACATTTGTCCTCTTTAACAAATACCAGATTCTGCTTAGATGATAATGAAATTCAGATGAGTTCTTCTGAGCACTGAATTGTTAGCATTTTACATCCACTTTTATAATTGAATGTTGTGCCGAGTTTACTGAAATTTCCTTGTTTTTTCCTTCTCTCATCTCTTAACTGTGCCTGTTTTTGTCACTCCCCACTGTGGTCGTAGCAAGACACACACAGGGAGGGAACTGGATATTTGTACATGAATTATTCTCTTATTTCTAGAATAGAAGGGGAGCAAATGCCACTCTGTGAGAAATTCAAAGGATGATGATTAGAAAACCAATAATCTTTTCTGTCTTATTGTGCTGGCTTTGGCTGGGGCAGAATTAATTTTGCTCCCCTAGGCCACTGTAGGGTGTGGGTTTGGGATCTGTGCTGGAAGCAGAGCTGGTGACACAGGGATGAACAAGCAAAATTGGTGACACTGGGATGAACAGGCAGAGCTGGTAACACAGGGATGAACAAGAAGAGCTGTAGTAGTGCATTTTGACACACACACAAGTGTTTCTATATAAGGGAAAAAGTTTCAGCTTACCTTGAAACATAAGGAAGTTAAACTAGAATTTTCTATAGCCCTCTCACTGTAATTGGTTCAGTGCCAGCACAGAGGCACTGATTGGGCTTTGGAAGTGCACCTCAAAGCCTGGTGCCAATCTCATTGGGCAGAGTGCCAAATAGCCCACCTAGGCCATTCAGTATTTAAGAAAGAGCACAAAAGAACTTAAGAGCTTTTTTGGAATGCCTTAGCCAGTGTGGGAGTGTCTTCTACACTGTGTTTGCCTTGTATTTCTTTGTTTTATAATGTTTATTAATTTTGTTGTTATTAAAACCTTTATTTTACAAAGCATGTCCAGAGAAGCCATCTTGCTATTTATTAAGCCATTTCTCTGTAAGGCTGGACCCTCAGAAGGTATTGAGGTCATTCAATACAGAATGGTGTATCATTCAGTACATCATGAGATCATTCAGTGCAGAATGTCATCCCTGGTGACACAGGGATGTGGGAGCAGAGCTGGGGACACAGGGATGTCCTCACACAGAGCCAAGGCCTTTTCTGCTCTTCACCCATCCCAGCAGCGAGGGACTGGAGAAGCACCAGGAGTTGGGAGGGATGGCCAGGACAGGTGGACTGAAGTGGCTCAAGGGTTATTTCACATGTTCAGCATGCAGGTTCTGGTCTTCCCAAGGCACCGGTCTGAGGGATGGGGGCTGCTGTCCTGGGGCTGCTGCACACCTGCCCAGCAGAAGCAGGGAGTGAATTCCTTGGTTTGATTTCCTTGTGTGCACAGCCTTTGCTTTCCCTATTAACCTGTCTGATCCCAGCCCAGGAGCTTTCTCACTTGTACCCCCTGATTCTCTCCCCTGTCCCCCTGGGGCAGTGAGGGGCTGAGCTGCCCCTTTGGGCTCCACCACGGCCCTTCCTCCCAGTGCAGCCAGGATGCTGCTTTTGGGATTAGTTCTTGCAGCACAGAGAGCTCAGAGAGAGGCTGGAAGCTTAGGAAGAAGCTTCCAGAATTCGAGGAACTGCTCAAGAGACTAAAGATTTCTGGGTGCACAATTTGCTGCATAGTAAAGTATGGATATGCACTCGAGTGTATCTGTTTATCTCCTCATTGTCCTGACTGTTTTACACAGCTTTTGATCATTGGGAAATGGGCTCATCTGACCATCTCCTCCTTCCTCTGACAAGAGTTTACTGCTGCAGGAAGGGGTCCCTGGCACGTGTGATCCTGCCTTCTTCTTCTGTGGCTTGGTAAAATGCACCCAGACAGCTGGATAAGTGTGGGATCGATATGTCTGATTTAACTGCTTTAAATGCCTTCAGTTCCTGCTCCTCTCCAGCTGAGCTCTCATGTGGAAAAGCTCACAAGCACCAGGATTGCTCTGAAGTCCAGACAACTCTTTGTCTTCTCACTTCTGGTTCATTCCAGCGCGGCTCCACTGACTCTGTGAAGTTCCACTTGACTTCCACAAACAATTATGTAAAATTTCCATAAAAGCAAAATGGAAATCTCTGACAAGGAGCAGGATAATGGCTTCTGAGTCCTCAGGCTTGCTATCTGTGGCTGGTGACAACGATGCTGTGACATTCCATTGACTTCCTGAATCTTTGGTGGTTAAAAAAACCAGAATGGCTCCTATTCCAAAAAGACCTTATTTACTCCAACACATCTCAACATTTTCTCCAACACAACACAAATGCTAACGTATTTGTACGTTTTTTATCCCCTTAACATGACACTAAGTTTCCCCCCTCCTGTATTATGTAATTCAATTATATGCATTCCTTGAATGTCATTTTCTAATCCTCTGTGGTTCATTTGAAAGTCTTGTAAAATAAAACTTATTGGTGTGTTCATTAAAATGTCAGAAATATTTTTGACTTCAATTAGACACTACAGCAGTTTTATCCAAACTGTGCGTATAGTACAATAACTATGTCAGGAGGATGTAATTAACAGCAATTTGAATGAACAATTGTCTTAAATTTTTCTGGCTCTTCATGCATGATAACTTAATCAGACAGCAAAGTTCTTACAGAGTTACCCATCGGAGAGAGAGGTGAAACACTCTAAACTCATATTTTAAAAGTCAGATTGAAACCCATAAAACTACTGAGCTAAGGAAGGCGTATAAAAAGGGAATGCAGGAGTGCAGATCCTTTCAGTGCCAGCCAGTGTCACTCAGGGAGCAGACAGTTCATGGCATGGTCACCAGTTCTGGGGACTGAAAGGTCAGAATCATACAGTCCCAGAGTGGTTTGCGTTAGAAGGGACCTTGAAGATCCAGTCCCCCCCCCGCCATGGGCAGGGACACCTCCCACTATCCCAGGGTGCTCCAAGCCCTGTCCAGCCTGGCCTTGGACACTTCCAGGGATCCAGGGGCAGCCACAGCTTCTCTGGGCACCCTGTGCCAGGGGCTCACCATCCCCAGCTGAAACAATTTCTTCCTTATCTCCAGTCTCTTGCCCTTGGTCCTCTCACTACAGGGATTGCTCAAAAGTGCTTCTTCTAAGCTTTTTTTTTTTCCATATTGAAATGTTTCCATAAGGTCTCACCAAGCCCTTCGCTTCTTCAGGCTGATCACCCCAACCCCCTCAGCCTGTCCCAGCCCTCAGGGCACCCTCCTGTCCCTCCTCTGGACCCTTCTGGCACTGGAACACCAGGGCTGGATGCACTGATCCACTTTTGTTTGCATTAGAGAGTATAAATGGGGCCTTCTGCTCTGTTTGCTGCCATCATCGTGACATAAAACATCAGCCACTGCTCAGTGAAGGCTGGGCCTCATTTGCTTCTGGCTTTGGGGGCCTTAAATGCAATTGTGTGAAAACCACTTCACTGGACAACATTCTAGACAGGATTGGACCTGGTGGGTGAGGAGACCGTGGCTCCAAAAGCATCCAGCTTTGTTTTGGAAATAAGGATCCCACTGAGTGGTGCCAAATACTACAGTTTTATAACAGTTACAGAACTTGGTTAGATTTATTTATTCCTTTTCATCCAAATACATCCGTTTGTCAAAACATACATTTTGTGGTAAAGTCTGTTTTTGTTGAGCATCTTGATTTTTTGTTGTTGTTTTGGGTTTTTTTGGTTGTTGGTTTTGGTTTTGGATTTTGGGGTTTTTTTGCTTTTGTTTCCATTTAAAGCATCGCTTGAAAACACTCGTAAGGGTAATATAATTCTTGATTCACTTACAACTTCATTTTGAACTGCAAGCTAGCTGTAAAACTAGCTTGGAAAAGAAACTCCAACAAAGCCTTTCCCTTGGCCTGAAATGAGCCAGGAATTGTAGATAGGTGACAAAAAAAAAAAAAACAACCAACACCCTAAACCCATCCAAAGGCTCCTGAAATGGGGAACAAGCATTCCTTGACCATCCTCAGTGATCACAGCTTCAGCTGAAACTATGAGAAATGCTCAGGACATGACCAAAGCTGTTCCTCCAGCTGCTGGAGCTTTAAATAAAATCCAGGTCTGGAGCACAGAGAGTTAAGTGCTATGTCAGGTGAGGTGGTCAGCATCTCAAAGGGCCTCTGCTTTGGAATGGGCATGGGGAACTCCTTGAGCTGAGAGTTTCTGAGTGAGGAAAACTTACTCTTGACACAGCCTGTGTCCCTGGGCACCCTCCTATATCCCATTTATGGGAGAGCCACTTGTGCCTGGGTTTGAGGCCCCTGTCCCCTTGGTCACCCACGCATTGATCATGGGCTGGGCTCCCCTGGCACCCACCTCACCCCGCCACTGAGCCTGGGTTTGGCCACTTCTTGAGGCTGCCAGCCAAAACAGCACCTCCAGCTTGAGCACAAAGGGTCACTGAGGTGAGGAGCTGGTGCTGTTGTCACTGAGCATCCTTAGGTGACACTGTGCTGTTGAGCAGAATCCGCACTCACAGCTGCCAGCCAGGAGGAGGGAACCAAAGCAAGGGATGTGACTGTGATCTACAAACTCCTGGAGAAGTTTCGTGGTTCCCCCTTCTCCTGGTGCCAGAGCATAAATTAAAGAGCAGCTCTGTGAAGTGTTCCTCAGCAGAATACAACAGGGGAGAGATTAGGCTGCAGTGGGCCACCTTTGTATTCGGCTGCGGTGTTTGCTGTCTCTCCTCCAAGCAATATTGGCTGTTCTGTGAGCTATAAAGGAATTTTCAGCTGCTTTTTTCTTGCTGGCTTTCATTGCTGTTTTTTAATTAAAGCTTAAGGAATTAAATGAAGCGGGGATGCTGGGGTTACACGAGGATGAGAAAAGATCAGGCAGTCAAATCCACCGAGGGGCAGTGGGGCAGAGGCTGATTCTTGGATTATCATCCTCAATGATTGTTTTTTCCAGTTTAAAGAATAAACATTGATGCATTTTAAGCATCTGGGTAAGGCTGACAACGTACAGCTGTCTGGGAGAATTAGATCTGAAGGAGATTGGGAGCTACTTTATTAAGATTTTGGATGTGATTTGCAGAAGATGCACCACCAGAAAGCTTTTTTTTTTTCTGTTCTATCATTTTGGGGAGGGAGAAATGAATAATCAAATGCTTAATAAGAGATCTACCTGTTTGGAAGGGAACATCTATTGCATGAGGCATAACTCTGCCTAATACAGCAGTACATCTATTTATTAGGCACAAACATTTGTAACAGTGATTGTTTTGTTTACAGACTGTGGCCACATTGTGTAATTTAGCTGCAAGGTGCCATATTTAATTGAGATGGGGGAGGAAATGAGGCTATCAGCCACGCTCCTAATATTTACAGACATGGAGCTCTACTTTTCCATTACTCTTGTAATGGATGCAGGTTTGAATTAATTTTTAGAACTGCCAGGAATAGCAGCATATTGGATTCTCTCCCTATTTTATGTTCTGTGTCCCTGCAGTGTCTCTTGATTGCTACTCATTAGAAAAAGGCTACGCTTGTGTTTACCAGAACAAAAAATATTCCCTTTCCTCACTGAACCTTGCAATCCAAACTTTGCCTTTGATTTAGAAATATGCAAATGAAATATTTAAAAGTTTCAAAGACTGTATCTTCTACTGTTTTAAACAATGATGAGATTTTATGATGAGCTGGGAGGATTTTAAATTATATTTTTTGTGCCATAGGCAAGAGAACTGTGGTAATTCCTTTGCCTCATTTTCTTTTATGGGAATAATAATGTCTGTTTATCTCAAGACAAGCACAAGGGTTTTATTTCCATGGTGTGGTGGGATAATGACTGGATAGGTGAAGGGCTAAGCTGGGCTTGGGGGAGCCATGGGCTGTTTCTGGATCTGGTTCAAAGCTGTGGAGTTGGTCTTACATCTCGGTGGGATTTGGCTTAGAAGTTGTCCCAGTTTGTGCCACATGGATGATGATTCTGCTGGGGGACCCAGAGAAGTGTCCCATCAATGGCAATCCAATTTTGAGGTGAAACTCCCTGCATTTTGCCAGCTCACTCCTCTTCAGAGCTCAGCTGCTCTGCTTACATGGGTGCCAGTTGATACCTATGAAAAAATTCTGGCACAGGGACTTATGAATGCCCTTCACGCAGCTGAATGTGATTCTGAAGACTTCATTTTAATACATTTTATTTTTATTTTAACCTGAATTGCATTTTGAAGGCTTTGAACTGTGTTATGTCTGGGTAACTGTATAGGATTTTGCAGAATATGCAGCAGCTTAGGTTGTACTATGGAATCCCAGACTGGTTTGGGTTGGAAGAGACCTTAAAGCCCATCCAGGGCCACCCTCTGCCATGGCAGGGACACCTTCCACTGTCCCAGGCTGCTCCAAGCCCTGTCCAGCCCAGCCTTGAACACTGCCAGGGATCCAGGGACAGCCACAGCTTCTCTGGGCACCCTGTGCCAGGGCCTGCCCACCCTCACAGGGAGGAATTTCCTCCCTGTATCCCATCTAACTCTGTCCTCCTTCAGCTTAAAACCATTTTCACTCGTGCTGATGCTCCATGCCCTGATGAAAAGCCCTTTTTGAGCCTT